>NC_057863.1:264496874-265098302 GCF_019393635.1 Dromiciops gliroides | reverse complement strand
GAGTAAACGGAAAAGACGAATAATGAAGAGAGAAGTCCTCTTTGGAAAGGGAAACAAATGAAAATTTTAAAACTAATAAACAGCTGAAAGGGAAGAAAGGAAGAGAGATTGTAATTGAGTAAGAGAGGAAAAAGGAGGGGGAGATTATACAACCAGATAAAAGCAAATGAGAAAAAGGAACTAATAAGCAACGCGAAGGAAACCCTAAGGAAAAGAGGTGAGAGAAGAGGATATAGGGGGAGGGAAAGAGAGCCAGTGAGAATAGGGTCTACATCAAAAAAGATTAAGCTAAAGTAACTGAAGAAACATAGTACTGTGTTTACAGCAGAAGAGAAAAATAACTTTAAAAAATTAGACAGGTAAATATAAACCTAATTCATAACTTTAAATGTGAGGAGACTAAATAATCCAATAAAACAAAAGAATGACAGGATAAGAAAACAAAACCCTGCAATCCATTGCTTACAAGTTAAAAACCAAAGGCATACCAAAAAAATAAAACTATGGGGACGGGAAAAAATTAACTATCCATCATGAACCCAAAGAAGCAGGTGTTGCAAACATAGTCCCTGACAAAGCAAAAACAAACATAAATAAAAGAGAATAAACAAGGAAATTATATTATGCTGAAAGGAACAAATCAAAGAATCAATATTAAGGACCCACTACGTGCTAGGCACTATACTATGCACTGAGAATACAAAAAAGCAGCAAAACATAAGTTTCCATCCTCAAGGGGCTTACAACATAGATATACAACCATAGACAACAAACCAATATTAGTAATAAACTTAAAAGTCCAAAATGCTAAAACATTAGCTGAGTTGCCAAAATGGCAGACAGTAGACAATCGTGACAGCAAATTGCAAAAGCCCTCTGTCAGTTTTAGATAAGCCTAACAGAAAGATAAACAAAAGGAGAAATATGGAACTGAACATATTTCTGGAGAAATTTTTTAAATGTATGGAATCTTCTAGATGGAACAGCAAAATGAATGAATGAATAGATGAATAAATAGAGAGATAAACAGATGAATAAATGGCAATGCACACACATTTCTCTGCACTACGTGGAACTTTTACAAAAACCAGCCATGTACTAGAACACAAAGATATTGCAAACATATTAAAAGAATGAGTTACTATATCCTTTACAAACTAAAAAACAACAAAAATAGTAATAGATTCAGTCATCAAAAAAATGCAGGCCCAATTGGAGACTTAACAATGAAAGAGTCAAAGAACAAATCATAAAAACTAATATTATACATTAGATAAAAATGATGATGATGCAACATATCAAAATTTCTGAGATGCAACTAATGCCATCATAAGGGGGAAATTATATCTTACAAACACATTAACAAAATGAAACAAGGGAAGATGAAGTGAATATGCATGTTAAAGAATTAGAAAGCTAACAAATGAACCTAACTTTTAAATGGAGAAATAAATTGGAAACAAACAAAAAAACCCAGCAGAAATAATAAATTAGGGTAAAAGCTGTTCTTTGAAAAGACTAATAAAATTGATAAAAATTTAGCATATCTGATTGAAGAGAACAGAAAATTAAATCAACACAATAGCAAATGAGCAAAATGGAACCATAGCAAAACCAGAATAAAAATAACCAAAACATATTATGCCCAGTTATGTGCTATCAAAACTTTGAACACAAAAGAGGAATAGCTTCAAAAATATAAAATACTCAAACCATCAGAAGACTAAATAGAGAAAGCTATAAAGGGAATACCAAAAAAACAAAACAAAAAAAACCTTAGTCCTGATGCATTCACAGAAGAATTCTATCAAACTTGTAAAGAACAGTTAGTACTCATGCTTCACAAATGATTTCCCAAAATTAAAGAAAACAAGCACATTACCAGAATGATTTCATTAGACAAATATAGTCCTAATACCCAATCCAGGGAAAGATAAAATACAGAAAACTACAGGTCAATAACATTAAAGAATACTGACTCATTTTAAACAAGAAATTATTCATTATGACAAAACAGGATTTAGTCCAGGGGTTGGAGGATGGTTCAACATTAGTAAAACAGTCAGATTAACCATATTAAATACTACATGATCAAAAGATGCGGAAATATCTTCTGTGCTAAGAAAAAAAAAGACAAATAAACAAACATTTTAAAAAACCACCACAAAAGTAGAAGGCATAGAGGGACCTTTTTTAATATCATAAAAAACTATCCAAAATCAAAAACAAGCATCACATGCAATGAAAATAAACTAGAACCTTTTCCAATGCAAAAGATAGGATGCCAACTCTCCCTACTATTATTTGATATAGTTCAAGAAATGCTAGCAACAGCAATAAAACAAGAGAAAGAAATTAAAGTCATAAAGATAGTAAAGAGAAGATAAAATTATCACTTTTTGATGATATGGTGGTCTACTTGAAAAATGCTAAGGAAACAGCAAAAATAGTAATTGAGAAAATTAATAGCTTCAGCAAATTTAAAGGCTACAAAATAAATCCTCAAACATCAATGGCATTTCTACATAATAACAAAACCCAAGAAGCAATAATAGAAAGAGAAACCCCATTCTAAGTAAAACTAAAACATGCATAAAAGATCTGAGAAAGCCTACCAAAGCACACAAAAGATCTGTATAGATTCAATTACCAAGCATTCCTTAAAGAAACAAATTTAAATATGGAGGAATATTCAGTGTTTAAGGCTAGGCCACATCGATATAATAAAAATGAAAATACTACCAAAATTAATTTATGCTTAATGACATACCAAAGTACCATGGAGATATATTATAGAACTTGACGAAATAATAAAATTCATTTGGAAAAACAAAAGATCCAGAATATTGTAAAGAATTGTTATTTGAGGGTTTTATGCCTCGGCAAGCACTGGCACGGTGCTCCACCCACTGGTTGTAGCCATTGCCAGGGCTCTGGCACCTCACGTCATCACCACTCTACTTGCCTACATGGGCCTGGCAAAATTATAATGATTGGAAGCCTAGTGAGGGCAGTCATGTGACTGTCAGAGCAGCCATCCCATTGGCTGGGACTGTGTGGGGTGTTTCTAGGTTTGGGAAAGGAGAATTGGGCATTCTAGGTGGAAGCTGGAGACTGACAGGCGTTCTGCTGCGAATTTTCAGCTGATTCCTGGGCGGTGGTATTTTTCAGGTATTATAATTTCCCTTTCCCCATTTTTATTTCCGTTCCCTTGATCCTACTGATCCTGGTTTGTGTTTTTTTTTAAGTTCGTTCTTGTTAAAATAAATCCTATTCTGTTTTGAGGGAGGCTACCGGTTTCCTTCCTTGCCCCAATATTGCGGCGAGCCGCTTAGCAAGCACTCCCCAATTAAAAATTGGTCCCCACAGTTTTTGGCAAGCCAACCAGGAGTTGATTAACCTAGTGAATTTCTTTAACCCACCCCCCCCTTATTTGGCCAGGAGCCAACTAACCTGGGGGACCTTCTTGTCCTTCCCCCACTCCCCCCTTAGGCAATCTCCTTTGCTCTTAAAAAAAAAAACCTTAGCGTTTATCTTGCTGGTCAGAGAAAAGCCGGTTCATTTTGAACTGCACCATGATTGAATATTTGGCTCCCCCCCTTGTATATTCTAATTGGCATATTTTGGGACAGCATATTGTCCCGATTTAAACTGTTGGCCTGCTCAATACTTATTCATGGCATTGCTGGTTTCCTCCTCACAAAGTAAAAAGTCTTTGGAACAATGATATGGGAGAGTTTATCTTTCCCACTGAGCATATATACAATTTTACTGGAAGCATTACAACTAAATTAGAACTTTACTATACCACTATCATTATAACTCAAATGGCTATAAATTTTATTCTCGTTATTGTCATTATTGTAATGTGGTATTTTTTCCCAAAAAGCTGTAAAGAGAGGAAGGGATATGATCATAGTAGACCACATGTTCAGAGGGATACCCGTACAGGTCCCTCTATTGGAGATGACCTGAGTTCAGAAACAGATTTAGACCAGTCTTTAGAATCAGATCAAGAGAAACTGCTCCCCCTACAGAATGTTACAGCCCGCAGAGTAGCAAGGCGTAAAATATATAGCCAATTCAGTCCAAAGGATCTGTGTGCATGGAAGAAACTTATACCTAGGTTTGATCAGAATCTAAAGTCAGGAATTTCGTAGTTAAGGTCTATATTTAATACATATCAACCCTCTTGGGCCGATGTCACTTGTCTTATGGAAATTATACTATCCCCAAGTGAAATTGCAGATATTGTCACAGCATGAAATTCCTTGGTGGCCTCTGGGGAAGCGTTAACAGAGTGGCCTCTCCAGGAGCCAAACTGGGATTATAATGATCCCCAGCAATTCCAAGAATTAAAAAATGCTAGGGAAACGCTACTGAAAGGAATGGAATCCTGTTCTAAGAAATCTGACAACTGGCAAAAGTTTTTAAAACTCGCTCAGGAGCCTAATGAACAACCTAAAAAATTTTATGATAGACTTTGTGAAGCTGCTAGGCAATTTACAAGACTGGACCCACCAAACTCAAAAGATTCCTATATTGTAAGGAATACATTCGTATATCAATCATTGCCAGAAATACATAAGTTTTTTATGACACAGTGTCCAGGCTGGAAAGATATGGCTGTAGAAAGGCTTAAAGAAATTGCCACCTATATCTTTGAGGTGAATGAAGACAATATGGGTAAGCAAAGCATTCTGGCACCAGCACTTTCAGGTCAGGCATTTAAAGGTCAGGACAAAACCCCTAAGGTGTGTCAGTATTGTGAAAAACAAGGACACTCATTGAGAGAATGTAGAATTGGAAAGCAAGAACTCAGGCGGGCAGTAACTGAGGGTCTGGAATATTTTTGCAGGAGAAACCAGAATAATTATAGAAATTTTTACCAGAAAGGAAACAACCAAGATAATTACAGACCTTATTACAACCAGAATCAGTATAATCGTAGACCCTATCAGGGAGGTACAGAAGGACAGAATCAGAATCAGGGTAACTCTAGAATCCCTCAGAGGGAGACACAGGACTGACGGTGTCCAGGGGAGGAGTGGAAAATAAATACAGAAAGCTTTACTTTTCTAGATACTGAATTTTTGAACCCCCTTATACCAATCCATTCACCTCCCCAGAGTAACGAACCCCATGTGACCCTCAAAGTTGGGGACACGTATTATGATTGTCTGTTAGATACAGGAGCCTCTAAATCAGTCTTAGTGGGTAAACCAAACCCTAGATGCAATGGTATTGGATCTTTAAATGTGGTAGGAGTCTCAGGTAAGGCCCAAAGAGTGGCAGAATTAACCCCTTGCATGTATCTATGGGGCCTTTAACTGTAGAACATTCATTTTTACTTATGCCCGATGCCCCTGTAAATTTATTAGGTCGTGATCTCCTTTGTAAACTTAGAGCAACCATATCTTGTGCTCCAGATGGGGCTGTCTCTCTGCAGTTGCCAGAGGATAGTGTTCATTATTACCAATTTTGATTGCAGATGCTCAAGGAGCAGTAGGCGATACATCCAAAATCCCCTCTGACATTCCTGAGTCCCTATGGGCCTCATCCTCTACTGAAGTGGGGCTCCTTAAATCTGCTATGCCTGTTACTATTAAAGTTAAAGGGGGACCACCTCCATCCATTCTGCAGTATCCATTGTCTAAAGAAGCTATAGAAGGGATCACCCCTATAACTGAGGCTCTGAAAAGTCAGGGCATTATTGTCCCATGCCATCATTCTCCATGTAATACTCCCATTTTGCCAGTTAAAAAACCCAAGCCTGGCATCTCAATATTGTGGCGAGCCGCTTAGCTAGCACTCCCTAATTAAAAATTGGTCCCCACAGTATGAAGGGAAATAATAAAAAGTATGGATTGAAGGAGGAATGGCACTTCCAGACCATGTATTATATTATAAAGCAGCAGTTATTAACACCATCTGGTATTGATTTTTAAAAATTGAGATCAATGGAACAAAGTAGACAAGAGAATCAAATACAACAGAAATCAATAACCTTATATTTGACAAAGTCTGACAAGGCAGAAAACATAAATTACCTAGGAAAATACTCATTTGATTAAAAACTGCTAAGAAACTGGAAACTGATCCAGCTAAAATTAGGTTTAGACCAACACCTTACACTACATTCCATAATACATTCTAAATGGAAACATGGTCTTAATATGAAAGATCATACTATTAAAAAATTAGAAGAGAAACAGCTCATATAGTTAACCAAATAAGAAATGGTGACAAAAGGTCATAGATAATTTTCATTAAGTCAAAAACCTTCTGCACAAACCAATGCACAAAAAAGAAAGTGATTGAATGAGGAAAAGAATCTTTTTATCAAATTTTCCTGACAATGTTTTGTTTAGCCAAGACACAAACAATCAATGACTAACCGCCATTCCTCAATAGATAAAGACTTCAAAGAATATTAACAAACAGTTCTCAAAAAGAATTGAAAAGTATTCACAACCACATGAAAGAATGTTCTGCAACAGGACTTCTTAAACTTTTTCTATTCATGACCTCTTTTCACCCAAGAAATTTTTGCATGACCCCAGGTATATAGGTATATAAAATAAGTATACATAACCTTTCACTGCTGTCAAATTTTTCTCAACCCCCACATTCAGTTAGTTTTCCTCTAAATCACTAATAAGAAAAGTGCCAACCAAAACAACTCTGTGGTTTCATCTCACACACTGTAAATTAGCAAAGATGACAAAAATGGCAATCCCTCCAATGGAGGGATCGTGGAATGATAGGCTCACCAATATATTTTTGGTAGAGCTGTAAAATGGTACAACTGTTTTGAAAACAGCTTGGAATTATGTAAATAAAGTAACTAAAATATCCATACCCTCTGAACCAGAGACTCCATTCCTGGGCTTATACCCCCCAAAGAAGCCATTACCAACAAAAAAAAAAGTCTCCGTATATCCCAAAATATTTGTAGCAGCACTTTTTGTGATAGCTGAGAATTGGAAACAACGTAGACAGATGCCCATCAAGTGAGAAATAGCTAAACAAACTGCAGTACATACATCACTATAACAATATTACTGTTCTCTAAGAAATGATGTGATGATGGGGCAGCTAGGTGGCACAGTGGATAGAGCACCAGCCCTGGAGTCAGGAGTACCTGAGTTCAAATCCAGCCTCAGACACTTAACACTTACTAGCTATGTGACCCTGGGCAAGTCACTTAATCCTAATGGCCTCACTTAAAAAAAAAAAAAAAAGAAAAGAAAGAAAGAAAGAGGGGGCAGCTAGGTGGTGCAGTAGATAAAGCACTGGCCCTGGATTCAGGAGTACCTGAGTTCAAATCTGGCCTCAGACACTTGACACTTACTAGTTGTGTGACCCTGGGCAAGTCACTTATCCCCCACTGCCCTGCCCGAAAGAAAGAAAGAAAGAAAGAAAGAAAGAAAGAAAGAAAGAAAGAAAGAAAGAAAGAAAGAAAGAAAGAAAGAAATGATGTGATGAATACAGAGAAGCATGGAAAGATTTATAAGAAATGATGCAGAGTGAAGCAAAAAAGAACCAAGAAAACAATATACATGGTAACTACAACAATGTAAACAGAAAGAACAAACACCAAAATCAAAAATAAGTATCACAGCAAAGATCCTAGAATGAAGAGATGAGAGAACATCCTCAACCCACTCCTCATGGAGGATGGAGTCCACAGGTGTGTTACACAATGCATGTTTTTAGATTTTTTTTCAATGTATAAATATGTTGTGATCATTTTTTCCTCTTTAATCATCTATGATGATGTAAAAAATAAGACTGCAATAAAATCTTATTTTCAAAAAAATTTTAAAGATACTTATTTTAAAACATAGTATGGGATAATTAATTATGTAAACTAGAGGTCTTAACCCCATAAGTTTCACTGAAACTTGGTAGGCTTTCACTTTTGACTTAAATACTGTTTTGCAACTCTGAGGTATCACCTCACACCTATCAGAGTGGCAAATATAACAAAAATGGAAAATATTAGCTATTGGAGGGGGATGTGGGAAAGCTGGGACCCTAATCCACTGTTGGTGGAGTTTTGAAAAGATCCAACCATTCTGGAGAGCAATCTGGAACTATGCCAAAAGGGCTATGGAACTGTGTATACCTTTTGATCCAGCAATACCATCGATAGATTTATATCCCAAAGACATCCCCAAAAAGAGAAAAAGACCTATTTGTACAAAAAAAATTTATAGTAGTTCTTTTTGTGGTGGCTAAAAATTTGGAAATCAAAGAAATGCCCATAGACTGGGGAATGCCTAACAAGCTGCGGTGTATGATGGTGATGGAATATTATTGTGCTTTAAGAAATGACAAGCAGAATGATTTCGGAAAGGCCTGAAAACACTTGTATCAACTGATGTATACTGAAGTGAGCAGAACCAAGAGAATATTTTTATGCACAAAGACAGCAATATTGTTTGATGAAGAACTGTAAATGACTTAACTATCTTCAACAATACAATGATCCAAGACAATCTAAAAGGACTATTAATGAAACATACTATCCACCTCCAAAAGAACTAATATTAATGGAACACACACTAAAGCCTGTTATTTTTCACTCTCATTTTTTTCTTTTATTCAAGTTTTCTTGTACAAAATTACTAATACAGTAATGTTTTATAAAACTGCACATGTATGGGCCATATCTGATTGTTTACAGCCTCAAGGAGGGAGAGGGGAAGGATGGAAGAAGGGAATAAAATTGGAACTCAAAACTATAAATAAAAATGCTTATTACTTTAAAAAAATTAAATACTGTTTTGGAGTGTGTACTTTATTCTAAATGGAATTAAAAGGTCAGTCAGTGCAATAGGTCTGATTGTTTAAAAAAGAATATACTCATTTGAGTGAAAATCAATGAAAGGGGAAAAAGGAGATGGGATTATGTCCTCTTTTTTTTAAGAGAAGAAGAAAAAAGAAGCATGATATATAATAATAATAATAATAATGGACTTCCAACTATTTGGACTTAGAAATCTACCTTCTAAAAGCTGAGCAGCTGGTCACTACCCAAATGGCAAGTGGTTAAAGATAAAAAGTTGTCAAAAGAAGAAATGGCAATTAATGTCCATAATAGTTTAAGAACAACAAAAAAAAAAATTCAAAATGTTCTTATGAACTATTTGTGCTTGATTTGTGATAAGAGTATTCTGAGCTCATGTTGGTCTGATCAGCCAGTCTAACACACTGTACCTTGACCACCAACATAACGATGTCATTTTGGTCCTCTTCAAGAACAAAGCACAACAACTCACTAGTAAACTGCAATACAACTTAAAACAACCTAGAGTTAGTTGTCGCCTCATACCCAAATTAGTAAAGACAGTATCAACAGTAACTATCAAAGGTTGAGAAGCTATTGGAAGACAATGTTCATTTGAGAATGATCTGAAGAATAATACACTGGGCACTGGACTTTATTTTATTTATGGGGGGGGAGGGGGGAATGGGGGTTAAGTGACTTGCCCAGGGTCACACAGCTAGTAAGTGTCAAGTGTCTGAGGCTGGATTTTAACTCAGGTACTCCTGAATCCAGGGCTGGTGCTTTATCCACTGAACCACCTAGCTGCCCCTGGACTTTATTTTAAAAGGTATAACTGAGAAGAAAGTGCTTTTTCAGGCATGAAGGACTGTGTGGGGGCGGCACCAAGACAAGACATGGAATGTCATGTTTGGGGATGAGCTAATAAAATCAGTTTAGGTGAAGCAAACAGTGTAAAAAGCAGTAATAAGTCTATAAAAGGCACTTCTTGAACATAGAGATAATTTTTGGTTTTGCCTCTCTATCCCCAGCACAATGAGCCTTACTTTACTGTTGAAACTGATCTCATCTCAAAATCATCTACAAATTCTCCCCTCTCATAAACACACGTCAAGTTGTACTTATTCTAAAAAAGAGAGAATTCTCTAGTTTTAGATCTTAACATATGGAATTTAGAACTATTTCACTTCTGCAGTCTACAACTTAAGTAAAACCAAAAAAGATTATCAATGCTTCCCATAAGAACTAAATGGTGTGATTTAGCAATGTAAAAACTAATTTAATCTTGGGCAACATTAAGGCAAGCATAGTATATAGGAAGCAGGAGGAGATAGTCTGCCAGTTCTGGTACCACAGAAGAGGCACTGATAAGCTAGAGTGAAACTGCAAATGGGTGATCAAGTTGGTAAAAAGAGGCTCAGAATCATGCTGTATGAATTGTAACTCATATTTGTATAGCCCTTTAAGGTTTTCCAAATGCTTTCCTGATAACCAGCCTATTAAGTAGGTACGGTCAGTTGATGACAATGAGGACAACAGAAAACTTAAAGGGAGTGATTGTCTTCAAGTATTTAAACAACTGTCAAGTGGAAGAGGGATTAAACTTATTTTGTTTGGCCCCAGAGGCCTAGGACAGAGTTAAGAACATATGAAAGCTGCAAAGGGAAAATAGGCCTTAACATATATTAATATTATACATATGATATCAATATTATATAATATACAAATATAAGAGAAAAGTTCCTAACAATTAGAGTTACCCACAAGTTGAATGGGCTGCCTCAGAAGACAGTAGTGATACCAATTCAACAGATGTTCTTCAAGTAAAGGCAGGATGACCACGTTGTAAGGGATTCTTGTTCAGATGTGCATTGGACCAGATGGCCTCCCGTCCCTTCCAACTCTTGAGACTCTATGATTCTGTAGCTAAATGCTACATTGTAATTGTAAACTAGCCCAACCATTCTCAAAAATAATATGGAACAAAAAATAAATAAATAAATAAATAATATGGAACTGCATAAGCTACTAAATTGTTCATACTCTTTTACCAAGAGATTCCACTCATGGAATTATGTCCCAAGGAAACTAATGATGGTTAAGAAAATGCTCATGCACTCAAAGATATTAAAAACAGAGTAATTTATAGTAACAAAAAGGTGAAAACAAAACATATGTGCAATGATTTAGGAATGGCTTAATAAAGAGTGGCATATAAATGTCAATATTAATACACTGAGGGGGCGGCTAGGTGGCACAGTGGAAAAAGCACCGGCCCTGGATTCAGTAGTACCTGAGTTCAAATCTGGCCTCAGACACTTTACACTTACTAGCTGTGTGACCCTGGGCAAGTCACTTAACCCCCATTGCCCTGCAAAAACAAAACGAACAAAAAAAAAAATATTAATACACTGTAAAGAATATGAAGAATTCA
Organism: Dromiciops gliroides; assembly: GCF_019393635.1. NCBI lineage: Eukaryota > Metazoa > Chordata > Mammalia > Microbiotheria > Microbiotheriidae > Dromiciops > Dromiciops gliroides. Next base: position 265,087,074 of record NC_057863.1, on the reverse strand, counting down.
GAGAAACATGGAAAGATTTGTAGTGAATTAGGACAAGTCCAAGAACAAGTCCCTCTACAACATAAAGATAACAACAAAAAGCAACAAAATTCAGAAAGACAAAGGTGGTACCATACTATCCAAGTTAAAGCATATATAGATGTTTCAGCAACATGTAAAAAGCATTTCCAAAAAATAAAGTGGCATGTATTCAGTTATAACTATGCTATAATTTCTATTTTAATTTTTATTTTGTTACACAGCATACTGTCTTAGCAATACAATGATTTAAGAATACAAATGGGTGATCCACTTTAAATCCTATGCACTTCACACATTCTTTTCAATAAATACTCCCTTTTTTTTTTGTGGGGCAATGGGGGTTAAGTGACTTGCCCAGGGTCACACAGCTAGTGTCAAGTGTCTGAGGCTGGATTTGAATTCAGGTATTCCTGAATCCAGAGCTGGTGCTTAATCCACTGTGCCACCTAGCCGCCCCTAAATACTCCCCTAAATACTCCCTTTTCATTCCCAAAATAAATAGTAGCCCTACCCCATTAAGGCAATGCATTTTTGTTTAGTAGAAAGATGACGCAGTGTATTTTCACTATTCCTTTTTGTCAGTGTGGTTCAGTGCAAAGCAGTTCAAAGCAATACCACTAGACAGCAATAATTGAAATTAATGTTTATTTATATATAGCTTTTTAAATTAATAGATTCCTCCTAATCACCCTATTGAGAGAAGAAAACAACAACAAAAAAGTCCTTAATTCATATCTGTACAATCCAGCAAAACAAGTTCCCACATTAGCCATCTCAAAATATATATAGGTCTTTCAACACTTTAAGTTCATCACTTCTCCGTCATAAGACAGAGGACACCCTACCTTAGTTTCCAATTTTAGCTACTATGAAATAAGCGAATATCTTTGTAGATATAGATCCTTTTCCTCTTTACCATTTTCTAGCACTATCCTTTGTAGGGGATTTTTGGGGGTATTTATTAAGAAATCTATGTGTCTGTCAAAATAAAATATATCAATAAAAACTAAAAAGCAAAAACAGCTGATAATTTTTCCTTCAAAATGGAATTTTTATTCTGTATGGAAGGAAAGAAGGAGGGAGGGAAGGAAGAAAGGAAGGGAGAAAGGGAGGGAGAAGGAAAGTGCAATAGAAACAACAGGAACTCGGTGAGGTAAGGATAATGTCCTCTTCATCCATTTTATTTTCCAGATAAACTGGCCTATATGCAATTTCTTCAAACGAGATATTCCATCTCCATGCCTTTGGACTGGAATGCACTCTATCCTTACTTCTGTCTCTTAAAATCCCTGGCTTCCTTCAACCTTCAACTTGAAAGTCTTCCTTTTTAAGACTATTCCTCATGCTCTCAGCTGCAAATAGGCCCTTCCACTTCTAGCCCAATGTTACACTGTACATACTTTGTATATATTCTGTAACAAGCTATGTGTATACATGTTTGTTTTCCCCTATAAAATCTAAGTTCCTTCTTACCAAAGGAGATAGGCATCAAAGATAAAACGGATAGTTTTTATTACTACCACCTGATAATAACCTTTTGCACTAACAAAATCAACACAACTAAAATAAGGAAAATCATTCATTAGGGAGAAAAAAATAAATTAAAGATTTCTAATTAAGGTGCTATCCAAGACATAGAGAACTAATGCAAATACAAAAACAAAGGCCATTCCCAAACAGGTCAAGTAAATCAAGGATATGAACACAGTTCTCAAAAACAGTGCAATCAATTCTTAAATATATTAAAAACTGTCCCAACTCACTAATATCAAAATAACAGAGCAAACAAGCAAAGATGACAAAAGAAGTAGCCAGTGTTAAAGGGTTTATGGTAGAGCTGCAAGAAATGATGAATATTCATAATTCAAAGAATGAGTTACATGAACTGAAGTGATGAGTACAACAGTGTAAATGAAAAATAAAAACAAAAAATAAAAGGAAACAAACCTATGTAATTATAATGATAAAAAATATGCCACCCTCTTTTTGTACAGATTGACATTTATGGGTATGGAACACTGCATATATTCAGTTAATTATGTGGGTAAGTTTTGCTGAACTGCCATTTTTAACCTATTTCTTTTTAAAAGATGGCTCAATGGGTAGGGAACAAGAAGGAATTTTTTTTGTAAACAAAGGTGAAGACAAAAGATGTAAAAGGGTTTTGAGGTGCGTTTTTGTTTGTTTGTTTACTTAAACTAAGCCCCCTGAGGACAGAGACAATTCATTTTTTGCTTTGCTATCTCTGGAGCCCCAAATATAAACTTAATACTTAGTAATCATCAGCTTATTAACTGATACTATTATAACCAGTATATGGGTAAGAAAAGGAAAGCCAGGTATAGCAGTCTTCCTAATTTAAGAGCAAATTTCAAAGAAGTCAGAAAAAATGCTGTTAAGATGCTTTGGCATTGTACAATGAAAATTCAAAAGACATAAAGTTTTAAGAACAAAATTCTCAAGTTTTAAGAACAAAATTTTCATGATAATTTCAATGAAGAGACCAATATAGATATACAAAGAACTCATTGACCAATCTGTATTTATTAAAGATACAGAGGGGCAGCTAGGTGGTACAGTGGATAGAGCACCGGTCCTGGAGTCAGGAGGACCTGAGTTCAAATCCGGACTCAGATCCTTGACACTTACTAGCTGTGTGACCCTGGGAAAGTCACTTAACCACAACTGCCTCACCCCCAAAAAAAAATTACAGAGAAAATTATGGAAACAAGAATAACATAAGATAAATTTTAAATGACTGGGAAATAAAGTACAAGTTAAAACTGGGTCTGAACATGTAACACAAGAAAAAAAGGATCAAAGGATAGGTACATTGAGACCAAGAAAATGATTTTTAAAAAAAAGGATATGACCACCATTCAATTAGATGTCAATGACAGATGATAACTGAGTAATTTGTAAATTACTCCCATCATCCACTCCCTTCACTCCTACTCATGAACAGCTTAACACAGCCCAAAGAAGTGTCACAACTGTAATGACTGTTTACATTACAAATTCATGTTATAAAACTTCAACTGGTCTTTTACTACAGCAAGGCAGGCCTTTTATTTGCCTTGTAACTGATTTCCCTAGCTCACTGAAGCTACTTGAAACCTTCTCTTCTTTCTTTAATCCTTCCTCAACTCCTCTTCTCCCCTCAACTGAGGCCCGGGAGGGAGGGAGGGAGGGAGGGAGGGAGGGAGGGAGGGAGGGAGGGAAAAGAAATTCAAAATGAGCTCCTTCCTCTTTCCTTCTCTTAATCTCAAAACCTCTTAACATTATTTCCCTCTCCTCAAGTCTGACAAAAAAGAGGAGGCTCTTCTTAGCTGTCCTTAATCTCACTTACTCCCTTCCATCTTCTCCAAAACCTATCCCCTCAATAGAAAATCTCTCAACCATTCAATTTCTCCCAATTGTCAATTTTATTCCCTGCAGCCTTCAAACATGTCAAAATCTTCCCCATCTTTAAAACACCTTTCACTTAACCCTTTCATCTTCTCAAGCTTTGTCATCCTCTCTCTCTTATCTCATACAAACTCCTCCTTTGCTACCAGATCTCTTAAATGCAGAATGCACTGGCCTTTTCTCAATCCTCATTCAACTTGATTTCTCTGCAGCTTCTGAAATGGTTGATCATGCTCCTCCTTAAGTCTCTCTTTTCTCTAGGTTTTCAGAACACCACTATTTCTTCCTGCTTTTCCTCCTACCTATCAGAACACTTCATTTCAGTTTCTTTTACTGGAACCTCATCTAGTAGTATGATCTAACTATAGGTGTCCCACAGGGCTCTGTCCTGGGCCCTCTTCTATTCTCCATCTATTCAACTAGATGATTTTATCAGTTCCCATGGATCTAATTATCATCTCTTGAGCTGATGATTCTCAAATCTACCTAACCTGTCCTGACCGCTCGGGTGACCTTATCACACATCCAACTGCCTTTCAGACATCCGAACTGGATTCCAGTAAAATTACCATGCCCAAAACTGAATTACCTTTCCCCCTGAATCTTCTCCCCTTCCCACTCCCATACCCCTCAACTTCCCTATTGCTGTAGAGGGCAATACCTTATCTTCCTAGTCCTCCAGGCTCACAACCTAAGTGTCATTCCCCAAGGTCTCATTACCTCTCACCTGCCTCACCCTCCCCATATCCATTCTGTTGCCAAGGCCTATTCATTTCAACTCTACAACATCTCTCTTTGCATATCACAACAACCCTGGTATGGGCTTTCATCACCTCCTGTTTGGACTACTGCAATAGCCTAATGGTGGATCTATCTGCCTTAAGTCTCTCTGTACTCCAACCCATCCTCCATTTAGTAACCAAAGGGACTTTCCTAAAGCACACATTGCTTTGAGGTGACTACATCACACTCTCTCTCCTTAAACTCCAGTGGCTCTCTAGCACCTCCAGAATAAAATCTTGTTTGGTGTTCAAAGCCCTACTTTTCCTCTCTTCTTATACCTTCCTCCTGACACTAGATTCCTTGCTGTTCTACAATCAAGACATTCCATTTCTCAGCTCTGGACACTTTCTCTGGACATCTCCCATGCCTGGAATATTCTCTCCCTCTTCTCTACTTTCTGGCTTCCCTGGTTTCCTTCAAATCCCAACTAAAATCCCATCTTCTACTGGAAGCCTTTTCCAGGATACCCCAGAGGAGTTCCTCTTCATTCTAATGCCTTGCCTCTTTTAACTGTTTATTCACCTTGAATATAGCTTTTTTGTAAAATTTGTTTGCTTGTTGTCTCCCCCCCCATTAGACTGAAGCCAGGAACTGTCCTGGCATTTATTGGGTGCTTAATAAATGCTGGTTGGACTGACTAACTGGTTGACTCTGGCTTCCATTTGTATCACTCAACTGCTACAGATACTTACAAAGTTACCAATGATCTCTTAATTACCAAATTCAGTGCTCTTTTCTCAGACCTCATCTTTCTCAACTGACTTGCTGCATTTGATACTTCACCACCACAGTGAAAACAAGTTTGTTAACATATAACCAATTCCATTTCATTCTACATCTTCATTTTGTCTTTGAGCTGTGGTTTATTATTTTTTTCCTAGGGGCAGATAGGTGTTACAGTGAATAAAACACGGCCCTGGATTCAGGAGGACCTGAGTTCAAATCCAGCCTCAGACACTTAACCCTCACTGACCTGCCCCCCCCCGCCCCCCAAAACATTTCTATATTAGATTTTTTTTCTTATAGGTTGCTTTTCTGTAAGATAAGCAGCAATATGGTATATACAGTTTGTTAAACAACAGATGTATATTACCAAACAACTGGCAAACATTTATTTCTAAAACAACTGATAAAATACATAAACCTTCTGTAAGAAAGACCAATAATGTAAAATCATTACAAACACCTTAGGTAAGAACTACCAATCTGAAATCAAGTTAAGCAAATTAGGTAATAAACCACAAATCAAAACTTGAATTTAACTAGTAAAAGCCCTTAACCAGAACTTTAAGAAACGCAACAGAGGTTAAAGCCACCAGTCAGCTCTTACATTCCCTGAACTTTAAGACCTGAGTATACCATGTTTGGGGGAAAGCAGTCCTGACCTACAGAGATTTGCCAGAACACCACCTCTGGAGAAAGACATACAGCCTTCAACTGGGCAGAGAGGAAACTTTGTCATGAGCACAATTTTGAGATAGGCTTAAGGGTCCTTTAGGAATAGAGCTGGAGATTTGTTCCTGGAGAAGTTGATGTTTGTACTGCTTATTACATAATAAAAGTTTGATTTGCATGCATTGATGAGAGTAAGTCTGTTTATTATTTGGCTTGCAACTTTTGTGAGAAATTTTTTTTTAAATGTTTGAGAATTCCACTCTAAATCCTGAGAAAACTATTGATTCCATGTTTTAACTGGTAAACTGCTGACAGATGGAAATTATGGTAATATTTAGCAATTGTTGCATGCCATTGTAAATTGATTTTATAATTTTGCTAAGGGTTAAATACTATTTGAGTATATTGATTAACTGAAAGCTTTCACTGCAGCTTTTGTGTAAGAAATTGTACCTATATAGCCCTCCTCCTCATTGATTCAGATAAAAGTTTTTTATTCATAGAGATTTTCATTCTTTTAAGATTGTTTCAAGCAAGTTTGATTTTCATTGTCTTTTATTCCTTCGTGTGTACTTTGTTCTATATATGCATTCATGGAAGTTATATATTTGTAATTATTATTTAGAAAAATAGCTGTTATTTTAGGTTTTCTTGGTTAGAAGCACTCTTGAAAGTCAAAGGGGCAATGTTTAGGATTCTAGCATGGCCTAAATGTTCAGCAGTTCTAAAGGAATTTAATAATTACTGGGTGGATTCCATATATACTTGTCCTTAAGAATTGAGTTTATGATTGGGCCAATAAATTATTATAAGAACTGTCTACAAACTTAATTCACATTTTTTGCTATCAAATTATCCTCAGTTGTTAAATCCACATGAGACTTGGATTATGGGAAATTTACCATTTTAAGACATTAACTTGCCTTTATTCTGAGTTATCAGGTCTGAGCAACCAAGGTGCCAACTATTCACGGGGAGAGAAGAGCAGGTACCAAACTGTCAGAGAAGTGGAGGGATTCTCGAAGCTCAGGTATTGTACTGCTTTGGGAAAGGCAGAGAGAACAGTCATCGGCAAAAGCTAGGGCCGGGGCGGGATTCTTTTGGCTTCATCCCCCCACACACACACACACATAGCACTGGATGGCTGGCTATGCCATCTCATTTTACACCTCACTTCGATCCTCCCTTCTATATGCCTGATGATGGACATCCCAACCCCATGCATCTGATTTAAGCCTGACTCGATTTTCCCTGCACTGGCTTCCGTGAGGCTTGGCAACTTTTGTTCTTTTATGGTAACCCCCATGATCATCACAGGTGGCATGATAAACAAAATGTTGAATTTGGCCGTGGCATCTGGTACCAATGGTATTAAATTCTTTAATTTCTCATAATGGCCTGAGGTTAAGTAGGCAGATGATGCAAAAAGTGATGAAACAAAAGATGAAAATTCTATTCTTAATTGTCTTGTATTAAAGAAGGGTATAGGAGTATAACTTTATAGACTCCTTTGCAGGTGGCTTGGGGAAGTTTTTAACATCTCAAGTTTGTTTCAAGAAAAGCAGAGGAGGGTAACTTATAGAATGTTTTGTTATGTTAGATAATTTATGTTAGATAAAGCTTTGAATAGCATGGGGCATTCGTGACATCTCTCACTGGAACAGCTTTTCACTCCTGATGCAGGATCCTGGGGTTCCTGGATTCTCTCTCTTGGTTTTGGGTGGGCCAAGCAGTGTGCCAGGCGGTTAGAGTCCCTAGTGTAATGATTGGAATGACACCACCTGCTGGAGAGCTACTGTAGAAAAAGCTCTACCATGAGGAGAAGGTGCCTGAGGGCAAGCCATGCAGCTTCTCTTTGGTGTCAAGAAGTGATGTTTGCTTGTGGGAGGAAGAAGGGGTGAGACTGGCTCTCTTGCTCTTTTGCCATGACTCTCATGGAGAGTGGAGCAGGAGAACTGTAGCTCCCCAAGATAGCCATCTGAATCTAGGCCTCTTTCTCTCTTCACCAAATTCTTATTCTCCTTAATAAATGCTTAAAAGTCTAAACTCTTGTTAAAGGTTATAATTTATTGGCGACCACTCATTTGATATTTTAGACAGACTAGCTAGAATTTTAGCCCCATACAGTAGGCAGGAGTGCCAAGAAGTGTGCCAGGCGGGGGTGGTTCCCAAGAATTCAAAGGGTTCATTAAAGACTGTTGAAGGAACTAAGTAAGATGAGGAATGCCACTTCTAGTGATACAGAAAAAGAAGAAAGTACACAAAAGACATGTTTCTCAGAGAATATATTTCTGGCCTCTGGGCCTCTGTTTCTTTACTCCTACAGAAGGGACTTCTAGCCCAGACTCCTCCTTGAGTTTCCAGCTCACCAATTTAAGCCTGGAGACTGGGTTTTGATAAGAACCTGGAAGAGCAACAAGTTGGAACCTGATTGGGAAGGGCTGTTCCTGGTGTTACTTGACACTGCAGTGAGGACTGAGAAGCGAAACTAGACTCATTACTCTCAAGTAAAAGGAGCACCTTTTCCAGAAGAAAAATCAGAGCCAAAGCATGAGCAGTGGACTGTGAATAAGGAATCTGATGGACCGAGGGTGAAGTTTAAAAAGACTTTAATGTACAATATACCAAGCCTGGTACAAAAAAGGAGAAGGGGAGTAACATTTTGGGGTAGTGGGAGATGCTCAGGCAAACAAGTAGTGGAGGAGCAAAAAGGATTTGGTATATGGGCATCTGAAGGAGAAACTGACCCCATAGGAAGAATAGGAATATCCTTTGAAAATCCCATGGATTTTACATCCCCCTATCCTTTTAAGACTCCGGAAATAATCTCTCTGAGTCAAAGGGGAAATCAGAAAACCCTGAAACTCCTGAGTTACAGGTCATTGAGGTTAAGGATGTGAGACAGACAGTGGGTTTGGAGATTCAAATGCTCAGACAGAATGGGTCAGCGCTTTGAGAAGATCAGCTGCCCACACTCTAAATCCAGATTTAAGCCTAGAGGGGTTCTTGTGTCTCCTTCAATTATACCAGAACGGGTTGGCAAAGGGTGAGAGTTGCAGGGATTTAGAGCTACTCTTCCCTGTAATAAAAATGACAGCAGAAAAGATCATACCCACCTTTGTTGGAGTCCCAGGAAACCATCCCGCCTGTCTCTCCAGATAGGTGAGAGAAGGTTTTCTGGTCTTGGGTAATACGAGTTGTGTCCAAACAAACAGGGGAAGTAACCAAGAACAACTCAGTAGATTTTTCATCCCTGATCCTCCCCCGAGCTGACCTATGGTGGTGTGTTGGGGTTTTTTTTTAGGCAATTGGGGTTAAGTGACTTGTCCAGGGTCACACAGTAAGTGTCTAGGGTCTGAGGCCAGATTTGAACTCAGGTCCTCCTGAATTCAGGGCTGCTGCTCTATCTACTACACCACCTAGCTTCCCCTATGATGGCATTTTGGTGGAAGACCAACCTTACCCCCTAACTGGGCTGGGACTTGTGGATTGGTGTGGCTGGCCACCCCCTTTACCATGGCATCAGAGCATTTCTCAGAATCTGAGTCTAAATCAAGAAAGAAACGCATCCCAGAGGGGCAAAAAGGGTCATCTGATGCTCCAATCTGCCTAGATATCTTAGGAATCCCACAGGGTGTGCCAGAATCTCTCCTACGGTGGGTAACCATAACTAAAAATGTAGACTGGAACCAGCAGAGGTTCATCAATTACATTAGGGATGCGGTACAGGCTATTTCTGAACAACTGGCTGCTACTAGTAAAATCGCTTGGGAAAACAGAATAGCCTGTGATATGATGTTAGCAGAAAAGGGGGGAGTGTGTGTCATGTTGGGCGGACAATGCTGCACCTTTATCCCAAATTATACAGCCCCTATTGGTTCAATAACTAGAGCCTTGAAAGGCTTAAGTATGCTGGCTGAAGAATTAGCAGAAAATTCAGGGGTTGATACCACCTGGATGGGATGGATGGAATCCTGGTTTAGGAAATGGAAAAATTTCACTGACTCAACCCTCACCATTCTCATTATAGTGGCAGGAGTTTTATACTGTATCCTTCCCTTCCTCGAAGGGTTCAAACAGAGGCTAATAAAGACTTCTCTCACACAGGTTACTCCATTTGGGAAAGTAAAGGCAAACACTCAAATGTTAATATTTACAGATTTAGACCAAGAGGCAGAGGAGATAGTCAATAAATGGAATGAGAGGAACCCAGTAGTCAAAAATAAAGAGGGCAGCTAGGTGGCACAGTGGATAGAGCACTGGCCCTGGAGTCAGGAAGACCTGAATTCAAATTCAGCCTCAGACACTTAACACTTACTAGCTGTGTGACCCTAGGCAAGTCACTTAACCCCAACTGCCTCACCAAAAAAATAAACAATAAAAAATAAAGAGGAGGGATTGTGAGAAAATGGGTAGTTGTCTCCTCTCAATGAGGATATAACAGTCAAGCATACTCCTGACCTGTTTGTAAGACAAAGGTCTCAGATCCCCTCTTCCCCCTCAGGCTAACAAAATCACATGGTTCAAGGAACCCTGTTCTCAATAAGGTCCTCTCCGGAGTTATATCCATATAAGGAAGAATATGGTCCATTCCTGAGTTATGCCCATATAAGGAAGACGGATGGGAATACTATGTTCCTATTAGCTAGTTTTTGCATATAGATTGTAACCCTTGGGTAATCAGACCAATGATGAAAAAGGGGAGGGTCCATTTGCGTTAGGGACATGGGTATAAAACAGGGCCTGTGAGCCCCCTTTCTTTGTACCCACTAGCTACACACTAGGGCGCCTCCTTCTCACAAGAAGGAAATAAAAGAGCCTTTGTCACATCATTGCTGAGTTCCTGAGAATTATTGAGAAGAGGATTGATTTTCCCTCACATTATACATGACAGTGTTAAGGGCTAAAATTCTAGCTAGTCTGTCTAAAATATCTAATGAGTGGTTGCCAATAAATTATAAGCTTTAGCAAGAGTTAGGCTTTTAAGCATTTATTAAGGAGAATAAGAATTTGGTAAAGAGAGAGTGAAAGATTCATCTATCTATTAAAGGGAGAGCGAATTTCTAGCTCCCCTCTCCGCCAGAGTCCACAGGAAAGAGAGAGAGTTAGAGTGCCAGGCTCCCCCTTCTTCCTCCCACAAGCAGATGTCACTTCCTGATGGCAAAGAAAAGACTCCTGGTCTTGCCCTCAAAGACCTTCACTTCATGGCAGAGATTTTCTACAGTAAGTCTCTAGCAGGTGGCATCATTCCAATCGTTACTACAGCCACTCCATATCCAGTCTCTATACCTTAGCACCAGCTATCACCAATACCTAGAATGAACGTTTCACTTCCCTCCCTTATCTACACTTCAAATTTCCAAGAGTCAGCTCAGGCATCATTTTCTAAATGAAACCTTCCTTGATTCTCTACAAGTGTTAATGCTTTTGTTTCCAAACAACTTTGTATAATCATTTTGTATATTTTGTATGCATTTGTACTGATTAACTTTATATCCATGTTGCTTATATCTGTATATGTAATTGCCTCCACCCCTAAATCATTGCCTTGTTGTGGCAGAGGGGTTTGCATAGCTCAATGAAACTATGAGCTGTACTGTGCAGGGTTACCCAAGACAGCTTATAGTAGAGAGTTCTGACAAAAGGTGATACATTGGAGAAAGAAATGGCAAACCACTCCAGTATCTTTGCCAAGTAAACTCCATGGATAGTACTAAAATGATAAAAGAGATGACATCAGAAGATGAGCCCCTCGGGTTCAAAGGTGTCCAATATGCTGCTGTGAAAGAGCAGAGGACAACTACAAGTAGCTCTAGTACTAATGAAATGGCTGGGCTGAAGCCAAAAGGAAGCCGAGCTGTGGATGTCTGGTAATGAAATATAAATCCAATGCTGTAAAGATCAATATTGCACAGGAACCTAGATTGTAAGATCTATGAAGCAAGGTAAGTTAAATATAATTTTAAAAAAAGAGAGATGGAAAGATTAAACATCAAGATCTTAAATGTCAAAGAACATAAATGGCTGGGAATAGGTGAATTTAATTCATGAGATATATATAGATACACACACACATATACATATATATTTGTATATATATACACACACACACAATATACATATATGTGTGTGTGTGTGTGTGTGTGTGTGTGTGTGTACACACTCACCATGAGTAAGAATCCCTTAGAAAAAATGGAGTAGCCCTCACAGTCAATAAAGAGTGAGAAATACAGTACTGGGGTATAATCACAAAAACTGCAGAATGATTATCTGTTCAAATCCAAGGTAAACCGTTCAACAACACAGTAATACAAGTCTATGTTCTAACTACTGACACCAAAGAGGCCAAAGTTGGTCAGTTTTATGAAGACCTACAACATCTTCTAGAAATAACACCAAAAAAAAAAGTCACATTCATCATACAGGATTAGAATGCTAAAATAAGAAATCAAGATAATTGGTATAACAGCAAGTTTGGCCTTGAAGTACAAAATGAAGCAGGACAGAGACTAATTGAGTTTTGTCAAAATAACTTGCTAGTCATAACAAATACTCTTTTTCAACTATCCAAAAGGCTACTCTACACATGGACATCACTAAATGGTCAATATCAATCATCAGACTGATTATATACTTTACAGACAAAGGTAGAGGAGCTCTCTACAGTCAGTTAAGACAAGACCTGAAGCTGACTGTGGCTAAGATCATGAGCTTCTTATTGCAAAATTCAGACTTGAATTAAAGAAAATAGGGAAAATCATTAGCTCTTATAGGTATGATCTAAGTAACAGTCCTTATGAATATGAAGTGAAAGTGATGAATAGATTAAAGGGATTAGATCTAAAAGTTCACAATATTTTATAGGAGATAACAACAACAAAAAAACCATTCCAAAAAAAAAAAAAGCAAGAAAGCAAAATGGCTGCCTGATATGACTTTATAAATAGCTGAGGAAAGAAGGAAAAGGTAAGGCAAAGGAGAAAGCAAAAGACACCTAATTGAATGCAGAATTCCAGAGATAGTAAGGAGAGATAAGGTTTTCTTAAATGAGCAATGCAAAGAAATACAAGAAAACAACAGAATGGGAAAGACTAGAGCTCTTATCAATGAAATTAAAGATATCAAGGGAAAGTCATGCAAAAATGAGTATGATAAAAGACAAAAAAAAATGAGTTAAGAGAAGAAGATATTAAGAAGCATTAAGAACTACACAAAAGAACTATACAAGAAAAATCTTAACATCACAAAAACTATGATGGTATGGTTACTGATCTATACAACCAGACATTCTAGAGAAAAAAGTCAAGTGGGCTTTATGAAGCATTGCTAACAATAAGGCTAATGGAGATGATGAAACTGCAGCTGAGCTAATTAAATATTAAAAGATGATGCTGTTAAAATGCTGTACTCAATATGCCAGTAAATTTGGAAAACTAAACGGTGGTCACTTGATTGGAAAAGATCAGTTTACACTCTAATCCTAGAGTAGGGACAATGACAAAGAATGTTCAAATTATCAAACAACTGCATTCATTTCACATGTCAGCAAGGTAATGCTTAAGATTCTGCAAGTTAGGTTTCAGCAATGTGTAAATCAAGAATTAACAGAAGAGCAGGTTGGTTTTTGAAGAGACAGAGGAAGTAATAGGACAAAATGGCCAATAATTGCTGAATTATGCGGAAAGTTCCAGAAAAACATCTACTTCTGCTTCGTTAGCTGTGCTAAAGCCTTTGACTGCAGATCACAACAAAATGTGGCAAGTCCAAAAAGAAATGGGAGTACCAGATCATCTTACTTGTCTCCTGAGGAACCTTTATGTGAGCCAAGAAGCAGCAGTTAGAAACAGACATGGAACAACTGATTGGTTTAAGATTAGAAAAGGAGTATGACAAGGCTGCATTTTGTCACTTTAACTTATATACAAAGCATATTGTGCAAAATGACAGGTTGGATGAATCAAAAACCAGAACTATGGTTGCTAGGAAGAAATATCAATAATCTCAAACATGTAAAAGATACCACTCTGATGGCAGAAAGTGAAGAATTAAGAAGCCTCTTGATGAGAGTGAGAGAGGAGTATAAAAAATATGGCTTAAAGCTTAATATCAAATAAACTAAGATCTTGGCAACTAGTCCCATCAATTCCTGGCAAAAAGAAAGAGAAGAAAGGGAAGCAGTGTCAGATTTTATATTCTTGAGCTCAAAGATCACTGCAGATGGTGACTACAGCCATGAAATTAAAAGATGTTTGCTCCTTGGAAGAAAAGCTATGGCAAATCTGGATAGCATAGTAAAAAGCAGAGACATCACCTTGTTGACAAAAGTTCTGTACAGTCAAAGCTATAGTTTTTCCAGCAGCAATGTATGGTTGTGACAGTTCGATTATTTTAAAAAGCCGAACACCAAAGAAATCAACACTTTCTAATTGTGGTACTGGAACAAATTCTTAAGAATCCTTTGGACAAGCAAGGAGGTCAAATCAGTCAATACTTAAATGAATTCAGGCTATTCACTGGAAGGTCAAAGACCAAAACTCAAGTTCAAATAATCTAGCCAAATAATAAGACAAGACGTTGAGAAAGACTGAAAGCAAAAGGAAAAGAGGATGGCAGAGGATGATAGTACCATGGAAACACAAACATGAACCTAGACAGACTTCAAGAGATAGTGGAGGATAAAAGGACCTGATGTGCTATGATCCATGGGATCATAAAGAGTTGAGCATGACTGAGCAACAATTACCTCCTCAATTAGACAATAAGATCCTTGTAATTAAGCATTATTTCATTGGTAGGTACTTTAATAGATACTTGCTGATTGTCAAAGCTATAAAGCACCCATTTCTTGTTCTGAATCCTTCCTTCCTCTATTTCTGACCAACATTAGTCAAATAATTTCCTCAACTGTGATTATTTATTTTACAGGTCAAAGTTAGTGAACAAGGAAAAGAAAGCTATGGCAAATATGTATGCTCAATGACATCAGTGTTTAAAAACTGTTTTCAAACTATTAAAAAAATTTCTGTCAACAATTTTTATGAAGCTCTGAAGTAACACTCAATTATGACAGCAGTTCTTATCAAGAGAAAATTAATCACTATCAACAGCCATATAAAAATGCTTAAAATCGGAGGCAGTTAGGTGGTGCAGTGGATAAAGCACCAGCCCTGGATTCAGGAGGACCTCAGTTCAAATCCGACCTCATAACTTAACACTTACCATCTGTGTGACCCTGGGCAAGTCACTTAACCCCTGTTGCCTCATCAAAAAAAAAAAATTTTTTAAGGGGCAGTTAGGTGGCACAGTGGATAGAGCACCAGCCCTGGAGTCAGGAGTACCTGAGTTCAAATCCGACCTCAGACACTTAACACTTACCAGCTGTGTGTCCCTGGGCAAGTCACTTAACCCCAATTGCCTCACTTAAAAAAAAAGCTAAATAATTTCTGCGTGCATGTGTGTGTGTGTGTGTGTGTGTGTGTGTGTGTGTGTGTGTGCATGCACTCGCTAATGAACTTCTGACCTGTTGAGATGAAAGTAAAGTTCGTGTCTCTCCCCTACCCCCTTGTTTATATATATGCCTGTGTGTGCCCTCTTATGTGAGATAATTTTCCCTAAACTTCCTCTCTCCCCGTTTAATGTATTCCCTTTTCCTCTCTTTTTTCCACTTTTTTCTTAATATCATCAACACATAACAGAACCACTTCAAGTCCTTGTCTAATTGGACCCATTTCTATTAACCCTGATGATAATAAGGTTCAGAGGGGGATGGATATCATCTCCCCACATCTGAATATAAATAATTTTTGTTTCTCTTCCCTCCTGTGTTTGAACTTCAGGTTTTCTGTGCAGATCTTTTCATAAGGAATGCTTAGAAGTCCATTATATTCCGTTTTGCTGAGTAAGTCACTCTTGGTTATAAACCCATATCTGAATTCTTTTAGTCTGGCTGTACTATATTTTCTTTGACCTAGATGCATTTTGGATATGATATTCCTCGGAGTTTTCATTTTTGGGGTTTCTTTCAGGAGGTGACTAGTGGATTCTTTCTAGTTCTACTTTTCTTTTTGGTTCTGAGATCTGGGCAGTCTTCTCTTAAGATTTCTTGAAACAGCATGTCTATGTTCTTTATTTTCTTCATAGTTTTCAGATAGTTCAATGATTCTTAAATTTTTTTTTCTCTTTGTTTTCCATGTCAGTTGTTTTTGCTGAGATACTTTACATTTCTTCTATTTTTTCAGCCTTTTGATTTTTTTTTAAATATTTCTTGGTGCCACACATGAAATCTTTAGTTTTTATTTGATCTATTTGAAGTTCGTTGCTTGAAAAAAGTTTTGTACCTCTTGTTCCAAGCTATTATTTCCCTTTCCAATTTTTTTTTCCAGGACTCTAACTTCTTTCCCAATTTTTTCCATCTAGCATTTATAAAAATATTTTTTACTTTTTTAACTCTTGCTTCATCCATTCCAGGAATTCTAGTTCAGTTTGTGCCCAAGCGTGTTGTTCTCTGACCATAGATGTTTTCAAGTCATTTCTTCGGGTTTTGTGTCTTAAGCACTCCTCGAAAGAACTCTACCTTAACAGTTCATTATGGGAGAGTTCTTTTTTGGTTTACTCATTCTTTCAGACAACTTCTTAACTCAATTTAATGTTAAGCTTGGGCTCTGTCACAGGCTTAAGGGAAGGTTTGATCTGGTCCTGTTGCTGTTTTATTGGAATACTGAGTATTGTTATTCCAGGAGCTCAGGGACAATCTGCAGACTTGCAAGCTTTCAGTATTCCCAAAGGGATCTGATTGCTGCCCCTTAGGTCTGAGCTCTGCAAGATCCTCACATGGGTTTCAATCTATGCAAGAACAGACTACTGCTAAGCTCTAAGCCAATCAGCCACGTGGAAAGCTCTGTTGGTTCAAAAATGACAGAAATGAAGACTTCCCTTTGGTCTGAGTTAGCTACCTTTGTGTCAGAGTGGGTCCCAGCTTTGTACCTAAGATGTGAGCCACACCACTGCTGCTGCTACTGCTGGCTTCTGCACTTATTCCTTTCTTGATCTACCACCAGGGAGCTCCCTTATCACTCCCACACTAGAATAGTGGACTGGTAGTGGACTACAAAGCTGCCAATTGACACTTGGCCTTGTCATAGTGCCCTGGTGTGGGACTTAAAGTGCCCCAGTATAGGTCTGGGACCTACTTTTGTCCTAGTGTTTAGCATCTCCCTGGGCTCAGAGGAGTCTACACATCACATACTCTTTTTTTTTTTTAAGTGAGACAATTGGGGTTAAGTGACTTGCCCAGGGTCACACAGCTAGTAAGTGTTAATTGTCTGAGGCCAGATTTGAACTCAGGTACTCCCGACTCCAGGGCCGGTGCTCTATCCACTGTGCCACCTAGCTGCCCCACATCACATACTCTTGCCCCAACCATGTCCCCAGTGTTTGTAGACCTCTTGGTCTGTTTCCATATGCCAACATGTGATCCTCTGTCCATCCCATGTTGGCATATGGAAACAGACCAAGAGGTATCATCATTGTAACTTTTTAAAATTTCTCCATCAGGATTAGGTCTGATGTATTTTATAAATCTGGAGGAGTTATGGATGATAGTTCAGCTGCTGTACTTCCTTCTACTCTGCCATCTTGGCTCCAATCCCCTTTTTTTCTTCCAATGAAATGATTTTATTGATTTGCACTGGCTTCTGTTACCATGGCGATAACTAAGCATTTCTTTCACAGGGGAGGAGGTTTTGGTCCCCAGATTCACAAAGGCTTAGAAACTTATACAACACTTAAAAAAAATACACCCCTCAAAAATTACTCCAAGATCATGAGTTTCTACTACTAGTTGGAACATATCACCTTAGAGTTAGTTGCTACTTAGAAAATACAGCCCTCAAAGATAAGACCTAGCATTCTAGACACGGATCACCCCAAACCAAACTAATTAAAAAAGTCTTTGACAAAGGGAACCAAATCTACATTAGTTATTTCTCTGAATCTCCGAACTCCTTGCTCAGTCCTTTACAGTCTCTCCAGATAAACTGGCTTATGTCTAATAATTCTAATGAGTATACTCTATATGCCTATAATACCATTCCCTTTCCACCCAATATCAATGTTCTACAGTAGTTTTTGAGCTTTTTTGTCTTTAAATTCTAAAGTTCTGAACATTTCTCTGTTGTGAACTCAAAGTGAGATAGTATATGAATAAGATATTTTAGTGTATCCATTTTCTAATAAAAAATCTAAAGATGGCTTTTGACTTGAGAAGTATAAAAAAAACTCTGCTTCTGGGAGTTTACAACCTACTAAAAAAAGTTAGATATTCAAATAGGGAAATAATGGAAAATAAAAAAACACATGGAAATCACATGTATTTTGTTTATTATATTTAAATAAATCCCAATGAAGCTTGAAATTAATAGACTACTAAATTATACTAAGAAAACCTAGGCATGTCTAAGTTTATGTCAGTTTGATACCTCCCTTACATATAAAATTTCTCAGGTACTGTATATAGTGGGCCAGCTCAAAGATGACACAATGAACAGATAGAAGAATGGAACTGGACAAAGGGAATACTTCCTTTAGCATGGGACTCTACTCTATGTCTGGGTCAGCCTTTGAGAAGCCTAATAATAAAAACTTCAATATCAGAAAGCAAGAAGAGTCTTATACAAACTCAGGTCATATTACAAAGGAACTTGATGGCTTGAGTGTAAAAATGGAATACCTAAAGTGAAGAAAAAGTGCTGAAAGTAGAGATGAAAAGGCAATAAAGAAAAACTTTCCACTCTTCACTTTGACCCAATATTGGCCTTAGGTTAATGGTTGTCTCCCTTCTAAACTGCACCCAGTACACTTCTACACTCCCAAATCTATTGCTTACAAGAGTTGATATTCTACAAAATATAAATAGTTTTTAAAATGAGACACTGCTTATTTCCCTATCCCTTTTCTATTAACCAATTTAAAATCCATTCTCCCAGTAAGTACATGTCACCTATTTTAACATCCATGTCCTTGCCTCATCCATTTCATATATAGCACTAGGCTATTCAGAAATGAGAGGGAAAAGGAGAAACTAAGTATATTTTTATTACTGGTACAGTGATGCATATATTTCTTCAGCCTACCTAGGTTACATATGACAGAGCTAAAAATGACCTGAACTTCAGACAAAACTGGAAAGTGACACAGCAAAGCAGTACAGAGCAGTGGAAAGAGTTCTGGTCTTAGAATCATAAAAAAGTCAGGTTCAAATCCCAACACAAGCAACTAAGGGGTTGGGGGTTCACTACACTGCTCAAAAATCTTCAGGGGAATCTGTTTACATCTAAAATTAAATACAAAGACCTCTATTTGGTATTTAAAACTCTTCACAGCTATTAATCATCTAGAACAGGAAGTGATTTCTGGCTGACTTGGAATCAACACCAAAACAAAAACAGCAGTCATAAAGGAAGAGTAAGTTTAATGGGAAAAATAAATAAATAAACAAAAAAGATGGTATAATGAGTTTAAAGTATTGCATATAATCAGAAATACCCTACAAGGAGTTAGACATGAGGGTATGAAACCTCGGAGAGGTTAGGGCTGAAAATACAGATTTGGGTATCAAGGTGGCAGCTAAAACAATAAGACTGAATGGGATTGCCAAAAGATAAAGTATGGGGAAAGAAAAGAACACCAAGTTTCCTTTGCTGGTATATCATCCATATGATACCTTTAAAAGTGAGTATTTCCCAAGACTATGTATTGGGCCCTGTTCTCCTTTCTCTATATACTTTATCCACAGTCTCATCAGCTTCCAAAGGCTCACGCAGATGACTCTGAGATCTATATACCCACTCCCTATCTCCTCAATTTCAATAATCAATTGGCTATTGGATAGCTATTTCAAGAGACTTTACCCTTAAACACATCCCTCTTCCAATCTTTCATATTGTTCTCTCAAGGGTACTACCATTCTTCTAATAATATCCTAACCTTAGTGTTAACCTCAACTCCTCACTCTCCTTTACTCCTTTCACCTCCACCTCATAAAATCACTCACCCTTTAAGAAACAGATCACACATCACCTTTGCCCGATTTCCCTGTCAGTACATCCTCCAACCATCCTGTATTGATGCTGCATATACTTATATATTTACTCATCACTCAAATTAATAATAATTTAAGCTCCTTGATTGTTTCCTTCTTTGTAGTTATATTCCTAGGACCTAGCAGTACCTGGCACACAAAAAGCAACTTAATAAATGGTTGTTAACTAATGTGTTTTTACTGTATGAACCAGGCAAAAAAATGGCTAGACTGAAATCCACTGGGAGACGTTGCCCTCCTCTAGTTTCTGTGGAGTCACCAGAGCTGTCTAGGAGTTTGGCTTAGCTCAATTTAAAAGTAACGTGACAAAGACCAAGGGCTTAACAAAACTGGAAGTGTCTCTCCTTTGAGGGAAGGACAAGAGCCAAGGAACTGGCTAGCCAAGGAACTAAGAAGAAAACTACTCTGGCACCTACAGAGAAGACCAAGGACCTGGCTAACAAAGCAGCTTCCAAGAAGCAACAGCAACAGGAAAGAACCAACATGAGGCATCTCTTCCAATACAAAAAGCCTGATGCCCTCCAGACCACCAGTTCTCAGGCTGACAGCTTCCTGGTTAGGCCTTACACAGGCCCAAAGCCACAGTTCTGAGCAGCTCAGAGCAAAGCAGAAATCCACAATCAAACTCTTAGACCATAATGTACTATCTGTCCAAGTTGTAATTTAAATTGACAGTCAATTTCTAGTCCTCTTCCTTTAATTCCCAAACAGAACAAAGTACCATAGAGGCAGCCATGATATAGTGGAGGAAAAAAAAAAAAAGCATGGCCTCAGAACCAGTTAGAGCCAAGAGTTTAAAGTCCTGTATCTTACACATACTAGCTGTGTGACCTGTGTTAAGACCCTTTGCCCCAGGAACTCTCTAAGATCTTAAATTGCCAAAGAGCTAATATACATTGGTAGAAGGAGCTTTCTCTTTTGGGAATTCTCTATACCAATTAAATAATACATCCAACTGACCCAACCATTCTGGAGAACAATTTGGAACTATGCCCAAAGGGCTATAAAGCTGTGCATACCCTTTGACCCAGGAATACCATTATTAGGTCTTTTTCCCAAAGATATCATAAAAAAGGGAAAGGGACCCACATGTACAAAAATATTCATAAACTGCTCCTTTTGTGGTGGCAAGGAATTGGAAATTGAGGGGTTGCCCATCAATTGGGGAATAGCTGAACAAGTTGTGGTATATGAATGTAATGGAATACTATTGTGCTGTAAGAAATGATGAGCAGGCACATTTCAGAGAAACCTGGAAGGACTTACATGAACTGATGATGAGTGAGATGAGCAGAACCAGAACACTGTACACAGTATCAACAACACTGTGTGTTAAAAAACTGTGATGGACTTGATTATTCTCAGCAATACAATGGTCCAAGATAACTAATTCCAAAGGACTCATGATGGAAAATGCTCTCCAAATCCAAAAAGAAAAAAGAACTGTGGAATCTAGATTCTATTGGGTTTTGTTGTTGTTGTTTTTCTTTTTTGAAGTTTTTCCTTTTTGCTCTAATTCTTCTCTCATAACATGACTAATGCAGAAATGTGTTTCATGTGATTGTATATATATATAACTTATATCAGATTACTTGCTCTCTTGGGGAGGGGAAAGATAGGGGAGAGAGGGAGAAAAATTTGAAACTAGAAATCTTATAAAAACAAATGTTGGGCAGCTAGGTGGAGCAGTGGATAGAGCACCAGCCCTGGATTCAGGAGGACCTGAGTTCAAATCAAGCCTCAGACACTTGACACTCATTTTCTAGCTGTGTGACCCTGGGCAAGTCACTTAACCCCAACTGCCTCACACACATACAAAAAAATGTTGAAAACTATCTCTAAATGTAACTGGAAAATAATAAAATATTTATACAAATAAATAAATAATGCATCCAATTCCTATTCCAATCCTAAAATACTATATGTATTTCCAGTGGCAAGGCGCTCAAAGCCAATGGTTCTCAAATGGTATGACACAAATTGTTTAAGATTTACACTTGCTATCCAATACCCAAGTTCTCTCATGACACATTGAGACACAAAAATAATTAGATATGTAAATAATGAATGAATAAAAAAATAAAATTAACAAATGAGTAGCTGAGAACCACTGCTCTGTGACAGGGTTAGTAATCTGTGTGGGAAGAAGTACCTCTAGTGGTAAAATCACAGATCTTTTAGAATGCAAATATGCAACAGACAGGTAAACAGGTATTTGACACAAAACTGAATGGGTCAAAAAAAAAATCTACATTCTCTATTCTTAAAAAAATTTAGGCTACCACGTTTTCTTCTCAATCTATTTGAGGGCACATTTACACATTATTATGTAATTATAGTAATTTACATGTAACTTACATATTGTAGTCCAAAAGCACAAAATAAATACAACCTACCCTGCCCCACCACCACCACTAAGTAGTCACTGTAGCCAGGAAACAAACCACCAAAGAAAATGATGATCCTCTTCATACAGAGCTGAGCTGGTCCTCAACTTACAAATACAATACATCTACAATACCTGTATCAGTATACCATGGGTATTCCTTCCACTCGTGTAAAAATTCAGTAGTAAAACTTTCTAGGGTTTGCCCTCTACTTTGGTTTGGTTTGGGTTTGGGTTTTTTGGGGGGTTTTGGTAGGGCAATGGGGATTAAGTGACTTGCCCAGGGTCACACAGCTAGTGTCAAGTGTCTTGAGGCTGGATTTGAACTCAGGTCCTCCTGAATCCAGGGCCAGTGCGCTTTATCCACTGTGCCACCTAGATGCCCCTTGCCCTCTACTTTGGGAACCCAGTAACCCCGCCATGTCATGATGAGCAATCAATGTAGAACTTTGCTTGAAGCATATTACCAATGATGATTCACATAAGACAAATAATATATTTTTTTAAAAATCACCAAGGGCATGTACGCCCAGAAAAAGACCAATAATGTATTAAGATTAAGAGACATGGGGGCAGCTAGGTGGCGCAGTGGATAAGCACCGGCCCTGGATTCAGGAGGACCTGAGTTCAAATCCAGTCTCAGACACTTGACACTAACTAGCTGTGTGACCCTGGGCAAGTCACTTAACCCTCACTGCCCAGCAAAAAAAAAAAAAAAAAAAATTGAGAGACATTAGCTGAACAGCCCAAGCGATAGTGCTATTATATACAAAATATTTAAAGAACCAAAGTCCTCTAGCACATGGGGTAGGTTGTCTATAAAAGTTTTATTTAAAGATGAATAAAAGGTCATGGATAAATAAGAAGGCTCTGACTTAGCTCACACACAACTAGCAAGTAGCAAAGCTGAGATTCACAGGTATCCTACCTACAAAGTTCATAATACCCATCAAAATCTGATGGCATGAATATCCATGAAATCATCACAAGTATCTAAGTATCAACTACAATATGTAGTAACTAAATCTAAGACCAATATTTAGGGCTCCTAGAGTCCTGTATTAAAGAGCAGTGCATCAGTTTTTCTGGATTTTTCTTCAAAAGATGGTTTTGCATACAAAATCTGGCTAAGAACATTAGGCTTAAAACAAAATTGCCCCCAAAAACTGAAAATGAAAAATATCTATAAACTGCACTTTCACAAAGACTTTTCTAACAATAATCCTGTGAAATAGCTAGCATAGGAATTGACTATCTCCATTTTATAGATAATACATTTTAGGCCCAGACAAGCTAAGTGACTGGCCCAACATCAGTCAATGAGTAGCAAAGATAGAATGGCTCTCCTGCCTACAAGTCTACTGCTCATTTCCCTACACCATAATCTATACCTATCAAAATCTGATTAGTCTCAAATGAAAAATCTTATCTTTTACCAAATAACACATTTCATTTCCTAAAAATGAAAATTCTAAGTAGTACAAATAATTTATATACAGCTCTTCATTTTACTCCATAGGGAAAAAAAGTTTTTTAAATAGATATTACTTTCCATCTATATTTTTCCAGATATACTATATGACTCTGAATCCTGGAAAATAATTTTGTTTTGTTTTGTTTTGTTTTTGCAGGGCAATGAGGGTTAAGTGACTTGCCCAGGGTCACACAGCTAGTTAAGTGTCAAGTGTCTGAGGCTAGATTTGAACTCAGGTCTTCCTGAATCCAAGGCCAGTGTTTTATCCACTGCACCACCTAGCTACCCCAAAATATTTTTTTTTAAATCAAAATTAAAGGCTTCTAAAAGGATGATGTAAAAATGTCCCAATCCCCTAACTGGGCTATATAGCACATCCTAATTTTCTATGATAATTTGCATAAAAGAAGCAAAAGAGATATCATCTAGGAAAAAATATAATCAGAAAAGGAGGTACATTTGTCATTTAACAAAAGGGAAAGATGGATAGCTAAATACTGCTGTGTTTACCCAACAGAATGTGTGACACATTGTATAGAACTATGTGACAACAAGAACAATAACTGCACAGAATGATGGTCAAGGGAGTAATGTAGTCATATCAGTGAGACGATGAATCTAACCAGATTTATCTCATAATTTCATTAAGATTAGTATTTTAATACTGGAGAACAGGTAATGTTATTTGCAACTTTTCAAGAAATGGTCTAAAGTCTAAAATAAAAAAAATTTAGAAATTAAACCTTGTACTTCAATAGTTTAAGGAATTTCATTGTTGTAGATATATCTCTCCTCTCTAGTTAACATAAATAGCAACCTCTTTAAAACTTAATAAAATCTTCATTGGCTATCGTCACCAAAAGATTCACAACCCTAACACTTTCTATTGCTCTATTTGCTTACTCCTTAACTGTTTCATACTCTGTACAGTAACACCAGACACTGGCAATAAAATCTAGTGATAAAGCTTCTTCTACAAACTTAGCTAGCTGGATCCTGAGAAAAAGAGACACAGCCTGTCACCAGACTCACACTTAGAATGGATTTTATCAGGGACTGCAGCACTAACAGTTTTCAAAAACCCAAGGTTACCTAAACACCAACTTGAGGAAGTTCTAAACTTGATTGTAATCTCCAGAAATAAAAGGACTACAAATTTTTCTGTATTTAAATGGTTAATTAGTAGAAATATGACAATCAGAATCTGGATTGCCTGAAGTATAAGACAAATTATAAAGTGTTACAGAATCTCTAGTCAAATCTCAATTGTTCAGCAACAGATTATCCAAGCAAGACCTTGTTCCTACTTTCTCCTGCTGTGTCTTTTGGCCATTTCACTTCTTTTTATACATCCCTAGAACAAGGAGGTAAAACTTAAATCCATCAATTCTGAAAGACAAGTACACTGATAAGAGGTTTTGAATATAATTCCCCAGAACTGGGGAGATTAACTGTGGATTTCAATTAGACATGCCATCCCAGTCTTTCATAGCACAAAGGAGAACTGATAATAACTTTGGCAACCCATTAAATGTCTCCTTTCAAATGCAAACACATTCTACCTAATATTGCTCTATTAACTTAATCCTTACTGTTAAATTTGGTTAATATTCTGTGTACATACAAAGGTACTGCCAGCTAAACCAAATTTATGACAGTATATAGTTATATGGTACTCAATACCATCCCAACTGTTAGATAAACACTTGCCAAAATAATGACTAAACAGACATCTTATATCCAGAATTTTCTTCCAAAACATTTTAAAGTTTGCCAAAGTCTGTCACTATAAACATGGCAAATCAATTTCTTGTTTTAAATATTTTTACATATGTGAACAATGTCATACTTGTACCACTAATTTAAAGTAAAGATGTAATTGTAATTAAATATTTTAACTTCAGTTGAAAAAAGATGCTACAGTAGAGAGCACTGGAATTTGTAGTCAAAGGTCAGTCAGTCAATAAGCACTTATAAAGTACCTACCAAGTGGGGCAGCTAGGTGGCGCAGTGGATAGAGCACCGGCCCTGGAGTCAGGAGTACCTGAGTTCAAATCCAGCCTCAGACACTTAACACTTACTAGCTGTGTGACCCTGGGCAAGTCACTTAACCCCAATTGCCTCACTAAAAAAAAATTATAAATAAATAAATAAAGTACCTACCAAGTGAAAGGCCAACAACAGTCACTGCCCTCCAGGAACTCACACTCTTAACGGGGTAGACAACAAGCAAACAAGTATGTACAAATGAGCTATACAAAGGAAAATTAAGAAATTAACAGAGCGGAAGGCACTAAAATTAAGAGAAATTGGGGGAGGATTTCTGCCGAAAATGTTTGGTTTGTTTTTGGACTATATAACTTCGAGCTCTAAATCTCTAATCATCAAATCTAGCATTTGGCTAGCCTACTACTGAAAAACCCATTACAGCTATTACAATCAGATATCAAGCAGACCAGTTTAAGATTTGGTGAGGCAATTGGGGTTAAGTGACTTGCCCAAGGGTCTCACACAGCTAGTTAAGTGTCAAGTGTTTGAGGCTGGATTTGAACTCAGGTCCTCCTGACTCCAGGACCAGTGCTCTATCCACTGTGCCACCTAGCTGCCCCCATAGCCATATTTTTAACCAAAAATTACATATCGATAAGCCAACACCAGTCTTGGCCTTGAATTAAAAAGCCAAAAAATGTTTTTATGCTTGAACTCCTATCCTCAGTAGCTACTCAGCAATTTCATAGGGTCAAGTGAATGAAAAAAAGTGGCTCATCAATTCCCCCAGCATGTATGGATTTCATCTCTTTTTTGATCTAATTTACTATCACCAAAAGAACAATATTTTCCTTTCTCTTTTACAGGTAACTCCATTTTCCATCAGTAGCTCTACTAAGTTTTCATTCACTCCAAGGAACTATCCACAGATTATGCCTCTACCAGAATAAGCTGATCACCTAACATCTTATTACCAGGCTGACTAACTCAAGTTTTTGATGCTCAACCTTCTCAACTCAGTTACCTCTCCCCTCTGATTTAGAGGGCTGGAGAAGCGCAACAAACTCCTCCTGAAGCCTTCCTTTATAGAGGGCTTAGAATTTTTAGAATTTTCCTAGTAACTTCATTTTCTATCAGCAGTTCTACTTGGTTTTAACTTCACAGACCGTCATACCATGAGGCCAAGCACATGTCCCCCACCATTTTCAGCTTCCTTGCGTGTATAGTCTTCCCCATTAGACAGTAAACTCTTTGAGAGCAGAGATTGATTTTTTTTTTACAAAATTGAATTGAATTTTTAATTCTAATAATAAATATAGGATAAAATGACAGGCAGATTAAACAGGAGTCATCAATAGTAAATAAGTTTTAAACTACAGTAGGGCATTTAGATACGTGTTTGCTTTGTCCCAGAGAGCAAAATTTTGTTCCCCATAGTTCAATGAATGTTTGAATAGTAGTAGTACAGATTTAGAAAGCTACCAGTCTACTACATGTACAAATGAAAAAATAAAAACATAAACTATTCCATTGGCAATTAATTCTCATACCAGAGTTTTGGTAACTTTGTAGTTTACTTAAGGGTTCTAAAGTTAACAGAAATTGGCAAGATGATAATAGATCACTTGGGTTATTTCCAATATTCAGTTAAGTTGATTTTCCAATGAATGACTTCAGATAGTGACTTTAAAAACTCCAAAAATTAGTTAGAAAAGTAAGAAAAATGTTTATCTTAAAAACAGTTCTTTAAACCAAAGTATATTATTAGCTAAACTGATAAATGTACTTAGAAATTTCAACTACCCAACTTAAATAATTTTTGTCAATTTCCTTCACCCAAGGGCAACAGTGTTGCCACAAGGCAATATTAGATGAGAAATCCTTCTTTATCAAAGGGAATAAGGAAAAATTTTAGAGTACAATAAATCAATTTACTGTTTACAGAATTAAATTATCCCCAAAACTCAAAACTTTTGTTTCAATCCACAGTTCTATCAAAGATAGCATTAGCTCTAAATTACCATAATTTCTATAGCAATTAAAAAGTATGACAACTACATATAATAATGTATATGGCAAGTAACTTTGAATGCAAGGGCCATGAAAAAAAACACAGGTACAGATAAGTAAGCTCAGGGACACAGAGAGTTCTAACTTGTCCAAAATGATCCAAAACTAGTAAACTTTCTACTCTTCCACCCCAACTAAATGGTATTCTTAAACTTTTTAAGAAAAATTTAATAATTCACTGACAACACATTATTTAATATATAACTTTAATGCATGTTAATACATAACTTTCCAATGACAATGTTTAAGTGATAGTCCAATCGTTTCAAGTAATGAACTTGTACCTGTTAGTTTAAAAGGTACATACTGATACTAAGTTAATGTGGAGATAGAAATCGGTTAAAAGAAAATGAGTGGCCTTTCTACTCATTAGGGTTTAATCAGCAGGATTCCAAGTTCATGCTTGAGATCACTGACAGGAAATTATGACAGTAAAGAGACATTTGGGTGAGGGCTTTAATTCTCTAAGAAACAATTAGAAATCAGTTTGAATTGGAAAGTTTCATTCCATTGGGAAAATGAAAAGTATATGAATGGGATATATAATCTGATGAGAAATTTTTTATTAATTTGTCAATGAATTATTTCTAAGTTCTCTCCTTACAATTTTATTTGGAGAATATTTCAGTACACTAAGTTTCTCTACAATGAATGTCTAAAATATACAAATGACATTCAAGTTAATATAGAACAATCAAGGAAAACAGGTCAGTGTGAATTTTCTTTAAAGCACCAAGTAGGTGATAAAGGTTTTTTGCTTTCCCAGTAATGTTCCTAATAAATTGTCATGAGGCTTGCTCTTTCAACTAAATATGCAAAACATTCTTAAGATTCCATTAAATTATTAAGTATTTTTACTCCATTCCTACCCAAAGAATCTTAAAGTCTTACCTCAATATAAGTACATTGAGAGAATGTAAAATAGTATTCTAGAAAACTGCTATTTGATTTGAATTTCCAAATAAAACAAAGACCAAAACTAGTTTTATCCTTGGACCACTTTTAAGTTGAAGTCTGAATGAATTTGAGGGGTATAGGTGAAACAGCCAAAATGGTATGCTAAGTCTCTATAACCAACAATAAACTACCAACTGGTTCCCACAAAATGTGTTCTTGAGAACACAAATTATGTTCTGTATGCCTCATCCCCACAGTGCCCCTCATAATTGATGTCCCATAAGGAAATGCTGATTTTAAAAATTGTGCCTTAAAACGTCAGTACTCTATGAAACTTTCATAGACAACTTTTACAAGTGACAGACTCCTACAAATGGAAAGGCCTTTCAGAAATTATGCACTCCATCCTAGACAACTAAATTTTGGAATCTACTCTGTACAAAGTACAATCCCCTTTATCCTTCCAGTCACAGGCCCACTCTTCCTAACTGCATATTGCAAGCTTACTTCTACAGTAGTGTGCAAATTACTTGCATACTAACTATTATTATTATAATTATTAAAAATAATTTTATACAGGTTCATTTTTGGACAGCAAAGGTCATTCATGTGTATTTTTAGGCTGACTCAAAATGTCTGATCTTACTCAGATGAAACTACATGAAATTGACCTGTTTTACTCATCAGATTTAATTCTCTGTCAGTTGACTGCTTGGATTTCATACAATACACAAGAGTTTCATTGGTCTTTTGTCATGTTTTTAATTCTGTGGCTTTAAGAATGGATATTACTGGGACGGCTAGGTGGCTCCTGAGTTCAAATCCGGCCTCAGACACTTGACACTTACTAGCTGTGTGATCCTGGGCAAGTCACTGAACCCCATTGCCCCCATTAAAATAAATAAATAAATGAATGAATGAATGAATGAATGAATGAATGAATGAATGAATGAATGAATGGATATTACTTCAAGAAAATATGCAAAAAATGTAGGTGTTAAGGGGCACACTTCAATAACAGTTAAAAGACACTGCAGCAGCAGTTGGTGTGGGAAAGACAAGTGATAAGATCGATCAAGCAGTATCAGCTGCAGTGAAAAACAAAAGAAAGTGCAGTAAAAAATGAAAATAGAACCAAGAACTGAAAAACTATTACTGTGAAACAGCCTAATTAATCCTCAAAAAAAAAGACTTTCAGAGGGCCCTAGCAGCTAAAAGGGCTAATAGTGATTACTCTACAATTCAAAGTAGGCTTCATATCATTGGAAGAACAGTGAGAAGACCAGTTTTAAAAAAGAAAAAACAAAAACTACTAACCATGAAGGGGGGGGGGAAAGGTTGTCATATGCAAAATAATAAAAAAACTGAGGTATTCACTAATAACTGGAAAGCTAATTTTTACTGATGAAAGCCACTTTTTCTTTCACAGGTAAACAAACTCTTAATAGAAGAAATTCAAGTGAGCCTGTTGTAAGATCTGGACAAAACTTGATCAGTCTGGAAAACATTTACCCACAAAAAAAATCATTTTGGGGGATTTTTTTTTTTTACTTCCACAAGGTCTTATTAGCCCCACTTAATAATTATAAACGGTAATATGATATATTGAGAAGTAGAATTGTTTTAGAATTACAAATATTCTCAAATGTAGCTGGAATACTACCAACACTACTTTCTGCCATGTTACATGATCACTAAGAACTTTATTCAATAGAAAAAAATAATAAACAAGTGTCATGGTCTGGCACCTGGCCTGATTTAAACCCCATTAAAAACCTAAGGGATGTAATCAAGGTCAGACTTGGAAAAACAGACTTCAGGAAAAGTACACTTAATATCAAATGTGAAAATTCATGAATTCAAGAATGTGTCAAAATCTTGTGAAGTCAGTGCCAAATCATGTAAAACAAATGACAGCAGCAAAGGTATATTACATATTAAAAGTTTTTAAAGATGTAAAAAGTTGTAACATCTATGCTTTCAATATATTTTCTATTTTAATCTTTCTAGTTAATTTACAAACCAATGTAAATAGATATGAAATTACCATAACCCATTTTCACAGGTTCATTTATGTGGAATGCAGTATAGACCCAAGTCACTGAAAACTTTATGGCAAGATGACTTTTGTTCTGAGTAAATCTAAACAGTCATTATAAAAATGCCAGTACTCCGATGCCAGAAATCTTTTTAAAAAATTGGTTAGTTTGAATCATTACATATTCAAAAATTTAAGCCAGAACTAAAGAAATTCCTTTGATTACTACATCTGACACTATCTACACACTTCACCTAAAAGTTATTATAAGAATCTTATGCTACACAGAAATCCGCTGTCTACCTAAAATCAATATTCTTCACATCTGGTAAACAAAAGAACAGAAAAGAAATGTAGAAGTATATGAAGGCATAAACTTTTCCTTACATTAAAAAATATACTTATGCCAATATATTTAATCTTCCACATTTTAATTATGCAAAGTTTGAAACAGTATACAAATAAAGGCCAGTTACGTTAAACCAAATTTCATCAATCACACTGGGTAGACCCCCAGGGCTAACTTTTGGGAAACTATGGATACTCAGGATAGCCAGGAATGGATGAGTTGGGATCTGCATTACTGGAGTGAACTCCCAAAAGATGAGATCACAGATCTATATGAACAGTTATCAATACCCAAATAAGGCCTATATCTAATTAGGATACTTGTTGAAATGTTATTCATATACTACACATCCAGAAAAAAACATAGAATTTCATTAAGAGTTTTCAGTGATAAAGTACTTAGAAGAATTTTTGTATTTGAAAACTAACAGATGTTTTTAAAAAACAAATTTGGACAAAATGGCACCAGATCATCTCAGCCTTCACTTTCCCATTCAACAAATGATAGGGTCAATTACAAGCTAACACTGCTACTTCCCTTTAGAGTCATAAAGCTTTAATAATATATAATAGCTACAATATTCATTATTACTTATAATCAGTTGATTATGTATCAAATGAGTTGTTTTGCAGAATTAGTAGTGTTCTTTAATGTTCTTAGTGTAGAGTCAGTTTTCAAGGTGTATCTATTTTCTGATGAGTAATGCAAGCATCAAGCAACTTTGGCAATACAGAATTTTTAGGATCTAGGAAAGAATAAAGCTTACCGAAGTTTTCTAAGAAATATACACCTACTATATTGCTATTTATAACTAGGGAATTTTAATGTGGACACTGACCTTTTTTTTTTTCTGTACATATAAAGTATTTACTGGCTTTGGGGGTAAAATGCTGAATTCCAAAAAGACTCTGGGTTTGTGTCTATAAATTTAAAAGCCACATCTGAAAACTTTTGTGGGTAAATTATAATAAATACATTCTCTGTCATCAAATTCTGTAGTTGCTAAACAGGTATTTAAGTTGCCACCTCAAAAGGCCAAGTTTGCTTTAACTTCAGGGAATATAGAGTATCACAGCCTATCTGACTTTAAAAACCCAAACAGATTAAAAAATAAGAATTTATTTTAAAATCATATCCTTATCAACCACCTACCCAAAATAATCTCAACTCCTTGTTTTCATCATCTCACTGCATCCTACCTACCCATGTTTGCAGATTCATTTTAACAAGGAAAAGGGTCAACTGCTGAATAATTCTTGATTTCTCACCACAGTTGAAGAGAGCACTGGTTACAAACAGCAGAAAAGGGCTTCTGTATTTGTTACCTGCAATTCCCCATCTGCAGGAGTCGGGGTCCTTCGGAGGGTCCTAGTCCCCTTACCTTGTTCTTAACTTACACTCACCCCACACTCAACTTCACTAAAATGAGACGTTTCCGATTCCACAGAGGCCTGTACCCCGCAGCTCCTCCCCAAGCTACACGAGGGGGGGATTCCACTAACAGGACTGGGGACACTTCTTTCTAAAATGGCAGGTTTCCTCCCCAACATATACACACACACACACACACACACACACACACACACACACAATCACACATACATACACTCATACATACATACATACATGCATACACACACACACACTCACTCACTCACTCTCTCTGTGACCTGTATGTCACTGCAGGTCCTAACTGAACCTCAGACTGTGAATCCCGGCCTATTACGAGGGGAAAGGCTTCAGTGTCCGGGAGAGGCCTGCTGCCGGGGCCGGGGGGAGACAGGGGAGGAAGGCTTCGGACACTCACCGAGACGACGGCAGCTTCTCCCGGCTTCTGTTCCCTGGCTTCCCGCAGTTACAATCCCATCCGAGGGCCTCCGGATCCAGCACCGCCCCGGCCGCCTCTCTCCGCCCCCGGCACTTCCCGACTTCACTCACCAGCCACTGCGTCTCAGTCTCCCGATTTCAGCAGCGCCAGAGACCAAGAAGGCGACAACCCCCCTCCCCGGCAAATACCGCAGTCCCCGGACTCCGAGGATCACTCAGGCGGTAGTGCGAGGTCGAGCTAGGCCGGGTGAGGCCGGGCGCGGCGTAGAGGGCGGCGGTGGCGGCGGCCTCCCCCGGGCGGCCGTGGCTCAGGGTACCTCAGTCTCAGTGGCTCCCGGCTCCTTTCCGAGCAAGATTTTGTAAATCTCACAAAATGGCGCGCGCTCCAAACCTGCGCAATGAGAAGCGCCGGGGCCGGGGCGGCGGCGGCGGCGGCGGCGGCGGCGGCGGCGGCTTATCCGCCAGAAAAGTCCTAGCCGCCCGCCCCCCGAGAGATCCTCCTAGCACGGACACACACACACGCACACACGCATACACACACACACTCACGCACAGACACACACACTATTTCTCCTCTCTCCACCCTCCTCTCTTGCTCTCACACACACACAGTCACACACTCACTCTCACACACACTCTCACACACACATACACCCATACATACAGACACACGCGCACACACACACGCACACACACACACACACACACACACACACACACACACCGGTTTCGCCCGCAGCGGCGGCGGCAGCAGCAGGAGCAGTAGTAGCAGGAACAGCAGCGCCCGTGGCACCCGCACCCCCAGCTCGAGGTGTCCGTTCTCCGCGCCGGCTCTGGGCCTGATCAACAACAGCAACCACAGCAGCCTCCCGGATTCCCCCGCCGCAGTTACCGCTACCGCCCCCACCTCACTCCAAGGGAGCTTTTTATTATTATTCGGGCGGGAAGCGAAAGGGTTTAAAAAAAAACCCTACCAACAAAATGGCGACTGACCGACCCGGTCGCTATGGCAACTGTCAATCAAATAGCAAAACCCCGGCTGACGTGCTGACGTACTCCTCCTACCCCACTTCCCCAAACCAGCGGGCGGAGCCTGTCGCTGGGGTAACAGCGAATTCCGTTCCCTCCTTTTCCTTGCTTCTTCCCTTCCCCCAACCAACTACCCAACCCCCTTCGGTCACGTGAAGGATAAATTCGGCGCTGTTTTGCTGCCAAGTGTCAGAGGAGGGCGCGTGATTCACTCTGGGGAGGGGGCAGAAGGAAGGAAGGAAGGAGAAGAAGGGAAGGATGACTAGAGGTGTTATGGGGTGGGGAAAACAGAAAAGAAGGGAGGAGAGATCGGATCAAATTTTGTATTTCTAAGTACTGCATTTGTAGAGAGAAAGATTCTGCCCTCACGCGCGCGCACGCAGACACACGCGCGCGCACACACACACACACACACACACACACACACACACATATATAACACATATCCCAAACCCCGCCCCAAACTAGGTTGGCCACCAGAAATCTGGAGAGCTGCCACCCACTGGACTATACTCTTGCGTACTCCCCATAATGCACAGCAGCTGCGGGTAGGGCCCCACTGCAGGAACCGGGAGGCGGGGGTGGAGACGGGGGAAACTACATAACCCTCTGGACCTGCGAGCGAGCGTTTAACCTGGTGCCCGAGTGCCACTCCCAAGCGGCCCCGCCCGCCACTCAACTGCTGCTTCAGGTTCCCTTACCGCCGCTGCTCCCACTCCGCACTAACCTCCAAAAAAAAAAAAAATCACACCGGGACGGCTCTGTGTTTCTTAACCTCGGGAAAGTGCTATGAGACCTTCTGCATTTTAGCAAAGTGTTCTGCAGTCTTCGAAAGAGCAGCATGCAGTCTTCAAATAGAAGTGTCACACCAACCAGAAGCCTTCATCTCTGATGACCGGCATCCAAGACAGGAAAACCCCATCACGAAGGGGCGGGGGGGGGGGGGGAACCTAGATTTTTTTTTTTTTACTTTTCCATTAAAGTTACCTGAACATTTCATGTATCCTGCTTCATGAAAGCAGGCAAGGCATGTGACACAGGAAGGGATAAAAGACAACCTAATTACGGCAACGTTATATAGCTGGACTAATATTGGTGCTAAAAGAGAAGCTGCCTTATATGTGTCAAGATTTGAAATAATACAATCCAAGAATGCCCTTGTTTATTACCACCCAGATAAAATCACTCAAATAGTTGTGTGTGTGTGTGTGTGTGTGTGTGTGTGTGCGCGCGCGTGTGTTCATAAGAGAAAATCTTTGCTTTTCAATGGGTCTACTTCCAGTTAAAATATCAATCTGGCACTGCCACTGATGCATTTACCTTTTCTCTAGCCAGCCATAGGGCACAATTCTTTCAAAGCAAAGACAGTTAAAAGTCAAAATAGAACATGCTGAGTTAGAAATTCAAAGTACAGATATACATAGTATCAGTGGGGAGAATGGGCACACCACATAGGGAACATGTAGAAGGTAACAAACTTAGCATGAGGCAGGACTATCAATTTCTTCGGGGGGGGGGGAGGGCAATAAGGGTTAAGTGACTTGCCCAAGATCATACAGCTAGTAAGTGTCAAGTGTCTGAGACTGCATTTGAACTCAGGTCCTCCTGAATCCAGGGCCAGTGCTTTATCCACTGTGGCTCCACCTAGCTGCCCCCATCAATTTCTTCTGAAGGCATCATTCAGCAAACATTTATTAAGCTCCTACTATGTGCCAGGCACTGTGCCAAGCACTGAGAATACAAAGAAATTTCAAAGACAATCACTGCTCCTTCCAGTGTCACTAGACCACAGTGTACTTGAAGGGATGTAAAGAGTAAAAAGACTGGAAAGGTAAGAAGGAGCGAAGTTATGGAGGATTTTGTATCTGATCTGGAAACAAAAGGGAGCCAGTGGAGTAGATTGAATACGGAGGTGGTGGAGTGATACCGAAAACCTTACTCTTTAGGAAGATTAATTTGATCCAGTTGATGCAATCTTAGTATTGCTCTCACTGGGCTTGTCACCCTCACCTCCTCACGATGGGTCCTTGGCCATCTCTTCAGGGCCACCAACAGGACATCTCAGGTGAAGTTAACTCAACATCTAATAAAAACCAGTTTGAGTAGTTCCAGGTCTCTTTTCAAAACCTTTGTCTAGGTAGAGATCTCAACCTTCCATTTACAAATAACTCTAACCTATCTGACTTAGCATGCAAAAGAAATTGAACCAGAAAAGGGGTAAGCTAAAAAGGCAAGCCTCTCTACTCACTCCACTTCAACCTTTATTGTCCATAGCAATCAACTGTGTTTTGACTAGCTAAAAAATTTTGCTGTCATCCTACATTAAGGATTGTTCAGTCATTCAGTTGTTTCAGATTCTT
Organism: Dromiciops gliroides; assembly: GCF_019393635.1. Lineage (NCBI taxonomy): Eukaryota > Metazoa > Chordata > Mammalia > Microbiotheria > Microbiotheriidae > Dromiciops > Dromiciops gliroides. Next base: position 265,050,950 of record NC_057863.1, on the reverse strand, counting down.
CATGAACCCATAGACCACAACATACCAGGCCCTTCTATCCTCCACTATCTCTTGAAATCTATTCAAACTCATATTCATTTTCTATGACACTATCTATCCATCTCATTCTCTACCTCCCCCTCTCTTTTTGGTCTTCAATCTTTCCCAATATCAAGGTCTTTTCCAATGAATGCTGTCTTCATTATGTCACCAAAGTATTTAAGCTTTAGCTCCAGTATTTGATCTTGCAGTGAATGGTCTGAATTAATTTCTTTAATTATTGAAATAATAATCTGTTATTTATCATAATAAATGAATAATAGAAATAATAAATAATAATCTCCTTGCTGTCTGTCCAAGGAACTCTCAAAAGTCTTTTCCAATGCTACAGTTTAAAAGTGCTGATTCTTCATCACTCAGCTTTCCCTATACTCCAACTGGAAAAACCATAGATTTGACAACGTGAACTTTCCTTGGCAAGATGATGTGTCTGCTTTCTTAATATGTTGTCCAGATTTGCCATAGCTTTCCTTCCAAGGAGCAAACATCTTTTAATTTCATGGCTGCAGTCACCATCTGAAATGATCTTTGAGCTCAAGAATATAAAATCTGACACTGGTTCCATTTCTTCTCTGTCTATTTGTCAGGAAGTGATGGGAGCCATTGTCAAGATCTTAGTACATTTGACATTAAACTTTAAGCCACGTTTTTTACACTCTTCTTTCTCCCTCATCAAGAGGCTTCTTAGTTCTTCACTTCCTGCCATCAGAGTGGTATTATCTACATGTCTGAGATTGTTGATATTTCTTTCCAGCAACCTTAATTCTGGCTTTTGATTCATCCAACCTGGCATTTCACATGATGCATATGTTAAATAAATAAGGTGATAGAAGTGTTCAAAAATGGTAGATTCAAGACATCATGAGAACTCTCCCTTTATCCTTGGACCAAACTTTCTCATCTAAAGTATTTTCTTGACCTTGAGCTTCCTTTTTAGATGTATATAATTAATTCAACAAGAAAATGTCAAACCACTCCAGTATCTTTGCCAAGAAAACCCCACAAAGAATAGAACATGACTAAAATGACTGAACAATAAATTAATACAATATGTTAGGTTCAAAGCTATCCTGCTGGTCTGGTGGCACCCTCTGAACTTTCTTTTGTCATCTTCTGTGCATTTTTTTAATGAGACAATGGAGGCAGCTAGGTGGCACAGTGGATAAGGCACCAGACTTGGATTCAGGAGGACCTGAGTTCAAATCTGGCCTTAGACACTTGACAGTTAGTAGCTGTGTGACCCTGGACAAGTCACTTAACTCTCATCACCCCGCCCAAAAAAAAAAAAGCCAATGAGTCCCTTTTCTTCTGTAAGAACCAGGGTACCACCCCTTGTTGAGAAAGCATGAGGTGACCTTTCTGAGATTTTGAAGGTCAGGCTAGCATCCTGGAAGTTCACAGACCGCCTGTGAGTCATGTCAATCAATGGACTTGAATGCTACCAGCCAATTAGCTTGGAGCTGTCTGTGGGGACCGCCCCTCTTCAGGTTTGGCATGGGGCTACCAGGGGACTGAGGGGGGATTCAGCTCTCTTGGATAACTAGGTGAAGGCGGCTTTCTTTCTTTCTCTTTGCTAACCCTTAATATACTTTTTTTTTAAGTGAGGCAATTGGGGTTAAGTGACTTGCCCAAGGTCACACAGCTAGGACATGTCAAGTGTCTGAGGTCAGATTTGAACTCAGGTCCTCCTGACTCCAGGGCTGGTGCTCTATCCACTGCACCACCTGGTTGCCCCCCTAATATACTTTAATAAATACTTAAAAGCCTAAATTGCTGCTGAATTTATAAGGAAACTTAGTTACACACACACACACACACACACACACTGGAGGGCAGGACACACACATTAGATTTTAAACATCACACTTCTTTTTTTTTCCTTTGGTGCTATCTATACTATCACTAGCCCCAATATTTATCCCAATCCTCCCCACAATTTTTAAAAAGCTCTCTCTTGTAACAAATTAACATAGTCAAAACAAACTCCAACATTTTCCATGTCCAGAAATGTATATTTTATTCTGCATCTTGAATCCATCACCTGTCAAGTGGTGGGGAGCATAGTGCATTATTAGTTCTCTGGAATCATGATTGTTCATTGCATTTGTAACCCGTCTTATTAGGCAGCTTTGAAAAGGCCCCAAGTCTACAGTTCTTTAATTTGGAAGTGTAGTTTAATTTGCAAGTGTAGTTATGAAATATCTAAATGTCTCTTCACTGTGTCCCAGTTAAAGATCAAAAACCTTAACAGTTGATTGGGAAGTTGGGAAGAAGAAAAGATCACTCTGATGTGTGACTTCGAGACCTGTCCCAAACCTTTATGACATGAACAACAGGACACAAGTACAGGGTCAACCACAGACATTTATGAAAAATAAGAGTAAATGAGGGAGCAGCTAGGTGGCACAGTGGATAAAGCACTGGCCTTGGATTCAGAAGTACCTGAGTTCAAATCCGGCCTCAGACACTTGACACTTACTAGCTGTGTGACCCTGGGCAAGTCACTTAACCCCCATTGCCCCGCAAAAAAAAAAAAAAAAACCCAACAAACAATAAAAAAAGAGTAAATGAGTCAAATTTAATCATTCAGACAGATGTCACTGTCAACAATCACCACTCCATGGGTCTGGGAAGATTGTCACCTCCCTCTTCTCCCCTTTTTTCCTTTCCCTCTCTCCCACTGGAGAAAGCCTCAAAAAACTCCCACTGTAGAAAAACGCCATTCTATGGTCCTGACCTAAAGGTAATTTCCTCTCCCTAAGCTAAGAAGAAATATAATTCCCAACATCTATGCAGCCAGCCCAAGCCTTGCCTAAGTTTTTCATTCTTTCAAAGTTATTTGTCTTACAATATTGTTATTATTAGAGGGAGCTAGGTGACATAGTGGTCACCCTGTGGTCCAGTGTTGGCCTGGAGTCAAGAGAACCTGAATCCAAATCTCGCCTCAAAGAAATACTAGCTAGTGTTATCATCTGTAAAATGGGATCAGTTGTTATCTCATTTGATTTGAACTGAAGATCAAATGAGATAATATTTGTGAAGCCCTTTGCAAACCTTAAAATACTATATAAATTCTACCTTTTACTATTGTATAATTTTCTCTTATTATTCTGCTCACTTCACTCTGCATCAGTTAATATGAATTTTCCCAGATTTCTCTGAATCCATCTTTTTCATTTTTATAGAACAAGATTATTCTATTATGTTCATATGCAATAATTTGTTTAACCATTCCTAAATTGACAGGTACCCTCTTACTTGCTAGTTCTTTACCACAACAAAAACTACTATTATATTTTTATGTATAATGATGATAGATAACATTTATATAGCATTTACTATATGCCAGGCACTGTGCTAAGCACTTTACAATTATTATCTCATTTGACCCTCACAACAACCCCATGAAGTAGGTGCTATTATCATCTTCATTTTCTAGAAGAGGAAACTGAGACAAACGGGTTCAGTGACTTAAGGTAGTGAAGTATGTGAAGCTGGATTTGAATCCAGGTCTTCTTGAGTCCTGGCCCTGTACCACTGTGGTAGCAAACTACCTCTAGAAAATGGTCCAAAACACATGGGTCCTTTTCCTCTTTGGTGTATATGACTTATAGTGGTATTTCTGGGTCAAACAGTATTCACAGTTTAGTAACATTGTGGGGTATAGGTCCAAATTGTTTTCTATTATTACTGGGTCAATGTTGCAGAACATTAGTTTGCCTTGTAACGATTGGAATGACGCCACCTGAGGTGAAGGTCTCTGAGGGCAAGACCATGCGTTTTTTCTACAACAAGTCTCCAGCAGGTGGCGTCATTCCAATCATTACAGCCTGTTCTTCCAAATCTCCTCCAACAACTTTCCTTTTTTATTTTTTTCTTTGACAGTCTTTTGAGTATGAGGTAGAACCTTGGAGTTGTTTGAATTTGTTTTTCTTTTATTTTGGGTGACTTGGGGCATTTTTGCATATTGTTGATAGCCTGGATTTCATCCCTCAAAAACTGAATGTTTAATAGTTAGACTACTGAGGAATGGTTCATGTTCTTAGATATTTCTTGAATATCAGATCATTGTAAGAGAGTTTTCCCCCAATTTAATTATTTCCCTCCAATTTTAACAACATTATTTAGTTTGTGAAAAAGTTCTTCAATTTTATGTAATCAAATTGCCTTTTCTTTACATCTATCTTATGGTCTTTTCTATCCTTTGTATACTCAAGAAGTCTTACCCTATCCATAGTAGCAAGAGGTGTCTCTTCTTCTAATTTGTTGATGTTTTAACTTCTTTTTTTGTTGAAGTCATTTAACCATTTGGCATATATAATGTGAGACCTTAATCAGATCTAACTATATAGAGCTACTTTCCCCTCCTTTTCCCTCACTATGCCCTGCTTTTCAGCTCCCTTTTATGTGTTGGTGTGGCCTATGTGACAGGCACTGTTAAATTCTTTACAAATATTATCTCATTTGATCCTCACTAATATCCCTGTGAAGTAGGTGCTATTATTTTACAGTTGAGGAAACTGAGGAAGACAGAGGTTAAATGACTTGCTCATAGAGGCTAACAAAGATTAAATAACTTGTCACATAGCTAATAAGTGTGTGAGGTCTCATTTGAACTCAAGTCTTCTGACTCTAGGCCCAGTGCTCTATCCAATGTGTCACCTAGCTACCTTGAAGAAAGAGCCTCTCTTTCTTTTTGCTTACGCTTGTATTCCCAGTGCTTATCACAGTACCTGGCACATGGTAAGTGTTTAATAAATGCTTTATCTATGTATATAATTTCTGCCAGACCACTTTCTATATTTCCCAGTAGGTTTGACTTTGTCAAAATAAGTCTATAACCCAGTAGTTATTGGATTTACTGAACACTGTAGTTTTTTCACTATATTACTAAATTAGTTCCACTGATCAACTTTTTTACTTTTTTACCAATACCAAATAGTTTAATGATTCTTAGTTTGTAATGTAGTTTGAGATGGAATATTCAAAGCCTTCTTCCTTCCAACTTTTTTTTTTCATTATTTCCCTTGAAATTCTTGGCCTTTTCTTTCTCCAGATTAATTTTTTTCTTGTTTATCTGCCTCTATAATGTGACCTGTTCATAGTCTGATCTGTGTAGCATTGAATAAGTAAATAAATTTAGTTAGCATTGTCATTTTTATTATATTGGTGTAATCCAACTATAAGCAAGTAAGATGTTTCCAATTATTTAAGCATGTCTTTATTTCTGTAAAGAGCATTTTATTGCTAAGTTTAGTTAGTTCCAGTGAAATCTCAGTAGGTGGACTCTCAAACAGTTTATATATTCCTTAGTTATTTTAAATTTCAGATGGAATTTCAAGATAACTGTGCAAAAAAATTACTACAACTTTCTTTTTAGTGTGAGTACTCTGGCTTCCTCTGCCATCACCTCAAAGACTCGCTAGCTGTGTTCCCTCCATTGATAGCACCCCAGTTCCATGTAACCATTAACATTAACCTTTACAAAGGAATATTTGCTTCAAAAACAGCAAAAAGCAAATGTACAAACCTTTTCCCCCCAACATCTCAGGGAGTGTAGACTTTGACCATCTAGGTTTCTGGGTGTGAGATATCGCTACAACCTGTTAAAGTAGTGAACTCTTCTCAGTTAGGGAAATGCATGCCCATAAAAGGAACAGCAAGGCAATATTATCTAGTAAACTAGATCAACTCAAGAGTTTAAGAAAAGTAAGTTTTTCAGGATTAGAGGAAAAACTAATAAAAACCAGTTTAAGCTGACTCTCACCAGTGCTCTAGTAAAAGTACGTAAAAGTTCAACCCTAGTCACTACTACAATTTGCTTAATAGACTTATTAATATTAACTTTTCCTCCCATACCTAAAATTTCCACCCCATGCATGAAGGTGTATGTGGATGGGAAGGGTAATATATCAAGGAGAATTTAATTATAACTCTTCCAGGAAGATTGTAAACCTGAGCCTAGCAACCTATAGTGACTCAGGGGAGGGATTTACTGAGTCAGGATTTAGGATAAATACAGACTGCACACTCTTAGAATTGGCACTCACTAATTGGTTTTACTGTGGGTGTCTATTCTCATGAGAATGAAATAAAAGGTTTTTGTCATACCAAAGTTGCCTCTGAAAGAACTTATTTTGAGAAGGTGGTCTGCACCTATCTCTCACATTTGGCACCCAACATGGGGTGGATCTAAGATTTGGGGGGTGCGGTCTCAAGACCACCCTGGATCCCTTGCCTGATTGACAGGACATCCCACCAAAACTTTCTCAGGGGCCGCTCAGTCAATGGCAAAAGAGGTGGTCCATTTTCCCCACAAGGCCAAAGAGGAGCAGCACTGGTATCACAAATGCTGGAAAAAGTGAAAGTAAAGTGGATGAGTGTGAGAAAATGGGTAGTTGTCTCCTCTCAATGAGGATATAAAAGTCAATCATACTCCTCTTGACCTGTTTGTAGGACAAAGGTCTCAGATCCCCTCCTCCCCCTCAGGCTAACAAAATCACATGTTTCAAGGAGTCCTGTTCTCAATAAGATCTGCTCTGGAGGTGTGTCCATATAAGGAAGCATAAGGTCCACTCTTGAGTTATGCCCATACAAGGAAGAGAGGTGGCAATACTGTGTTCCAATTAGCTAGTTTTTGTGTGTATATTGTAACCCTTGAGTAATCAGACCAATGATGAAAAAGGGGAGGGTCCAGTCGCATTAGGGACTGGGGTATAAAACAGGGCCTTCGAGCCCCCTTTCTTTGCACCCACTAGCTGCACACTAGGGTGCCTCCTTTTCATGAGAAGGAAATAAAAGAGCCTTTGTCACATCGTTGCTGAGTTCCTGAGAATTATTGAGAAGAGGATTGTTTTCCCCCTCACAATTGGAGGTCCTACTGAGATTTAAGGAGCTGCAGGGGACCCTCCATGTTCCAGCACTCTTCATCAGGATCAGTGATCGAACGATTGTCAGAGCCAAGAGGGGGCCCCCTTGACTCCTGAGCCTGAGGAACTCAGCAGAAACATCACAAACACAGGGTAGAGCACACTCACCAAGGGGGTAAGAACTTATCAGAACAGGGGAGGAAAGGGCTGTAGAGTACTCCTAGGGTGGTTGCCCTGGGGAAAAATACATTGGGTGTGCCAAGCAGTGTGCCAGGTGGTTTGAGTCTTTAGGCACCAGGATTGAGAACCCTGCCAGTGCAAAATCTCAAGGTGGAGAGGAAAAAATTTTCCATTTTTGAACAAGAATAACTACTTAACCATTTCTTGGCTCACAAAGTGAGAAGAGGTTTGTGTGAGTATAAAATAATATTATTCAAGAAGAGAGATAAAGATATTTGGAGTCATATATGATTTTTTTTGTAAGATAAATCTCAAAGACAAATAAAGGAAACAGGGGATTGAGAATTTATCCAGCTCTTTAAAGAAGTAGAAAACAAGGCTATAGAAAGCTGGGAATTGTCGACATGTGACGTTTAGAGAAAGAAAAGAAAAGTAAATATATTAATTTATAAATAATAACAATATCTTAAGTGCTGAGTATTAAGCCTTAGAAATTAAATTTATTACTATTGGTGACTATAAATCTAGATTTAATTTAAGCTAAAATCTATTCTGAAGGAAATAGGAACAGATATGAGAGTTCTCTCCTTATCAAGATTCTTATAGAAAATTAGGACCTAACATGAAAACATAATTGTTATTTGGCTTTAAGAAATTTATTAGCTGTAAGAAAGTTCTATTTGCCTCAGTTCTCATTCTGTAATAATGGAATAAAAATAATGTAATAATAATGTAATAATAACTGCTTGCCAGTGTTATTGTGGGGATTACATAATTGTAAACTGATTGGCACAGTGTTTAGCATAAGAAAAATACTATATGGGGGACAGCTAGGTGGGGCAGTGGATAAAGCACTGGCCCTGGATTCAGGAGAACCTGAGTTCAAATGCAGCCTCATACACTTGACACTTACTAGCTGTGTGACCCTGGGCAAGTCACTTAACCCTCATTGCCTTGAAAAAAATACAATGTGAAAGTTAACTTTTTTATTTCTTTAATTAGATGTAATTGCTTCATACTTGATAACTTTATATGGGTTGATAGATATGAATGTTGATAATAGGAATGATTTTCTGTGCAAGGTAATTTGGAAATGCATTCAACTAAATTAAGGTCACCTAATTGGCAATGAGTAGGTTTTATTTCAGATTTTACATACATAATATTGTTTATGGGAGTATTATATTTCTAAATTTTCTTATTTGGTAAACAATTGTATCAGCTATATTGTATACAAAAGCAATTTCTTTTATAATCTAGATGTTATTAGATTAAGAATTATACTGTAGAAAAAGAGAGAAAACCTTTTGTATGTATATTTAAGTAAAAGATAGTTTATGTGACTTTGAGAAGGCCTACTAAATTTTATTTGTAAGCTTATTTGTTGCAATGATAATTTAATATTGATGACAGTTATGTCCAAATCTACTGTGATTTGTGAGGCTTTATTAACTGAGGGGAAAACTTTTCTAGGACCCTGCATATTCTCTTTGAGTTTCACTCTAAGATTTGGTGTATCCTGCTTATAGCTTTCATAGTATATTTCTATTATTATGGTAGACAAAGTGGAAGGTTGTTATTACGATATTTAATTAATTGGTAATTAAATTAATACTAACACATCTAAATCACTATAATAAACTATGAAAAAGATCTTGCTATTTTGATCTGAATTTATTGGCATCAAGCAATAGTTAAATTAGTGCCTGAACTTGTCATATGTATAAGATATGGTAGTGAACAATAGTAACATATGAGCTGTCTTATGTCAACTTAATAGGAAATATGATTTTACCTATTATTGTTATTTAATCTGGAGTTAGAATGTGTGTAAAAATGCATGCAAACTAGTTGAGTCATTTCAAAGATGTTCTCATTGTTTAAAATAATTCTGAGAGCAGTATCCTATGTTTATGCCTATATTGATATATATTAATATATATTAATAACTTAACCTGTTTTACTATGTACTATTATGTGAAACTTTTTTAGTCTGTTCTTTGTGTGCAATTTGAAATTATGTGCACTTATTTCAACTCATTGTTTGTTATTAAGCATCTCAAAGCAAATCCATTTGTGTAATGTTAACTTAGGGATGAAAAGAATCTATTTAACATGGGTACAACAATAGTTAATGCTTGCTAATTTAGGATATGTGATTCTGGAGAAGTGAATTCACTTGGAGTACTGATTGTTGGAGTTTGCTATTTGAGATTTTATGGGACCATTAACTGTTATTATTCTGAGTTTGACTCCAGGTATGATCATCAAGGCGTGGTGCCCAGCAATCCTATGGGGCTTTTACAGGTGCACACTTCAGGTGGAGTTCTTATGGGGAAAGACTGGGAGAATGACTTTTAGCAAAGACTGGGGTAGGATTCTCCTGACTCAATTTCCCCTATCAGAACACATGGAATGAAAACTATCCCACCTAGCTGCTTTTAAGCCTGGCCTATTCCAATTGGCTAACTATACAACTCCTGCCTGGAATGGACATGAAGTTTGGGGATGTATTATTCCCTGAGAGTTTTGTCTCTTTTCTTTTATGGCAAATTCTGATAATCATGTCATGTGATCAGTGTGAACACAATATTGGATCTTCATCCCTTTGGTTAATACTGTAATATCTGGGTGAGATGCAGGTATTAGATTCAAACTATTTAATCAAGTCCTTTTTGTATTCTAAACAACTAGAATGTTCGAAGAAAGGAATTTTAATGTAACCAGTTTTCTCAGAGGGGATTACTTATAGAACGTTTTGTTACACGTATTGAAAGATGAACTTTAAGTTTATTATGTAATGTGGAAATAACACCTGTCTGTAGAGCATGTCCTGTAATACAAATATGGTTTATTATGTGTGAGAAACAGGAATAGACCACCTTCTTAAAATAAGTTCGAGAAAACAAGTTCAAGGGGACCTTCCACCTTGGCAAGGAACCCTAGAGAAAAGTGGTGTGTCCTTTGTTTTACAGGGATCCCTGTAAAACATTGCATTGGCGGGGGATCAGTTCAAAGAATGTATATGTTGCTTTATGTGCTGAAGCAACCAAAGATAATTTGTACCCAGGACAGTTTGGTTTCTCAGCTGGGGCAGGGGGAGATTAGTAGATTATGACTTTAATTCAACCCCAGATTCTCAATCTCTGTGGGGTGAACTCTGCATGTTCTGGAAATTCACATAGAGCTAGCATTTCCTTCTGAGAGGGAATGCTCTATTTTTTCTTGTCTTTTTGAAAAAATCCACTTTCCTTTTGTTAGTTGTTTGTTTTATTTCACTTTTCTTTTTCCATTTTATCTATTTTCTTGGGCCCTTATAAGTACTAGAAAAGTGATCATCTCTGATTAGCTTTGTAAAATATCAACTGTTTTTTTAAATTTGCATAATATTACATTTGGGAGTAATTATGGCCTCTAGGCCCACCAGTCATGATAAACCAGGCCCTTCCTAAAAACTGTTAAGATTGGGACTGGATAAGGAATGTGCTGAATGAACTGTTGGGACTTTTTTTTCATTACATGACCACATGGACTGTTTGAGAATCAATAATGCAAAGCACTATGGAGAGGTACTTGAAAGAACAGTGCTTCAACCTTCCTATAATCCCAAAGAACTATCCAGTGTAACTGGGCTTTAGCACATGGCCAAATTACTAAAATGGAGAGGCAGCCATGTGAAAGACAATAGGGATCTGCTTCTGGGAAAAGACCTTCTATATTTCCCTACCATGTAGGTGAGAATAGTCTATTTCCTTTGGCTATGTCTTTAAAACTACCGGGCTAGAACAGTCTCTGTCTCTGTCTCTCTGTGTCTCTGTGTTTCTCTGTCTCTGTCTGTCTCTCTGTCTCTCTTTCTCCCCACCCTCTCTTTCTTTCCAATCTCTCTCTCTCTCTTTCTCTGGAAGGTCTTAGTTATCTACTACATGAGTACTATGCATGAAGAAGAAAGGGCTACCTTTCCTTTCCTTGTAGGCCCTGTGGCCTAGGATTTTGTGTTGTTTTTGTTGTCTTTTTCAGTTCTAAGGCCAGGTGGAGGAGGTAACCAATGCTGCTGCCAGCCCAGCAGGAAAAAACTGTGAAAAACCAGGGTACCAGGAAGAAATCCCAGGGGTAGATTTTGGGCTTGGAACTTCATGGGACTGGTGCTATACAGGAAATGAGTTAAGCTTGAACCCTATTCCCCTGTAGTCCCCAGAGGTCAAGATGATGAATGGTGGGGGGCAAGATTATGCCCTTAGTGTTGAGGTAAAACTATGTTTGTTCTTGCTATATCTCTGAAGTAAATAATATCTTTGTAGTAACTAATGGAAGTTATTCTGACTGGGTTAAATGGAACTGGGGTGCTAGGGATCCCCTAAAATTGTGAAAAACGCAATCAGTGGGAGCTTGAACCACTGACAGAGAGTAGTTATCCCTCCCCCCCAAAAAAAAGAAACCTTTTAAGGATATTGAAGAAGACTAGGGGAGGGGTGAAATGTAACATACCTGGTCTTCAGACATTGGGGGCCAGAGTAGTCACTGTTTCATCAAACTTAGGGAAATGGGCAGATGTGCTAAATGTATCGTGGTTAATTTGCTAGAGACAGCAAATATTTGACTGAGGGCTGAGGTTTACTGGAAGTTGCACAGAAAATACAGAGATGCCCTATCTGTTTCTGGCCAAACATGTTAAGTCCAAGTATTTGGGCAACTAAATCTCTGACTTCTCACCAACCATGAGTGTGACTCAGCACTTAGATGTTTAGAGAAGATGAAGAATCTCCTTATTGGCTACTGAGTAAGAAGGAGAGCCTTCACCTCTGTCTCACTTGTCTATCAATTGTCCCATGTAGCAAGTAGTCAGGGGTTTACTAGTAAAAACAACAACAACAACAACCCCAGCTCTCCTGAAAAAAGAAATGTTATTATACATGACACACTTTTAAGTTTAATCTGCATAGGGCATCTAGGTGGCACAGTGGATAAAGCACCAGTTCTGGATTCAGGAGGGCCTGAGTTCAAATCTAGCCGCAGACACTTGATAGTAGCTGTGCGACCCTGGGCAAGTGACTTAACCCTCATTGCCCTGCAAAAAAAGAAAAGAAAAAAGTTTAATCTGCATTATTAACATTTTCTCCATCATTTTCTTAAGTCTAGACAGTCAACAAAACAGTAAGTCATACTGTAGTTTTAACAATTTGTTGTCACAACACTGCTCTTTTTAACTAGATTTCCCAGGATCAGATAGGTGTAGGGAAGGATAGATTCCTTTTCTATTCTGCTATATGACAACTACTCACACATAGTCACCCAGAGTAGGATGACTCATTGAAACCAGACACTTGGTTGCCTTTTCAGCCTTGTGTCTTTTTTTTTCCTGAGTAGGTAAATGAACATTGCTCTTGAGATAGACATCTCTAGACTTTAAGGTGAGCTTGTGAGTCTGAGAGGTCTAGATGTGCTGAATTTATCAAGTATAGCTGATTAGGGGCAGGGGAAGTTTCTGGATTGAAGAAGATGACCACTAAGAAGTGAAAGCGCTTAAGGCATGGCCTGTCTGACAGATTTTAAAGCGATGGTGGAGAATTGAGGTGAAATCTAACAATGTTATTCAGCAGCCCAACAAATTACATTGTGTTCTGGTGCTATTTTATTACCAACCTCATAGGAGAACATAACAGTAAACATAGGTTACTGAAACCTGTTTTAATGTTTTCTGTCGATGTATGCTCATGAATGTTTTTGTGTTCTCTTCTGTGTAGGGATTAAATACCTGGCCCACTCTTAATTTACATTGTATACTTCTACTCCTCTCTTTCAGAAGAGCTGAGACATAAGCAAAAACCTACGCTTTAAACATTTTCCCTGTGGTGACGGGAGAAGATAGAAGGAAACAAAAAGTGTGAGAAAACAGATTCCCTTTCATTAGAGGCCAGGGTTCCCTTAGAACTGAACCTAATGCATACATTGGTACAGAAGGGGGTCTCCTAGGGATGAGTACCCTAGACCCTTAGGCTCCAAAGTAATTATTAATGTTAGATATGTATAATAATCAGGGACAATCTAGGCTTTGCAAATTAAAATTAGGAGGCACAGAGAATATTCACACATATGCTAGGAAGAGGTCGCTAACAGAGACCTAAGCACTGGATCAGATTTTGGTTAAAAAAAATTTTTTTTTAAGTCTGAAGGCATTAGCTAGCTGGGAAAAACCAAACTTCTTTATCTTGGTGCTTGGAGCAAAGAAACTCCTACTGCTGATGAAATATGTTCTAGTGGAGAATCTGTAGAAGGGAATAAATAGGTAAAATCAATAAAGGGGGCGGGAAGCCAAGAAGCAGTTTTTTCATTGGGGTATTATTGAGCTTATGGCTGAAGCAAGGGTAACAGCTTTTCTAAAAGAAACCATTAAAAAGCCTTTGGATTCAAACTAAGAGAATATAGCAGCTAAAGACAGAAGCAGAGAGACACTCCACACACGTTTTTTGTGGCCATTGCTGGAAGCACATTTCAGAAGTTCAGCATCCAGCAACATTTCAGCCTCCATCTGATAGAGAATATGTATCCAGTAGAGCTCTGTCCAGGAGGGAGGTATATGGTGCACACCTGTCTATAGCAAGAACAGCACAATCAATCAACCAACAAATATTTATTAAGAATTGCACAAAAAAAAAAAAAAAAGAATTGCACCAGGGGGCAGCTAGGTGATGCAGTGGATAAAGCACGGGCCCTGGATTCAGGAGGACCTGAGTTCAAATCTGGCCTCAGACACTTAACACTTACTAGCTGTGTGACCCTGGGAAAGTCACTTAACCCCCATTGCCCTGCAAAACGAAACAAAACAAAAACAAAAACAAAAACAAAAAGAATTGCACCAGGGATACAAAGACCAAGAAAGAAACTAGCCCTGGTCTCAAGGAGCTTACATTTCTTTCAGGGGAGAAAACATGAATAGCTCACCTGGCATATTGATTACTCAGTCTATCAGGCTAAGTACTTATGATGTTCTAGGCACTATTCTGAGCACTGTCCCTCAGGAGTCTTGTGCTAACCCTGATAGGTTATGGCTTCTCAAACTATCATTTTGAAGCCCTCATCTGATGTGTCCTTCCAAATATCAATATACCAGTTAACAAAGTTCACTTTGGGATAAGGCACTCCCTTGCTCAGCTTGACTGACTCCTTACTTGGTATAGTTTATGATACTATGGATGAATCTTCTACTAAGCTGGGTCAAGCAGGCTACCTAGCTACAGCATTAATACCTCACTGGATTCATGTGGAATTAAACTGCTGAATTGTGGGGTCAACATAGGGAAGGGAGGAAAGTGAAGTCAGAGAAGGGAAGAAAGTGAAGTCCCTGAAAAAGTCCTTAGGGATAGAAGAATCAGAGGTCAAGATGAAGAGAAATGTAATGGTAGGAGGTTATGGTCAGAAAGGCTGTCATAGTTTTTGGTGGTGGAAATGGAATACTTGTGGGTAATGGTGAGATATAAGGTATGACCATACTTGTCCATGGCTGAGGTAAAGTAGAAGAGTAGCTCATGAGGAGAAATGGGATGTTGCGGTATTGCTATAGATGATTAACAGCAATACTTTGCAGCTTCAGAACGTGAGCTTACCGCCCTCTGAAAATGTCCCCTGGCCAAGTGTTCCCAATGTGTGTGTCTTCCAAATCTATGTCCTGGTAACCCTTGTTCTTTGCATATGTACCCCTCTAAGCATGTTTCCTACATGTGTCCATTTTTCCCACAGATAATGTGTGTATTTGTGGGAGAGTGTGTCCCAGGTTCATTGCCACCTTGCTTCACTTTTTTTTTCACTTATTCACTTGATACTTTTAACCTTCTGATCTTCCAGGTGAATTTTGTTGTTTTTTTCTAGCTCTATAAAATAATTTTTGGTAATTTGATTAGTATGACACTGAATTAGTAAATTAATTTAGGTAGAATTGTTATTTTTATTGACCTATCCATGAGTAATTAATATATCTCCAATTGTTTAGATCTGACTTTATTAGTGTAAAAAGTGTTTTGTAATTTGGGGAGTTTCTTTTGTAGGGCAATGGGGGTTAAGTGACTTGCCTAAGGTCACACAGCTAGTAAGTGTCAAGTGTCTGAGGTCGGATTTGAACTCAGGTACTCCTGAATCCAGGGCTGGTACTTTATCCACTGTGCCACCTAGCTGCCCCATGTTTTGTAATTTTGATCCTATAGTTCCTGGTTTGTCTTGGCAGTAGACTCCTAAGTACTTTACATTGTCTACAGTAGGTTTAGATGAAATTTTTTTCTATCTCTTCCAGCAAGATTTTGTTGGTTATATAGAAATGCTATTGATTTATGTTGGATTTATTTTATATTCTGAAGTTTTGCTGAAGTTGTAAATTATTTTAGTTGATTCTCTAGGATTTTCTAAATATATCATAATATCATCTGCAAAGATGATAGCTTTATTTCCTCATTGCTTATTCTAATTCCTTCAATTTCTTTTTTCCCTCTAATTGCTATAGCTAGCATTTTTAGAACAATATTGAATAATAATGTGATAATGGGTATCCTCGCTTTACCACTGATCTTATTGGAAAAGCTTCTAGCTCATCCTTATTAGAGATGCTTGCGGATGGTTTTAGAAATATACCACTTATTATTTTAAGGAAAGTGCCATTTGTTCCTAAGCTTTGTAATATTTCTAATAGGAATGAGTGTTATATTTTGTCAAAAGCTGTTTCTGCATCCATTGAGATAATCATGTGATTTTTGTTGGTTTTGTTATTGATGTGGTCAATTATATCTATAGTTTTCCATATATTGAGCATCCCTACATTCATGATATAAATTCCACATTATCATAGTGTATGATCTTTATGATATACTGCTGTAATCTCCTTACTATTATTTTATTTGAAATTTGACATCAATATTCATTAGGGAAATTGGCCTATGATTTTCTTTCTCTGTTTTTGATCTTCCTGGTTTAGGTATCATCACCAAATTTGTGTGGTAAAAGGAATTTGGTAGAACTCCTTCTTTGCCCAGTTCCCCTAATAGTTTATATAGTATTTGAATTAATTGTTCTTTCTTTTTTTTTTTATAATTTTTTTTTTGCAGGCAACGGAGGTAAAGTGACTTGCCCACGGTCACACAGCTAGTAAGTGTCAAGTGTCTGAGGCCAGATTTGAACTCAGGTACTCCTGAATCCAGGGCCGGTGCTTAACCACTGCGCCATCTAGCTGCCCCCTTAATTGTTCTTTCAATGTTTGGTAGAATTCACTTGTGAATCCATCTGGTCCTGGAGATTTTTCTTAAGGTACTTCATTCATGGTTTGTGAAATTTTTTTTTTCTAAGATGGGGTTAAGTATTCTTTTTCTTCTTCTGTTAATCTGGGCAATTTGTATTTTTGTAAATATCCATCAATTTCATTTAGATTGTCAGATTTATTGAAAAATTGTTCTTGTTGTTTGTCCTTTGTTCTCAAAGAAGACCGTGACAGATGTCATGATTTGCAAGTGGATTTAAGCAAGGAAGGGCTGTACAAAATCACCAGCCTCACTTTCTCCTCTGGAGCCATTTGGGTTCAGTGACAAGATATATCATCAGGACGACCAGAGATGGCCCCAGATATTTAAGGCAACTGAGGTTAAGTGACTAGTCTGGGGTTGCACAGGAAGTGTCTGAAGTCAAATCTGAACTCAGGTCCTGCCAACTTCAGGGCTAGTGCTTTATCCACTGCACTACCTAGCTGCCCTATTGGCAAATAATTGGGCAAAATAGGTCATAGTAATTGCTTTAATTTCCCTTTCATTGGTGGTGAATTCACTCTTTTAATTTTGCTGATTATTTTATTTTATTTTATTTTATTAAAAATCAAATTAACTGGGGGGCAGTTAGGTGGTACAGTGGAAAAAACACCCACCACTCAGGAGGGTCTGAGTTCAAATCCGGTCTCAGACACTTGACACTAGCTGTGTAACCCTGGGCAAGTCACTTAACCCTCATTGCTCTGCAAAAAAAAAAAAAAAATCAAATTAGCCAATAGTTTATCTATTTTATCTGCCCTCCACATAAAACCAGCTCCCAGTTTTATTTATCAGTTCAGTGGCTTTCTTACTTTCAATTTTATTCATCTCTCCTTTGATTTTCAGGATTTTCCAATTTAGTTTTAAATTGGAGATTTTTAATTTGTTCTTTTTCTAGGTTTTTTTAGTTGCATACCCGATTCTTTTTCTATTTTATTGATGTAAGTTTTTAGAGATATAAAATTTCCCCTAAGTACTGATTTTGCTGCATCCCACAAATTTTGCTATATTGTCTCATTTTTGTCATTCTCTTAAATAAAATTATTGATTGTCTCTATGATTTGTTCTTTGACCTACTCATTCTCCAGGATTGGATTATTTAGTTTCCAATTATTTTTAATCTATGTTTCCATGGCCCTTTATTGAATATAATATTTATTGCATTATAGTCTCAAAAGGATGCACTTAATGTTTCTGCTTTCCCACATTTGGTTGTGAGGGTTTTATGCTCTAATCCATGGCAATTTTTGTGAATGTGTCATATGCAGCTGAGAAAAAGGTATACTTCTTATTTCCTTTCAATTTTCTCTAGAGATCTATCACATCTAACTTTTCTAAAATTCTATTCATCAGTTTAGCTTCTATCTTGCTTATTTTTTTTATTAGATTTATCTAGCTCTGATAGGGGAAAGTTGTGGTCCCACTTTCTGTAACTCATTTAATTTTCCTTTAAGAATTTTGGTGGACAGCTGGGTGGCACAGCGGGTAGAGAACCGGCCCTGGAGTCAGAAGTACCTGAGTTCAAATCGGACCTCAGACACTTAACACTTACTAGCTGTGTGACCCTGGGCAAGTCACTTAACCCCAATTGCCTCACTAAAAAAAAAAAAAAAAAAAAAAAAATTTTGGTGCTATGCTATTTGGTATATATATGTTTCATATTGATATTACATCATTGTCTATGATTACTCTTTTTTTTTTTTTTAGGCAATGGGGGTTAAGTGACTTGCCTACGGTCACATAGCTAGTAAGTGTCAAGTGTCTGAGGCCGGATTTGAACTCAGGTACTCCTGAATCCAGGGCCAGTGCTTTAACCACTGCACCATCTAGCTGCCCCCTATGATTACTCTTTAGCAAAATATAGTTTCTCTCCTATCTCTTTTAATTAGGTTTATTTTTACTTTTCTTTGTCTAAGATCATAATTGCTATCCCTGCTTTTTTTTTTTTTTTAGCTCAGCTAGCATAACAGATTATACTCTAGTCTCTTAGGTTTACTCTATGCGTGTCTCTCTCTTCTAAATGTGTTTCTTGTAAACAACATATTACCGGATTCTGATTTTTAATCCATTTTACTATCTGTTTCCATTTATGGGGGAGAAGTTATTGTAAAAACTTTTCCTTCTGTACCTATTTTATGTGAGATAATTTTCCCTATTCTTCCTCTCCCTCATTCTGTCAGTGCATTCCTCTATCTTATCCCTTTATTTTAATTTAATTAATAATTTTTTAAAATATCATTTAATAGTCAACTTACACCCATGCCTTTTGTATATGTGTACTCCCTCTTACTGCCCTAATAATAATAATAAAGCTCTGAGAAATTACAATTATCATCTTCCTATATAGTAATATAAATCTTATGTATAACCTTATTGATTCCCTTATGGTTTTTCTTTTCTTTTTTGCCTTTTTATGCTTTGCTTGGGCCTTGTATTCACAAGACAAATTTTCTATTCAGCTATGGTCTTTTCATCAAGAGTGCTTGAAAAGGGGCAGCTAGGTGGTGCAGTAGATAGAGCACCAGCCTAGGATTCAGGAGGATCTGAGTTCAAATCCAGCCTCAGACCCTTGACACTTATTAGCTGTGTGACCCTGGGCAAGTCACTTAACCCCAATTGCCTCACCAAAAAAAAGAAGAGTGCCTGAAAATCTCCTATTTCATTAAATGTTCGTTTTTTTTTCCATGAAGGACCACACTCAGTTTTGCTGGATAGGGTATTCTTGTTTGTAATCTTAGCTACTTTGCTTTCTGGAATATTATATTTCAAACCCTCTGATCCTTTAATGTAGAAACTGCTAAATCTTGTGTGATCTTTACTGTGGTTCCATGATATGTGAATTGTTTCTTTCTGACTGCTTGTAATAATTTCTTCTTGAACTGTGAGCTGTGGAAATTAGATATAACATTCTTGGTAGTTTTCATTTGGGGATCTCTTTCAGGAGGTGATAGGTGGATTTTTAAAATTTCTATTTAGCTTCTTGGTTCTAGGATATCAGGGCAGTTTTCCTCAATAATTTCTTGATATAAAAAATTTCTTGATATATGATATTGCCCCTTTTTTGTGATCATGGCTTTTAGGTAGTCCAATAATTCCTTAAATTATCTCCTCAATCTAGTTTCCAGGTCATTTGTTTTTCCAGTGAGATATTTCACATTTTCTTTTCTTTTTTTTATTCTTTTGATTTTATTTTATTATTTATTGCTATCTCATGGTGTTATTAGTTTCCACTTGCCCAGTTCTAATTTTTAAGGAATTATTTTCTTCAGTAAGCTTTCATACCTCTTTGACCATTTGGTTAATTCTGTTTCTTGAGTTCCTTTCTCTTTTTTTCTTTTTTCTTTTCCTTTTTACTAGTATTTTTTCTAATTACATGTAAAGATAGTTTTAAACATTCATTTTTGCAAGATTTTGAGTTCCAAGCTTTTCTCCCTCTCTCCTTTTCCTCCCCGTGAAGCCAGCAAGCAATCTGATATAGGTTATACATTACAAACATGTTAAACATATTTCCACATTAGTCATGTTCTGAGAGAAGAATCAGATTGAGTTCTTTCTTCAGTGAATTTTATACCCTTTTCCCATTTTCCAATTCTGCTGTTTAAGGTATTCTTTTCTTAATTGATTTTTGTTCCCCTTTTACCATTTGACCAATTCTGGTTAAAACCAGGTGTTATATTCTTCAGTATTTTTGTGCCTCTTTTTAGCAACTAATGACCTTTTCCCCATAATTTTCTTGCATCACTCTCATTTATTTTCTCAATTTCCCTCTACCTATCTTATTTGACTTTTAAAATTCTTTTTGAGCTCTTCCAGAAATTCTTGTTGGACTTGTGTCCAATTCGCATTTCTCTTTGAGGCTTTGCTTCTAGCTACTTTTGACACCATTATCTTCTGGGTTTCTATTTTGATCTTTTCTGTCATCATAGTAAGTTGGTATGGTCAGCTTCTTTTTTTTTTAATTGTTTGTTCATTTTACCAGGATATTTTTTGCCTTTTAACTTTTTGTTAAGGTTGGGCTTTGCTCCCAGGGTGAAGGAAGAACTGTCCTAAGCTTCAGACTTTCTTGCTCTTGTTTTCAGAGCTAACTCTGAAAGGATGGGGAGGGTCTCTAGGTTTTTGATGCTTTCAAGGCAGTATAATCTAGGGAGAGGTATGGTCATTGCTCTTTTCTCCTGTGCTCTGTTCTTTATCCAGGAAGGGAACTTGTTCCCCTTGTTTGCTAGCATTTCTCCTTGCCCTGAGATTATTACCAGGTCATCCTCTCTACTGCAGCCATGATTACTAGTGCTCCCCTCTGTTTTGTAATTGAGACCAGAGTCCCCTACTCCCCCATGAGCAACTGCAAGTACTCCACTCTGCCCTCAGGTACTCCTGACTCCAGGACCGGTGCTCTATCCACTGCACCACCTAGCTGCCCCCTATTTGTTTGTTTTAAGGAAAGGAGAACATAGGCATATTCAAAGGCAGGAAGAATGGAACAAGTTGATAGGGAAATTTTTGGCTGCATTGGTTTTATTTGTGAAAACCTTTTAAATTTCACTATTTCATTATTCATTATTATATGAGAAGTTAGAAGGGGATTGAATAAAGGGCACATGTCGGGGGGTTAGCCTTAACAAGGAGAAAGACCTGAAATCTATTGCCACTTCAAGGAGATCAAAAGAATCTAAAAATGTATTTAGCCGCTAAACTTGATCTCTCTTCCAAAAGAAGAGATAGGCAACTAAGGGCAGCTCTGGTCTAAAATAGAAACTCATTCATAAGATTGTGTAAAGGATAATGCCAGAAGATTATGGACAAAATAAGGCAACAAGCAACAAGGCAAAGAAAAATAAGTCTTGTGGAAAGCTTAGGAAGAGAGAGCCAGCTCAGCAAAATCATCCTCAAAGCATTTAATAATGACATTGGAAGGAATGCAACAAACTGATTAAAATAGAAAAGATCTGTAAAAATCCTCATAAAAAACTATTTTTTTCTCCATCAGTAACAATAGATCCACCACATTTGGATGGTGATGTAGAAGTAGAGGAAGCAGAAATGCTATTAAAGAAAACAAAGATGCAAAGAACAGTTGGACTAAATCAGAGGAAGCCTATTCTATAGGTAAAACAATTTTTAAATTTTTTTTAAATTTTTTTTTTTAGTGAGGCAATTGGGGTTAAGTGACTTGCCCAGGGTCACACAGCTAGTAAGTGTTAAGTGTCTGAGGCCAGATTTGAACTCAGGTACTCCTGACTCCAGGGCCGGTGCTCTATCCACTGCGCCACCTAGCTGCCTCCCGGTAAAACAATTTTGATGAGTTGAGGTATTAGTTCTGAAAGAGGGGAGAAACCAAAGAGAAAATCTCAGACCTTATTATTTGTAGAAGTTTTCTGAGAGAATCTTTTTTTTTTTTTAGTGAAGCAATTGGGGTTAAGTGACTTGCCCAGGGTCACACAGCTAGTAAGTGTTAAGTGTCTGAGGCCAGATTTGAACTCAGGTACTCCTGACTCCAGGGCCGGTGCTCTATCCACTGCGCCACCTAGCTGCCCCTTGATGCTTTTTTTTTTTTTTTGGTTTGGTTTGCAGGGCAATGAGGGTTAAGTGACTTTCCCAGGGTCACACAGCTAAGTAAGTGTTAAGTGTCTGAGGCTGGATTTGAACTCAGGTCCTCCTGAATCCAGGGCTGGTGCTTTATCCACTGCGCCACCTAGCTGCCCCTGAGAGAAACTTAATAGTCTGTAATCCATATGTCTGCTTTTCTATCTCTTAAAAAATTATGAGAGGGGGTAGCTAGGTGGCACAGTGGATAGAGCACTGGCCCTGGAGTCAGGAGGACCTGAGTTCAAATCCGGCCTCAGACACTTAACACTTACTAGCTGTGTGACCATGGGCAAGTCACTTAACCCTAATTACCCCGCAAAAAAAAAAAACCAAAACCAACCACCCCCCCCAAAAAATTATGAGAAATGTCAAATGGTCCCAAGCACAAAGAGTTCATAGAAGAACTTAAAAAGGACTTTAAAATACCAAATAAAAGAGATCAAAGAAAAAGTAGGGGGAAAAATAAGAGCAATCCAAGAAAATCAAGAAAATTGTGAAAAGAAAGTCAACAAATTGAAATAGAAAATCAAAAACTTAAGAGAGAAAATAATTCTTTGAAAACTAGAATTGGACAAAGGGAAGCTAATGACATTCTAAGACCCCAGAAAATAATAAAATAAAATCAAAAGATTGAAAAAATAGAAAAGAATGTAAGATATCTCATCAGAAAAACAACTGATCTAGAGAAAAGATCAAGGAAAAATAATATAAGAATAGTCAGAATGCCTGAAAATTATGATTAAAAAAATAATCTTGGTGCAATATTACAAGAAATTATCAAGGAAAATTGCCCTGAAGTTCTAGAACAAGAAGGTAAAGTAGAAATAGAAAAAAAAAATCCACTTATCACACCCTGAAAGAGATCCCAGGAGGAAAATTTTTAGGAATATAATAGCTAAGTTTAAAAGCTCCCAGATTAGGGAGAAAATATTGGAAGCAACAAGAAAAAAATTTAAATACCCTGGAGTTACAATAAAGATTACACGAGACCTAGCAGCTACTATGTTGAAGGACCACAGGTCTTATAATACAATATTTTGTACAGCAAAAGAGCTGGGGTTATGATCAAGGACAACTTACCCAGCAAGCTTAAGAATATTCCTGAATGGAAAAAAAGTGAACATTTAATGAACTGGAAGACTTTGAGGTATTTGTGACAAAAACAGCAGAACTTAAAGGAAAATTTGATATATAACATCAAGAAGAAATATAAGGTAAACATTAAAGATCAATTATAAGGGACTCAGTAAGGTCACATTGTTTACTTCTTATATGTGAAAATATTATTAGTTCTTTTATGACTGTCAATATTTGGGTAGTTTGAAAGAGAGCCTTTAGCTGAGCTGATTATGATGGGATGATTCTAAAAAAAAATAAAACTGTAGAGAGAGATAAAAAGCACTACTAATCTCATATAAATGAGGAATAAAAGGGAAAATTGATACAGAAGACACTAGTTGGGGGAGGATGGGTAGTGCTGGAACCTTACTCTCATCAGGAATGGGTTAAAGGAATATATGTGTGTGTGTGTGTGTGTGTGTGTGTATGTATATATATGTGTATATATGTATGGATATATAGGTATAAAAGTCTTCTAAATTAAAAATAAATGAGAACAAGGGGATAGGGTGATAGGAGAAAATAAGGGAAGGACTCTTGGAGGGGTAGG
Organism: Dromiciops gliroides; assembly: GCF_019393635.1. Taxonomy (NCBI): domain Eukaryota; kingdom Metazoa; phylum Chordata; class Mammalia; order Microbiotheria; family Microbiotheriidae; genus Dromiciops; species Dromiciops gliroides. The sequence continues at coordinate 265,027,335 of NC_057863.1, read as the reverse complement.
CAAGTTAAGGAATAAGAGGGCGAGGTAGTGCGTAGAAGTAAAGCAGAGGAGTAAAGGATAGTGTTAAGGCTAAAATTCTAGCTAAACTGTCTAAAATATCTAATGAGTGGTCGCCAATAAATTATAAGCTTTAGCAAGAGTTAGACTTTTAAGCATTTATTAAGGAGAATAAGAATTTGGTAAAGAGAGAGAAAAAGGCCTAGATTCCTATCTATTAAAGGGAGAGCACATTTCTAGCTCCCTTCTCCGCCAGAGTCCAGAGGAAAGAGCGCGAGAGCGAGCGCCAGTCTCTTCCTTCCTCCTCCCACTAGCCCGCGTCACTTCCTGACTCCTGGTCTTGCCCTCAAAGACCTTCGCTTCATGGGCAGAACTCTTCTACAGTTAAGTCTCCAGCAGGTGGCGTCATTCCAATCGTTACAATAGGAATAGGGTGAGAAGGACAGTGAAGAAAAAAAGGAAGGAGGAAAATACACAAGTAATCATAGCTTAAAATATTAATGGGACATATTTACCCATAAAATAGAAACTGATAGCAGATTAAAAATTTGAATTCAGGGGCAGCTGGGTGGCACAGTGGATAGAGAACCTGCCCTGGATTCAGGAGGACCGGAGTTCAAATCCGGCCTCAGATGCTTGACACTTACTAGTTGTGTGACCCTGGGCAAGTCACTTAACCCCAATTGCCTTACCAAAAAAAAAATTAATTAAAAAATTTGAATTCAACAATGTGTTGCTTTCAGGAAATGCTATAAAAATGAAAGATACACACAAAGACAAAATAAAGGTCAGGAATGGAATCTATTATGTAAAAAGAAATGCAGGAGTAGTAATCATGATCTCAGACAAAGTTAAAGCTAAAATGGATTTAATCTGACAAGCAGGGTGATTTCAGAAAGAACCAAGAGAACATTGTGCAAAGAAACAGAAATATTGTTTGACAAAGAACTGAATGCCTTACTGTTTTCAACAATACAAAGATTCTTGGGGCAGCTAGGTGGCACAGTGGATAAAGCACCAGTCCTGGATTCAGGAGGACCTGAGTTCAAATTTGACCTCAGACACTTGACACTTACTAACTGTGTGACCCTGGGCAAGTCACTTAACCCTCATTGCCCTGCCAAAACAAAACAACAACAACAACAGCAACAATACAATGATCCAAGACAATCCTAAAGGACTATTGGTGAAACATACTATCCAACTCCAAAGAAAGAACTGATATTGATGGAATATTTTTCACTTTCTTGCATTTTTTCCTTTTATTCAAGTTTTCTTATACAAAATGACTAATATGGTAATGTTTTACACAATTCTACATGTATAACCTATATGTACTTGCTGCCTCAAAGAAGGGGGAGAGGAGGGATAAAATTTGGAATTCAGAACTTTAAATAAAAATGTTTATTATTCTATAAATAAATAAATGAAATGGATTTAATCAAAAGAGAAAAATAGGGAAACTACACTATGCTAGCAATATTATTCAATATTGTTTTAGACCATTTAAAATAACTAGAGAGTATAAAATACCTGACAGTATACCTGCCAAAACAAACTATATGAATATAAACATAAAACACTTTATAGAAATAAAGTCAGATCTAAATAATTGAAGTAATATTTATTGTTCATGGGTAGGTAAAGTCAATATAATTTTTTTTTTTAGTGAGGCAATTGGGGTTAAGTGACTTGCCCAGGGTCACACAGCTAGTAAGTGTTAAGTGTCTGAGGCTGGATTTGAACTCAGGTACTCCTGACTCCAGGGCCGGTGCTCTATCCACTGTGCCACCTAGCTGCCCAATATAATTTTTTTAAATGACAGTTTTACCTAACTAATCTATTTATCTCATGCCATCCCAATTAAATTACTAAAAAATTATCACAAAGTTCATTTGGAAAAACAAAAAATCAGGAACTTCAAAAAAACTAGGGGAAAAGTATGTGAAGGATGTAGATTTAGTAGTATCAGACTTTAAACTATAGCTGAAGTGTAGAATGGATAATTTTTATAATTTTAAATTAAAATTTTCTTTTATAAATAAAACTTACGCAAAGAATGTGTAAAGTTGCTATCTGTAAGGGGCTAAAATTCTAGCTAAACTGGGGGCAGGTGGGTGGCGCAGTAGATAAAGCACTGGCCTTGGACTCAGGAGTCCCTGAGTTCAAATCCAATCTCAGACACTTGACACTAGCTGTGTGACCCTGGGCAAGTCACTTAACCCTCATTGCCCTGCCCCCCCCCCCGCCAAATCTAGCTAAACTGTCTAAAAATCTAATGAATGGTTGCCATAAATTATAAGTTTTAGCTAGAGTTTAGACTTCTAAGTATTTATTAAGGAGCACAAGAATTTGGAGAGGAGAAAAAGGCCAAGATTCCTTCATTTATCTATCTCAGGGATCCAGCATCTCAGCTCCACTCAGAACGAGAACCCCGGGCCAAAGAGAGAGACCCTCACCCCTTCTTCATCCCAGAAGCCTCCCCAGTTGATAAATGGTCAAAAGATATGAACAGGCAGTTTATCTTTCAGTTTTATATAACAGAAAAAGAAACAAAATGGAAAATGTGGAACTGAACAAATTGCTGAAGAAACTAAAAGACTTATGGCATCTTCTAAATGGGAGTACAAAAGACACTGGGTGTGTGTGTGTATTTCTCAGCACCACTTAGAATTTTTACAAAAATAAACAAACTATATGAATATAAACATAAAAATATATTAAAATATTTTTATATATAAAATATAAACTAAACATACATAAAATTCACCACAAATTAAGGCACAGAGATATTGCAAAGAAATGCAAAAAGGCAGAAGTAGTAAATACATATTTTACAGACAATAACATAACGAAAGTAGCAATCAATTCAAGGATCACAAACAAAAGAAACAGCCCCAAATGGAGATGAAATAATGAAATGCTAATAATGAGTAGGTCAGAGTATAAATCATAGAAATAATAATTATGCAAAAGAAAATTAAAATAATGAAACAATATACTAAAATGTCTTAGATGCAACTAAAGCAACACTTTAGGTAAAAAAGTCATATTCCTACAAACATAAATTAACAAAATAGAAAAAAGGGAGAACTAATGAACTGAATATTTATTTTTAAAAATAGGAAGTAAACAAATAAACAAACTTAAAATAAGCACAAAAGAGGAAATACTAAATATGAGAGGAGAAATTGATAAATTGGACACAAGAAACAGAAATTATAATTAAAAATAAGAACTGTTTTTTAAAAGACTAATCAAACTGATAAACCTTTAGCTAATCTGATCAAAACGAAAGCTAAAACATCAAATCAATAAAATAGGAAATGATCGAAGTGAAAACACAACAAAACCAGAAGAACAGTTATATGATGACAAAACTAAGAGGGCCCCCCAAAATACAGTCATAGCTTCAAAAATATAAAATATCCAAACTATCAAAAGACCAGGTAGTGATTTTAAAATACCCTTAGTTGTAAAGGAATTACTAAAGAAAAAAGTACAACTCCTGGTATTGATGAAAATGCCAGCATTGTATTTTTAAAAATTTTATTTAGAATTTTATTTTTCTAAATGACATGTAAAAACAAATTTTAACATTGATTTTTAAATCTTTATTTTCCAAATTCTCTTCCTCCCTCCCCACCACCCACTGAGAACTCAAGCAATTCAATAGAGGTTATACATGTGGAGTCATGCAAAACATTTCCACATTAGTCATGTTGTGGAAGAAAACAGACAACAAAAAACTTTAGAAAAAGGAACTAACAAAAAAAATTATGCTTCAATCTGTATTCAGATACCATCAATTCTTTCTCTGTAGTTGTATTGAATTTTTCATAAGTCCTTCAGAGTTGTCTTGGATCATTGTATTGCTGAAAATAACCATTACTCATAGCAGATCATCTTAAAATATTGCTGTTATTTTGTATACAGTACATTTCACTTTACATCAGCCCATGTAAGTCTTTCCAGTTTTTTCTGATAGCATCCTGCTCATCATTTTTTTTTAATAGTAAACTATGTTTATATAGGACTTTTTTGTGTGGGGCATTTGGGGTTAAGTGGCTTGCCCAGGGTCACACAGCTAGTAAGTGTTAAGTGTCTGCTGAGGCTGAATTTGAACTCAGGTCCTCCTGAAGCCAGGGCCAGTGCTCTGTCTGCTGCGCCACTTAGCTTCCCCCCTTATATAGTACTTTAAAGAGAGATTTCCTTACAATAAACCCATGATGTTGATTATTGCAACAACAATAATATATAACATTTATGTAGTATCTTATACCTGACAAAGAATTTTCTTCACAATAGCTCAGCAAAGAACCATGTTTTATCATCATCATCCTCATCATCCTCATTATCCTCATCCTTATCATCCTCATCATTATCATCTTACATTGCTCTTGCCTCTGCTTCAATTTTTTTTCAGTTACTATTGCTAATTGTGTTTCCTCCATCCTATTGCCTCCTCATATTTACTCTATTTTCTATCTTCTTTCACCCTATCCCTCTTCAAAAGTGTTTTGCTTCTGACTGCCCCCTCCCCAATCTGCCTTCCCTTCTTTCCACCCCCCACCCTCATCCCCTTCCCCTCCTACTTTCCTTCAGGGTAAGATAGATAGATTACTATACCCAATTGAGTATGTATGTTATTCTCTCTTTGAGCCAATTCTGATGAGAGTAAGGCTCATTCACTATCCTGTACCTCCCCCATCTTGCTTCTTTTATGTGAGACACTTTACCCCATTCCACTTCTCCCATTCCCTTTCTCTCAGTGCATTCCTCTCACCCCTTAATATTTTTGTGGGGCAATGAGGATTAAGTGATTTGCCCAGGGTCACACAGCTAGTAAGTGTCAAGTGTCTGAGGTCAGATTTGAACTCAGGTCCTCCTGAATCCAGGGCTGGTGCTTTATCCACTGTGCCACCTAGCTGCCCCAATTTTACTTTTTAAAGATATTATCCCTTCATATTCAACTCACACTTGTGCTTTCTGTCTAACTATACTCCATTCAGCTTCCCTAATAATGAGAAAGTTCTTATGAGTTACAAGTATCATCTTCACATGTAGGAATGTAAACAGTTTATTTAACCTTTTAATATCCCTTATGCTTTCTTTTCCCTGTTCACCTTTTATGTTTCTCTATGGTCTTGTATTTGAAAGTCAAATTTTCTATTCAGTCCAGGTCTTTTCATTGGAAATGCCTGAAAATCCTCTTTCACTGAGTTTCCATTTCTTCCTCTGAAAGATTATACTCAGTTTTGCTGGGTAGGTGATTCGTGGTTGTAATCCCGGTTCCTTTGCCCTTCAGAATATCATATTCCAAGCCCTCTGATCCTTTAATGTAGAAGCTGCTAGATCTTGGGTTATCCTGACTGAGGCTCCACAATACTTGAATTGTTTCCTTCTGGCTGCTTGAAATATTTCCCCCTTGATCTGGGAGTTCTATAATTCAGCTATAATATTCCTGGGAGTTTTCATTTTGGGATCTCTGTCAGGAGGTCAGTGGATTCTTTCAATTTCTACTTTTTTTTTTTAGTGAGGCAATTGGGGTTAAGTGACTTGCCCAGGATCACACAGTTAGTAAGTGTTTAGTGTCTGAGGCCAGATTTGAACTCAGGTACCCCTGACTCCAGGGCCAGTGCTCTACTGTGCCACCTAGCTGCCCCTCAATTTCTACTTTACCATCTATTTCTAGAATATCAGGGCAATTTTCCCTGACAATTTCTTGGAAGACAATGTCTAAGCTCTTTTTTTTTGATCATGGCTTTCAGGTAGTTCAATAATTTTCACATTATCTCTCCTGGATCTATTTTCCAGGTCAGCTGTTTTTCCAAGGAGATTTTTCACATTGCCCTCTATTTTTTTCATTCTTTTGGTTTTGCTTTATTGTGTCTTGATTTCTCATAACATAATTATCTTCCATTTGTTCAATCCTAATTTTTGAGTAATTATTTTCTTCAGAGAGCTTTTGTATCTCCTTTTCCATTTGGTTTTTCAAGCTGTTGACTTTTTTTTCATGACTTTCCTTCATCACTCTCATTTCTCTTTCCATTTTTTTCCTCTACTTCTCTTACTTTATATTCAAAGTCCTTTTTGAGGGCTTCCATGGCCTGAGACCAATTCATATTTTCCTTTAAAGCTTTAAATGTAGGAGCTTTGACTTTGCTATCTTCCTCTGAGTGTGTATTTTAATCTTCCTTGTCACCAAAGAACTTTCTACTGTCAGCATCTTTTTCTGTCTTCTCATTTTGGCAGCCTATTTCTTGACTTTTAACTCCTTGTCAAAGAAAAGTGTCCTTGTTTCTCTGATGAGATATGTACTTTTTTTTTCCTATTTTAAAAAGTTGTTTTCTTCAGTGAATTTTTGTACATTGTTTCCCTTTTTTGGTTCTTCTTTGCCAAGTTGTTGAGGATTTTTTTTTATAATTCTCTTGCATCATTCTCATTTATTTTCCCACTTTTTTTCCCTGAGACAAATTCACACTTTTCTTTGAGGCTTTGCAAGTAGCCGTTTGATATTGTTAAAATCTTTTGAATTTGTGTTTTTATCTTCCCTATCTATAGTCAGCTTCTTTTTTGATCACTTTTCCAGCCTATTTCTTGACTTTTAAAACTTTATGTTGAAATTGGTCTCTCCTCCTGGGGTGGAGAGGACACTGTCCAATGCTTTAGTTTTTTCAGAGCTAATTCTGAGAACCTGTAAATTTTTGGTTCTTCCAAGGTGGTTTGATCTAATAAGGGGTGTAGTCACTGCTCTCCTGGCCTATGCTGTGGCCTATAAGTGGCCACAAGCACTCTTTTCCACCCTGTTACTGTGACCAGAGTCCCCATTCTCCTCTAGCTGTGGTCTAGTGTGCTAATGCTCCTCCTTGCCTGGGAGTGCACCCGAGATTGCAGTATGGGCAATGCAACAGAGTCCTGAACCCAGTGCCAACAAAATGTCCCCTATAATCTCCTTCTGACCAGTTGTCAAGCCCCCTTACCATCTGTGGGATGAGAGCACCAGAAGTTGCTACTGCTGATTCAATTGCCTCCAAGGCCTGTGCTGGCTTGTCAGGGGTCCACCTGTGCATTGCATTCCACTCTCATCCCAGTGAAACAGACCTTTACTGCTGACCTTCTAAGTTGTCTTGGGCTTAAATTATTTTGCCCCATCCTTTGATAGGTTCTGCTGTCCCAGAATGCATTTTGAGGCATTATTTTAAAGTAATATATATATATTTTTAATCAGGGCAATGAGCGTTGAGTGACTTGCTCAGTGTCACACAGCTAGTAAGTGTCAAGTGTCTGAGGCCAGATTTGAACTCAGGCCCTCCTGAATCCAGGGCCCGTGCTTTATCCACTGTGCCACCTAGCTGCCCCCTATTTTAAAGTATTTTATAGGGGAATTTAGGAGAGCTTGTGTGAGTCCCTGCCTTTACTCCACCATCTTGGCTCCTTAGCTTTATTGCCTTTCAGGGAAAAACAACAACAACTAGAAATCTTTGTCTTTGGTATCTGAGTCTATACCTAAATTTGTCCTGTCAGGAAAAAACATCCCCTTCTTTGGAATCCCTATTGGGAGAAGTAAAATACTAAATCTTTGCCCCTTCAGAGGCCTCAGCTGAGAGACTTTCTCCTTATAAGGGGTTGGGTAATTATCCAGACATAGTTTTTCCTTTTCCATGTCATTGGAAAGCATGGCACTTCCTCACAGTTCCACTCCTTAGTCCACTAGCCCTCAAGAGGGAAAGTATTATTATAATCACAATGAAATTTTTAACAGCTTTCAAACAGCAGCTGAATTTATAACCCAATAGTATCTTAATTACAGGAGAAGTTTTTCTAAGTGTTAATGTTATCAAGTTTCACAACATAAATATGCATTTAAAACATGAATAAATTTATTACCAGTCAGATGACATAAATTTAGTTGAACACCTCTTCAAGAAAATAATTCAAGTAAATGAGTTAATACGAGACTATATTACAATTTAGTTCTTTGGACAGATTTTGACCAAATTGAATCTAGATTAATAATCACCCGTGGTAATACTCGAATCTCAATTTTCCCAAACCTAGCACTCTATTCACTGTGCCACCTGGCTGCACTTTGATCAAATAATTCTTGATAACAATTAAATTTTCAACAAAGTTTTCTGCACAGTCATCCCCTTATGAGCCATGGAACTCACTAAGTTAATAAAAAATGATATTTTACCTGACTGTATTGAAGTAATTATATGTTTTAAAATACATCCACTTAAATATCTGGCAGGCTTACAGCATTCTGGATAACAAATAATAATTTTATAATATTTGATTAAGAATGTAAAAAAGAATGTAAAATAATATTATCATACTATAATTATATTATCACCCTCTTACACTCTATTAAATTATCAATGGGGTTTGAACAATTTGATCATAATCTTTCTTTAACTCCTCAATTCATAATCTAATAGTATACCTGATACAATATCCTTTTAACATAAGAAAATCTAAAAAATAACACTGCCAATCAAATATCCAACTGAATGAGAGTTAATTTCCAAACATTAGTTTTTGATACTCTATAGTGAACACATACAAGACAAATATAGAGCATTCTCGATTCAGTTATATTTTACACACAAGTCCAATGATGTTATCACTAAATATACTACCCTGATGTCAAATATTGGGTGACAACATTAAAAGCATTTCTCATTCCATCCTGAAAAAAACATTTCTCATGCCACTTTGGGCAGTGCTTATAAAAATAGTTTTTAGGACTCTTGTAAAGTCTAACATGAAATAAATTAGGAGATTTATTGTTTTCTCAGTGGTCTAGTTTCCCCTATGCCCTTCTTTGTGCCAATTAGGGCAGAAAACATGCAATACCATTTGATCTGTGGCAGGGATTGATTAACAAAAGTAAGGCTGATAATTTCTGCATCATACAGTTTGAGTGGATCTAACCCTAAATCCTGCCTAGTACTTCCACATCTTTTTAATTGGGAACAGGGAGGGGGGAGGGGAATGGGAAGCTCCTAGAGAAAAACATTCACACACACACAAAAGGAAAGAATGACATTCAGATCTTGTCTCAAATCTGTTTAGTTCCTCTTATTTCTTATTTTTCCTTAAAACAAATTTCTACAGAACATTTCCCTGAAACTGACTCAGATATTTTAGCATTTATAAAAGTATTCAAACCACAATTTGGAAATCCTCCATAGAGACATTACATTTCTAATTATTTTCTAATTGGTTTATGAAGCCATAAATTACCTGTAAACTCAGATTCCCTGAAGACTCAGATTCCCTGTAGACTCCTTAAATGTGTCTCTTGTCTGCTCTCTAACTTGAACAGAGTCAGGAGGCACAGAGAGTCTATCATTCTTTAGACTTAGGAAAAAAATCCTCACCTTAGATCTTGGTCAAAGAAAAATTTTAGATACTACACACACAGAAACAGAGATAAACAGACAGGATTGATGTACTTTTGTGGAGTGTTCTCCATGAGTCCCAACTAGAACAATAAATATGATGATTGCTCAGGTGTTAGTTTGAAGCTTTAGTAGAAGTCTGTTTCTCCTGTATGTGCTGAATTTGACGTCTCCTTGTCAGGTAAGGTACTTTCTCAGTCTGGTAAAGATCTTTTACTCATCTAATTTCCAATGAAAATATTTGGATTGCTAATAGAGATATGGTTGCTGAGAGGGCCCTTCCATTTTAATAGTTTTAGGACTCCTTCCTTGAGGACCCATGTGGTTCAACTCAGTAGTCTAGTCAGGGGCATGTTCTTCAGTTTACCTTTAATAAAGGTTAAGGGGGGCAGCTAGGTGTCGCAGTGGATAGAGCACCGGCCCTGGAGTCAGGAGGGCCTGAGTTCAAATCCGACCTCAGACACTTAACACTTACTACCTGTGTGACCTTGGGCAAATCACTTAACCCCAATTGCCTCACTAAAAAAAAAAAAAGGTTAAGGACTCCCTAACAGAAATCCTCAAGGTAACCTGGTAACCAGTTTTAGTGCCAGAACAGGTAGTCAGATAATGACTAAGGAAAAGGTTCATTGATGCTTTTTGTCATAAGTATATCTTTTCTGGGAAGACTCAGGTTTCTCTATTGACCCTTGCTTTCTACACCTGGGTTCACAGTGCCATACTCCCCCAGCACAAATACAGTTGTCAATAGATTCAATCTTTTTGTCCAGGGTCCAAGTTTATGAGCTAATAGATGACAGTATTAGAGCAAAACCTGGAGACTGTCTCTTTTCTAAAATGAATTAAAGGGATGTTGTCCTAAAGCAAATACTGAATACCAATGATGAAATTTACATATAAACATTAAAAGAGAAGCATGTTGCTACTCCCAGTCTGACCATAAGATGTTGCCAGAGACCAGACTATCATGTCTTTTTACCATACACATAGCTCTCTTTACACATAGATAACAATCCCCAGGAAGATAAGGTCATGGGAAGAAAACAGCTTGATTTACATAAATAAACAGACTAAATACTAATAATTCAACTCTGAAGAGAATCAGTGTGCACACTTAAAAATTCCTTTTTCAGGTCAATATTGGGACTTGAGATAATTTACTCTATGTTTTAGTTATCTACCTATCTGACCAGGAAGACAAGGCTTCCCCAACTTTTCATAGGCTCTGAAGAGTGTTAATTGGTACATGCTCTATGATCCCTTCCCCTCCTTCAGTGTCAGTCTGGGGTCTTCCTCAAGAAAAAAAAGTCCTTCAAAGCTTTGTCCCTTGAGGATTTTCCCAGGCTTCATATTGCCAATTATTGTTAAAATTATCAAACTAAACATAAACAGCACCCCAAGACAATCATACATAGACAAAATGTGTAACTTTTCCCCAATGATGTGGCTACCTTTTAGCTTGGAGTCAAAATTGTGGAATTTGAGGTTGAGAGGAGAGCCAGATCGCCAATTACAGTTCTCCAGAAGGTCTCCACCTCTTTCAGGTGAAAAAGTCTTACTAGGGAACACTCAGAAATGGGGGTTTCCCAAGAAGGATTTGGGGATTAGCCTCTCTCCCCCAATCCTGAACAATCCTCCCCAAATTGTGGCAAATAAAAGTAATAAAGTAAACAGGTACAGAGCTCTGAGCAAAATCAATTTATTAACATTAATGTGTATAACTTAACAAAGCAGGTCAGACTGGCAACCTCAGTGAAACCAGTGACCCCAATGAGAAGAAGGGGATCCTCTTCACCAACACACAACAAAGAAGGGGTTTTGGTGGGCATGGAGAAAAGGTGATAGGTTGTAGGATTGGAGAAGGAATATTACAATTGGTTATACTAAGAAAGGTGGGCTAGAATTCACATAAGGCTTATCACTACCCCTCTCTAACAATTAAGGAATGTAAATTGTTTTATAAGACTCACCTACATCCTATAATTTTTTCTGGGCATCAAAACTACCAGACTTGTCTCTTTGGATGAGATTAAAAACTCCCATAATTACACAAGAACAAGCAAAGGCAAACGATGTATTTTTTGGAAATGGTACCAAGTTGCGGGACTTAAAGCTAACAAACGGATGTCCTGGAAGTATCCCAGGGGCTACCAACATGAGAGATAACAGTTTTTCTTTTAATTACAATTTTTAAAAAATTCAGAGGGAAAGCTAAATTCCTGAACTCAATTCAAGGACATAGATAGGTAACTTTAGGAATCAAAGTAGTATTAATTTAATTTTCTTCAAAGACTATTATGAAAATAATTGCATTTTATACATTAGCATTTAGTATAGACAATAAAAAGCCAGGGAAAATCATCAATACTCTCTAAATTAAATCAACATATACTTTTGTTTTGTTTTGTTTTGTTTTTTGTTTGTTTTGTTTTTTGTGAGGCAATTGGGGTTAAGTGACTTGCCCAGAGTCACACAGCTAGTAAGTGTTAAGTGTCTGAGGTCGGATTTGAACTCAGGTACTCCTGACTCCAGGGCTGATGCTCTATCCACTGTGCCACCTAGCTGCCCCTGCGCCACCTAGCTGCCCCAACTTATACTTTTATATTTAGTTACTTCAATGTAAAGATGGGAAGAGGTGAAGATGGGGTTAAATTGTTGCAAAATATTGCTCAATAGTAAGAAATGAGGGATGGGTGACAGCTAGGTGGTACAGTGGATAGAACACCAGCCCTGGATTCAGGAGGACCTGAGTTCAAATCTGGCCTCAACTTACTAGCTGTGTGACCCTGGGCAAGTCACTTAATCCCAGTTGCTTCACAAAAAAAAAAAAAGAAAGAAGGAAAGGAAGAAATAAGGGAGGACAAGGACCCATAGAGTATACAGGACCCATGTAGAATTGGTAAATATATAGGAAAAGAATTCATATATAAGTACAAAAGTCATTCCCCAATAGATAAATGGTCATAGGATATGGATAGGCATTTCTCAAAAGAAGAAAAGCAAGCTATAATTAACCATATAAAAATGCTCCAATCACTGATAATTAGGGGAATACAAATTAAAACAATTCTAAGGTTTCATCTTATACACATCAGTCTGGCAAAAATGATAAAAAAGGAACATAACTTTTGGTGGGGTTGTGAGAGAAAAGGTAAACTAATGCAGTATTAATGGAAACATTCTGGAAACCTATTTGGAATTATATCCCCCTCACCAAATTGCTAAATTATGAATACCCTCTGACTCAGTAAAATCACAACTACACTTAATACCGCAAAGAATTAAAAGAAAGAGGACCAATATTTCTAAAAATATTTATAGCAACACTTTTTGCTGTAACAAACAACTAGAAACTAAGGGGGTGACCATAAATTAGAAAATGTCTGGAAAATAATTAAAAAGAAAAAAAGAAAATGTTTGAATAAATTAGAATATGTGAATATGTATGAAGCTCTCTGGGGGTCACTTGCTCAATTTGCACTCACTGGCAAATTTGGTTCCTAAAGGATACTACTTCTCCCCTCAGAGCTCTAGGGCTAACCCTAAGGGAATATGACTTAATACTATCACTCACAAGCTACCGTCAATATCAATCAATCAGCAGAACTCTATAAACTTCTGAAAAAGAGTATTTGCTGAGAAGGTGCAGCAAGAACAATAGAAACAAAACATGTTCTTTGCCTCAAATCTAGAAGAACACTGTCCCCTTGCACACAGAAGGTCACATAAAAGAATGGATTTAAATTTAAAGTATAATGGAGGTAAAACATGCATAGTCAATGGATACCTATTGACTCTTGGCCCTAGAAAATCTTTTTTCCCTTCATGACTTTTTCATAAAGATTCCTTTATATGTAGCTTTTGGACAGGTTGAGTAATTGGTGACTTTCTAGACTCCATCACCAGCGTTTGTCTCAGTCATGGGGGCGCCATGATCCAAGAAGCTACTGTTGTCCTCAGAGCATTGTCTTTTATAAAATCCTTTTATATCCTTTTATAAAATCTTCCTCTATGGTCAGGCTGCAGTGTATTTTGCTACTGACTCAGGTTGTCACTAGCACCTCTGACAGGTCTCACTGCTTAACCAGGGACTCTCATACCAGGATATTCATTCATTTCATATTATGATGTTTAAAATTAAATGTGTGTTCACCTTATTCTTGTCCCAAGTTTAGGGAAAGTTAACTAGGATTTACTTATAAATTAGAAGCTTTAGCAGCAGTTTGGGGGCATTAAATGTTTATTAGAAAAAAGAGAACACCTGGGTCAGAAAGTTAAGAAAAGGTCTGTCTAGCCTAGCATTCCAGCCTCGCCTGGTTCTTCCTCAATTTCTCCACCACTAGCCTGTTCAAGAGACGAACTGAGCATGGAAGCTCCCTCTGCATCCCAAGGAGAGGCAGTCCTTCCACACTGCTTCAAGCTAGCATCCCCCAAATCCATTGGTTCACTGGACTTGAGGGTGGTTCCATGTTGAGGTCAGAGTCCACAGGCTCTGAGAACACACCCTCCTGGGGACTAGGCAGGTGTGGCTTCAATTGAATTAACTTTAAGTGAGTTAACCAGTGGAGTCAGTCAATATCAGTCAATCCAATCAGTCCAAATCAATCCCCTCGAGCTGGGCCTTTGGGCATTGGCAAAACCCATTATTTTCTTATAAGGTCAAGAAAAAAAAAAAGCAACAGGGACACATGGCAACCAGGTGAGGAAAGGAGGCCAGCTTCTCTTCTCTATCTGGCAGCTTACAGTAGTCTTCCTCACTCATATGAATAACTATTTCTTCATGTACCTGTGGGACTGTAAAGTGAGGGAGCCACCTGCTTGCATGCTTCTTAGTAATGGAATGCCTGATTTATGATCCTTTGAATAAGCTTATAATGTTTATTTTCAATACAACTTTATGCATGATCCTCTCACAATATATAAAACAAAAGTTATCTTAACATATAACAGAGATAGAGGGCAGTGAGGTGACACAGTGGATAAAGCACCAGCCCTGGATTCAGGAGGACATGAATTAAAATCTGGCCTCAGACACTTGACACTTACTAGCTGTGTGACCCTGGGCAAGTCACTTAACTGTCATTGCCCTGAAAAAAGAAAGTGCATATATATATATATGAGTTAAATTAAAATCCTTTAAAAAATACAAAAAGGGCTCGTTCTACCATCTTGCAGTGCCACCACCATGGTGCACAAGAATGTCCTGGCAGATGCTCTCAAAAACAACAACAATGCAGAAAAATGAGGAAAATGCCAGGTTCTCATTAGGCCATAATTATGGGCCATAATCATCAGGTTCTTAACTGTGATGATGAAGCACAGTTACATTGGTGAATTTGAGATCATCGATGATCACAGAGCATGAAAAATTTTTGTGAACCTCACAGGCAGATTAAACAAGTGTGGTGAAATCAGACCCAGATTTGGTGTTCAATTGAAAGATCTGAAAAAGTGGCATAATAATCTGCTACCATCCTGTCAGTTTAAGTTCATTGTGCTTACAACCTCAGCTAGCATCATGGACCATGAAGAAGCAAGATGAAAACACACAGGAGGAAAAATCCTGGGATTATTTTTCTAAGGGTGTAAAACATACATACAAATAAAATGCTCCAATGGACCAAAAACAAACAAAAAAATACAAAGAGGATATCTTTCATTGGGAAACTGCTCACCAGCAACAATCATATAAAAATGCAGAGACCCAAGAGATATGGGTTCTTTTATTTTTATTATTTTTTATGATTTTTTTTTGTGGGGCAATGAGGGTTAAGTGACTTGCTCAGGGTCACACAGCTAGTAAGTGTCAAGTGTCTGAGGCTGGATTTGAACTTAGGTCCTCCTGAATCCAGGGCCAGTACTTTATCCACTATGCCACCTAGCTGCCCCCAAGATATGGTTTCTTAATAAGGATATTCATCCCACAGAAAACCTGATGAAAGATATAGATTTAGAAAAACATGGGAGGACTTGTACAAACCAATGCACTATGAAGTGAACAGAACCAGGTAAACAATGTATAAAACCACAACACTGTACAGAAAGCAAAAAAGAAAACTCTGTTCATTGCAAGAACTAACCACTACTCCAAACGATGATAGATGCTTCTCCCTCTTGGCAAATAAATGATAGACTAGAGGTGAATAATGAGTCATACATTTTTGGACAGGGCCAAAGGTATGGATATATTTTTCCTGACTATGTTAATTGATTATAAGGGACAGATTTTTTAAAAAAATTATTCTGAAGGAGCAGCTAAGTGGTGCAGTGGATAAAGCACCTAACCCTCATTGCCCTGCAAAAAAAAATTCTTTTGATTTTTTTGAAGAGATTGACCCCAGGAAGAGAATGGGGTAGAAATAATGATTTAAATAAAGTCTCCATGAAGGGTTGTTTTTAGTTTGTTTTGTTTTATGAGAACAGAAGAGAACAGGAGGTTCCAAAAAATACACAGACGATTGAGATAACTTTGGAATAAATATGCTAAGTGCCACATACTATATTTTATTTTATTTTTTGTTCTGAACTTAAATACAAAAAAAGAGCATTTCACCATTTACAGAAGAAAATAAGAAAATTGCACACGCAATAATGAATCTCTGTAGGCGCTTGCGTGCTTCCTCTTTACTCGGCCTGACCAGAGGCTGCAGATATGGAGCAAAGGCCGGGGCCTAGGACCAAGCCAGGCCAGACATGGGGCCTCTGGATTGAGATGAGTTGCACCTTCACAGACTCAGGGCAGCGCCGGCTGACCGAGCCATGGCCAGCACAATGGTAGTGGTTGGAATAATGATTGCTGCTGCAGGATTTGCAGGCCAATATGTTTTGCAAACAATACAGCGTATGGAGTCTCAAGTAAAGCAAGCTATTCGAAGTCTGCCCAAATGTGCCTTCAGTGGTGGCTATTTATAGAGGTGGGTTTGAACTCCATATTACAAAGCAAGAAGCAGCACTCATATTGGGAGTAAATCCTACAGCCAATAAGGGGAAAATTAGAGATGCTCACTGATGAATCATGCTTTTAAACAACCCAGACAAGGGAGGATTTCCTTATGTAGCAGCCAAAATCAATGAAGCTAAAGATTTCTTAGAAAGTCAAGGTAAGAAGTAAAATTAATACACAGATGTTAAATTTATATATACCTCAATTACTTTGTGTATAGGAGTCCTGATGTTTCATAATAACTTCATAAAAGGTATAGTATTTCTCTAAAAAAAAAGAATGAATCTCTATTTCATATTGCTTGTTTTTTTAATGTCAATATTTCTACCCTAACTTCCCCAATTCCCCCCTCCAAAAAACTGAAAGAAATAAACAATTCCTTTGTAACAAATAAAATAATAAGCAAGAAAAATAAATCCATATAGAGGCCAAGTTGAAAACTGTTTCTTTCTCCACCTTGAATCTATTACCTCCGTGTCAGGAGATGGATAATATTCTTTGTCATAAGACTTCTGCACACATGGTTGGTCATTGCATTGATAAGCTTTAAGTCGTTCAAAGTTGTTTTTGTTTACAATATTATCCTTCTATAAATTTTTCTTCTGGCTCTGCTCACTTCTCTTTCTACATCTGATCATGCTACCTAGGATTCCCTGCAAGTGTCTTGTTTTATAGATGTAATGATATTCCATTACATTTGCTTACAAAAATTTGTTCAGCCATTCACAAATTGATAAGCACCCCTCTTATATTCTAGATATTATCCTTTTTTCTTTTAATTCCCTCCTTTAAGATGAGTGTGAGGAAATGGGGATGGTCTCCTCTCAATAAGAATATAATAGTCACCATTCAAATCACAGTCTTCCAGACCTGTTTTAGGACAAAAGTTTCAGATTCCCTCCTGCCCCTCTGGCAAACAAAATCACATGGTTCTAGGAGCACTGAGCTGGTCTCAATTAGGTCAATAATTATGGAAATTAAGTTCAGGAATACTGTGTTCTGGTTAGTTTTTGTGTGTAGAATGCAACCCTTGAGTAATGGGACCAGTGATGAAAAAGGGAACGGTCCATTCGCGTTAAGGACTATGGTTTAAAACAGACCCTGCGAGTCCCCCATTTTTAGCACCCACCAGCTGCACACTGGGTTGCCCATTTTTGAGAGAATGACAATCAACCTTTGTCACACGCTGCTGAGTTCCAGAGAATTATTGAGAAGAGGATCATTTTTCCTCACAATTTGGAGGTCCCACCAAGATAGCTACAGGGAGGGGGGACCCACACATTCCACCTCTCTTTAGACAAGATGTCTTGCTGAACTGTTAGCAGTGGTCAAATGGATTGTTGGAGCCCAGGGAGGTCCAACTCCTGAGGAAGCCAGAGGAACTCAGCAGGGATGTCCCAAACACAGGGTGGAGCATGCTCACAAAGGGGGTGAGAATTTATCAGATTGGGGGAAATTTCAGGCCACGTTAAGTCTGTGCACTTGGATCCCATGGAAGGAAAGGACTGATGAGTACTTCCTGGGTGGTTAAAAAGCTGGGGTTTGAGGTAAAAGTCTGATGGGGGCCAGTCAGTTCAAGTCTGAAGGCTTGTATTATAACCAAGCAGTTCAAGCCTGCAGTTTGGGATATCTAGGAGATTATAGAGAGTTCCCCAGAATTAGAAAAGTCACCAAGGATAGTTTTGAAGGAACTGAGTAAAAGTGGTCTATTGGAAATCTTTAAAAAACAGTCCTTTTAGGGAACAAATTAAATGAGTAGAATGAAATTGAACCCTGTTTGTACTGACAGTGAAAAACCTGAAAGGAAAAAAATGTGTTCTGTCCTTTAAGTGCTTACCTGTGATTATCTGGGAAGAACCAGAAAGTGATTGAAATGGGATAAAATATTTTGGGATGAATGAGTTTTGATTTGGGTATAATAGTCTGGTGTATTCTTTTTAATTTCCAAAATGGTTACAGGGGTCTAAAGTCAGAATGGAGGATGCCATGTGTTCTAAATCCCTCCCCCCTTTCTTTCCTCGTGGTAGTTTCCGCTATGGGCGGGGGGAGGGATGTGGTGGACATCTAGTGCCTAAGATTTTGATCTTTTAAAGATATTTTTTGATGTGCACAAAAATTGTTTAAAAATGATTAGAATTGAGGGCAGCTAGGTGGCACAGTGGATAGAGCACCGGCCCTGGAGTCAAGAGTACCTGAGTTCAAATGTGGCCTCAGACACTTAACACTTACTAGTTGTGTGACCCTGGGCAAGTCACTTAACCCCAATTGCCTCACTAAAAAAACCAAAATGATTAGAATTAACTAAAGATAATGGCAAACCAAATTGGCCTATTGGAGTTCCTTTGACCAGTCTAAATTGGGTTGAAAAAGAAATTATAGGATTGTTTCATGTGTGTCTATATTGTCTTGTCTCTGTGTAAATGTGTGAGATTGTCTCATGAGTTCAAGTTCCTGTTGAAAATGTAAGTTTGTCCTTGGAATTTAGAAGGAAAAATTTGTCTGATTGTTTGACAAAACTACCCCCCTCCCCTCCCCCAAAATGTGGCTAGGTTAAGGAAGTAGAGGAGGGGCATTGTCTTGCAAACTAATTAGAAAACTGAATGTAGCATTAAAATATTAATTTAAGCCAGCAAAAGAAAGGAAATCGTCCAAAAAGGTCTGTGAATTTGATTGGGCCATCTAGTTAAGAAATTTGGGAATTCCTACAAAATAAAGTAAAATAAAATCTGTTAAAATATGAAATGCTTGGAATAAATGGTTCTTGGGTGAATTAATATTAAAATGAAATTATCAATTGAGGTTCTATAGAATATCATTTGGGAAATAGATTCAGGTGTAATTGAACTAATTCTGATTTCATTTTAAGTGAAATTTATTATGATGATACTCTATAGTTTTAAGTTACTTACCTCAGGTGATTTGTAATATGTAAAGCAAAAGTGCCCAACAGTTTAATAGTTCATTGTATTAGAGATATTGTCATAATGTAGATCCTTTAAATTCTTTCAGGTTATGAATTTAATTGATTGTAACAATGGTTTTCTGTGAAGTGGGCATAGTAATAACCTTTTACTTTTAAACTCTGTCTTCAATTTCCAACTAGTAAAGGTTAGATAATCATCTACTTAATCGAGTCTAGCCATCTTTCAGGATAAATCTCTAGAAAGAAGTATTGGATATGGTAAAGATTGGTTATTGGTTAATGTGCTTACTATATAGAATCTGAAATATCTCCTTGTGCTATCCAAATTGAAACAGGCCACACCCTTTCAGCATTCAACTAAACTCTTTGCCTGCAAGCCACAGAGTCTTGGGACCAAAAAGCTGCTGTAAGGAAGAAAGAAAGCCAGCACATTTTAACTTTAACTTGTTATCTTATAAGTTTCAAGGGTATGATGGGAGGTCCTACCTCCTTAGAGAAAAGGAGGAAACAAATTTTTGCAAAGGTGTTATATGAATTTATGAATGATAATATTTTTCTGTCAAAAATTCAGAGTATTATGCCATAGAAATTAAAATGTTACCATTAATTATTATACATCCACAGCTGATTTGAATTAAACCAAAATCTGCCCTAAAAGAAATAACGTAGTCTGAATGTGTGCTCTTCTATCAGGATTATTATGGTAATTTAGGACTTAAAATTAAAAAGATTTGGGGTTAAGAAACCTACTAGTTGTGTGACCCCAAGCCAGTTCTATCTGTTTTAGTTTACTTTTCTGTAATAAAGCTTACCTCCCAGAGTTGTGAGGATTACATGACTGTGAAGTGCTTAGCATAGGGCAAGTGTTATATAAATTATTTTCTGTGTATACAGCAAAAATGTAATGGGGAAAATTGGTGGGAGTTTGGTATAGGGGTTCTTAGGGATTCCTCTTTGAAGAATTATACCCTCTTGCACACAAATCCAATTGGAATAAAATAATAGTTTATTTGGGGGTTGGGGAAGGGAAGCCAGGAGAGAGATCCTTGGACTTCTTCTCATGGGGAGAGGGTATGGAACAGAGGCGTGGCTCTCTGGGATACCTTTCTCCCTAAGCAGGAGGTGGGCAGATACTTTTGTGGAGGACAGATGGTGGTGGTCCAGTGGGGTCATCATCTGACTGTGAAGAGTTCTCCTGTCGGGGAGGACCATCCCCCACTGGTGGTGGCTGGGGGAAGTTGGGTGAGGGGTGACTCTAGATCTCTTGGGCCATCTCTCTCCCCCTGATGCCATGGAGGCAGCAGGCACACCTGGTCTTGTCTCCCTGAGGGGTGGGGGAGGCTGGAGTGAAGGGTGGTGGTCCACCTAAGGTTAACTCAGTCCGTATAGGGTACTGCTTGTCTCTTTGGATGTGTCTATCATTTGGTTTGGTTTCTCAAGGAGAGGATCCTTTTGATTTGCCCCAGAAAATTTCTGGGGTACTCTAGGCCCATAACAAAAAAGCAAAAAAACATGCAACTTAATTGAAAACACCTGATTAGTAATTGATGAGTTTTGTTTCAAATTTTAAAAATTCCTAAAGCTTTAAGGTATTATCTTTCTAGATTTTCTTATAATGTATAATTTCATAAACAATTGTATAAGCTATGGTGAAAAAGCAATTTCTATTAGGATAGACAAAGTGGAGATTTGTTATTGCAATATTGAATCAATTAGTTGTTAAATTAATACTAGAGCTTCTAAATTACCGCACTAAGCTGTGAGAAAGGTCTTACTGTTTTGATCTAAATTTATTGGTATTAAGCAATAGTTAAATTAGTGCTCGAATTTGATATGTATAAGATACATTGGTAACTTATGAATTGTCTTATATTACCTTAATAGGAAATAGGAGTCTACCTCCCTGTGATTATTATTTGGAATTAGAACATGTGTAGGAACACATGTAGAGTAGCTGAGTTCTCTCAAAGATTTAAAGGAATTCTGAGGGTAGTACCCTCTGTGGTTGAGTGGGACATTTTCTAGTTTTTTCTCAGTATGCAACTTGGGATGGTTTACAGTTATTTCAACCATTGCTTGTTATTGAGCATTTCAAGGCAGATTCATTTATGTAGTGCTAACTCAGGGATGAAAAGCATAAATTTAACATGGGTACAAGCATAGTTAATGCTTGCTACATAGGATATATGATCCTTTAGAAGTGAGTTCATTTTTAGTACAGATTATTGGAACTTGCTATTTAAGACATTGGGGGGGGCAGCTAGATGTCGCAGTGGATAAAGCACCAGCCCTGGATTCAGGAGGACCTGAATTCAAATCCAGCCTCATACACTTGACACTAGCTGTGTAACCCTGGGTAAGTCACTTGGCCTTCATTGCCCTGCCCCCCCCCCCAAAAAAAAGACATTATGGGACTATCAACTATTATTATTCTGAGTCTGTCTCCAGTTATGACCATCAAGGACCCAGGATGCCAGAAACCCTATGGGGTTTTCACATGTATACACTGCAGGTGGAGTTCTCTTGGGAAAGGCTGGGAGACTGACTTTTTGGTGAGGTAGGCATTTCCTGACTTAGTTTCCCCAAATATTACACATGGAATGTAAACTCTCCCACCTGGTTGATTTTAAGTCTGGCACACTACATTGATGGTCTGCAGAACTTCTGCCTGGAGTGGACATATGGAGTTTGGGGAAATATTATTCCCTGAGAGTTATGCCTCTCTTCTTTTATGGCAAATTCCTATAATCATGTCACTTGATCAGCATGAACACAATATTGTCTCTTCATGCCTATGTTACTACTCTAATATCTGGGTAAGATGTGGGTATAAGATTAAAGCCATTTGGCTTAGAAATTCTAGTCCTTTTCAGATACTAAACAACTAGAATGTATAAGCATTTAGCCTTGTCATCTGTCTGTTATTAGTTATGCATTTTAAAACTGAATCAGGAACATTTTAAGCTTTTTTTGAATAAAAGAATTTGTAGGCAACCAGTTTTCTTAGAGGAGAATAACTTACAGAATGTTTTATTACACCTGATGAAAAGTCAATTCTATTTAAGTTTATTATATAATGTGGAAATAACATCTGTCTGTAGAACATGTCCTATAATACAGACATGGTTTATGGACAACTTATTTGACATGTACTGTTTTGAAATTAATTGCTTAAGTGTCATCCTAACTTTTTTACTACAATTGAAGTTAACTTGGTAACTTTTATGTAAGTTCATTTGTGGTCATCTTCTTATAAAGGTGTTCTGTAACCTAAGTTTTATGTGAGGATTAGATCTGAGTAAGAATTTTTGAAGAAATAAGGTCAAATAGATATATATGTAATTTGGAAAGATTTAAGAGTCCTGCTTTCTGTGGTATTTTGAAACACTTACATTATATCCTGCAGGTATCAAAGTAGTGGTAACCCTTTGGCCTGTTGTTAATAATGTTTGTTAAAGATAGAATTAGATAAAACTATAAACAATATGGGGGCTCTCATGTTATAGATTCTTTAAGGTTCAGGTAAACTATGAGACCTTGATTTTGATATTCCTCTTTGTGAGAAAATAATGGGATTTGGCAGATACTCAAAGGCCCACCTGGAGATTAATCTAAACTGATTTAATTAAGTGAGAGTGATTGACTTTGCTGATTAGCCTACTTAAAGTTAATTAGATTGTAACCAGGCCTGGCTGGCCCTTAAGAAGGTATTGTTCTGGGGGCGGCTAGGTGGCACAGTGGATAGAGCACCGGCCCTGGATTCAGGAGTACCTGAGTTCAAATCCGGCCTCAGACACTTGACACTTACTAGCTGTGTGACCCTGGGCAAGTCACTTAACCCCCATTGCCCCGCAAAAAAAAAAAAAAAAAAAAAGAAGGTATTGTTCTCAGAAGCTAAGGACTTTGAACTCAACATGAGACCACCTTCACGTCCAGTGAACCAATGGATTTGTTTTTTGTTTTTTTGTTTTTTTGCATGGCAATGAGGGTTAAGTGACTTGCCCAGGGTCACACAGCTAGTAAGTGTCAAGTGTCTGAGGCTGGATTTGAACTCAGGTACTCCTGAATCCAGGGTCGGTGCTTTACCACTGCGCCACCTAGCTGCCCCCGAACCAATGGATTTGGATGACCCTAACCAACTAACTTGAAGCAATGTGTAAGGACTGCCTCTGCTCCAGACCTATAAAAATCTTCCACACTCAGTTTGAGGGGCAGTTCGTGGTTGAAGCAGGCTTGTGGTGGAGGACTTGAGGAAGAACCAGACCAGACTGGAACTCTGGGCTAAATAGGCCTTTTCTTAACTCCACGTGTTCGCTCTCTTTTTTTTTTTTAATACCTAGTATGCTTTAATAAATGCTTAATGCCCAAAGACTGGTGCTAAAGCTTCTAATTTAAGGCGACCACACATTTAGATTTTAATCATCACATCTTTTTGTTAAGTAAGATCAAAACCATAAGATTTGAGGTAGCTTTTACCAAATAGAATTGTTATTGGGGGAGTAGTATTTGAGAGACTGTACCAATTTGCATTGAGATCTATATTGTATTGAGATTTTAATAGGGACATCTGAGGAGTCTCTACACACAATTTGAAACCTGAGAAGTAAATCTACTGAAGAGGTGCCCTGGAGATAAGACATCTTCCATATTACTCCAAGAAAAGTAATTCCAGAGACCAGACAGTTATATGGGACATCTGAGATCCACAAAGAAATTACTAACTGAATAGACACTGGGAGTGTGTTACTGAAATTACAAAGAGACTTGATATTAGCTAATGCTGTTAACCATGCTTGATGTTGTAGTCTTGGTAGTCATTGAGATTTGTTCCTTGTGTTATAACTGGGGGTGGTTACTGAAAATATGAGGATAGAATTTTCCAAGGAATAAAACCAGTCTTGAAGGGATGCTGTACAGGGTATTTCTGAACAACTGGCTGTAATTAGCAAAATGGCTTGGGGAAACAGGATGGCCCTTGATAAGCTGTTGGCAGAAAAAGGGGGAGTGTGTGTCATGCTGGGTGCCCAATGTTGTACCTTTATCCCAAATAATACTGCCCCTGGTGGTTCAATAACTAGAGAAATACACTGGCTGAGGAATTAGCAGAAAACTCAGGGGTTGATACTACCTGGATGGGACGAATGGAATCCTGGTTTGGTAAATGGAAAAGTTTTGTTGCTTCTATCCTTACCAATCTCTCATCATAGTAGCAGGGGTTTTATCAGTGATAGGATGCTGTAATATCCCCTTCCTTCCGGGCTAATTCAGAGGCTAATAGAGACTTCCCTCACAAAGGTTACTCCATTTGGGAAGGTAGAGGCAAACAATCAAATACTAATATTCACAGATTTAGACCAAGAGGCAGAGGATTTATTCAATAAATGGAATGAGAGGAGCCCAATAGTTAGAAATAAAGAGAAGGGATTGTGAGGAAATGGGGATGGTCTCCTCTCAATAAGAATATAATAGTCACCATTCAAATCACACTCCTCTAGACCTGGTTTAGGACAAAGGTCTCAGATTCCCTCCTGCCCCTCTGGCAAACAAAATCACATGGTTCTAGGAGCACTGAGCTGGTCTCAATTAGGTCAATAATTATGGAAATTAGGTTCGGGAATTCTGTGTTCTGGTTAGTTTTTGTGTGTAGAATGCAACCCTTGAGTAATGGGACCAGTGATGAAAAAGGGAATGGTCCATTCGAGTTAGGGACTAGGGTTTAAAACAGACCCTGCAAGCCCCCCATTTTTAGCACCTACCAGCTGCAAACTGGGTTGCCCATTCTTGAGAGAATGACAATCAATGAGCCTTTGTCACATGCTGCTGAATTCCAGAGAATTATTGAGAAGAGGATCATTTTTCCTCACAATGAGGAAGTTTGTTTTGCTTGTGACTATTTCCTCTCAGTAATTATTCACCCTCTTGGCTGCCACCACTTGTTGACAAAATCAACAAACTGCACCAGCTCATGTATGTGTCTTTTTTTTTTTTAATTACTAAAAGGAAGTTTAATCCCAAAATGTCAAAAAATTTAAAAACATCACAGTTAGAGACTCAATTTATTGACTTTTTTCTTGAATATCTAGCTTCCATGGATAACTTAATCATAGAACATACTGGATAAGCAAAAAGAATTTCCTTTTTAGTAAGAAAAAGACATTAAATAAGCAAAACTTTACTTGAAGCTGAAATATGCCACCTGAAAAACATTTTGAGATTATAGCTATAATGCAGACTACTATAGTCCCACTGCTTTCTAAATAGGTAAGATTTCACTTATCCCCCAGGGTTGTTTAGTCCCAGTGGCTACTTGCACCTAAAACCAAGGTGGACAAACAATACAAAACAGAAGCTCTCTGGCCCATTCCTCTGAGTCAGGGTAAAAGGAGAGCAAAAGGGAAAAGTCCATCCTTTCTTACCTGTGCAGTCCATGAAGCCTGCACTGTGGATGAACTGGAATATTCACCACCCTTTATCTGGTATTGAGAAGAGTGAGTTTCATCTGATATTTGTCTCTCCCCCCATCTTCAAGTTTTATACTCTTTTTCTCATGCATGGGAATTATGAGAAGTAACAAGTTCCACTTCTTTCTTCCTCCTTTTCTACTATATTGTATTCCTTTAACCTCTATTTTCTTTCTTCCCTTCAAACTCTCCTTTTGTCCCCAGGCAAACTGTCCTGAGGCAGTTCTGGGATAGAGAAAACAATTTATTGTGGCTTCTTATTGGCTTTATTAAGCATTATTGTGTCTGGGGAAAACTTTAAGGTTTTGTTGGACTCTGGGTAGTCTGTTTCCCATTCAGCCATCTTGGCTGGAAGTATAGGAAGGATATGTTAAAAATTAACATAATATAAAAATAAAAAGCATCCATAAAAATAAGATAAAATTATAAAATATATTTTGTATGTATTCATCCTCATCCATTCATTTGTTTGTTTATTTTTGTAGGACAATGGGGGTTAAGTGACTTGCCCAGGGTCACACAGCTAGTAAGTGTTAAGTGTCTGAGGCTGGATTTGAACTCAGGTCCTCCTGAATCCAAAGCCAGTGCTTTATCCACTGTGCCACCTAGCTGCCCCCCATCCATTCTTAATCACTGATTCTCTCTTGTCTAATTGTTTTATTCCTCTATAATTGCAAGAGCTAAGCATTTAAATTTCAGTCTCCCATTCCTCCAATCTCTCCCATGTACTGCTGCCAGATAAAATCTCCTTTAAGACCTATTTTGATAATGTTCCTTTTGATATCGAAAGCCTTCAATGACTCTCTATGATCTACAAGATAAAGTATAAACTCCTGGCATTCAAGGCCTTCAAAAATCTGGTTCTAAGCTATATTCTAGTTTGACTTCTCATTATTTCCAAACACATACTTCTGCTATAGTTAGATAAGTCTCCTTACTGTTTCATGAACATGATACTTATTCTGATCTTAACTCATAAAGTTCTCCTTACCTGTAATCCTTCTATTCCTTTCTACTTTTTCAAATCTTACTTATTCTCTATGGTCCTGCTTAGGTCCCACCTGTTTCATGAATACTTTCCTGACCATGCTAACCCTCATTAATCCTCCATTCTTCTGAACTCCTATATGACTCATACTCATATATTACTATTGTCTCCCACAGTTAGATTAAAAGCCCTTTGATGGAAGGCTCCATGCCAAACTGTTATATTCCCCACAGCATCTAGAACATATACTGGGAACAGAAAGTTGCTCAGTAAAATACCTAGATATAAAGAGTATAAAACATGAAGATGGGGGGAGAGACAAATATCAGATGGAACTCACTCTTTCCAATACCAGATAAAGGGTGGTGAATATTCTAATTCACCCACAGTGCAGGCTTCATGGACTGCACAGGTAAGAAAGGATGGACTCTTCCCTTTTGCTCTCCTTTTACCCTGACTCAGAGGAATGGCCCAGAGAGTATTTGTTTCTGTTTTGTATTGTTTGTTCACCTTTGTTTTAGGTGCAAGTAGCCACTGGTACTAAACAACCCTGGGGGATAAGTGAAATCTCAAAGATATAATGGACTACCAGTAGAAGATATAGAGTTTCCATTCCAGGAGATCTTCTAAAAATGAATCAAAATTTGCTTTAGACATTTTAGGTTTAGATATTCATTTGTTCTTTGGGAATGGACTACAGGAGAGCAGGATGATATAGTGGATAGAATGATGAACTTGGAGTCAAAGGTTCATACATTTGAGCTGAAAGGAATCTTAAATGTTATCTGGCCCTAACCTGTCTCATTATACAGTTAAGGAGAGAGATTAGATAACTTGCCCAAGTTTACATAGGTAGGGAGTAACAAAGCTAGGATTTGAACTGGGATCTATAACCCCAAAGTTAGCACTCTTTCCATCATGCAACATATTAGGAAGACTTGTATTCAGATCCTTCCTCTAACATAAGCTATTTAATTATGTGAAAAATGATTTAATTGGGGGGGGGCATGGCAGAGAAAAGGCAGGCACTTACCTGAGGTTTCCCTAAAACCCCTCTGATAAACTTTAAATAATACCTCAAAACAAATTCTGGAGCAGCAGAACTCACAAAAGGATGAGGTGAAATAATCTGTTAGGCCAAGACAATTTAGAAGGTCAGCAGGAAAGGTCTATTTAATCAAGGTGAGAGTGGAGGGCAGTCCAGCACATCCAGGCCCCAGTCAGGCTTTGGGGATAATCGAATCAGTGGCAACAGTGACAGTTTCTGGACCTCTCAGTCTACAGATGGCAAGGGGGTCAAACAGCTGATCAGAAGGAGATTACAGGGGTTCTTTTGCTAGTACCAGGGGCAGGACTCTATTACATTGCTCATCCTTGGATATAGGTTACAGTCCTGGGTCTCAGATCCAGGGTGAGGAGGAGCACTAGAACACCAAAGCTTATAGCCACATGGAGTTGAAACACTGGTCATAGTTCCAGGGTGGAAAAGAGTGTTCGTGGTAACTCACAGACTAGAGCACAAGTCAGGAGAGTAGCAAACACACCTCTCCTTAATATCATACCACCTTGGAAGAACTTAAAACTTATAGGTCCCCAGAATTATCACTGAAAACAGGTGCACAAACACCCTGAAACTTGGGATAGTGCCCTCTTCACTTGAGAAACAGAGCCCCACTTTAGCATAGAGTTAAAAGTTAAGAAATAGGCTGCTTATTCTCATCCTAATTGGCTCAAAGAAGGAATAACATGCACACTAAAATGGGTATAGTAATATACCTTGCCCTGTGGGGAAGTGGGAGGGTAGGGGATAAGGGGGGAGGGGTGAAGGAAGGGAGGGCAGATTGGAGGAGGGAAAGGGTAAAAGAAGATAGAAAATGGAGTAAATATTATGGGGAGCAAACAGGATGGAGGGAAACAGCAATAGTAATTGGGGAAGCAGAGGCAAGAGCAATTTAAGATGAGGATGAGGATGATGATGGTACTTATTTTTATGGGCTATAGTGAAGAAAATTCTTTGTCAGGGATAAGGTACTATATAAATATAAGCTATTATTGTTGTTGCACTAATCAACCTCATGGGTGTTTTGCAAGGAAATCTCCCTTTAAAGTCTTATATAAATGTAGTTTACTATAAAAAAAAAGATGAGCAGGATGCTATCAGAAAAACCTGGAAAGGCTTACATGAACTGATGCAAAGTAAAGTGTACTGTGTACAAAGTAACAGCAATATTGTATGATCATCTGCTGCAAATGACTTAGCTATTTTTAGCAAAGCAATTATCCAAGAAATCTCTGAAAGACTTATGAAAAATGCAATCCATCAACAGAGAAAGAACTGATGGTATCAATTCAGATGGAAGTATAAAAAACAAAACAAAACAAAACAAAAAAACAACAGAAATAGGCTGAAAAATGAGCAAACAGCAGAAAAAATCCTGAATATAGAAAGTTACTATAGTGACAAGGAAGATCAAAACACACACTCAGAAGAAAATAGCAAAGTCAAAACTCCTACATCCACAGCCTCAAAGAAAAATATGAATTGGTCTCTGGCTATGGAAGAGCTTAAAAAAGATTTTAAAAGTCAAGAGAGGCAGAGGAATAATTGGGAAGAGAAATGAGAGTGATGCAAGAAAATCATGGAAAAAGAGTCAACAGCTCTTTAAAAAGAGGCACAAAAATCCAATGAGAAGAATGCTTTGAAAAGCAGAATTGGCCAAATGGAAAAAGAGGCACAAAATTTCACCAAAGAAAATAACTTAAAAAAAGAATTGGCCAAATAGAAAAGGGAGTACAAAACTTCACTGAAGAAAATAATTCCTTAAAAATTAGAATTGAGCAAGTGGAAGCTAATGACTTTATGAGACATCAAGAAACAATAAAATGATACCAAGATTGAAAAAAATAGAAGACAATGTGAAATATCTCATTAGAAAAAGAGCTGACATGGAAAACAAAGCCAAGAGAGGTATTTTTAAAATTACTGGACTTCCTGAAAGCCATGATCAAATAAAGAGCCTAGACATCATCTTTCAAGAAATTGTCAAGGAAAACTGCCCTGATATCCTAGAACCAGAGAGTAAAATAGAAATTGAAAGAATCTACCAATCACTTCCTGGAAGAGATGACAAAATGAATATTGTAGCCAAATTTCAGAGCTCCCAGGTCAAGGAGAAAATATTGCAAGCAGACAGAAAGAAACAATTCAAGTATTGTGGATCCACAGTCAGTTTCTACATTAAAGGATCAGAGGGCTTGGAATATGATATTCCAGAGGGCAAAGGAGCTAAGATCACAACCAAGAAACCCAGTAAAAATTAGTATAATCCTTTGGGGGGGGGATGGATATTCAATGAAATAGAGGGCTTTCAAAAATTCCTAATGAAAAGACCAGAGATGAATAGAAAACTTCACTTTCAAATATAAGACTCAAGGGAAGTATAAAAAGGTAAACAGGAAAGGAAAATCATAAGGGACTTAATAAGGTTAAACTATTTACATTAATACCTGCATGGGAAAATGATACGTGTAACTCAAGAACTTTTTTCATTATTGGGGGAGTTAGAAGGAGGGCACAGGTGTGAGTTGAATATGATGGGATAATATTTTTTAAAAATAATATTAAGGGGTGAGAAAGAGGAATGCACTGGGAGAAAGAGAAAGGGAAAGGTAGAATGGGAGTAAAGTATCTCACATAAAAGAGCTGAAAAAGAGTTTTTACATTGCAAGGGAAGATAGGGGAAGTGGTGGGGAATTCTTGAACTTTACACTCATCAGAATTGGCTCAAAGAGGGAAAAACATACATACTCAATTCAGTATGGAAATCTTTTATACTCTACAGGAAAGTAGGAGGGGAAGGTGATAATAGAAGGAGAGGGGATGATAAAAGGGAGGGCAAATTGGGGGAGGTAAAAGTTAATAGCAAAACACTTTTGAAAATGGACAGAATGAAAGGAGAGAGAATAGGATAACGGGGGAATTAAGATGGAGGGAAATACAGTTAGGAATCATAACTGAAAATATTTGAAGTAAGTTTCTCTGATAAAGTATATAGAGAAATGAGTGAAATTTATAAAAATAAAAGCTATTCCCCAATTGACGAATGATGAAAAAATATGAAGTCGGTTTTCATATGAAGTAATCAAAGCTGTCTATAGCCATATGAAAAAAAAAGTTCTATATCACTATTGATTGGGAAAATGCAAATTAAAATGATTATTAAATTAAATTAAAACTACCTCACACCTATTAAATTGCTAATAGGACAGAAAAGGAAAATGACAAATGTTGGAGGGGATGTGGGAAAATTGAGATACTAACACACTATTGGTGGAGTTGTGAACTGATTCAACAATTCTGGAGAGCAATTTGGAATTATGTCTAAATATTGATCACAGCTCTTTTCTGGTGGAAAAGAATTAGAAATTATGGGTATGCCCATCAATTGGGGAATTGCTGAACAACTGAACAATTTATAGTATATGATTGTGATGGAATACTACTGTGATGTAAGAAATTATGAACTTGATGCTCTCAGAAAAACCTGGGAAGTCTTACATGAACTGATGCAAAGTGAAATGAGTGGAACCAGGAGAAGATATTATATACAGTAAGGGCAATATTGTAAAATGATCAACTATGAATGACTCAGCTAGTCTCAGCAACACAATGATCTAAGACAACTCTGAAGGACTTATGATGAAGAATGCTATCCATCCCCAGAGAAAGAACTGATGGATTCTGAATACAGATTGAAGTATACTTTTTAATTATATTTATTTTTCTTGGGGTTTTATTTTGGTCTATATTTTCTTTTACAACACATCCAATATGAAAACATGTTTTTCATGACTACACATGTATAACCTATATAAAATTGCTTGCTTTGTCAATGAGGGGGTTGGGGAGGAAGGAAGAAAATTTGGAACCCAGTTTTTAAAATGAATGTTGAAAATTGTTTTTACAAGTAATTGGTAAAAAATGAAATACTAAATTAAAAAAATTAAAATAAACACTTCTCTCAAAACCACATAGCTAGGGCAGCTAGGTGGCACAGTGGATAGAACACTGGTCCTGGATTCAGGAGGACCTGAGTTCAAATCCGGCCTTAGACACTTATCACTTACTAGCTGTGTGACCCTGGGCAAGTCACTTAACCCCAACTGCCCCGAAAAACAACAACAACAACAACAACAACAACAAACCACATAGCTAACAAGTTTCCGGATCCATATAGTATAATCAATTCTAGGAGGAATGCATTTCACTTAAAATGAGACCAGAATAATTTCAATTATACTTGGATCTATTTTCACAATGGTATCTTAAAGAATCTTAATTAATAATTTAAATTATTTCATATTATATTTTATACAAGGGATATTTATTCTAAGCATTTCATATTATGGGATTCACTATTTCCAGCTACTCTACTGCCAAAGATTTAAAAGTTGATGGTAATCTACCCCAATTATCACACTTAGGAACTCACTGCTTATCAAATTTCCCCTAAGCTACAACTTTCTCTATTGGCTTTCAAATCGAGCTTCAAATTTTTCATTACTACTATGGTTTTCAATATTGCTACTTAAATTCAAACTTCCTCAAGCCCTCTCAACATGCTTAAAACCTCTTCAGTTTTTTTTAATACATCTTTCTTATGGTTTGAAAACCTAAACCTTCTTATATCTCTTCCATATATTCCTTCAACCTTTTATTATTTTTCTTTCTAAGTCTTCCAAACCCATTACTTAGACTACCCATTTTTCCTTTACATTTTAACCATATCCCAAACTATATTCATTCTACTGAATATTTCCTTCATGGTTAGCACATATTATTGTTTATCTTTTAATTTATTTCTTTCAATTTTAATTTCTATCAAATGAACCCTTTTGGAGCCAGTAGTTTTGGAGATCAGATTTTGTCAATGATTGCCAATGTTCCAAAGACTTGAAAGTATCCAAACCATATAGTGAAGACATCTGACTGATTGCAGTTCCTTTGGGGGGCTAGGTAAAGTGAACCCTAAATTGATTACCCAGGGTCCTTTGACCAATTCTCAAATAAAGTATGGGACAGAAGGGCCCCATACTGATATCAGGGCATCTAGAAGTTCATTCAGGGGCCCCTGGAAGATGCAAATCCCACCACTGCTGCTGCCATTTAATTTCAAGTCCTGAAATAAATCACTCATGAGTGGAGGAATAAAGAGTCTTTAACTGAGATAACAGGGTAGCAAAACTGCCAACCTGGGGGATGTCCCAGCCACAGACTCACAGTAAAAGAAAGGTTCTTATACTTTTAGGAGAAAAGCCGGGGGGGGGGGGCCGGGGTGTCACATTAGGTAGCAAGGTCTGGTCATGAGATCCCAGTTGCCCAAGGTGATCTGGCTAATTTACCACTCATTCTGGTTAATTTACCCTTCATGCCCTAACTTGACATAAATATCAATGAACAGGATGGAAAAGGGCATCAGGGAGATGATATCCAGCTCAAGCTAGGTTTCTCTACAAGGTAAAATCCCAAGGTGGGGACTAGGGTATGGTTCAGCTCAACCTAATCAAGAGTAAATATCTTAAGAATAGGAATAAAAGTACATTAATGAAATTATGATATTACTAGGATCATTTAAGGGTGTGGCAGCTAATATTATATTTGGTATTAATAATTTTCTGTCATTATATTAACAATTTTTCTGTCACCCTGTATCAACTTTCTTCCCATCCCAATTCATCTTTCATTTAGCTGATAAATTGATCTTTCTATAGCTCAGGTCTGACCTTATTAATTCCTATAATCAATAAACTCTAGTGGCTCCCTATTCCAGGATTAAATAAAAATCTTATCTATCTATCTATCTATCTGTCTATCTATCTATCTGTCTATCTATCTATCTATCTATCTATCTATCTATCTATCTATCTATCTATCTATCTATCTATTTTTCAGGGCAAAGAGGGTTAAGTGACTTGCCCAGGGCCACACAGCTAGTAAATGTCAAGTGTCTGAGGCTGGATTTGAACACAGCTCCTCCTGAATCCAGGGCCAGTGCTCTATCCATTGTGCCACCTAGCTGCCTCATCTTTCAAGTCTTCTTACAGTTTCCTTCTTACTCTCCCCTGGCCCCTACCATGTACCCTATGTTCTAATGACATAAGTCTGTTTCTTTTTCCTTTGGATCTCTTAACTTAAGGTGTTTTCATTGGCTATCTTCCATGACTAGAATTATCTTCTCATCTCTACCTCCTAGCTTCCTTGGCTTCCTTTAAATCTCAGCTAAAGTAGCAATCTAGAAGAAGCCTTTTTCAGTCCTTCCTAAGCTTAGTGCCTTACTTCTGAAAGTGCCTGCAGTGTATCCTCTATATCTTGTTGGTACATAGCTGATTGCATACTGTCTCTCCCATCAGATCTTGAGCTTTTTGAGAGCTCACAATTTTTCAGTTTTTTTGCCTTTCTTTGTATCCTGAGTGCTTAGCATGGTGTCTGGTATATGGTAGGCACTTGATAAATGGTAGGTGATTGATTAGTTTGTTCTCTAAAATCTAAAGAACTAGGTAATCAAAGATTCTTCTCTTTGGGGTCAGGACAAATGGAAGAATTTTGCTTATACCTCCTACTGCATAGAATGTTGTATTGTCAGACCGAATATACTAAATGACCCAGTTAGGTCCATTACAAGAAGAGCAGATATTTGGGAGTAGGTCCACAGTGCTAGTTTAGACATCAGAATGGTGATGTGATTCCTCTAATTAAGGCACAAGGTGGTTATTCCCATATAACTGGGCTCCTTGTGCCTGTCAGAGCACCCACCTAACCAAAGAGGCCTTTAATCAGTTCCCAACAGGACAAGAAGTTTGCCTCTGCTAATCAACAGCTGCTTCATTATGCATTTGATTGCCTAGGTCAGGGGTCCAACATCACAGAAGCCATGTCTGTGATGAATCTATCACTCTAGGAAGAGTTCTCTGGTCCACTCATTCCTGGGATCTTGTTACAAGGAAGTTACCTGATAAGAATGGACTTCTTTTAGACATAGTCCTGGCTGACCTTCTCTGGTTCTTCCTTATTCCTTTCCAGTGCAGCACTATATTGACATCAAGGTCCTTGACCCCTCAAATGGCTCATAAACCCAGGTGAAGTGGCTCAGGTTCCCTTCAGTTCAAATACTTCCTTTTTTTTTGGAATGGCTAAGGCAACTCTTTTCCAGAAAGGCTTAAGGTATCAAGAGGTAGTATTGTTGGCAGTCCTCTTGCTTTCTTTTTTTTTTTTCCCCAGGGCAAGGGGGATTAAGTGACTTGCCCAAGGTCACACAACTAGTAAGTGTCAAGTGTCTGAGGCTGGATTTGAACTCAGGTCCTCCTGAATCCAGAGCTGGTGCTTTATCCACTGTTCTACCTAGCTGCACCCCCGCCTTGCTTTCTAATAGCAAAGGAGAGATGAAACTGTCACTATGTAACTATGGTGGATGTGTATTGTCATGGATGAAAGGGGGATTCCTTAGCTGATTTAAGTGGTAATTCTGAGTCACTGTATGGGCATGTTGGAATGTCCATATTTAGCCCTTGTGGAAGAAGGGGGCAGCCTTTCAGAAGCTTCTATGGATCAAGATTTTGTATGATTTCCTTGTGGCTCTCAGGGAGAAGGAGGTTTTGGTATGTATGTGAGCCAGGGAATACTGAGTGGATGGCAGTATAGAGAGAGCCTTATTAGAGCATTAATTTAGGGATTGGGACAGGTTGCATAAAAGAGGTTTATGACGTCTTAACCACTTTCCTACAGATGAGTCTGATGTATGATGAATTGTTGAGTGTGTCAGCAGAGTCCCAGCTGTCACCCTGATGTTACTGGAGCTGCTCCTGCTCATCATCATTACCTCACATCAGGAGAAAAAAATCTGCAACCGTATTGGAAGTGTTACCTTCTGTGTGGTGATTTCACTAGATACATTCAGAGACATACAGTGAACTGCAAAGATTGGGCTTCATTCACCACATGCACCATAGTGAGATTCGAGACTTGAGACTTAGGCCTTCAGAATTGGGTAGGGAAGGCCTCTTATTTCTGAGTTTTGCTCTTCACGTTTTTGTTTTGTTTTTTCTCTTTCTTCCCTTTTTCCTTAGCATCATCCATAACAGGAGGACTATGCAGTAAAAGCACTATAAGCATTTAAATAGTGGAAGGCCTTCTAAAACATTCTAAGGACCTTGTCACAAATGGAATAGAATATTTTCAAGCATTCTACATGAAAAGATCAGAGTTAAAAAGAATCTTTGAAATGCAAACACAATAGTCAAGAGAAACCTGAAAACTTATGGAAGTTCTAACATTCTAATACGAGAAGAACCAAGTATTTCATCAGAACTTTAATGCCTTCAAAGGCCATACAGGGAGACACATAAAACAAATATCGGGGGTGGATTTGTTATGTTCTGATGGATTCAAGAGAAGACAAAAAAAGAGAGGGTGAAAAAAATATGCTAGAGTAGGAAAGAAGAAAAAAGGGTTGATTCTATTATTTTCAACTGGAGTATGTGAAAATAATATGCAAATATGAAGGAAGGGATAGAATGGAGCATCTTATTAACTGAACCTCACTCTTATCCCAACAGGATAAGGGGTTGGCAACACACACACACACACAGAGTTTGATGTACAAATGGTTCAAATTCAACAGGGAAAAATGTGTGAATAAGGTATTAAAAGGGAAGTTTTGTATCTTTTCCAGAGAGGGAATAATACCAAGTAAATCAAACTTCAGCTTCCGGGGGTGGATCCTGAAGGGGGAATTAGAAGGCAGGGAAAAGGGCAAAAAGCAGTGTTTGGGATCTGTAGGAAGGGAAAAAGTGGGGTAATGTAATGAAAACAAACTATTTGAATTTTAGATTAATGATATCAATCATGTTCCTTCTCTTTCATTACATTTTTTTTGTAAGGGGGAGTATGGTGCAAAGAGAGGAAAAAATATGAAGATGTGATGGAGGGAAATACACAATTAATGATAATAACAGTGAGTGTGAGTGGGGTGAACTCACCCATAAAATAAAAGATAGCATAATGAATTGGAAAAATGAAATCAACAATTTTTTGCTTAGAAGCAACACCTTGAAGCATAAAGATTCACAAAGAATCAAAATAAGGGGATGGAACAGAATTTATTATGCCACACCTGAATTCAGAAAAGCCTAGGGTAACAAGTGTAACGATTGGAATGACGCCACCTGCTGGAGACTTACTGTAGAAGAGTTCCGCCCATGAAGTGAAGGTCTTTGAGGGCAAGACCAGGAGTCTTTTCTTTGGCGTCAGGAAGTGATGCGGGCTAGTGGGAGGAGGAAGGAAGAAACTGGCGCTTGGGCTCACGCTCTTTCCTCAGGACTCTGGTGGAGAGCGGAGCTAGAAATGTGCTCTCCCTTTAATAGATAGGAATCTAGGCCTTTCTCTTTACCAAATTCTTATTCTCCTTAATAAAAAGTCTAACTCTTGCTAAAGCTTATAATTTATTGGCGACCACTCATTAGATATTTTAGATAGTTTAGCTAGAATTTTAGCCCTTAACACAAGCATGATCTCAGATGCCCCCAAAGTAGAAATAGAAATGGTTAAAAGAAATAAAACAGGGTAACTACATTATTTTGAAAGGCACCATTGTGAAATAATATCAATATTTAAAATATATGCATCAAGTGGCATAGTTCTTTTTTGTTTTTGCTTTTTTTTTGCTAGTGGCATAGTTTTTAAGGGAAAAATTAATTGAATTATAGGGAAATTATAATAATTAGAGAAATTATAATAATATCATAATCATAATAGAGAGCTCAATGGACACATTTCAGAACTGATAAATCTAACAGAACAATAAACAAGAAAAGTTAAAGGCCCATATAGAACTTTAGAAATTTTAGTTTTTTGGGGAAAAGTACTCATATTTGCAAAGTGATATTTTAAAGCTTAGGGCTGACCAAGATTTTCATTCTTCTGCTGGAAAAGTTTCAGTAGCTATATGTAACTTCTAGAATCAATTACAGACTCCTCAATTTGATGTTTAAAGCTCTTTAAAACCAGATTTCAGTCTACCTTTCCAGCCTCATTTACATACCATTCCTCTTCACTCACTTTAGTATGAGTGAAACTACAAATTACAAACTGGTTTGTTTGCAGTTCCTCTTATACAAAGTTCCATCTCCAACATCTTTGCACAAGCTGCCTCCTATTTCTGAACTTCACCTCACTTCCTCCTTTTAGAAACTCTAATCTCTCTCTCTCTCTCTCATAAACATTTTTATTTAAAGTTTTGAGTTCCAAATTTTATCCCTCCTTCCCTCCCTCACCTCCCTCTTCCCTGAGGTGCTAAGCAGGTAGGGTTATACATGTACAATAATGTAAAATATTGCCATATTAGTCATTTTGTATAAGAAAATTTGAATAAAAGAAAAAAATGAAAGTGAAAAATAGCATGCTTCAATTTGTGTTCAATCAATAGAAGTTCTTTCTTTGGAGGTGGATAGTATGCTTCATCAGTTGTCCTTTGGAATTATTTTAGATCATTGTATTATTGAGAATAGTTAAGTCATTCACAGTTCTTCATCAAACTATATACATATATGTGTATATATGTGTGCATGTGTATATTATATATACATACATCTATATATGTATGTATGTATGTATGTATGTATGTATGTATGTATATATAGGTGGGGCAATAAGGGTTAAGTGATTTGCCCAGGCTCACACAGCTAGTAAGTGTCATATGTCTGAGGCCATA
Source organism: Dromiciops gliroides (assembly GCF_019393635.1). Lineage (NCBI taxonomy): Eukaryota > Metazoa > Chordata > Mammalia > Microbiotheria > Microbiotheriidae > Dromiciops > Dromiciops gliroides. The sequence continues at coordinate 264,988,848 of NC_057863.1, read as the reverse complement.
TTTGAACTCAAGTTCTTTTGAATCCAGAGCAGGTGCTTTATCTACTGTGCCACCTAGCTATCCCCAGCTTCATCAAACAATATTGTTGTCACTGTGCACAATGTTCTCTTGGTTCTGCTCACTTCACTATACATCAGTTCATACAAGTCTTTCCAGGCCTTTCTGAAATCATCCTGCTTGTCATTTCTTATAGTACAATAATATTCTATCGCCATCATACACCACAGCTTGTTTATCCAATCCCTAATGGATGGGCATTCCTTTCATTTCTGATTCTTAGCCACCACAAAAAGAGCTGCTATAAATATTTTGTACAAATAGGTCTTTTTCTCTTTTTTGAGATGTCTTTGGGATATAAACCTAGAAGTAGTATTGCTGGATCAAAGGTATGCACAGTTCTATAGCCCTTTGGGCATAGTTCCAAGGCAGCTAGGTGGTACAGTGGATAGAGCACTGGGCTTGGAATCAGGAAGACTCATCTTTGAGTTCAAATGCAGCTTCAGACACTTACTAGCTGTTTGACTCTGGACAAGTCATTTAACTTGGTTGTTTCTCATCTGTACAATGAGCTGGAGAAGGAAATGGCAAACCATTCCAGTATCTTTGCCAAGACAACCCCAAAAGGGGTCACAAAGAGTGGGACATAAAACAATTAAACAACACCAAAAAGCTTCTTTTAAGTCATCTTCGAGAACTACCTCCTAAATTTCCCTCATCCAACCTGTTTTCCACATCCTCCCTCTTCCAACAATGCTAGTGTCTCTCCCATTTTATATATCTTTGTCAACTTTTATGTTTACATATTATTTCTTCTGATTGACTTGAAGGCAGGAACTGTTCCTATTTGTTTTTTAACCCTTATTGTCCAGCACATTGACTGCTTGATTGATTATAACAAGTTAAAGATAGTTTCTTTGCTTTTCAATACATTAAGATATATAAAATTACTTAAGAAAGTAACATTCAATAACAGTAATAGTAATAATGATAACAAGTTAATAATAGCTAGAATTTTAAATGTATGTAGGATTTGAATTTAGATCTTCCTGGTTTTAAGTCTGCCCACTGTATACCATCTAGCTGCCTTAAATGCTTATTTAAAAATTAATAGGCCACATTTATTTGTCCTTTTACAATTTAGAACACACAATTTGATAATGTATAACAAGATGATTTAAAAGTAGCCCAACTATATTCATCTATGTATGAAGCCATAAAATTTCTATTGTATTAATAAAGTCACGCAGCAATATTGTTTGATGAAGAACTGTGAATGACTTGACTGTTCTCAACAATACAATGAATCCAAGACAATCCGAAAGGACTATTGATGAAACATACTATCCACCTCCAAAGAAAGAACTGATATTGATGGAGCCGACTGAAGCCGGCTATTTTTCATTTTCTTGCATTTTTTTCTTTTAGTCAAGTTTTCTTGTACAAAATGGCAAACATGGTACATAATTATACATATAATCATATGATTGCTTGCCGCCCCAGGGAGGGAGAAGGTTGGGAGGAAAGGATAAAAATTGGAACCCAAAACTATACATAAAAATATTTATTACGTTAAAAAAAAAAAAGTTAGTCACGGATAAGTTCAAACTGGGAGGAGCCTCTTCCGTAATAACACGTAGCGTTTATTTTTACAGAGTGGTTTACGCAAAATCTTGAGAGGGAAAACTCCTCCAGCAACGGCAGTTGGAGAAGGGCGGGGGAGGGGGAGGGGGCGGGGGCGGGGAGCTGCGGGGGCGGCACTATTAGTAAAGAAGCAGCTGTTAGGAACATTGGGAGTCTACAGGAGGTCGGGTGTCCTCCTGGGTGCTCCCATCACACACCAGAGGGCGTCCTTCAGCTTTCTTAATCAAGTCCTCAGCAATTCCTTGAGCCTCTTTCCTCTCTAGACCCGGAAGAGAGAGAAGGAAGGCGGGGCTTCCTTCTCGACTGCCCACCCTACTTCCTCCATTTCCGGAGCTGGCGGCTTCTCTCGTTGCTCTGGCGACGGGGAAGCGCGCTCCCGGGCCTCTAGCTTCACGCCCGAGTCCCCTGGATCCGGCGGACGAGGCGGGGTGAGGGAGAGCGCGCACACAGCGCTCCTTAGGGCTTCGTGTACTGGCCGAGAGGCGCGCCATGCAGAAGGGGAAGAGAAAGAGGAAGAGTAGGGGAATCTGTCCCGTGACCTGAGGTGCTGTCACGTGACTCCATGGCTGCTGGGAAGAAGACTATGATGGAGTAAGGGGAGGAGGCCGGAGAGGTCGCTAAGAAGCCCCAGGCTGGAAGTGACCCGGTTGCTTCTGCTGCTTAACCATGGGGACCGTCCTGGACATCAAGATCAAAAGAGCCAATAAAGTATATTACGCCGGGGTAAGTGGGGGCTTGTCCCCTAGGGCTGGAAGGCCCTTGGGGAGGGGAAGTGTGGGAAGTCATGCTCGGGCTGCACACCTATTCCGGGTTTTGTACCAGAAGAGTGTTGGATTTCACTACTTTGGACCATCTCTGCATTGTTTGTGGCAGCGTAGTGGGGATGGGAGGGATTCTGTCTGATTGTTAATTTATCGAGAATCCATCCCTAGGATGGCAAGAATGTCAAGTTTTGTAGTGAAGTCGTGTCCGACTCATCGTGACCTCTTTTGGGTTTTTTCTTTAACAGTGGTTTGCCATTTTCTATTCCAGCTCATATTACAGAGGAGGAAACAGGTTTAAAGTGACTTGCCCAGGGTCATCCAGCCAGTAAGTGTCTGAGTCCAGTTTTGAACTCAGACTCATCTTCCTGATTCCCGGCCTGGCGCTCTGTGCACTGTGGCGCCACCTAGCGCCTTCTCAAGTATTCTAGACCAGAGCTAACCAGAAAGAGAGCAGATGTACTGAAGCAAACATACAAACTCATGGGGATGTTTTCGCCTTTTCCATATTTGGGCATCAAAAAACTTAATTGGAAACCAACGGGAAGTTTACCTCGAAAAACAAATATTAATCTGGTTAGTTATAATTTAGGGTAGGTTCTTATCACTACTCATAAAGTAGCAATGTCTTCTTGAATAATACAATAGAGAAAAATCCCATTATATACTAAATTCTTAAAAAATGAAAAATACAGTTTTCCATAGGGGGAGTCTTTGGATGCCTGCCCACTGATTTTTTTTTTTTTTTTGCAGGGCAAATGGGGGTTAAGTCACTTGCCCAGGGTCACACAGCTAGTAAGTGTCAAGTGTCTGAGGCCGGATTTGAACTCAGGTACTCCTGAATCCAGGGCCAGTGCTTTATCCACTGTGCCACCTAGCTGCCCCCTGCCCGCTGATTTTATGACATATGTTTCAGTTGAAGTAGTTGGTCAAGTAGATAGAAATTAGATTCAACTACTGATAACTATTGTGTTAATTAAAATTGAGATAGACTACAATTAATCATTTTAGCTGCAAAACTAATTATTAGATTTTAAAATTGAAGTGTGCTATTTCGAGATTCCCTTGTAGCTATCTGATATTTCACAAGGCCTGAACTCAAGTTAAGGACATAGAGAAAATTAAATGATAAGAGAATAATAAAACTTAAAACACCTGAATATCACCCATAACTCTTTGAGATCGACTAGAGAAAACACATACTTTGTTGCCACCACAGAATTCTGGGTCGTGAGTTTAACGAGTATGTAAGATCTAATGCTTTCATGCAGAATAAAGGAATTTGGATTAAAATAATACAAAATTAATTTTCAGTCACTCCTATCAGGGGTAAAACTCTAAAGTGAGGCAGGCCCCATAATTTGCCATTTCCAAAAGGTAATGTGATCTTAGGTATGCTGAGAAATTAATTTTGAATCAGTTGCCTGTGTTTAAAGATCTACAAAACCACTTGAAAATGTTTCCTGACTTTGGGAACCTGAAATAACCTAGCCTCTGCTGTGGCTCATATTTCTTAAAAAATATTAGCTTTAGGAAATCTCTGCAAAGACATCATAAAATTGTGGTGTCCATTGATTTTGAATCATTTAAACTGGCCTGTACTGCTTCTGATATTTATTATCTATGTGAACTTGGGCAAGTCACTTAACCTGTTTGATTCTAAAGTCCCTCATCTATAAAATGAGGATGTTGGAGTAGATGGATTCTGAGGTTCCTTTCCCCTTAAGATCTTATGATTCCATGTACTCATAGAAAACATTCCATCACTTTACCTTTATACAAGCTGACTCCCATGTGTAGAATTCACTTTGTTTCTTTAGACTCAGAACCCTAAAATTCTTTCAAAAGTCACATCAAATGACACCTCCACTTGACCTTTTTTAATTCCTTCCAGCTGCTAGTGCCCTTCTCAGTTGCTTTTTATTTGTTTTGTATATATTTTTCATGTACACACACACACACACACACACACACACACACACAAGCATTCCTCCCCATAGTGCTATTTTCCCAATAGCTTCTTGAGGGCAAAGACGGTTTCATTTTTGTCTTGTAATACTAGTATCTAGTGCAATGCCTGGCACATGGTAAGTGTTTAATAAATTGCTTGTTGATTGGTTGATTAATACAAGGCAGTAATAAATGACAGAGCAGGGGTCAGCTAGGTGGCACAGTGGGTAAAGCACCGGCCCTGGATTCAGGAGGACCTGACTCCAAATCCGGCCTCAGACACTTGACACTTATGAGCTGTGTGACCCTGGGCAAGTCATTCAACACTTATTGCCCCCCCCCCCCCAAAAAAAAGACAGAGCCGATAAGTTGACATTAACTCATAAATGACCTCTTAATTCTCACTCTTGAAACTAATGGATGGAAACCATACTCTGTTTCATAACCATCATAGCAATCCTCTCCCAACCAGTTATGAGGACGAGTAAAGAAAACTTGGACCATACTAATCAAGCACTGGGGGACCACAGCAGCTGATGGACCATCCTTTCCTCTGTATGTGGATCAGAAAATTATATGGGACCTTAAGTTAACTTCCATCACATAGTAACAAATATGCTGACCTTTTATCATTTTGCTTGTGATTGAGAAGGCTTAAATAAATCTTACCTTAGACCATAAAAAAAAAAGAAACTAAGATCTAGTATTTTATCTAATCTCTATCTCCATTTTGTCCATATGAATAGACAGTATGAAAAATTTTGTGAAGTTTAAATATGGCCTTCTACTTAGCCACCATTTAGTTTATCCTGTCAGAAAAGGAAATGTGTGTGGTATAATTTATCCTTGATGAAACTATGCTGACTTTTAATGATCTCTCTGTTCTGAGTGTTCACAAACAAGCCCTTTAGTATTATAGTGTGAAATTTTTTTCTGGAATGAAAGTTAAGTTCAGGGGCCTATAGTTTACAGATTGACCCTCCTGCATTTTTAGAAAATTGGCTGTGATATGATCCTCTTATTTCTTCCAGGATCTTGTATAAGTCATTAACACAGTAGCTCAGTATTCTCATCTGCCATTTCCTTCAAAATGCTAGGATTTAGTTTGTCCACATCTGATGACTGTCTTACCATAAGTTTGTTTTCATCAGTATATAACAGAACATAGATAATTAGTCCAACATCCCAAGTAATCACCATAGAGAGCCAAGCATAGCCATTAGACATCAGCAATACTGACAAAGCAGTGCAAAGCATTGCTTTTCAGACTGTATCACTGATTATAGGTCTAAATAACTTGAAGAATACATGACAGACACATAAACACATCAGTACTTCATATCAAAACAGAAGCAAATATGTATAACATAAAGCAGTTATGCTATCAGTAGGCCTACAAAATTGCAAAATATGCTGTACACATACATAGCTAACTTTAAACAGTTAAATACCCAAAGTAAATATGCATTAAAAGAGAATAATAAAACAAACATATATAAATGTGCTTAAATATGCATCAGTGAATGCAAGGTACATATTATGTAGCTAAGCATTAGCATACTTATCTGACTATATGTGTAACAATTTCACTAGGTTTACCTGTGACATTATAAGATAGTCTGATTCCTAATTGGAAAGTCTGCCTTCTCCTGTGGCCTGCTGACCTATCTGACCCAGTACCTGTATTAGTTGCATGTATGCATGATCACAATCTTTATCATCAGCATTATGGTCTTGTTTACCTCAAGCTTTACTGGTAGAGCCCCCAGGTGTATCTCAAGGTTGTATCTGTATACTACAAGACTGGTTTAATTACTATGCATAAAATATATTCCTTCTGAGTTCCATCCTCTGCTGTCACTTAAACTTGGTTTGGGGGTACAGTACAGAGTCCTTTTTACTTTGAATGTCCCTTTCTGAACCCTTGCCTGGGTCAGGCAGTCTTTGACTGGCTCGCGTGCTCGCTCTCGCTCGCTTGCTCTCTCTCTCGCTTGCTCTCTCTCTCTCTCTCTCTCTCTTTCGTTGGTCAAGATGAGTGTCAGGCTCAACTTGCACAACAAGGAGTCCAACCAACTCAACAGTTGGCAACCAGGGATTGTTGTTTTAGGAACTATTTTATTTTTGTATTAAACTTTCATTTTTAGTTAACAAGCATTTATTTTCTCTCCTCACCTACCCCTACCCTTTGTAACAAACATACATAGTCAAGCAAAACAAATTTCCTCATTGCCCATGTCCAAAACTACGTCTCGTTCTAAATCTTGAGTTCATCAGGTAATTCTCTTTATGGGAAGATGGATGGCAGGCTTTATTCCAAGTTTTTTCTTTTTACAATGTTGTTATTGCATAAACTGTTTTTGGATTCTGTTCCAGTTCATACATCTTCCTAGGTTTCTCTGAAACAGCCCCCCTTGTCATTTCTTACAGCACAATAATATTTACATTTATATATCATAATCTCCATAAGCTTTTGCCTCTTTTTTGTACCCCCAAGTGCTTAATATGGTGCTTGGCACATGGTATCTCCCATCTCTGTACTTCTGCACTAAGTGTTCCACATGCGTAGAATACATTCCCTCTTTATCTCTACCTCATACAGTCCTTGTCTTTATTAAAGATATTCAAGCTTCCTCACAGTCTGTTACCATCCCCTTCAAATGCTGTTGCCCTCCTTCCCAGATTATCTTGCATTTAGAAATATATATTTGTGTTGACTTTCTATTTATGTGGTGTATATTTATATGTATATATAAACACAATATATGTGTATGTGTGTGCATACACACACATACACATATTTGACTCCTCCATTAGAATAGGGGATTATTTTTACTGTGGATTAAATCCACAGTGCCTGACACATAGTAGGTACTTAATAAATACTTGTAGATTGATTTTCTTACAGTATAGTAATATTCCATTATATTTATGTGCCACAGTTAGTTTGTCTATTCCTCAATCTGTTGGCATATACTTTGTTTCCAGTTCTTTGCCACTACAAAAAATGTAACTATATAGATTTTGTTGTATATGAGATCTTTTGTCATTGAATTTATTAGGGTATATAATTAGCTTTGAAATCATTGGGTCAAAGAGTATGGACATTATAATTACTCTCTTTGAATAATTTCCAGTTGCTCCTCAGAAGGGTAAGACTAATTCATAGTCCCACAAATGTGCCTGTCTTTTCATAACTCTCCAAACACTGACAATTTACATCTTTTGTCATCTTTTCCAATTTGCTTTGTATGCAAAGAAAACAGAATTGTTTTGGCACTTAGTAGATATTTGCAGCATTCTTTCATGTAGTCATTAATAGTTTGCAATCCTTTGACCACTTATCTACTAGGAAATGTCTCTTGTCCTTATTTAGTTGTATTCATTTTTTATTTGTCCTGAATATTAGTGCTTTATCAATGAAACTTGGTGTGAAATTTCCAAAAATTTGAGAAAATTTCCCAATTGCTTCCTGTCAAGTTCTTCTAATTATATTATTTTGCATATGAAAAAGCTTTTAAATTATATAGATTTATCTTTTATGATCATCATCAGTTTTTGTAATGGTTCTGGGCAAATATGATTCCCACATATTCCCATTGTGATTTCCATTTAGTAGTCACCTATTCTATCATTAAACTTTTACAAAATTCTCTTCATATTTCAAATTTAATTTTAATTTCTTATTTCTCTTTTGGTTAGATTTATTTAAATCTGAAACAAGTACATACATATCCTCAGCGATTATTATTTTGCTATTTATTTAACTCCTCTGTTTCAATTAGATGTTTCTTTAAGCAGTTCTTAACTTTAAAAAAATTGTATTTCAGTGCAGATAGAGAGGTGATGACTTAGTGTACAGAAAGATAAATGATTGGTGCAGGGATTTATTTTGCTTGATTGACTATGCCTATTTCTTATAAGAGTTTTCTTTTTCTTTTCAATGGTGGGGGATTGAGAAGGAGAAAAAAATAAAATTTTAATTAAAAATCAATGTAATTTATTTCCTTTGTAATAATATGTATTTTATTAGCACAGTACCAGGCACAAGTAATGCTTAATACATTTTTATTGTTTGATTTTTTTACATTTAAAAACATAATTCTGTGATGGGGTCCTTAGGCTTTACCAGACTTACAGAGAGATCCATTATATAAAACAAAGGTTAAGAATTCCTGTTTTAGGTATTTAGATACTATGCCATTGGGTGCATATACATTTGGTGTTGATATTTCATTATTTATGGTGCCTTTAATCATAATGTAGTTTCCCTACTGTTTTAACCATGTCTAATTTTAACGTTGCCTTGACTAAGATTGTGATTGGCACCTCTGCATTTTTGGATTTACCCAAGGTGTAATAGATTCTACTCAAGCCTCTCATTTTAACCTGTGTGAATCTTTGTTTTAAGTGTTCTTTTTACAAACAACATCGTTGGATTCTGCTTTCTAATCCATTTTGTCAATATAATAGGACCAGTACTAATAGGGTTTCCCTTGTCTTCAGCCTTCTCCAGTATTAAGCTAGTTTTTCCTAAAAGGCAACAAAGTGGGTGCAGCTAGGTGGTGCAGTGGATAAAGCATTGGCCTTAGATTCAAGAGGACCTGAGTTCAAATTCGGCCTCCGACACTTGACACTCACTAGCTGTGTGACCCTGGGCAAGTCACTTAACCCTCATTGCCCTGCCAAAAAACAAACATATAGTCAAGTAAAACAAATTCCCACATAGCCATGTCAAAAAAAAAAAAAATTCTTCAATTTACACTGAGTCTACCAGCTCTCTATTTGGAGATGGATTGCATGTTTTCATCAAAAGTCCTCAGGAATTGTGATTGGTCAGTTTGTTGATCAGAGTTTCTAATTATTTCAAAGTTGTTTGTCTTTGCAATGCTGTTATTTTATAGATTGTTTTCCTGGTTCTGCTCATTTTACTCTGCATCAGCTCATACAAGTTTTCCTGGGTTATAGCAGAACTATTTTCCATTATATTTATGTATCATAACTTTTTTTAATCATCCCACAATTGAAGAGCATCCTCTTAGTTTCCAATTCTTTGCCATTTTGAAAAGAGCTATTATGTTTTTGTACATATGGGTCTTTTTCCTATTTTTTTATCTCTTTTTAAAAAAATAAAAACAATGTAAGTTTATTTCAGTGAAAAACTTGAGTTTACAATCATTTAGTAAATAAGAAGTGAACGTTTCATTCCTATCCCATGATATTTATGAAAACACCTTATCGGTAAATAAATATCTCTGAACAGATTAAGGGGAAGGCAGACTAAACAGTTACTGAGTATCATTCTAATCATTCAGTGAGCCCAATGGTACTTACTTTTTGCTCACTCACCACTGGGCAGAATAACCTACTAATAGATGCCAACTGCATTTCCACTTTATACTTAGATAGAAGGACTTGTTTAGATTTGTTGTTGCTATAATAGCAGACATTTATTGAGATACTTCAGGCCTGTGAAAAGGTGTGTGGATAGGTTGGATTTGTTTTTTAGAACTTTATTTTTGGCAAAAATGAGTCAAGGTGATTGCAGCCTAGTTAATTTACATTGTGACTCTTTTTTTCTCTTTGTAGGAAGTGCTCTCTGGTGTGGTGGTTATATCTAGCAAAGACGCTGTACAACACCAGGGAATTTTATTAACAATGGAAGGACTGGTGAACCTGCAGCTCAGTGCCAAAAGTGTTGGTATGTTTGAAGCTTTCTGTAACTCTGTTAAGGTAAGAATGCTTACATTTTGAATGATTGGGGTAATGTTAAAAAAAAAATCACAATGGTCTTTTCGATACTACAAGTAGAATAGTATAGTCATTTTCCATTATTGTGGGGGACTTTCATAAGCAGAAACTGATTTAATAATTCCTACAGTTTCTGTCACCAGCTTACTTCAAGAAACAGCAAAGTATTTGGTCTAAATGCCTTTGCAATGTTACTGCAACTACGTGTATATTTTTTGTGATTAGTAAAACATTGGGAAACCAAAAATGTACTAATCTCACCCATTTAAGAAAGTCTATGAATGGCCTTTTCCATAAAGTTGTACCTGTGGCTTAGACATGGTTAGCACTTTTCCTAAAGTTAAACAATTCTTTTTAATCATAAAAGTATTTTATTATTTTCCAGTTACATGTAAAGATAGTTTTCAATATTTGTTTTCATAGGATTTTTAGTTCCAAATTTTTCTCCTACCCTCCCTTCCCTCCCCCCTCCTCAAGACAGAAAACAATCTGATATAGGTTATATATGTACAATCACATTAAACATTTCTGCATTAGTCATATTGTGAAAGAAGAATCAGAACACAAGGGGAAAACCTCAAAAAAGAAAAAAAAAAACAGTCAAAAAGTAGAAACAGTATCATTCAATCTGCATTCAGAATCCACAGTTCTTTTTTCTGGATGTGAGGAACATTTTTTATCATGAATTCTTTGAAATTGTTTTGGATCATTGCACTGCTAAGAGCCAAGTCTATTACAGTTGATCATCACACAATGTTCCTGTTACTGTATACAGTGTTCTCTTGGTCCTGCTCATCTCAGTTAGCATCAGTTCATGTAAGTCCCTCCAAGTTTCTCTGAAATCCTCCAGCTCATTGTTTCTTACAGCACAATAGTATTCCATTACATTCATATATGACAAATTGTTTAGCCATTCCCCAATTGATGGGCATTCCCTCAATTTCTATTTCTTTGCCACCACAAAGAGAGCTGCTATAAATATTTTTGTACGTGTGCGTCCTTGGAAATAATAATTTTTTTTAAATTAACTACTAGTTGGGGCAGCTAGATGGCGCAGTGGATAAAGCACCGGCCCTGGATTCAGGAGGACCTGAGTTCAAATCCGGCTTCAGACACTTAACATTTACTAGCTGTGTGACCCTGGGCAAGTCACTTAACCCCAATTGCCTCACCAAAAAAAAAAGAAAATCAACTACTAGTTAATATAGTTGTTTGAATATTGACAATAAGAGGAAATGCTAAAAAAAAAAAAGAAAAATAAGTTTTCTGTTCATTTGATTACATTGAAAAATTATCAGATGATTTGAGAATTCCCTCTATCAGTAGATCCACGCATGCATGCATGCCCATCCTTGCATCTCTTGTCCACAATCTTCCAAACCTTCTCTATAGGACATCAGTACTGGAGGCCTTCCTCACTTTGGTGAGATAAAGGTAAAGTGTTCTAAATGGTTGTCATCCTCCATTCTTGTCACAATTCTTTGATGTCATCTTTTGCTCCTGTTCTCGTTTAGAGTTCTTTATTGTTTGCATGTTGCAGCCTGCTTGTATCCAACATGCACCTCTATTACCATTTGTATGAATTTATAATGAGATTCCCTGTACATTTTTTAATGTGCTCTTTTACAATTTACTTTTATTGATCATTGTACAAAAACTTTAAGGAGTAAAGTAAATGCTTTTAAGAATTATTGTTCAAACAGAGTTTTAAAAATCAATGTGAAAATTCCTTTATACTTATAACTTGGGGAAAATTCTAAATAAATTTAAGAAATTTTTTAAAAAAAGAATTATTGTTCAAAAGTTAATTTGCATGAAGAGTTTTTAGTGGTATCTATGAAGAAAAGGTTACAAAAGGGGAATTTAAAATCTGAGGATCTGCTTAATTACCAAATCTTTTTCTGAATTCTTATATTATGGTAATAGTGAATCAGACACGTAGAGAACATGTGGCCAAGATAGCTCATTCCTTTGGCACTTCAGGCCTCAAAGTCCTTTTTCACTTATGGCCTCCTCACTGTGCTCCCTACTGGGTGTAGTGCCTCTGCTGAGCAAGTTGCTCAATTGGTGTCCCAGGGTCTACTCCAGCAGGGCATTGTAATTCTTATGAGTACATAGCCAACTCTTCTCTGCTGCAGAAGTCATGATCCTTGAAGCAAGTCTGTGTCTCTATCCATGCCTGGCTGTATCATGTTTCTGAAACCTCAGGTGTTCTTCAGACTCTCTTGAACTGACTGCTGGATGAGGTGTTTTCTGTTGGAGGCAAGTGTTTTCTCTCGGCTTCGCCTAAGAGGTGCAAAGCTAGATTCTTTGCAGTCTGGCACTGTCTTAGAGGCAGATCATTGACTTAGTAAATAGAGTACTGGATTCAGGAAGACATATGTACAAATTCTGTCTGCCTTTGTGACCTTGGACAAGTCACTTAATCATTTTGTTCGCTGGGTTCCTTATCTATAAAATGAGAGTTGAGTTTGATGGCCTGTAAAGGTCTTTTCAGCTCTGATTCTATGATCTTATAATGTTTGGCTGCTCAGAACTCTCCAGCTGCTTTTTCCATGGTTTAAAGCCCCCAAAGACACATTCAGTTTTTAGTCCAACCAGTCTTATTGCCCCTTCTGACTTAATCTGAGATAAATATTCATATTTAATAAAAGAGATAACAAGGTGTTAACACTTTGTTAGCACATCAGCACTTACCTGTGACTATATTCTATGGGGAGGGGAAGGGAATAAGCATTTATATAGTGCCTAATATGTGCTGGCCACTATCCTAAGCAGTTTACAAATGTGATCTCATTTGATCTCCCCACAACAATCCTGTGGGGTAGGTGCTATTATTATCCCCATTTTACTTTTGTGGAAAGTAAAAGAGATAAGTTAAATGACTTGTCTAGGGTCACACAGCTAGTAAGTGTCTGAGGCTGTATTTGAACTCAAGGTCTTCCTGAGCTCAGGCCCAACTCTTTGTCCACTGTGCTACCTAGCTGCTCATTATTAATCATATCAACTGAGCTGGGAAAGTAGGAGTCAAATACTCCTCTCTTACACTTATATTTATTTTGTATATATTTTGTGCATACTTATATGTTTATGTTTCCCCTGATCTCATATCATCTTCCTGAGGACAAGGACTATCTTTTTTGTCTTTGAATTCATGGTGCTTGGTATGGTGTCATAATAGAAATTTACTAAATGCTTATTAATTGATTAATTGACCTGGATTCAGATTTGTGACCATGGACAAGTTCTTTTAATCTTTGTGGGTCTTAGTTTCTTCATCTCTAAAATAAGAGGATTTACCTAGTCTTATTGACTGACTGATCTCTAAGGTTCCTTCCACCTATGAATCCTATAGTCCAGATCATTATATCAGTATATCATTAATAACTCAGTTCTTTAATGACTTCCTCTGCTCTCTAAATTTTCATCATTTTTCTTCTTCGGGTCTTAAAAACATAATTCACAAGAATTTGTAGACTTTTTTTTTTAAACTAGTGCCTAATGAAAATTTGTTTATTCACTCTCAATCCCACAATAAATACCTCATGCTAAATATAGTTATACCTGCTGATCACCTCTCTCCTTTCTGGAGGTAACAGATCAAAATTGCATGTGTAGAAGTTGATAGCCACAGGGCAGTGACTGAAACAGTTGGTCATTCTGAAAGCTGTATTTCTTTGACTCCTTTTGCAATAACTAGCCTTCCAAAGACTTCAGATCAGAGAATACAGAACCAAATCCAACACCTGTATTTTTTCTGTAATAACATATGCTGTTGGGGCAACTAGGTGGTGCAGTGGATAGAGCACCAGCCCTGGAGTCAAGAGGACCTGAGTTCAAATCTGGCCTCAGAAACTTGACACTTACTAGCTGTGTGACCTTGGGCAAGTCACTTAACCCCAATTGCCTCACCCCCCCCCAAAAAAAAAAACCCATATTCTGTCAGAAAAGAACAGAGACATTGTTCAATAGCTACCTTGAAATAGAAAAAAAAGGTGAGGGACCCTTTGTGCTTGTCCCTTCGTCCTAACTAGGTTCATAGAATTGAATTGGCCAGCTGTTCATCAAAGACTAGATCATATTCTCTAAATGCTAAGGGGATACTGGCATTTTAATGGGCCTTTTGTAAATTGATCATTTCAAAGTTCTTTTTTATTTTAAAATAAAGAAAATGTTGATAGAATGATTCAATTGACTTTGTTTTTCAGCCTATCCAAGTTATTAGCAGTTCAATAGAAATTGTGAAGCCAGGAAAATTTCCCAGTGGCAAAACGGAAATTCCTTTTGAGTTCCCTCTGCATGTGAAGGGCAACAAAGTTTTATATGAGACCTATCATGGTGTATTTGTCAACATTCAGGTGAGATTTTTCTTTACTTTTAAATAGTTTATTCACAGCTTTTCTTCTGAAAAACAATTGGGAAAATTCATTTAACATATCAACTGGTTCTGTTTTCTTTCCCCTGTTTCTTAATGTATATAACATTAATTTCTCATTTTACTCTAATTTCAAAATACAGCTATTCACTTTTGGGGGGGCAGGGCAATGAGGGTTAAGTGACTTGCCCACAGGCACACAGCTAGTAACTGTGAACTGTCTGAGGTTGGATTTGAACACAGGTTCTCCCGAATCCAGGCCCAGTGCTTTATCCACTTCACCGCCTAGCTGTCCTACTATTCACTATTAATGTAAGCCATACTACAGACTTTTAAAAAAAAAGGTTTTTTCTTCATTTCTGGCATCTGATTACTTGTTGATTTTTTTTCCCTTTTGCCAATAACCATTTTTTCTATCCACTCTGATACTGTGCATTAGTTTTTTATTGGTTTGGAACAAAGGCACCTGTGTTTTACATACTTCTCTCATGCTTAAACATATCTGTATGCTTGAAAGCTAAAGGTAACTGCTTTATGTTTATGCCCTTTATTGAGTGGCAAAGGGGTAGCAATCTGGAGGGTGGAGTACTGGGAAGCAATATATCAAGAAAATGCACCAGACTGAAGCCTGATGGGGAAATCATGGGAAAAAATCACCCTGAATTACTTGTCTAGCCAAGGTCATCATAGAGAGACAGAGAGGTCTGCAGACACTGGGGATGGGGCCTGTTATGAGTACAATGCATATGGAATGCTCTAGTGCCCAGAGATAGTCTGTGGCACCAGAGCAAGAGGAAATCCCTGTACATGGATGGTGCACGGACTTGGACTGAAGAGCAGCTTTAGCACCCATTACTCAGGTCTAGGTCACTGAGACAATGTAAAGTAAGGAGGAGACTTATGCCTGGGGTGGTGTTCCTGGGTCGGGAGGCTCAGGACAATTTACCTAGAAAGGAGTAAGCAGTAACAGCATGACTCCGACTCAGACCTCTCCTCTCCTCCTCCAGGAGCAGAACAGGACCTCACTTCTACCTTCTGGCCTAGTCCAAAGCCTACTGAGGAATAAATAAGTAGTGTAGAAATCTCAGGCCAAAGGGGAATCTATAGTTCTGTCACTTTGAACTATCAGAGCTTTCCAACTGACAGATTGGGCCTGAGTCCAACAGCATTCTCTGTTGTTCGGATCCAAACCAACACCAGGAACTTAGAAAGCTTAGACCAGGGGAGTTTGGTCAGACTTCGCCCTGCATCAGACCACTTTGAGGGCACAGAAAGTGCTGTGATTTGAAAGTTTGCGAGGAAAGGCAGTGAGCTCCCGAACTCATGACAAGATGGCTCCAAAACACATCCAAATAAGGTCATAGGAAAATGCCCGGAGCAGCAAAACTCACAGAAGAATGTGCTGAAATCATCTTTTAACCAAGAACAGCTTGGAAGGTCACAAGGAGGGAGCTGCTGTGCTGATACAGGAGATGGGCCCAACCCCACAGTCACCCTGACACAGATCCAGTCTCAGGAAGTCCTCACCATAGAAGGAGACCCCCAGAGCCTCTGAGTCAGCTGAAGCACCAGTGTCATCTGGAACTAAGCTCACAGTCTGGTGAGTGGGCTGAGCCCTGGGCAGGGGAGAGACTACAGGGGTTTATGCTGGTGCTAAGGCAGAACTTGGGTTTTACACCCCTACTGAGAACCAGGTGGTAGGCTTGAGTAGAAGTGGCCCAGGTGGGGGAGGGGCACAGGCTCCTTGGATCTAACAACCACAACACACAAAGCTGGTTGATTGGCAAATTGGTCTGGGGTCATCTAGGACCAGGAAACAGCCTGGGCGAGGGAAGAACCTGATTCTCCTTAAATCATACCACCTGGGACTTCTTAAGCTTGGGATACTGTAGCCTGGAAACAGTGCCCCACTTTAAGGAGCTAAAAGTCTAGTAAAAGAAAGGCAAGATGAGCTGACAGAGAAAGCTGAGGACCATAGAAAGTTTCTTCAGTAACAAGAAAGACCAAGGGGCACCCTCAGAGGAAGATGTCAACATCAGGGCCCCTATATCTAAAGCTTCCAAGAAAAATACGAATTGGTCTCAGGCCATAGAGGTGCTCAAAAAGGACTTCGAAGATAAAATTAGAACGGTAGAAGAAAAAATGGAAAGAGAAATGAGGCTGATGCAGGAAAGACATGAGAAAAAAGTCAACAGTTTAAAAAGTCAAATGGGTTTTTTTTTGGGGGGGGTTTTGGGGGTTTTTTTTGCAGGCAATGGGGGGTTAAGTGACTTGCCCAGGGTCACACAGCTAGTAAGTGTCAAGTGTCTGAGGCCGGATTTGAACTCAGGTACTCCTGAATCCAGGGCCGGTGCTTTAACCACTGCGCCATCTAGCTGCCCCCCCTTAAAAAGTCAAATGGAAAAGGAGGTACAAAGCTCTCTGATGAAAATAATTGCCTAAGAATTAGGATTGAACAAATGGAAGCCAGTGACTTTATGAGAAACCAAGACACAGTAAAGCAAATCCAAATGAATAAAAAATAGAGGGAAATGTGAATTTTCTTCTGGGAAAAACTGCTGACCTGGAAAATAGGTCCAGGAGAGATAATTTGAAAATTATTGGTCTACCTGAAAACCATGATCAAGGAAAGAGTTTAGATACCATCTTCCAAGATATTCTCAGGGAAAATTGCCCTGAAATTCTAGAAGAAGAAGCTAAAATAGAAATTGAAAGAATGCACCGATCACCTCCAGAAAGAGATCCCCAAAAGAAAACTCCTAGAAATATTATAGCCAAATTCCAGAGCTCTCAGATCAAGGAGAAAATATTGCAAGCTGCCAAAAAGAAAGAATTCAAGTACTGTGGAGCCCCAGTCAGGATAGCACAAGATCTAGCAGCTTCTACATTAAAGGACTGGAGGGCATAGAATATGATATTCCAAAGGGCAAAGGAAATGGGATTACAACCAAGAATTGCCTACCCAGCAAAACTCAGCATTATCTTTTAGCGGAAAAAATGGGACTTTAATGAAAAAGAAGACTTTCAGATATTTGTGATGAAAAGACCTGAACTGAATGGCAAATTTGACTTTCAAATACAAGACCCTAGAGAACCATTAAAAAAAAAAATTGGAGCTGGGGGACATACCTGGGGTCATACTGTGGGCGACTGTCATGTGTCTGAGGCCAGGTTTTGGCTGGGATTCCCCTGGGTCCAGGGGTGATGCTTTGTCCACTGTGTCACTTAGCTAGATGATAACATCTTTAGAGTTAAATTGAAGGGTGAAGGGAATTCATTGGGGGAGGGGGAAGGGCAGAAGCAAAATCCTACATGAAAGTAACAGGAAAAGGCTTATGGAGTGGGGGAAGAGATAGGAGAGGAGCAGGGCAGTAAATGAATTTTACACATCAGAAAAGGCTCAAAGATCTTAAACTCATCAGAGCTGCCTCAGGGAGGGACTAATAGACACACCCAACTGGGTGGAGTAATCTAATCTGGGCAGTAAATAAGCCTAACACTCATTAAAATTGGCTCAAAAACCTCAATCTGGCTCCAGGAGGGACTGATGTACACACTCTATTGGGTAGAGTAATCTCTATAACCCTGCAGGAAAATAGGAGGGGAAGGGGATAAAAAGAAAGGAGCAAAAGAAGGAAGGGCAGAATGGGGGAGGGGACAGACAGAAGCAAATCCCATTTGAAGAGTGATAGGATGAAAGAAGATGGATAATAGAATAAATATCATGGGGAAGGGAATAGGATGGAAGGGAAACAGTTAACAATAGTAATCATGAAAAAGAAAAAAGGGGGGAAATTATACAAAAAATACTTATAGCAACTCTTAGTGGAGGCTAAGAATTGAGAATCAAGGGAATGTCCATCAATTGAGGAATGATGGAAAAAGCTGTGTTATATGATTGTAGTGGAATGGACTTGTGCTACAGGAAATGACAAACAGGATGATCCCCGAAAAACCTTGAAAGACTAATGAACATCAATGTATAGTGAAGTGAGCAGAGCTGAGAGGACATTGTGCGTAGTGACAGCAGTATTGTTCAATGAGTAATTGTGAATGACTTAGCTGCTCTCAGCAGTACAATGATCCAAGACAATCCCAAGGAACTAATGAGGAAGCATACTATGCACTGCTATAGAAAAAACTGATAAAAAGAACACTTGTGGATTGTACATATATAACCTGATTGCAATCTTGTGGTGGGGGGAGGAAAGGGAGGGAGGGAGGGAGAAAAATTTGGAACTCTAAATCTTATGAAAATGAATGTTGAAAACTACCCTTACATGTAAATGGAAAATAAAATAAATGTTTGTTCAGGGGAAAAAAAAAAAGAAAGAAAGTTTGCAGGGCCTCAGCCTAAGATGTCTCTGAGAACCCAGAGGAACAAACTATTCAGTTTCCAAAGACAGAAACAGCAGGACCAGTTCAGACCTTCCCTTCAAAAGGACTACAGAGCTTAACCCTAACCTGAAATCCCACCTCAGGAAGTAGGCTGAAAGAATAAGCAAACAGACAAACTAAAAAAGAACCCTACCATAAAGAGCTATTATAAGTAGCAGAGAAGCTCAAAACAGAAATTCAGAAGAAGAGAATGACTCTTAAATATCTATAAGAAAAATCTCAGAGAACAATACAGCTTCAGCACAAATTAAACTAGAATTCTTATAAGAGATAAAGTGAGAGTTAAAAAAGCAAAAAGCTAAAAAAAATTTTTTTTAAATGAAATGAGAATGCTTGAGAAAAAAATAAGAGGTATCAAAAAAAGAATTGGAAAAGTGATTAGCAGTTTGGCACAAGAGATGCAAAGCCTCACCCAAGCAATTAAGTCCCTGAACATTAAAATTGGACCAAATAGAAGCCAATGATTCTATGAGACATACATTTTTTTTTTTGGTGAGGCAATTGGGGTTAGGTGACTTGCCCAGGGTCACACAGCTAGTAAGTGTCAAGTGTCTGAGGCTGGATTTGAACTCAGGTCCTCCTGACTCCAGGGCTGGTGCTCTATCCACTGTGCCACCTAGCTGCCCTGAGACATACATTTTAAAAAATATTTTATTATCAATTACATGTGAAGACAATTTTTAACATTTATTTAAAAAAATTTTTTGAGTCCCAATTTTTCATTCTCTTTTACCTCCCCCCTCCCTAAGACAGTAAGCAATTTCATATAGGTTATATATATGTAATCATAAAAACATATTCACATATTAGTCATGTAGTGAAAGAAGAAATAGACAAAAAACAAAGATCTATGAAAAAAAAGTAAAGTGAAAAAGAGTATGCTTCGATCTGCATTCAGACTCCATCAGTTCTTTCTCTGGATGTGGATAGCATTTTTCATCACGAATCCTTTGGAATTGTCTTGAATCATTGTATTGCTGAGATTAGCTAACCATGAGACATAAATATTAAAGCATGGTCAAAAATACTGAAAAAATTAAAGAAAATGTTAATATATCTCAGCAAAAACAACTGATCTAGAAAGCAGATTGAGGACAAAAAATTTAAGACTCATGGAATTACCCAAAAGTAGCGACCAAAAACAGAACCTCAGCATTATGTTTTAAGAAATCTCAAAAATACTGCACACATCTCTTTGAACCATAGTACAGAGTGGAATTAGAAAGAATCTACAGTCACTTTCTGAAAGAATGAAAACTCCCAGTAACAACATTGTCCAAGTCAGGATCTTTTAGGTCAAAGTAAAAATGCTATAAGCAACCAGAATGGAAGAATTCGAGTACTGATGAACAACAGACAGAACTAAATAATCAAATCAAACACATGATTTACCAGCCACCATGATAAAGGAACAGATACTTACTCAGCAAAACTGAATGCTCTAGGGGAAAAATGTGCCATTAATGAGATAGAGAAATTCTAATTATTTCTGTTGAAAAGACCATAACTGTGTAGAAACTCTGAAATGCACAAGCAGGAGTTAAGAGAAAAAGGCAAACACAAATAAACTGTTTACATTCAGACACGGGAGGGATGATATACACATGTCTACTGAAACCTTATCATCAGCAGGGGTCTTAGAGGTATTATAATTAGACAAGTGCCAGGAGTGCTTCTCTTTATGTCTTGATGATCATAAGAAAAACAGAAAAAGAGGGAATGAAGAATACATTTTGAGGAAACTCTGGTTTCAGTCCTAAGAAACAAGATGCACCTGTACTAGGTAACCCCTTCTCTCCTCCTTTCCCCCCCCCCCCCAGCTCCATCCTATCCCTTATCAACTTCCTTTTGTGTTTTGTCTTTTGTTTTTAAATTGTAAGCTCCTTGATGATTGTCTCATTTGTGTCCCCAGTGCTTAACACAATGCCTGGCACATTAATAAATTGTTACTGAATTGAATTAAAATGGATGCCCTATAGAGCAACTACGAGGCAGTGGATAAAGCACCAGCCCTGGATTCAGGAGTACCTGAGTTCAAATGCGACCTCAGACACTTGACACATACTAGCTGTGTGAACCTGGGCAAATCACTTAACCCCCATTGCCCCACCAAAAAAAAAAAATGGATGCCCTATAGATATTGTTCAGTAATATAGAAAGTTCTCACTTGACATTAATTCTCATTATGGAGATTCAACTTTATGTAAAGAATTCTGAAAGAAATATGTATTCCTCCCCCCAAAAAACCCCAACAAACCCTTCTTTTTTTTTTTTTAAAGTGAGGCAATTGGGGTTAAGTGACTTGCCCAGGGTCACACAGCTAGTAAGTGTTAAATGTCTGAGGCCGGATTTGAACTCAAGTACTCCTGACTCCAGGGCCGGTGCTCTATCCACTGTGCCACCTAGCTGCTCCCAACAAACCCTTCTAAATGAAAGCAGAAGGACAGACACATGCAGAGATTTCACAGCCACCACTAGCCAACATGGGCAGAGGGACTTGGTTTGAGAACTCCTGGAGCTGAGAGAGAACACTTTTGCCCCACACTGCTCACCCTCCTTTGTGTCTGGACCCCCATGTGTCTGTCTTTCATCCTCTGTGCTTGGTACCTTGTCTGTCCCTGCCCCTGCACTGTCCTATCCTGTCTGTGTCCATGTCTGGTTCCCACATGTCTTGGTCCTTCTCTCCAAACCTCCCACTCCCGTAGTCTTCATCTTGGTTCTAGTCAGGCACATGGGAGCCTGCCTCCTGTTCTCACTTCTCTGTCCCAGGCCACTCCTGCTGGCCTCCTCCCTTCACAGAAATGCGCCCCCCTTCTTGTTTCCCTCTTTCCCTTTCCCAAGTCCAAGGCAAAGCATATGTAAAAATCATCCTTTATATAGAGGTTTGCAGAGCGGGCCACTTATGTAAAGTAAAAATTCCTTATGTATTTGGGATGGACAATACAGATGGACAACAAGTTGAGCATAAAGTTGAGCAGGAGGAAGAGAGCAGGCTATATTACTCTTGAGAGATTGCAAAGGTCTTTCATTGACTCTCAAACCTCCTACAAAAGCAAAGGCTAATTTTTTTCAATTCTAAAACTTAAAATATTGTTTTATGGAAGCAAATAAGTATCATTAAACAGCAGAGAAGTTCATATGTTGATTGTGAACAGGCCACAACATAAAGCTAAATGGGGAACTCCTAATAAGAACAAGAATCAGAAAGAACTGAATACTAGGAAAAGAAGATGTACTGGTCACATGGCAAAAATGAGGGCTAGCAGGTGGACAGGCAGAGTGTTCTACTGACACTCTTAAGACATTGGAAGAAAGTGTAAAAGGCTTTCAGTTCATTGCATAGAACCCCCAACCACCTACACCCCCCACACCGCCCGCAAATTTTTTGAAGATTCATCCAAGAAGGGTAGGCATGGTTGGCTTGGGATGTGTATCATTGGAAGAAACTAGTAAGTTGACAGGATCAGAGATCCAGTTGATCTATTGAATTTATGTGAGAATGCCTTTCCATTTTAGTTATTTAAATTATTAGGGGGTTAACTGTTTCTAGCTAAATTATTGGGGGCCAGACTAGGTTTTTTCTAAAACATTGCCACTTATAAATTACGGGCTATTTCACCAGTTTAGGCAATAAGCATTTATTATTAAAGTATATTAAATGTTAGCAAAGAATTGACCATGTGGCATTTAACACAAGCCAAAAAAACCCCATTGCCATATTGTCTCTAAGAGAGCACATGGCCTCCAGCAGAGTTCAGAACCCCTACATTACCTACTCTGGCCTAAGAGGAAAGCACTCCCCAACAGACCTCAAGTCCAGCCCAAAAGTGAGGTCTAAGATGGTGCTGGCCAGGAGTCTCCTGTGTTCCTGACTTTTTTTTTTTTTGGTGAGGCAGTTGGGGTTAAGTGACTTGCCCAGGGTCACACAGCTAGTAAGTGTCAAGTGTCTTGGGCTGGATTTGAACTCAGGTCCTCCTGAATCCAGGGCCAGTGCTCCATCTACTGCGCCACCTAGCTGCCCCGTGTTCCTGACTTTTATCCTCTTTTTGATAGAGGCATGTTGCCACACACTGATCAAAGCTAATTTGGTCAGCATCATTCAGTTCCATTGATTGACTTGACTTGGGGGGTGGTCTAAAGATCAAATTCCAACCATCTAGGTGTGCTTCTTCCCCTAGCTAATCAGAAGGATCAATCTGCATTCCTTTTGTTAAGGTGAAGGCTCATCCCAGGCTGGTTTCTGGTGAGAGGGAGAGAGCAGCTAACGCTAACAGGTTTGGGTTTCTCCTAGAAATTCATTATTAATAATTATTTTCTCACACACTCTTCTGTCTTTCTTTATGGCTAGAATTGCAAAAGTAATTTCTAAGACCTGTTAGCTATTTGTTTTGGCTTGATTTTTCCATGAAACTAGAAAGTACAAGGTCTATGAAATTGCAAGTTTAACATTATTATTAGCTAAGTTGTCTATTAGAGTGAATAAAGATTTATGTTAAAATAGTGTATTTTATCTAGGAGGTAATAGTCTTATCTTGAGAATTAAGTCTTCTAAATTTTATGTTAATTTTTTATGATCAACACTTTAGCAAAGTGTCTGGCACATAGTAAACACTTAATAAATGCTTGTTGACTTGACTTTTATATAATTTGTTAACTGGAATCAATTTCATGTTGTCATCTTTAGTGTTTATCTTGAATTGCAAATAATTACTCCTCTTCCCAAAGTTAAACCTCTCTAATATCCAAAGAGATGGACATCAAGACAAAACTAAGATGCTACCACATGGCCAAATGGCAAAAATGACAAAATTGTTGGGGATATGAAGAAATGGCCAAATACGTGCTTTTTGGGTGGTTCTACAAATTTGTGAGATATTTTTAGAAAATAATTTGGCAGCATCTGATAAATTAATGAAAATAATCATGCCCTTTGACCCAGTCAAAGTTCCTTTTGGGGAGAATGCATCCTAAGAGCATCATCAAGAAAATAGCAACTGAAAATTGTCAAAAGTATTTATAGCTGCTTAGATGTAATAATTAGAAACCAGAAACAACAAAGCTATCTAATGGTAGGAAAATGTTTAAGCAAAATTTTGTGTATATCATGATCATAGATTGAGAGCTATAAGGAACCTTAGAAGTCCTCTAAGTCCAACTCTATACTTTTTATCCTACCCCAGCAGCCTTCTTACCCTGAAAGATCCCTTTGCTCCTGAGGCCCCATTCCGATTGTGAGTTCCTCCTTTAGCCTACACTTTGAGGAAGGGTCCATGCCAACTATATATGTTTCTTCACTATTCCAGCTTTTCTCCTGACTCTAGACTTCTCCATCTCCCCTGCAGAGAATGCCTTTCTTTTTTTCTTGTATTTATTTATATTCTCAGCTCTTTGTACTGTGCCTAGTACATAGTAAGTACTTAATAAGTATTTGTTGACTTTATTATTTTGTTGGTGAAGAAACTCAGGCCAAAAGATTTTAAGTCACTTTCCCAAGGTAACATAAGTAGTAAATGACAGAGCTGAGATTTAAACCCAGGTCCTTTAATTCCAAATCGAGCACTCTTTCCACAGTACCACTAAGTTAAATGAGATATGATCATTCTTTTGTGAATTGTAAACATGAAGAATACGAAAAAATATAGAAGGCATTTATCATATAATGTGAAGAAAGCAGAATTAGTAGAAAAATATCTAAATTGACTTCTGATATATTAAAACACTGGACAAGGAAGGTAGAAAGAACACGGGCTAAATAAGAAATCATTGTCATTATGTATTGAAATTCTATTAAAGTATTTTGTTAGTATTTGTAAAACTATTAAAGGAAAAACAAGCACATAAAAATTTGTATGAAATTTTAAAAGAAAATGGCTTTAAACTGACATAGTGAAGTTGAAAATAAATTTCCCTAAAGCAGCATTTTCTTCCAATTTTGTTTCCTACAGTATACCCTCCGGTGTGACCTGAGACGCTCTCTTTTGGCCAAGGACTTGACGAAGATATGTGAATTCATCATTCATTCTACTGTAAGATATGTCCGGGGTGGGGGGGTGTAACTTCATTAACTTTTGAAGATAGAAACTTTCTTATTATAGTCATTCAGTTCAACACTTTTGTTTACTCTGTGAGGAGCATCATGGTGTTGTGGATAAAGAACAGACCAGAAAAGGTATTATTAGAATTTTCTCATTCATGAGCTCTCTGTTCTAATGAACTCATAGGGCCAGTGCCCATCCCTTGTATTTAAGACACAAGGACTTAAGTATTTAAAGCATGAGGGTATTTGGATATTTCTGCCTCTACCTTACAGTAAGACATTAGAGTAGGACTTTATGAGCGAAGCGCAAAAGATATAAAAAGAAAAGAATACAAATAATGTCCCCAAAGAGCTTATATTTTACTGGGGCAGATGGGGCTACATGTTACATTTTATAGTAATAAAATATGTATATGTAATCTTTATGTGTATGCTAAGGTGAGAGACCAAGACAGAGGCTGATATGACCCTCCCTTCTCCCCCCCTTGCATTTATCTTACCTTGATCTTCCCAAAACCCCTTCTCTGACCCTATTTTACCAGCTTTTCACCTTTTCTTCCCTTTCCCTTACCAAATCCTATTCTTCATCTGCACTGTGACCTCCAGTCCCTTAACTCCTGAATTACCTTCCAGGCCAGCTCCTTTGTACTTGCCATTCTCTTCTTTTCCCTAATGCTTAGTGAACTTCCACAGAAGAAAGGGGACAAGCCCTCAGAGTATTCTTTCTTGTTTTTGTTTTTGTTTTGTTTGTGGGGCAATGAGGGTTAGGTTAACTTGCCCAGGGTCACACAGCTAGTAAGTGTCAAGTGTCTGAGGCTGGATTTGAACTCGGGTCCTCCTGAATCCAGGGCTATTGCTTTATCCACTATGCCACCTAGCTGCCCCCAGAGTATTCTTGTAAGGCAAAAATTTTGTATTTCCTTTCTCCCCATCCTGGGAATGTTATGAGAGCACAATTCTTCCTGTCCTGTGATATATATTGGTGATTGTACAGGAAATTTCATCATCTTTGCTATAGCCATGATGTTCCTGGTGCTAATCTACTACTGTGCCACCCAAGTGCCCATAAGTAGTGGAAGGTCCTCTAAACTAATGGGGTCAAACTCAAGTAGAAACAGACCTTTAGGGCTTGGATATAGACTTAGAAAACCATAAACTAACATTATATTCTGTTGTATTTTTACTTATTTTTAAAAACATTTCCCAATTACCTTTTTTTTTTTGGTGGGGCAGTGAGGGTTAAGTGATTTACCCAGGGTCTCACAGCTAGTAAGTATCAAGTGTCTGAGGCCAGATTTGAACTCAGGTCCTCCTGAATCCAGGCTGGTGCTTTATCCACTGCACCCACCACCTAGCTGCCCCTCAATTATCTTTTTTTGTTTGTTTGTTTGGTTTGTGTTTTGGTTTTTTTTTTTGCGGGGCAATGAGGGTTAAGTGACTTGCCCAGGGTCACACAGCTAGTTAAGTGTCAAGTGTCTGAGGCTGGATTTGAACTCAGGTACTCCTGAATCCAAGGCCAGTGCTTTATCCACTGCACCACCTAGCTGCGGCACCCCCCCCCCCCCCAGTTATCTTTTAATCTGGTTCAGACTTATTCAAGGGTTTGGAGGGAGGCATGAGTTTGACACCTCTGCTCTGAAAGAACTTGAAAACCTTTCAGCTGAGGGGTGGAGCTTCCTTGCTCTAACTCAAGCTATCAAGTCTATTAAAATAGAAGCGTAACATGCAAGGGGGAATTGAGAGGAGGGGTTAAGATATTGTTCCTAACACACTCCACCCCTTAGTTGAAAGGTCAGAGAAGAACACAGTTCCAAAATAGGTTGAAGAGAGAATATGTACTGGGGTTGGCAAGAAGGGAGGTGGAGGATTATGAATTTATCAGTGAGGAGGGAGTGAAATGAAGCATGGCTAGGGCTTTCCTGAAATTTAGTGATATAGAAGGGGTAGTCACCAATTAAGAGATTATAAATTAATTTCTTTTGTCAAAAATGTTGTTCAATGGCCACCACGTTTAGTGACTCCTAATTATATTTTTGTTTTTTTATTCTCTGAGTACTGTGTATGAGGGTTTTCAGCTTAATTTTAAAATTCTGAGCTTTAACACCAAAAAAGAGCATTTCTATTTACACATCAGAACACAAGAATGAATTTTCTATGAAACTTTGAATCACCATTTCGCCACTAGATTTTTTCTTAAAAGTAATACTTTTATTAAAAACTTAATATGATTTTCAGTTATGAATTTTCTCCTTTTTACTTCCCTCTCCCCAATCCATTGACAAAGTAGGAAAAACAAAACTCATTACAACTATCCACATATTACTTTCAGAATTCCTTGTCTACTCCCTCCTGTTCTTCCATCGTTATTTTTATTTTTAATCTAAACTTAAACACCAGTAAAAGAAATTTCCATACACAGAACAGATTTTTTATGAAACTATGAATCTATTTCATACCAGCTTGCTTTATAAAAAAGTATACAATAAATTTTACACATACTTTCAAAATTATCTATTTTTCCTTCTTAACTTTCTTCTCTTCACTTGTACTTTTTTTAACTTTCAATTTTTTTCTGTGAACTTAAACACCAAAAAAGAGTATTTGCATAAACAGAGCAGAAGAAAAAAATACAAATTCCATATGAAACCATGAATCTTCATTTCAAAACTTTTACTTTAAAAAACAATAAATTCCACATGCCACTTTCAAAACTGTGTTGTTTACTTTTGAACTTTCTCTCTTCTGGGTATTTAAAAATATATTACAGTGTCCCTCTCTTGAAGGAAATCAGTATTGATAACATCACTTTCCTTGACCCTACCCCGCTAATCAACAAAGAGAAAGGGGAGGAAAAAACCATTGTAACAAATAAGCACCATCAAGCAAAACAGATCCATACAGTCATCATAATGTCCTAAATTGTATGCCTCCTTTTGCACTTTGTGTCCATGTCACCTCTCTGTCAGGAGGTGGGTAACATGCCTAATCATAGGTCCTCCAGAAAAAATGATTGGTTAATGCTTTGATCAAAGTTCTTAAACCTTTTAATGTCTTTACAATGTTATATTTACATAAATTATTTTCCTGGTTCTTCTCACTTCACTCTATATCAGTTCATGCTAACTCTAGGATTCTCTGAAATAGTCTTTAATCATTTCTTATGGCACAGTGATATTCCTTTACATGTTCGTGTATGTATATATATACACACATATACATATACACACACGCATATATAGATATGTATATATTGTAAAGAATTAATTGTTATTTGAGATTTTTATGCCTTGGTGCGCACTGGCCTGGGGCTCTGCAAACTACATGGTGCTCTACCCACTGGTTATAGCCATTGCCATGGTGCTGGTACCTCATGTCATCACTATTTGCTGACACCTACATGGGCCTGGCAAAATTATAATGATTGGAAGCCTAGTGAGGGCAGTCATGTGACTGTCAGAGCAGCCATCCAATTGGCTGGGGGCTGTGTGGGGTTTTCTGGGATTGGGGAGGAGAATTTACCATTCTAGCTGGAAGCTGGAAGGTGACAGGAGTGAGGCTGGGTATTCTCAGCTGATTCCTGGGCGGTGGTATTTTTTCAAGTTGTATGATTTCCCTTTCCCCATTTTATTTCCTTTCCCTTGATCCTACTGATCCTGTTTGTGGTTTTTTTTTTTTTTTTAAGTTCGTTCTTGTTAAAATAAATCCTGTTCTGTTTTGAGGGAGGCTGCTGGTCTCCTTCCTTGCCCCAATATTGCGGCGAGCCGCTTAGCTAACACTGCCCAATTAAAAATTAGTCCCCACAATATGTACATATACACACACGTGTGTGTTTATATCACACTTTGTTCATTTTGTTCTAATGTTTCTTGTTGTTTCATGTTGCCCTTGATTTTTCTTTGTACTGTTCTAGTTTTTAGGGAGTTCATTTCTATGATAAATTTCCCATTCTCTTTTCTAAGTTATTTATTTGTCTAATTCTTTCCTCCATAGTATTTGGGGTTTTTTTGGGGTTAAGTGATTTGCCCAGGGTCACACAGCTAGTAAGTGTCAAGTAGTCAGATTTGAACTCACGTCCTCCTGAATCCAGAGCCAGTGCTTTATCTACTGTTTCATTTTTTTAAAAAAAATCTTTGCTTCATTTCTTCCAGATATTCATGTAATCCTTGAAAATTCCTTTTTTCCTTTGAGTCTCTACTTGCTGTTAGTTATTCTCTCCTTTTTATAAGTCTCTAAATTTGTGATGTTTAAGACTGGTTAGTCTTTTCTTTGTGATTTACTCATCTCTGCCTCTTTAGTTCCCAAATTAGGGCTTTCTACCAAGACCAGAATATACCTACTACTGAGTTTTGGGGCAAGGTGCTTTGGTCCTGTTTAGTCTTGCTGTGGATCACCTGGGTTACTGGGATGACCTCCAACTTCTAAATTTAGGGTTCCCTAGATCTTTGAGGTCCAGAGGGTTCAGGGACTCTTCTGCCTTTCGGGACTTCAGGCACCGTAGATCTCCTGGCCTGGAGTGACTTGATCTGACCTGTTGCTCCCACCCTAAGACTTTTTCAGGAGGATCTGTTCAGTCTTCTGGACACAGCATTATAAGCTACTTGGTGTTTTTGATCTCACTAGGAGATTACTCCGGGCTGCTGCTACTTTTGCTCGTAGTCCCCCTTTCCTATTGATATTGGGTCGACACTTCTTGCAGCTGTAGGATGGAAGAAGTCACTGTAGGTTCTCATTGGATTTATTGGTCATTAGGTCTGTTGTGAACTGCACCCATTGCATAGATTTATTGTCAGGATCAAATGAGATAATAATTATAATGTGCTTAGAACAGTGCCTGACACGTAGGAGATACATAAATGTTAGTTACTATTGTTACTATTATCATGAACATCATCATTATTATTATCTCATTTTTTCCTCACAACAACCCTGAGTGATAGATACTATTATTCCCATTTTACAGATGAGGAATTAGAGGCAGAGATTAACTAAGTATCTTGCCCAGAGTAATAAAACTTGTAAGTATTTGAAGCTGTATTTGAACTGAGGTCTTCCTGCCTCCCATTGCAGTGTTCTGTCTGCTGCCAGTTAGTTAATAAACATTTACTAAGCACCTATTATGTGGTAGGGACTATACTAAATGTTGAGCATAGAAAAAGAGGCATACTACAGTCCCTTGTCTACAAGCAGTTTATAATCTAATGAAAAAGGCAATTGAGGACAAGCTCAGATTTGGAAGCTAATTGGTAGTTTGGGCACGGTCATTACTAATATAATTGTAAAGGTGAGATTTCTTAAGAAAAACAGGTTTAGATTTGTGAATAGGTGACTCTTTACGGAATAAATTAAAAATAGATACATTCACAATAATGTTAAGATTATTTACTCACCTTGTTTTCATATAAAGAAGACTATTGTTTACAGAATTCCTTATGTTCTAAACTAATATTATTTGCCTTTACTTTCCCATTTTAGCCTCAGAAGGGTAAATCAACTCCAAGTCCTGTGGATTTTACAATTACACCTGAAACTTTGCAGAATGTTAAGGAGGTGAGTGTTTTTTGAGAGCACCCTACTCACCATTTCTTATAGCACAATAGCGTTCCATCATAATCTCATCCCGCAATTTGTTCAGCCATTCCCCAGTTGATGGGCATCTCCTCAATTTTGAATTCTTTTCACTAAAAAAGGACTGCCATAAATATTTTTTGTACATAAAGGTCCTTTAACTTTTTGTTTTTTATCTCCTTTTGGATACCAACCTGGTAGTGGTATTACTAGGTCAAAGAGTATGCAGGGTTTTATAGCCCTTTGGCCATAGTTCTAAATTGCTCTACAGAATGCTTGAATCCGTTTACAACTCCACCAACAGTTCATTAATGTCTCATTTTTCTCATATCCCCTACAAAACTTGTCATTTTCCTCTGCTGTCCTCTTATCAATCCATTAGGTATGAAGTAGTACCCCAGAATTGTTTTGACTTGCATCTTTCTGATCAGTAATGAGGTAGAGTATTTTTTTTAATGTGGCTATAGATAGTTTTGATTATTTCATCTGAAAACTGTTCATATCGTTTGCTAATTTATCAGTTGGGAAATGGCTCTTTTTTTTTTTTTTTGCGGGGCAATGAGGGTTAAGTGACTTGCCCAGGACCACACAGCTAGTAAGTGTCAAGTATCTGAGACTGGATTTGAACTTGTACTCCTGAATCCAGGGCCGGTGCTTTATCCACTGCGCCACCTAGCTGCCCCCAAATGGCTCTTATTTTAACAAATTTGACTCAGTTCTCTATGTGTTTGAGAAATGAGGCCTTTATCAGACAAACTGCTTCAAAATTTTTTTCACAGTTACTATTACTAACTGAATTTCCCTCCATCCTATTCCCTCCCCATGACATTTAATTTATTCTCTATCTCCTCAAACGTGTTTTGCTTCTGACTGCTCCCTCCTGCAATCTGCCCTCCCTTTTATCACACACACCCTCTTATCCACTTCCCCATCTACTTCCCTATAGATTTCTACACCCAATTGAGTGTGTATATTATTCCCTCTTTGAGGCAGTTCTGAAGAGAGTAATGTTCACTCATTCCTCAGGACCTCTCCCATCTTCCCCTCCACTGTATAAGTTTTTTCTTGCTTCCTTTATGTGAGATACTTCACCCTGTTCCACCTCTCCCTTTCCCTTTCTCTCAGTGCATTCCCCTCTCACCCCTTAATTTTATTTTTTTAAAGATATCATCCCTTCATATTCAATTCACACCTGTGCCCTCTGTTTAAATATACTCTACCCAGGTGCCTTCTTAATGAGAAAGTTGTTATGAGTTACAAGTGTCATCTTTCCATGTAGGAATGTAAACAGTTTAACCTTTTAATATCCCTTATGATTTCTTTTTCCTGTTTTGCCTTTTTATGTTTAAGAATTAAAGTCCTCTATTCATTGAGTTCCCATTTTTCCCCTGCAGGATTATATTCAGCTTTGCTGGGTAGGTGATTCTTAGTTGTAATCCCAATTCCTTTGCCCTCCAGAATATCATATTCCAAGCCCTCTGATCCTTTAATGTAGAAGCTGCTAAATCTTGTGTTATCCTGACTGTGGCTCCACAATACTTGAATTGCGTCTTTCTGGCTGCTTGAAATATTTTCTCCTTAACCTGGGAGCTCTGGGATTTTGTTGCTGATTCAGAGGCTCCCAAGGCCTGCTCCTGGTTTGCTAGGGCTAGGGCTGGGTCTGTGCTGGTCCAGCTTGCACTGGGCTGTGCTCCACTCTCATCCTGGTACAACAGACCTTTCCTGCTGACCTTCTAAGTTGTCTTTGGCTAGAAAATTATTTCACGCTCTGTTTTTGTGGGTTCTGCTGCTCCAGGAATTGTCTTATCGCATTATTTGAAGGTATTTGGGCAGGGCTTGGGGAGATTTCAGGCAAGTCACTGCCTTTCCTCTGCCGTCTTGGCAAATGAGTGTTCTTTTAATTACATATTATGAATTTGTCTAACTGAAATGTCTTCCTGTGTGCCATATCAAGGTGTAAGAAAAAAGTAATTCCATTTCTCTATAACAGCAGTTTTTAATAATTGTTTGATATTACAAACTGTGAAGTTGAAAATTGATTTTTAATACTATTTTGTTAAGACTTAGTCATCTTTGGAGGCAGCTAGGTGGCGCATTGGATAAAGCACTGACCCTAGATTCGGGAGGAACTGAGTTCAAATCTGACCTCAGACACTTGACACTAACTAGCTATGTGACCCTGAGCAAGCCACTTAACCCTCATTGACCCACCAAAAAAAGAGAAATTAATCATACTTGATTGAATAGTTCCAAAAGCAAAATCCAACCACAATCCATTCATTCACTAAAATCAATATAAGCTACCGTACTGTCACAATGGAAATAAAAGTAGACTGTGGCGGCAAAGATCCAAGCATGATCAATTTATTAGCTAGGGGGTTTTTTTGTTGGTATTTGTTTCATTAAGTAGCCCCTTTTTCTATTGTTTGTGGGCCTCTAGCTAATTTTTATGCAGTTCTGGGGTATTATAGGTTCTGTGGGGTTTCTCTTTGTATTTCTTGATCATTCTGTCTGTTGCAAAGCAAAGAAGAATGTGGGAGGTGGGCATTATGCTTCTATATAAGCAGCCACATTGGCCAGAAGATCTTCAGGTTCCTTTTAAAGATTATATCAGATAAAGAATTTCTTATTATATTTCCTCCATTTTTTATTTATTTTCATTTTCCCTTAGAGAGCTTCCCTCCCCAAATTTCTAATCAGAGGACATCTCAATTCAACCAACTGTATTATTACACAGCCACTAACAGGGGAGCTGGTGGTTGAGTACTCAGAAGCTGCCATTAAAAACATAGAGTTGCAGTTGGTACGAGTGGAAACTTGTGGTAAGTGTCTACATTCTTATTTGAGTGCTCCTTCTTGTTAGATAGTCTTTTATATTTAAAAGTTAATAAACCAAGGAAAAAACCTATCTAGCCTAGAGTTCTCAAGTCCTCCACCACCAGCCTGTTCGAGCAACAAACTGCCCCAGGATCCTTCTTCCACATCCCGAGGAGAGGAAGTCCTTCCCCCCTGCTTCAAGCTAATTGGCTAGCATCACCCAAATCCATTGGTTCACTAGACTTGAAGGCCAGGCAGGTGTGGTTTCAATTGAATTAACTTTAAGTATGTTAATCAGCGAAGTCAGTCAATCCAGTCAACCTGGGGCTTTTGGGCATTGGCAAAGCCCATTATTTTCTTACATGTAAAAAGTGAAAGGATAAATCTATTAATGGGGTTCTGAATTAGTCCAACCATTCTGAAAAATAGTTAGGAATTGTGCTAAGAAACTGACTGAAATGTTTACACCCTTTGATACAGCAATACCAGTGCTAAGGATTTTCTCCAGAGAAGTCAGTGATAAAAAGAAAGGCCCTTTGTACATCAAAATATTTGTAGCAGCAAAGAATGGGAAACAGAGTAGGTGCCCTTCATTTGGGAAATAGCTAAACAAATTGTGATGTGTCTAGAATGGAATATCATTATGCTATTAAAAAAATTATGAATGGGGGCAGCTAGGTGGCACAATAGATAGAGCACCGGCCCTGGATTCAGGAGGACCTGAGTTTAAATCCGGCCTCAGACACTTAATACTTACTAGCTGTGTGACCCTAGGCAAGTCACTTAACCCCAATTGCCTCACCAAAAGAAAAAAAAAAATTATGAATGTGATGTATACCAGGAAGCACTGGAAGAGAATTTATATGAATTGATACAAAGTGAAGTAAGCATACAGGAAAATAATGAACACAATGGCTATAACAATGAAAGTGGAAATAATGAAAACAATCAAAACTGAATGATGTGAAATTCCAGTGACCAAGCTTGGCAGCAAAGAGGAGATAAAAGAAGGCATCTCACTTTGTTTTTTGCAGAAATGGGAGGATTTGGGTACATTTAATACCATCCCCCCTCCCCGCTTCCTGCTGCCCCTTCCCTTCCCCCACAGCCCCAGCAGAGCACCAGGCTTCCCTACAGGCCTCAGAGCAGCATCAGGCAAGCCACCAGACTCCTGCAACCCCAGCACAAGAAGCTTAGGACAATGCCCCTTCCACCCTAGAAGCAGAGCTTAACTTAATGTTGTTGTTTTTTTTTATCATAAAAGCATTTTATTATTTTCTAGTTACATGTAGAGATCGTTTTCAACATTTGTTTTTATAAGATTCCTAGTTCCAAATTTTTCTCCCTTCCCCCCTTCCCTCCCCTGCAAAGTAATCTGATATAGGTTATATATGTACAATCACATTAAACATATTTCTGCATTGGTCATGTTGTGAAAGAAGAATCAGAACAAAAGGGAAAAACCTCAAAAAAGAAAAAACAAAACCAAAAAAAGTAGAAACAGTATGATTCAATCTGCTTCTAGATGCCACAGTTCTTTTTTCTGAATGTGGAGAACATTTTGTCATTAGCCCGTTGGAATTATCTTGGACCATTGTATTGCTAAGAAGAGTTAAGAGCTTAATTTTAAAAGTAATAAAATAGGGTGGAAAAGATGAGCAAAAAACTAAAAATAGAACCTGACCATAGAAAATTATTATACTGACAGGGAAGATCAAGACACAAACTCAGAAGAGGACAACAGTGTTAAAACACCTACTTGCAGATCTTTAAAGAAAAATGTAAATTGGTCTCAGGCTCCAAAAGAACTGGAAGACCTCAAAAAAAAAAACAGTTTAAAAATCAAATAAGAGAGGTAGAAGAAAAAATGAGAAAAGAAATAAGTGATGCACAAGAATCATGAAAAAAAGTCAATAGCTTAATAAAAAGAAAAGCACAAAAATGGAAAAAGATATACAAAAATTTACTGAAGAAGATGACTCCCTAAAAAGTAGAATTGACCAAATGGAAAAGGAGGCAAAAAAGCTAACTGAAGAAAGTGACTCCTTAAAAAGTAGAATTGGGGGTCAGCTAGGTGGCACCGTGGATAAAGCACTGGCCCTGGATTCAGGAGGACCTGAGTTCTAATCTGGCTTCAGACACTTGACACTTACTAGCTGTGTGACCTTGGGCAAGTCACTTAACCCTCATTGCCCTGCAAAAAAACACAAAACAAAACAAACAAAAACTAGAATTGAAGAAGTGGAAGCTAATGATTTCATGAGACATCACAAATCAATCAAAAAAAAATTTTTAATGAAAAAATGGAAGAAAATGTTTAATTTCTCATTGGAAAAATAACTCACCTGGAAAATAAACCCAGGAGAGATAATTTTAAAATTATTGGACTACCTGAAAGCCATACTCCAAAAAAGGACCTGGATGTAATACTTCAAGAAATCATCAAAGACAACTACCCTGATAACCTAGAATCAGGGTAAAATAGACATTGAAAGAATCCACTGATCCCCACCTGAGAGATCCTCAAATGAAAACTCCCAAGAAGTCTATAGCCAAATTTCTGAACCCTTCAGGTCAAGGAGAAAATGTGAATTGCTAGCAGCCAATTCACATAGCTTGGGGGCACAGTCAGAATTACACAGAATTTAGTAGCTTCAACATTAAAGGATCAGAAGGTGTGGAATATGATATTCCAGAACATCAAAAAGGTAGGATTATAACCAAGAATCACCTACCCAGCAAAATTGAGCATAATCCTTCAGGGGAAAAAATGGTCATTCAATGAAATAGAAGGCTTTTAAGCTTTCCTAATGAAAAGACCAAAGCTCAAAAACAACACCAAAACAAACTGATTTTCAATTTTCGAGACTCAATAAAAAGGTAAAAAGAAATGAGAAAACATAAGGATTTCAATAAGGCTAAACTGTTTACATCCCTTACATGGTAAGATGATACTTATAATTCTTAAGAATTATATCACTATTAGTGCAGTTAGAAGTATACATAAAGAATGTAGATATAAGGTGATTTTTGAGGGGATGATATCATCATCATAAAAGGGATAACCAAATAATAGTAATTAAAGGGGTAATAAATTAAAGTGGAGCAGAAAGAAGGAAGAGGTAGTCGAGGTAGTAAATTATCTCTCATGAAGAGGTGTGAAAGACCTGTTACATTAGGGGAAGATAGTGGGGGGAGGGTAGAGAGAGGGTCTCATTTGAACCTTACTCTTATTGTAATTGGCTCAAAGAGGGAATAACAGAATCAGTTGGGTATAGAAATCTATCTTACCCTACAGAGAAGGAGGTGGGATTAAGCATAGGCACTAACAGAAGGAAGGGCAGTTTGGAGGTGGTGGTGAAGCAAAACTGTGTTGAACAGGGAAAGGGTAAAAGGAGAGAGGGAAGGATAAATGGGAGGAAAAATAGAATGGAGAGAAGTACACAGTAATCTTAACAATGTGAGTGGAATGAATTCTCTCAGAAAAAGGAAGTAGATAGCAAAGTGGATTAAAAGCTAAAATCCTACAACAGGTTTATAAGAAACACACTTGAAGCAAAGAAACACGGAGTAAAGGTAAGGGGTTGGAACAGACTCCATTATGCTTCAGCTGACTTTTTTTTTTTTTAAAGCAGGGATAGCAATCATGATGTCAGACAAATCAAAAGCAAAAATAGACTTAATTAAGAGATAAGGAAAGAAACTACATCTTGCTAAAAGGTACTGTAGACAATGAAGTAATATTAACACTAAACATATATGCCCCAAGTGATATAGTATCTAAATTCTTATAGAAGTTAAGTGAGTTACAGGAAGAAATAGACAGTCAAACCATACTTTTGGGGGTTCTCAACTTTCCCCTTTCAGAACTAACCACAAAATAAACAAGAAAGAAGTTAATGAGATGAATGGAATTTTATAAAAGCTAGATATGGCAGACATCAGGAGAAATTTGAATGGGGATAGAAAATAATGTATCTTTTTCTCAAAAATAAATGACACCTACACAAAAATTGACCATGTATTAGGGGATAAAAACCTTAAAATCAAACGTAGAAAGGCAGAAATATTAAGTGCATTCTTTTTGGATCATAATGGAATAAAAATTACATTCAACAAAGGGCAGTGGAAAGACAGATTAAAAATTAATTGGAAACTAAATCTAATCCTAAAAAATAAGTGGGTCAAAGAGCAAATCATAGAAACAATCAATAATTTCATTAAAGAGAATGACAATGGAACAACATACCAAAATTTATGGAATATAGCCAAGGCAGTACTTAGGGGAAATTTTATTTCTCTAAATTCTTACTTCAGTAAAATGAAGAAAAAATCAATCAATTGGGTATGAAACTAAAAAAAGAACAAATTTTAAATCCCCAATTAAATGCTAAATAAGAAATCCTGAAAACCAAAGGTGAGATTAACAAAATTGAAATTAAGAAAACTATTAAGCTAATAAATAAAACTAGGAGCTTTGGGGATGGGGGCAGGGAGAAACCTAATAAGATAGATAAATGATTGGCTAATTTGATTAAAAAAAGAAAGACGAAAACCAGCTTTCCGGTATCAAAAATTAAAAGAGTGAATTCACAACCAATAAAGAGGAAATTAAAGTAATTATTAGGAAATATTTTACCCAATTGTATGCCAATAAATCTGACAATCTAAGCAAAGTTGAATATTTACAAAAATGTAAATTGCCCAGATTAACAGAAAAGGATATAAAATACTTAAATAACTCCATTTTAGAAAAAGAAATTGAAAAAGCCATCAATGAACTTCCTAAGAAAAAATCCCCAAGGTCAGATGGATTCACAAGTGAATTCTACCAAACATTTAAAGAACAAGTAATTCCAATACTATATTTATAATTTTGAAAAATAGGTGGAGTTCTACCAAATTCCTTTTACAACCAGGAAGAGCTAAAACAGAAAAAGAAAACTATATATCAATTTCCCTAATGAATACTCGTGCAAAAATTTTAGATAAAATACCATCAAGGAGAGTACTGCAACTCATCACCAGGATAATACACTATGACCCAGGTGGGATTTATACTAGGAATGCAGAGCTGGTTCAGTTAATTAGGAATACTATCAAGATAATTGACCATATCAAGTAAAACTAATAGCAATCATATGATTATCTCAATATGTGCAGACAAAAGTTTTTCACAAAGTACAGCACCCATTCCTCTTAAGAAACATTAGAGAGCACAGGAATCAATGGAGATTTCCTTAAAATGATAAGTAATGTCTATCTAAAACTATCAGCAAGCCTTATTTGTGAAAAGGATAAGCAAAAAACCTTCCCATTAAGTTGAAGGGTGAAGCAAGGATGTCCATTATCACTACTATTATTCAATATTGTACTAAAAATGTTAGTTATAGCAATAAGAGAAGAAAAACAAATTGAAGGCAAAGAAGAAACAAAATGATCACTCTCTGCAGGTGATATGATGGTATGCTTAGCGATTCAAATAAAAAACTACTTGAAATAACAATTTTAGGGACAGCTAGGTGGTGCAGTGGATAGAGCACTGGCCCTGGATTCAGGAGGACCTGAGTTCAAATCTGGCCTCAGACACTTAACACTTACTAGCTGTGTGACCCTGGGCAAGTCACTTAACCCCAATTGCCTCACAAAAAAAAAAAAAGAAAAGAAAAAGAAATAACAATTTTAGAAAAGTTTTAGGATATAAAATAAACCTACATAAATCATCAGCATTTCTATATATTTTCAACAAAGCCCAGTGGCAAGAAATTTCATTTAAAATAACTGTAGAAAATATGAAAGACTTGGGAGTCTACCTGCCAAGACAAACCTAGATACTATATGAACACAATTACAGAACACTTTTCATACAAATAAAATCAGATCTAAACAATTGGAAAAATATCAGTTACTCATGCTTAGATTGAGCCAATATAATAAAAATGACAATTCTGCTTAAATTAATTTATTTATTTAGTGCCACACCAATCAAACTGCCAAAAAAATGTTTTACAGAGCTAGAAAAAATAATCTAGAAGAACAAAAGATCAAGAATGTCAAAGGAATTAATGAAGAAAATACAAAGGAAGGTGGCCTGAGGGTTCTACCAGATCTCAAAACTATATTATAAAATAAAATCATTAAAACCATCTGGTACTGACTAAGAAATAGAGTGGGGGGCAGCTAGGTGGCGCAGTGCATAGAACACCAGCCCTGGAGTCAGGACACTTAACACTTACTAGCTGTGTGACCCTGGGCAAGTCACTTAACCCCAATTGCCTCACTAAAAAAAAAAAAAAGAAAAGAAAAAACAGAAATAGAGTGGTATATCAGTGGAATACATTAGCTACACAAGACACAGTGGTAAATGATCATAGTGACCTAAAGTTTGATAAATCCAAATCACTAGCTTCTGGGATAAGAGCTCATTAGCTGACAAAAATTGCTGGGAAAACTGAAAAACAATATGGCAGCAACTAGGTGTAAACCAACATCTTACACTATATATCAAAATAAGGTCAAAATGGGTACATGATTTAGACATAAAGGGTGATAGGCATAAGCAAATTAAGAGAACAAGGAATAGTTTACTTGTCAGATCTATGGAGAAGGGAAGAATTTATGACCAAACAAAAGAAAGAATTACAAAATATAAAATGGATAATTTTGATTATATTAAATTAAAAAGTTTGCACAAACAATGCAATCAAGATTAGAAAGAAAGCAGAAAGCTTGGGAAACAATCTTTACAGCAAGTATAAATGCCTCACTTCTCAAATAGAGAACTGAGTCAAATTTATAAGACTACAAGCCATTCCTCAGTTGATAAGTAGTCAAAGGATATAAACAGCCACTTTTCATATGAAAAAATCAAAGCTAGCTATAGTCATATGAAAAAATTCCCTAAATCACTACTGATCAGAGAAATACAAATTAAAACAACTCTGAGGTACCACTTCATACCTATTAAATTGACTAATATGACAAAAAAGGAAAATGATAAATTTTGGAGAGGATGTGGGAAAGTTGAGACACTGCTGTACTGAGCAATACTATTGGTGCAGGTTTTTTTGTTTGTTTTTTTGTTTTTTGTTTTTTTTAGTGAGGCAATTGGGCTTAAGTGACTTGCCCAGGGTCACACAGCTAGTAAGTGTTAAGTGTCTGAGGGCGGTTTTGAACTCAGGTCCTCCTGACTCCAGGGCCAGTGCTCTATCCACTAGCTGCCATCTAGCTGCCCCTATTGGTGCAGTTTTGAACTGATCCAACCAGTCTGAAGAACATTTTGGAGCTATACCTATGGGACAAACTAATTGTGCATACCCTTTGATCCAGAAGAACTTTGGTTTGGTGGGGTGTTTTATCTGTTTTATCTGTTTTAAATTTACATTTCATGAATTTTGTTAAACAAATTAGAGGAAAAAATGGGATTTTATTTAAAGATTTCATACTGCTTAAAAGGTTCAATTTCTTCTTTCTAGTTTTATTTTTGTTAAATTATTTTCCCCTTTCTCAAGGTTGTGCAGAAGGATATGCCAGAGATGCTACAGAAATTCAAAATATTCAAATTGCTGATGGTGATGTTTGCAGGAGTCTGTCTGTTCCCATATATATGATATTTCCCAGACTTTTCACTTGCCCTACCCTTGAAACTACCAATTTCAAAGTTGGTAAGTTTGTATCTAAAATTTCAAAGCTTGTATGAATGTTTTTAAAAAGAAAATAGGGTTATTGTGATCATATGTATACACAATAGATATATCAAATTATTATTATCAGCAGCTTCTTACCTTTTAATAATCTATGTCACTCTTTCTTCAATGGATCCATGATCTCATTGTCATTGTTTGCATAAATGTAAATCACATTTATCTGGGCCTTCTTTGGCTGCTATTTTCTATATCCTGCCATAAATCCTCCAGAGAGGATCTACCCAAAATTCTGAAGGTTGTTCTTTGTTTTCAAATATTTCATACATATCACTGCAATACTTTAGTTGTCCCTTTATTAAAACCTCATTTGTGCTCTTTAATTCTATATCCTCACCAAAATCTTATAACTTACACGTGTGGGGCACCTAGGTGGCGCAGTGGATAGAGCCCTGGCCCTGGAATCAGGAGGACCTGAGTTCAAATCTGGCCTCAGACACTTGACACTTACTGGCTATGTGACCCTGGGCAAGTCACTTAACCCCAATTGCCTCACCAAAAAAAAAAAAAACTTACATGTGCAAGAAAATTATCAAACTTTAGTACTAATATATTCATAACCTCAAGTTGCTAGAATTGCTGCCTTTATATTACTAACCATTTAATGTCATGTTTTATACTTGGCTGTCATTTAATAACTTAATTGGACAAAGAGGTAGTAGTAAGATATAATTGAAGATTTAGGCTTTAACTGACACACCACACTTACTGAAAATTTCCAAGGAATGGTGTATTTCTTTCATCTTTGGAATTCTACCTCTTATGCTAAGTAGAAAGCATACTTAAATCTGTCACAAGAAAATATTACTGCATTGTTCTTACTGCTGTTTTCACTGAGCAATTAATAGTAGTTTATTCTTTGAGGTAGCTAATCCAATATGTTTTCATTAAGGTCATAATTTTATATGCATTGTCAAAATATATCTAATCAGAATGTCTCATCATTAATTATGTCATGCTTTTCACTTTTAAAAGAGCTGTATAAATAGAACATAATGTAATGGAGTCATGACAGTAGCTTTGTTTGATGATGATAAAGTAGGTTTTCAGTTTTGAGTGCCAACAAAAAATGGACTCAAAATTGTATTTCCTTGAAATTGAAACACAATTTAAAGC
Source organism: Dromiciops gliroides (assembly GCF_019393635.1). NCBI lineage: Eukaryota > Metazoa > Chordata > Mammalia > Microbiotheria > Microbiotheriidae > Dromiciops > Dromiciops gliroides. Next base: position 264,946,737 of record NC_057863.1, on the reverse strand, counting down.
TTTGAAGCAATTTCTTAATTTCTTTTATTCTTACATATTTTCCAGTGCAAAAAAATATGCATAAGAGGTTTTCATGCTGTAGAATTTGTAAATTCCTCCCACCCCCAAAATTATCTGTTTATTCAGGTTGGTGAGTTTTACTTTGGTTTAGTTTGGTTTTTGGTCAGAGAAACATGATTAGTATAGAATTATGGTTAAATTTAATGTCATGTTTAGGGAAAAAACACTGATTTTATTAGCCTAAGCAGCACTGCTTCTGCTGAAACACAAAGGAAGTACATCTGGGGTCTGGTTAGAGGTGAAGTAGACTGAGGAGAATGGGGAGCATTAGCTCTAGTGGGAGAGAAGAGTGACTTTAGAAGATTCGGGGTACTCCATATTAGGGAGCCTGTGAGTGTATTATCAGTATCTGAATTAAGTGTTGATTGCTTCAGGCACAAAACGATTCCTTAATGTAGAATCAGGTTAATTCCAGCTTCAAAGATTGAAATGATCAGAATTTTACAGTGCCTTCAAGCATATTGGATTGGATTGTACATTTCTTTTATGTTTTTAAGACTCTAATTCCCTTCTTTTCCTTCCAGTGTAAGAAGCAACTATGGGTTCATTTTCTACCATATTATTTCACTGTAATCTGAAAGGTTTTAACTAGAGCATCTAAAGAGCTAGTAAGGTCTCCTTTTCCTTAAAGTAAAAAGAAGAGAGCCTAAATAAAAGTTGTTTACATGTAAGTGTATTTTCTAGGGAAGAAAAATTACATTGTGTTATGCTACTGAAATTGCTTTTTCTCATTTGTAAATGGGAAGTTTCAAATTTCCACCCAGACCATTGCAAGCTAGTTGTAAAGGGAGTAGGGCAGAAAGAAATGGCAAATTAATGTTCAGAAGACAAAACAGAATTAACAAAAAAATGCAAGTGAATCCAATGTTACAAATTTTTTTCTTTTGTTAGAGTAAAAAGATGAGGGAGTATATTTTTTGAGTTATAATAACTGTCTCTCCTTAAATGAGATAGAAATTTATCCAGAAGTCATTATAAAAGAATAATAAAAATAGGAATTTTGTTTTTACTGAAAGATTAAGCTTGGGTATGATAGATTAAACACAAAAACAAGAAAATAACAACGACTACACTGTCACATTAGTCAGGTCTTCTATTAAGAACCAGCTGATTCTGACAAAGATTTTTATATTTGTTTTCATAAAAGAATGACAGTAAATATACAAGTCTTTAAATTTTCTTTTTTATAGAATTTGAAGTTAATATTGTGGTCCTGCTTCAGGATGATCACCTCATCACAGAGAATTTCCCACTGAAACTCTGCAGAATTTAAAAAAGGAAGATAAAAGTTTGGGGAAATGAAGAGATCAAGGGAAATTTCAAAGAATTGATAGACTTTTACTTGGAGTAAAAGTTTCAGCTATACACTTGTTTTTCTTTATTATTCTGATCAGAATGAACTTAATGCCTCAGCAGTTGTAATTGTAATTATGTACTATTTTCCTTTTGGCTGCTATTTCTAGAACATATGGCTTTTTTTAGTCACTGGGTTAAAGGATATATTTTCTTTGATATTCAAGGATTTTCTTGTGTTAATAAGATTGCTTAGCAGAAAAAATGTATTTGTACTTAGACCTAACTTTTCTTCTCTAAGCTTTAAAATGAAGAGTTTTGTAACAATGATGTTAAGTGGTCAAAATTAAGGTTAAAAAAAAGACATTGTTAAGATCTCTCAGCGCTCTAAGCCGGGACTTCTTAAATTTTTTCCACTCATGGCCCCTTTTTGCCTGAGAAATTTTTACGTGACCCCAGGTATATAGGTATGTAAAATAGGTATACTTTTATTGTTGCCAAATTTTTTGCAACCCCTACATTAGTTGCATGACCCCATATGTGGTCATGACCCACAGTTTAAGAAGTTAGGCTCTAAGCAACTTTCTATGTTTATAAATTGCAGAGAAGATGCAAATCGTTGTCACCTGGAGCTCCTGTTCCTGTTCTAAAGATTTCCCAGAATTGCCACCAAAGACTGCTATAACTCTGGGACAGAGAGTTTGTAGCTCAGAATATATTTCCAATTAACTAGAACTATAATTAATTATTAATTCAAAGTGCTTAATAAAGGCATCTCAGAGTAGACAGAAGGTGGTCATTGCATCCAGATCTTGGCTGTGATACAGACTAACTTGCCTCTGGGACCCCCAGCAAGTCACCTCACCTCTCAAGGTCCCAGACTACCCTCTGAAATTATACATTAGCTAGTCATCAGCTAATCTCCATTGATTAAAACAGATTCCACATCAGGAGTCCTACAAAGATAATATTACACATTCAGACCTCCTCCTTTTTTAACCCTTAAAAAGATATATTTAGAGGCAAAGTGGTATATTGGCCAAATATAATAAATGAACTATTTATCAGGTGCTATGGGAAGTTGTAAATATATGTTGATACTTTTGTTAACTTTTTCAATGACTTTGTCAAAGATCTTTGGCCACACTGCCCTTCATATGGTCCAAAAAAAAAAAATGTACTCTGCAGAGCACTGTGGCCAAGTGCTGTGGATACAAATACAAAAGCAAGATGGTCCCTGCTCTCCAAGAGCTCACCTTTTAATGGAAGAGACAACACATATGGAAGGTTTCAGCTACAAGTCAGATGGAAAAGTCAATCCTTCAAGTGCAGTGGCAAAGCAGATGGTCATGCCTTTTTCTTTAATGTCATTTCCACTAATAAAATCATAACAATTTCTAATTTCAATCCATTTGACAGTGCCAAAGTCTTTGGTAGGAAGAACTTTCCTTTCTTGGTCTTCAATAGCTATGGCAAGAACACTTTCAGGAGCAGTTATCAGGCTGCATCTTCCCAGAGATTGCTTCCCAGGATGACTGCAGACACTGGACTGAAAGAATTGCTGTTCCCAGGGTTCTTGGGTTTAGGGTCCTGGGCTAGGTTGTATCAGGAACTGAGGGGAAATGGTGGTCTTGGTGGTGGTGGTTTGACCTGGCACATACTGCCTCTTGTCTTTTCTCAGGGTGCCTTACTGCTTCAACTAAGCTGTCTTTCCTGCCCTGGGAATAGGAGCTGGTTGGCAGTTGGTGGGGATAGCTGGTCCCTTTTCCCCAGGAGCCACCCCCAGATAATGGCTGAGAATTTTTCCTGGAAACAGCCTTAGGAGGTGGTAAAAGTGCTGCCATTTCTGGGTTCATATCCCCATCTGCCTGTTGGCGGCAGATGTTGCTGGTTTTAATAAGGAAAGTGGTCCCCTTCTCCACAACGATTTTCCCCTTCAATAGTGTGTGTGTGTGTGTGTGTGTGTGTGTGTGTGTGTATTTAAACACAAGGCCATTAAACAAAGTGGGGAAATCAATTATTTAGTCTATTTCTTTTTTAAAATTTAGTCTATTTCTATAAAGTTTGGATGAAATTTGAATAGCAAATGGAGGTCATGTTCATAGTATACATTTTAACATATGTTGGTAATTCTAATATAGAGGAGCCCAACCATCCCAAATACACCCCAGCAAAAAAAGGATACCAGATAGAATAGTGATCAGGAATAAGAGCCAATATCAGTTAACTCCTCTATAGCCAAAAGCCTACAGGTTGTGCCGAGGGGAATGGAAGTTAGCTGAAGCTCTGGTAGATGGATTTGAAGACTCCTAGTGAGTGATCTGAGTATGAATCCACCCAGGGATCTGAATTTAGCCTGACCTCTAGTAAATGGACTTTTGGAGCCTGAGTGCTCAGAATGAATGTAGACCAAGCAAATCAGATGTCAACAGTATTTTAGCCCTGCCTGGTAACATGAGGTACAGGCAACAGAGTGTAAAGAATTAATTGTGATTTAGAAGCCCCAGGCCCCTAGCCCGAGGCTCAAGCACCGCTGGTACAGTGTTCCACCCACCTCATGCTGACGCCTATATGGGCCTGGCCAAATTATAATGATGGGAAGCAGGGTGAGGGCAGTCAGGTGACCTTCAGCATGGGGAAGCTGGGAGGTGGCCATTCTACAACCATCTGTTAATTCTGTCAATTAAGGCTGCCAGCCAATTAGCTTCGGGCTGTATGTGTGACTGCCTTGTTTCCTGTGAGAGAGGGGGTTGTTGGTAAGGAGAAGGGAGGAGATTTGCCATTCTGGCTTTGGAGCTGGGAAGAGATGGGACACAGTCATATATTCTGTTGAGCCCTGGGTGGTGGTGTGATTCAGGTCATATTATTTTCATTCCCCCATTCCTTTTTTTCCTTTCCCTTAATTCTACTAATCTTACTTGTGTTTTTAAGTTTGTTCTTGTTAATGAACCTTGTTCTGTTTTTGAAAGAGGCTGTTAATCTCCTTCCTTGCCCCAATATTGCAGCGAGCCACCTAACTAACACTCCCCAATTAAAATTTGGCCCCTACAAGAGCAAGGCTTCATACTCTACTGGGCAGAACTCCAGCCAACAAAGCAGGGAACTAGGCCCAGCTTAAAAAACAAGAACACAGAATGCTGTCTTCAAGGTGTAGAGTGAGTGGAAGAACAACAGCCAAGTTCTTACAACTATTAGAGCAAGGTTTTTTTTTTAAAAAAGTACTAGATTGAAAAATTATAAAATATGAGAAGACACCATGATAAGTAAAATTTTGCCAGCCCAGGTTGCCACAAAAATGCAGAAGCTTGTCAACACAGGGTAAGGAAAATGGTCTGGGAGTGCAGCTCTCTCCTGGCTGAAGGATCAGGGGCAAGCCAGGTAAACCTAGAGCCTGAAGCTATACACAGAGAACAGAGAGAAGGGAACCCACACCAGAGAGTCTATTCAAAGACATGTGGAGCCTGAAGCTGTGTTACTGTGACCCCAAAATAGAGCTCAGAAGCCTTTTGGCCTCAGACTAGGAGAGCGATAATGAGACCATACTGGTGCAGTACATTGGCAGGATCAACTCCTTAGGTCCTTGAAGAACAATGCTCATTACCCAGATGTCAGATGATAAATATGATTTTACTAAAGAAGACCTTACTATTTCCAGAAGTGCACAGAGTCTGATCTCAACACAAATGATCATTTAGGGAAATAAAACTAGAAAATGAGGAAATAGAGGAAAATAGCAAAAATAAAGAAATATTATGGAACCAGAGATGCTCAGGACAAACTCGGAATAATATATCATGCACAAGCAAATCCTCAAAGAAAATTTTAGATTTGCCAGAAATTATACTGGCAGTCTTAGAAGAAATTAAGCAAGAGTTGTAAAATGAAAGTGGAAAATAAATGAAGTCTGTAGAAGGAAGGATGGGAAAGAAAATTAAAGCCTTAGAGGAAAGAATTGGAAGAATCAACATCTTGGCATAGGAATTGCAAAGCCTTACTTAGGTAATGACTCTTTCAGAATTAGACTGAACCAGAGACTAATAACTCTGAGACAATACCAAAACAAAATTTGAAAACTGAGGGGACAGCCAGGTGGCACAGCTATGGATTCAGGAGGACCTGAGTTCAAATCTGGCCTCAGACACAGTCTTCCTGTTTCAGAATGGGGCACAAGAACTCAGGTTAACACAGGTTAGGTCAGAACCAGAGGCAGTGCATAGCTAAGGGATAGGCCAGTGCCACCTGCAGGCTCTCTGTAGCTCACTACTTACTGTAACACAAAAGTAACCAGTTGATGGTGAGATTGAAAACTGGGGTGGGGGAGACTTAGGGGATCTGGGGGTAGCTGTTGGAGAAGACAAGATGGGATGGAATTGCTGCTGGTGCATGTAGAAGGGTTTGCCTTGGCAAGGAGGTCTACCTCTTCATGTATGACAGGGAGGTAAATTTTTTCCATCTCTTTTAGATTAAGCTTAATCATTCTAATTATACAGCCCTCTTCCATTCTTGAGTTATTCTATAAATGTTTCCCTATTTCTGCTTGCTAACTTTACTTTGCATTGTGATGTTTAAAATCTAGATTGTGTGATCGCCTTAAATTAGAAGCTTCAGCACTAGTCTTTGGGCATTAAACATTTATTAAAGCATACAGGTATTCACAAGGAGTTCAGAAAGTTAAGAAAAAGTCTATGTAGCCTAGAGTTCCAGCCTGGTTGGGTTCTTCCTCAAGTCCTCTGCCACAAGCCTGCTTCAATCATGAACTCTCTCCAGCAAACTGATTGTGGAAGCTTTTTATAGGTCTGGAACAGAGGTGGTCCTTACACATTGCTTCAAGCTGATTGGTTGGTGTCATCCAAATCCATTGGTTCTGAAGGTGTTCTCAAGTTGTGATTACAATCCAGTTAACTTGAAGTAGACTAATCAGCAGTTAATCACTCTCACTTGATTCAATCAGTCTAGATTAATCTCCAGGTGGGTCTTTGAGTATCTGCTAAATCTCATTTTTTCATCACAGCATCACTTCGTGTACATTTTCCACATTCTCCTTATACTAACATTCCATTATATTTAAATATCACAATTTGTTTAGCCAGTCCCTAATTGATGGGCTTCTCCCCCCGAAACCACCCCAGTTCTTTGCCAATACAAAACAAAACAAAAAAAAAATACTGCTAGAATATTTTCGACATGCACAATTCTGAGGGGGGAAATAGGAAAAATATTTCCCCACAATAGGCAGTAAAGTGAAGTGTGAAAAGCACTAGGCAGGCTCAGAATACCTGCATGTGACTGCTCTGTGGCTCTGGATCAAAGGAGCAGTAATCTAGAGCCCAAGGGGATGTCAGAAGCCATGGACTCCTGCCCCCTCCCTTTATAGATAGAGAAACTGAGGTCCAAAGTGGTTCTGTGACTGATAATTTGTAGTTGTGAGACAATGTAATAATCTTGCTGAACCTCAGTTTTCTCAGCCACAATATAGGAATAATAATTATTCCAATTCTTACTTCACAGATTCGTTGTAGAGAAAATGCTTTGTCAACTTAATAGAACTATAGAACTATGTTATTCCTCATTGCAACAGGAACCCACTGGCAACAAGAGGCTTCTTTAAGCTTCATTCTTGCTAAGATGAACAATGCATTTTACTTGCCGGTTAGCCAGGGTGGGAGGAAAGGAGAGCTTGCTAGCATTTGGTATTCTACTTCAACAAACTGCTTCTCTTTATTATCATTACTTCTTTATTTCATTCTCTGCTGAAGTGAGTCCTTCACTGGAAAAACAACTTTTTGGGAGAGACAGTAGGAATATGATTAGGGGTTGAAGCAGCTAGCTCCTTAGTGTTGTTTTTCCCCGGTCTGAACCAAAGGTGGAAGATTAGGGAAATTAGGAATCCTTGAACACAATTTGGAAAGAAAAAAAAACCCTAAAGATAAACACCATCTTTCTTTTATATTCTTTTTTTTTTTTTTTTTTTTGCAGGGCAATGAGGGTTAAGTGACTTTCCCAGGGTCACACAGCTAGTAAGTGTCAAGTGTCTGAGGCCGGATTTGAACTCAGGAACTCCTGATTCCAGCGCCAGTGCTCTATCCACTGCGCCACCTAGCTGCCCCTAAACACCATCTTTCTAACCAATTTACAAATCACTTTTCTCCCCCATCCTCAAAAAACAAACAAAAAAAACCCCACAGGAAGCTCTAAAGACACTGCAGATTCTCACATTCTTCTTTAGGAACTTAAAATTGCTAAAGAACAGGAGATATGTTGGAAGTCTAGCTTTCGATTTAACCTTGTTACCTTAATTTTGGGGACTGGTAAATGAGGGGGGCAATTGTGCACCAGAAAAATCACCAGACTGGGTCAGGATTCTAGTCAGAGCTTTGTTATACTGGTTATCTGTGTGGGACAATTATGGATTTGAGTCAGATTAAACTCTGAGGATGGAGTATGAAAGATACCCCCCCACCCCACCCCCCAATAGCTAGCCTCTCACTTTGCCTAAAAGTTAATTGCTTGTCAAATTCTGTCTCCTTTAAGTTTTGTTGTTGAGATAATGGACTTGGGTCAGTTCTGTAAACTGGGGATGGGGTCTGGGAGATATCCAGTCCCCCAGTAAGTTTTATTACTTGTCACAGTTCTACCAATTAGCACTATTTACTTTATTTCTGCTTAGTTCCCACATGCCAGCTACACCTTAGTTTATGGCCTGTAAAAACAAAAAACAAAAAACTCCCCTCTCACATGTCAGAATCCCAGTCCCTGTCATGGATTAATTGCAGTCAGATAAGGGAGTGATTTCTGCCTCCCTCTTTCTTTGACATTCCTCAGACTTCTACCCCTTCCCCTTCTCCCCTTTGTTCTTGGACATGTCTCCATATATGGATCACGAGCTGGGTACGCACGCACCTTTGGTGAGACAGGATTGGATGTTAGATTGTGAGCTCATCCACCCTAGGTGTAAGTGGAGACAGTACTTTTCAAGATTACTATAAAAACCTAGAAGATTGGGCATATCTTTGTAAGACTTTTTTGTGTAATTGGGTTTTGCCCATCCTCATGAGAATGTAATAAACCTGTCTCTGCTTGACTTGGTGGTCTCCTTGAGTTATTTGGGTAAACTGAGGCAGTTTGTCCCAAACATTATCCAACTTTGAGAAGTCATTCCCTTTCCCTGGGCCCTATCTCCTCATTTGTAAAATGAAAGGACAGGAGGAGATAACTATACTACAAAGTTCCCATAGCTCCCATCTCATATTTATTTGCCCACACTTCAGACTGGTCCAAAGAGACTCAACCACCCCTGGGGGTCACCACATATTTTTATTTATTTATTTTCAGGGTAATGAGGGTTAAGTGACTTACCCAGGGTCACACAGCTAGTAAGTGTCAAGTGTCTGTGGCTAGATTTGAACTCAGGTCCTCCTGAATCCAGGGCCAGTGCTTTATCCACTGCGCCACCTAGGTGCCCAGTCACCACATATTTTAAGGTTTAGGTGGACTGAAGGGAGGGCCAAAAAGTTTGTAGGGATGATCTAAGTCTTCATATTATCATTATTTTGCTGCTTCCAACACTAAGAGAAACCTCAAGTGGTTTTCTGTTATGCTGCTCAAAGCAATTGTGCAGTTCAGATGTTTTATCCCACATTATTCCCAATTCCAGTTGCAGAAATACCATTATGGGATTTTAGTAGCTTTCTTCAGCTCAGCCTGACCACCTCACATGTCAGAGATTCATGTAGTTTATTTAAGGGTGACAGATTCCTGTGATGTAGGAGGCAAAAAAGGGGTTAACAGAAAAAAATCTAAGACCTGAGCTCTGATTTAGATCTGAGCTCTAAGAGACCCCAGTTAATGGATAACCTAAAATCTTGGGCCCTCATCAAAGACAGGGCCTAGATTCTTGTTAACTGGTACCTTGAGGTCTGGCTCCTATTAATTATCCCCATTAATCACCACCCACAACAAAAACATAAAGAAACAGGTCATAGGGATCTTAACTACAACAAAAATGCAGAGACAGATCACAGAGACCCCAGCTGAATACTCAAAAATTAGGCCTCAGGGGCAGCTAGATGGCGCAGTGGTTAAAGCGTTGGCCCTGGATTCAGGAGTACCTGAGTTCAAATCCGGCCTCAGACACTTGACACTTACTAGCTGTGTGACCCTGGGCAAGTCACTTAACCCTCATTGCCCTGCAAAAAACAAAAAACAAAAAAAACAAAAAAACAAAAATTAGGCCTCAGAATAAGAAAGTGAAAAAACACCAAAACACTCTGACCTTGGCAAGTTGAGGTAATATGTGCAGAAAAGGCCAAATTTGTCCCCACATTGTTAAAGGCTAAAATTCTAGCTAAACTGTCTAAAATATCCAATGAGTGGTTGCCAATAAATTATAAGCTTTAGCAAGAGTTAGACTTTTAAGCATTTATTAAGGAAAATAAGAATTTGGTAAAGAGAGAAGAAAAGGCCTAGATTCCTATCTATTAAAGGGAGAACACATTTCTAGCTCCCTTCTCCACCAGCATCCCCAGGAAAAGAGAGAGAGGCAGAGCGCCCGGTTCCCCCTTCCTCCTCCCACCAGCAAAGTCACTTCCTGACACCAAAGAAAAGACACATGGTCTTGCCCTCAAAGACCTTCCTTAATGGCGGAGCTTTTCTACAGTAAGTCTCCAGTAGGTGGCGTCATTCCAATCATTACAACATTCATCTTATGACATGTAAACCCCCAAAACACACCTTCACGGAAAAAAGGTACCTGCCTCAGGGGTTGGCTTAGAACCCTAGAAACTACAAATTAGGATAAACCCTCCCATGTACCTCCCTAAGGTGGAGATTATTATGAGACTGATAATCAATTTATCCATACTATAAATATAACTGTCCTTTCCCTATTCAAGAGACACCTCCATGATGCTCTCCTTGCATTCACAGTATTGCAATAAAACTTGGGAAAACTTGTAATTCTTTTGGGATGACTCATGATCCATATGATCTATTAATTTGCCATCCCACATCACCTGGATACACTGGAAGTTTCTCTTTGCATGGTTCTTTTCTTTGCCTTTTCTCTCATCCTGGGAGTTACCTCCTTGGGACTAAATATGCCACTTTAAGAGGGACTTCTCAACAGCTTGAAAATTGCCAAAGAAAGGGGGAAATGTTTTAAAATATATTTTGACATAGTTTTAAAATAACCTAAATTTCCCACAAGTCCTTCTCTCTCCCTCTCCCAGAGAGCCATCCCATATAGCAAAGAAATTTAAAAAAGAAAAAGATGGGGGGCAGCTAGGTGGCGCAGTAGATAAAGCACTGGCCCTGGATTCAGGAGGACCCGAGTTCAAATCCGACCTCAGATGCTTGGCATTTACTAACTGTGCAACCCTGGGTAAGTCACTTAACCTTCATTGCCCTGCCAAAAAAAAGTGAAAAAGATGAAGAGAAAAGACTGATCAGAAAAGAAAATGTAGTAGTGTTCAGTATTTATGAATCCCCAAGCAAAGGAGTGGAGGAAGGTATGGAAGGGAAAGTTTCTGACATTTCTAAACTCTAAGGTTCACTTGAGGAAAAAATGCTTTTTAGATAGATGATTCTTCTTCACATGTAGCCAATGGTGGATTGATTCACGAAATAAAAACAAACATCTGCTTCATCTATCTTTTTGTTACAAGAAGAACATCTAGTTTTTAAAATTGCTTTAATAATAACATTTCTTTAAAAGGAACCAATGAGGGGCAGCTTGGTGGTGCAGTGGATAAAGCACAGGTCCTGGATTCAGGAAGATCTGAGTTCAAATCCAACCTCAGACACTTGACACTTACTAGCTGTGTGACCCTGGGCAAGTCACTTAACCCTCATTGCCCCACCAAAAAAAATAAAAATAAAAATAAAAGGAACCAATGAAAGGAACATCTTTCCATTCCGGACTTGATTCTCACTGACGGTATAGTATAGCGTCTGAGACTGAATTTGGAATCAGAGGGCCTGAGTTCAAATCTCAATTCACTTAACCAATACAAACCTCAGTTTCCTAATAGTAAAATGAGAAAATTGTACTAAATGGCTTCCATCTTTAAATCGACATGAACACATGATCTTAGGAACAAGGAAGATCTAATTGCTGAAGGAGAAATGATGGGAACTTGTGGGTAAGTGTCCATTCCATCTTAGAATTTATGACTGAAGGGTGGTGCAGTGGATAAAGTGCCAGCCCTGGATTCAGGAGAACCTGAATTCAAATCTGGCCTCAGACACTTGACACTTGACATTTACTAGCTGTGTGACCCTGGGCAAGTCACTTAACCCTCATTGCCCTGCAAAAAAAAAAAAAATTATGATAGAAAAACTAGGCAGAGTTTGATACAGAATCTAAATTTTGATAAAGTGAATTTCAAAGGGATCAGAGAAAGGATAGGTGGCTTAAATAGTTATCCCATTTCTGGCTTACATTGTACATTGAGTATGTTTCTACTCCCTCCTTTGGTGAGATCCTCAGACGTGAGACAAAACCCAGGGCTGAATGATCTTGTCCATGTAGTGGGTAAAATCCAGTCTTTTTTTTTTAATGGCAAAGACCCTGCCATTTATTTTGTTTTGTTTTTTTAAATATTATTTTATATTTTCCAATTACATGTAAAGATAGTTTTCAGTATTCATTTTTGAAAGATTTTGAGTTCCAAATTTTTCTCCCTCTCTTTCTTTCCCTCCTCCCCCTCCAAGACAGCAAGCAATATTATATAGGTTATACATTACAATCCTGTTAAACATATTTCCACATTAGTTGTGTTGTGAGAGAAGAATCAGAACAAAAGGGGGAAAAGAAAGAAGAAAGAAGAAACAAAAACCAACAAAAGTGAAACTAATATGCTTTGATTTGCAATCAGACTCCATAGTTCTTCCTCTGGGTGTGGAGAGCATTTTCCACCATGAATCCTTTGGAATTTTCTTGAATCATGGTATTGCTGAGAAGAGCTAAGTCTATTACAGTTGATCATTGTTGTTGTTACTGTGTATAATGTTCTCCTGGTTCTGCTCACTTCACTCAGCATCAGTTCATATAAGTCTTTCCAGGTTTTTCTGAAATCTTCCTGCTCATCATTTCTTACAGCACAATAGTATTCCATTATATTCGTATACCACAATTTGTTCGGCCATTCCCCAATTGGTGGGCTTTCCCATGAGAATGAAAATAAAGCTCTTTTGAAACATCTTCAACACTAGGGTCCCAGAAATTTTTTTTTTTTTTTTTTTTTTTGCGGGGCAATGGGGGTTAAGTGACTTGCCCAGGGTCACACAGCTAGTAAGTGTCAAGTGTCTGAAGCCGGATTTGAACTCAGGTACTCCTGAATCCAGGGCCGGTGCTTTACCCACTGTGCCACCTAGCTGCCCCAGGTCCCAGAAATTTTTGAGTGCTATTTCTCACATGCCTATTCATATCCTTTGACTTTATCAATTGGGGAATGAGTTGTATTCTTATAAATTTGATTCCATTCTCTATATATTTGAGAAATGAAGCTTTTATCAGAAACTATGGCTATAAAAACTGTTTTCCAGCTTTCTGCTGGACACCTATAGCTAGGTGTCACAGTGGATAGAGCAGTGGACTTGGAGTCAGGAAGACCTAAGTTCAAGTTTGACCTCATACACTTACTAGCCATTTGACCCCTGACGAGTCACAACTTCTATGTGCCTCAGTTTCTTACCTATAAAATGAAGGTAATAATAGAACCTACTTTCCAGGGTATTTGTGAGGATTAGATGAGATATTTGTAAAGTACTTAGCACAGTGCCTGATACATAGTAGATACTTCATAAATCCTCTTTCCCTTTATCCTTATAGTAAAAATGACATTTCTAGCATAGTTACTAGTGCTCTTCCCAGGCCAGGGAGAAGTGCCCTGTACCACCACCTACTTAATGTTTTCTGGCCCACCAGGAGGGACCTCCATCTCCCTCAGAGTGTCAATGGAGATGATGAGGGAAATGAGGGTAGAAAATAAAATCTTCATCCTGTGAGAGACCTCTGAGGGGCAGTCCCCTTCCTTGGTGACTGGTTAGACTCTTTCACTTCCTTCTTGTTGTCATAAAACAAGCCCCCTCCCAATAATGCCACTCCTTGTCTCTCCAAATCCTCTCTGGGGGAAAAGCTGTACAATGATCCCTGGGTGTTATACAGGGAGCAACATGGAAGGGTTTGTCAGTTTTATGTTTCAGTAAGTACTTGGCTACAGGGGGCCTACCTTTTGTGATACTGCAGGTGGCACTGGGATTTCCCTCTGCCTCTGGGTCATTCTTCTCTGTCTTCTGCCACTGGGTCCCACATTTGTAGCTGCTGACCCTTACTACTACCACTGGGGCCTGTTTTTCTGCCTCTTGCCCTCTCTGCTGTGGTCAGCTGCTAACCTGAGCTCTTGTGCCCCATTCTGAAACAGGCAGAGAGTGGTGTCGGCCTATTCCGCTATGCCACTGTCACTTCTGGGGCCTGACTCTCCCCTTTTCTAGGGCCTGTGTTGCCACGGCCATCATGAGCTCAGCCACTGGGGCTTGATTTTGCTCTCAGATGCTTGGGGAAAGACACAGATCAGCAAAAACAACAAAGCCAGAAACTCCTCTAGGACAGTACATATGCTAGAGCTCCCAAGTGGAAGTTGTCATCATTTATGCTTGGGTAGGGGCAAATGGTTCTAAAGACTTAAGTTATGTTCTTCAGGTGACTTTCATTGGAAGAGAAGAGAGGGAGAGGGAATGACAATTTTAAACTGATGAAGTACCTTGTCCATCCTCAACTAATTAAATGGAGGTTCACTTGGTATATCTGTTGATATCCCCAATTCCTCGAATGTGTCTGGGTTCTCCCCAATTCCAGAAATATCTCCTAGAAAGAGATATATATTGTCCTTTCAAGTGCCTTCCCTAATGACTCACACCAAAGAACTAGAAAATTCCTGGGGCAAAATTGAAGCTGGTTTCTCAAATTACAAATTAAAGAAACAAATAAAATTTAGTTTCTTCAGCATAATGGTTAGACATTTCTAAAATTTCAGAGAATCTGCCTTGGTTTTCATTCTCTCATTGCTGGGGTCCCTCAAGGCACCCCCTCAATGGCAGGCTATGTCCATAAAATTATAGGTCTTTAGATTGCTGGTTAAATTGCTTTGTCATTTCTAAAAGGCTATTCAAAACCAAATGATTTCTACAAATATAGCTCTATTAGAGCTGGAATTCTTTTAGAAGGCTTCCCCTGAGGTAATTGGGTGATGATACCATTAGCAAAACAAATGCAATCAATCCCAGCAAGGCCAGAACACTACTAGTTTTTCTGAATTTGTCTTTTCCTGATGAGGAGAAAAAGCCTTTTCAATTCCAATTCAATACCTCCAGTATACTTTGAAGGAATACATAATTCAGAAGAGATCCCCTGGTAGAACTTGGAGAAGGCATAAATCAACAGGCTGGAAGGCCCAACACAGTTGGAGGGCCTAAAACACAATTTACCAAAATTATCTTCAAGGTACAATTCTTTTTTTTTTGGCAATGGGGGTCAAGTGACTTGCCCAGGGTCACACAGCTAGTAAGTGTCAAGTGTCTGAGGCCGGAATTCAGGGCCGGTGCTTTAACCACTGCGCCATCTAGCTGCCCCCTCAAGGTACAATTCTTAAGAACATTCTCACATGGGACCCTCCTTGCTAAATGGCCATCAACAGTTTACTCTCTAATATCCCAGGAGTGGAAGCATGGTAGGCAACCAGCATCTCTGGAGGTGTCATCTGTGAGGAAATGAGTGACTGTCTCCTCTCAATGAGGCTGTGGAGACTTCCCCTGGGAAAGTGGAAGTGACACTCAAATGTGGGTTAATTCAGATAGAGAGTCCCCCTGGGGAAGTAGAGGCAAAGGGTTGGGAATACTCTGTTCCAATTAGCTAGTTTTTGCACATAGATTGTAACCCTTGAGTAATCTGAGCAGTGATGAAAAAGGGGAGGGGCCATTTGCGTTAGGGACTAGGGGATAAAACGGGGCCTGTGAGCCTCCATTTTTGGCACCCACCAACTGCACACTGGGCTGCCCATTCTCACAAGGATGACAATAAACAAGCCTTTGTCACAATCACTGCTGAGTTCCGGAGAATTATTGAGCAGGAGTCGTTTTTCTCACATCACCAAACACACTATTAGAAGTATGAAGTTGAATAAGTCAGTCAGTTAATAAAGATTTATTAAGTGCCTACTTGTGTGCCAGTCACTGTGCTAAGTGCTACAAACATAAAGAAAGGGAAAAGACAGTATCTGCTATCAAGGAGCTCACAAGTTAATGGGCTAGACAATACATGCAAAAAAATGTACAAATAAGCTGTTGTGGGAAAATATGGGCCCCCCTCAAAAGCTGATTGAAGTTGTCTGGGTTACAATTAATATCTGGGAGGTGAATTTCAGCTGGGAGAAGGGTGTTTACTAATGGCTCCTTTCCTTCCCTCCACCTCCTCTCGAAATCAGGATCACATGATGAGAGAGACCCAAGGCTGATCACATGGGGGAGGAGTTTAGAGGGCTGCTCCTTTGACTGTACTGCATTCCAATTGGCTAGAGTTTGTTGCCGGTGTCTTGGTGCACAAATTGTAACTGAGGAAGAAGGGCAGAGCCAGCCGGGTTAAGAGATAAAAGGGCTCCTGAGTCCCATGCTCACTGCCATTTACATTAGGGAGCTGACCCATTCACGCATGAATGTATAAATAAAGACCTTGGATATTTCTCCAACACTGAGTCCCAGAAATTTTTAAATGGGGTTTCTCACAATTTTGGTGCCCAGCATGGGCCTAGTTTTATGAAATTATGATCTGTAAGGAACCCTTTGCCAGGCCTTCAAGTCCAGTTCTCCCTGACAAGGACATCAGGCTGAGCTCTTATCAGTGGTTGGGTGAGAACTGGACGTGGAGGCATGGGTGGTTCCAATTAAGGGAAGGGACTCGCACAGTTGTTAGAAAAGTCTCAAACACAGAAGGATTAAGTAAGCTTAAAAAAATATGTGTGTGTGTATATATATATATATATATATTTGGGGGGGGCTGAATGCCAGGCCATTTGAGTCAACAAAGGGTGCTAAAAAACCACATAAGTCAGGGGCAGCTAGGTGGTGCAGTATATAGAGCACCAGCCCTGCATTCAGGAGGACCTGAGTTCAAATCTGACCTCAGATACTTAATACTTACTAGCTGTGTGACCCTAGGCAAGTCACTTAACCCCAATTGCCTCACCAAAAAAAAAAAACCAACAAAAAACCAAACAAAAACCATAAGTCTATGCGCATGGAACCCCATGGAAAGAAAGGGGCTGTTGAGTGAATTCTTTTCCGGGGTACTCTTGGCAGTTTGGGGAAACTGAGGCAAACCCCAGCTGTCTATAATGCTGGGCTGTTTGAGTTGGGTGGGCAATGGTAATGCTGGGCCGTTTGAGTCAGTGGGCAACAGAGGGGGAAGAGGGGTTTATAGAGAAACCCCTGAACCCTGTGTGGCCTCATGGGACTCCTGGGAGATGAGCCCCTCCCAGTGGGTGGTAGGGGAAAGGAGTGGAACCCTGTTGGTGCTAACAGTGAAATAGGTCCGAGGTAAAGTGTTTTAGGGTGAAGGTGTTTGAGTTGGGGGGGAACGCTGTATGTTCTCCACCCCCCCTTCACATGGCAGATTCTGCTATGGAGGTAGGGAAGGACTGAGAGAGTGTCTGCATCTCGTCTTGTGTGTGAATGTGTGAAATTGTGTTATGTGTTCAAGTCTTTGTAAAATGTGTACTAAATGGGTAGGAAGTCAGGCTCGCTGACTTAGAGCCTGGGTGTGGAATGCGAGTGCCTAGTGGGGTACTTTTGATATATATGTACTTTGTGGTGGAACGGCTTAGGAACAGAAGGGAAAATGTGGAATGCTTGGGGTGGATGGATGGTTCTTGGGGAAATTGGTACTAGAATGAAATTGTCAATTGGGGTTCTATGGGATGTCAGGTGTAGTTAAAATTTATCGTTGTGATGTTCTATGTGGATGAATTTAATTAATTGTGGTAGTGGTTTTCCGTGAGAGAGATACGGACAGAGAGGACAAGAAAGGGAAAGAAAGAGAAAGGGACAGACAGGGACAGAGAGGGCAAGAAAGGGAAAGAAAGAGAAAGAAAAGAAAAGGACAGACAGGGACAAAGAGGGCAGGAAAAACACCCATAGTGAGATGGATTGTAGGGAAGGGAGATTTGTGTATGGAGCAATGTAGTTAAAAAGGAAGAATCTGGGAAAGAAAAGTCTTGTTGGTGATTTTAACACAGACTTGAAGAAAACCTGGAGGAAAAGATGAAGAGGACCTTCCATGCATGGGAGACAGCAGAGAAAATGCCCAGAGCCCAGATGGGAATATCCTGCTCATGGAGTAGCAAGGAAGATGGAATTATACAGTATACATGGTGGGGTGCAATTTGTAAGATGACCAGGAAGGGGGGGCAGGTTATGAATGGCTTTGGATACCAAACAGGATTTTATATTTGCTCCTGGAAGGGGGAGAGAAATCATTTTGGCAGCTGAATGGAGGATAGACTGGAGTGGTGAGAGATGTGACAGGTAGACTAACTAGCAGGTGTTAATATGAATGTATTATATAAATGGATTTTATGAGACCCTGGATTAATAGGAGCAAAATGCTCTTTGACTAAAACTTCAAACTGAACCCAGAGAGCTAGCTGATAAGTCCCTATTTACTACTTTCCGCAAGAGAGTAAACAAATCAAAATGTTCCTTTGAAGTCCCCATTCACTATCTTCTTCTTTTTTGTTGTTGTTTTTTTGTGAGGCAATTGGGATTAAGTGACTTGCCCAGGGTCACACAGCTAGTAAGTGTCAAGTGTCTGAGGCCGGATTTGAACTCAGGTCCTCCTGAATCCAAGGCCGGTGCTCTATCCACTGCACCACCTAGCTGCCCCTGGATAGCTTTTTTTTATCCTAAGTTCTCCAGAATTGTCTTGGATCATTGTATTGCTGAGAAGAGCTGTCATTCAAAGTTGTTCATCATACAATATTGCTATTACTGTATACAATGGTCTTTTGGTTCTGGTCATTTCACTTTGCATCAGTTCATGTAAGTCTTTCCAGGTTTTTCTGAGAGCATCCTGATTCTTTATTGCACAATAGTATTCCACCACAACTTGTTCAGCCATTCCCTAATTGATGGATATCCCTTCAATGTCCAATTCTTTGCCACCACAAAAAGAGCTGCTATAAATATTTTTGTATATATAGGACCTTTCCCTTTTTGTTTTTTAATCTCTTTGGGATACAGACCTAGTAGTGGTACTTCTGGGTTAAAGTGTGTGTACAGTTTTATAGCCCTTTGGGCATAGTTTAAAATTGCTCTGCTGAATGATTGAATCAGTATACAACTTCATCAATAGTGCATTAGTGTCTCAATATCCTTCCCAACTTTTGTCATTTTCCTTTTCTGTCCTATTAGCCAATTTGATTGGTGTGGGGTGGTAGCTCAGAGTTGTTTTAATTTGCATTCTCTAATTAATAGTGATTTAGAGCATTTTTTTCACTGGATTGTAGATAGTTTTGATTACTTAATCTGAAAACTGCCTGTTCATATCCTTTAATCATTTACCAATTAAGGAATGGCTTTTTTTTTTCTAGAAATTTCATCCAGTTCTCTATATATTTGTGAAATGAGGCCAAATTAGAGAAACTTGCTGTAAAATTTCTTTCAGTTATGATTACTATGTATTTCCCTCTATCCTATTTCCCTCATTTATCCTACTCTCTTTCTCCTTTCACCCTGTCCATTCTCATTCATTTATTTTTTTTTAAGTGAGGCAGTTGGGGTTAAGTGACTTGCCCAGGGTCACACAGCTAGTAAGTGTCAAGTGTCTGAGGCTGGATTTGAACTCAGGTCCTCCTGACTCCAGGGCCGGTGCTCTATGCACTGCGCCATCTAGCTGCCCCCACCCTGTCCATTCTCAAAAGTATTTTGCTTCTGACTCTTTCTTCTCCCCAATCTACTCTCCCTTCTATCAGCCCTGCCCCTTTCTCTTGGCCCTGTCCCCTCCAACTTTCTTGTAGTGTAAAATAGATGCCTATATCCAACTGAATGTGTAAGTTATTCTCTCTTTGAGCCAATTCCAATGAAAGTAAGATTCCCATGCTCCCCTTCACTCCCATCTTCCCCTCCACTATAAAAGTTCTTTCTCACCTCTTTTATGTCAATTTACCCCCATTCTACCTCTCCCTTTCCCCTTATCCCAGTGCATTCTTCTTTCTCCACTATTTTTTTAGATAACCATCCCATCATATTCAACTCACACCTGTGTCTTCTATGTATGCTCCTTCTAGCTACCCTAATAATGGGAATTATTTTTTTTTTTTACGGGGCAATGGGGGTTAAGTGACTTGCCCAGGGTCACACAGCTAGTGTCAAGTGTCTGAGGCCGGATTTGAACTCAGTTCCTTCTGAATCCAGGGCTGGTGCTTTATCCACTGCGCCACCTAGCCGCCCCCAATAATGGGAATTTTTTAGGAGTTGCAAGTACCATTTTCCCATACAGGAATGTTGACAGTTTAACTTTATTGAATCCCTTATTCTTTCTCTTTCTCTTTCCTGTTTACCTTTTTATGTTTCTCTTGAATCTTATATTTGTGAGTTAAATTTTCTATTTAATTCTGCTCTTTTCATCAGGAATGCATGAAAGTCCTCTATTTCATTGAATATTCATTTCCTTCCCCTGCCAAGGATTATGCTAAGTTTTGCTGGGTAGGTGATTCTTGGTTGTAATCCTAGCCCCTTTGCCCTCCAGAATATCATATTAAAAGCACTCTGATCCTTTAATGTGGAAGATGCTAAATCTTGTGTTATCCTGACTGTGACTGCATGATATTTGAATAATTTCTTTTTGGCTCCTGGCAATATTTTCTCCTTGAACTAGGAACTCTGGCATTTGGCTCTAATATTCTTGGGGGGTCTCTTTTGGGATCTCTTTCAGGAGGTGATGAGTGGATCCTTTCAATTTCTATTTTATACTCTGGTTCTGATTTTCCTTGATAATTACTTGAAAGATGATGCCTTTTTCATCATGGCTTTCAGGTACTCTAATAATTCTTAAATTATCTCTCTTCAATCTATTTTCCAGGTCGTTTTTTTTTTTAAGATGAGTCCAATTTTTATTCTTTGTAAACTGTTTAAAATTCAAAGAACAAGCTCTTTAGAAATATGAAAAGCAATAAAGAAGAGAAACAGTGAAGCAAAATAATGTCCACCCTTCTCTCTCCCTCTTCTGGGGCCTCTAACTACAGCCAGGGGCAAAGCGACAACATACAGGGTGGGCCAAAGTCACAAGGGGTCTGATGTTTTAATAACTTTTTGAAAATTATTTTTTTTTCATTTACAAGATTAGATTTTCCACATGTAATGTGATCTCCGGAAAACCTAGAGAGATAAGAGTATTAAGGAGAAGAGGGCAATTGATAGGAAGGATGAGGGTTGAGAAAAAGTCATTGGATTTGGCCAATTAGGAGAATATTGATATCTTTGAAGAAAGCAGTTTTGTTAGAGGTCAGAAGTCAGACTGTAGAGAGTTATGAAGAGAATAAGGGGAGAGGAAATGATGGTACCTGTTATAGATGGCCTTTCAAATGTGATCACAAAAGGCAGGAGAGAAAAGTCAGGGCTTACCTTCCTCTGGATTGTCTATCCCCCATTTTAACAAGTTCATCATGTTCTAATCCTGAAAGACTATGCCAAATATTCTGGGTGAGCCTGACTCAGTCCAACTCTGTGGGAGTTTAGGTTCAATATTGAAAGAAAATGAGACACTTACATGTCATTCAACAGTTAAGAAAAAGAGATTTATTTGTCCAGAAGAGGATAAGTATATTCAACAAGGACAGACATTGAGGACACTTCGAGTTCATTGCCTGAATTACCCATTTTGATCTACCAGCTCCAATTCCCTGGGGCTCCTCATGGCTATTTTTTTTCCTTTTTTTTCTTTTCTTTTCTTTTTTTTTTTTTAGTGAGGCAATTGGGGTTAAGTGACCTACCCAGGGTCACACAGCTAGTAAGTGTTAAGTATCTGAGGCCGGATTTGAACTCAGGTACTCCTGACTCCAGGGCCGGTGCTCTATCCACTGAGCCACCTAGCTGCCCCTGCCCCAGTATCTTTGCTGAGAAAAACCCAAATGGGGTCATGAAGAGTAACAACAATAGAAACTGATAAAACTGGCAATTAATTCTAAAATGTGTACAAACTGCATTTTTTCTCTTTATTTGAAAAAAGGGTGTCAAGTCATGAAGTAAATCAAACTCATAAATGGAATGCAATAACATTCCTAGGATTCTCTAGAAGGAGGGGTTTCTCTTACTGTTAGGATGGCCTTTTGATAGAGAAAGGAATGTTAAGTTTGATTTTAAAAATATTAACACTAATTTTCCTGTCACTGCTTAAAAAAAAAAAAAAAAGGACTTGTTTTGTAACTTCCCCTGTCAGCTGAATTGAGCATCCCATAGCCAGCCAGGTCTGGGAAGCCAGCCAATTAGGGCTCTCAACGGAACTTCACTTTTTTCTTTAGTTAACACTTTTCTCAGTGTTTTTAAGTATAAAGTGGGGTTTTTAAGTGTAAAACTGATTTAAAATTTATCTAAATACTATTTTTCAAAATCTGAACCTGTTTTACAATTTGGAATCTCTCTATTTGGGTCTCTATAAGAGCACTCAGAGAGTTCCCAGAAACCATCAAATTATGCCCCAAAGCAGCTCTAGTGTCTTTTGAAAGAGGGAACCTCAACAAGATAGAGGAAAGGTTTTTGTCTTATGTAGAACAGTTCCTTAGAGACAGGGGAGAGGTACTAAAATAAACTAGATTACTCTTTTAGATAAAGCAGGAGAACTATCTTTTCTTTTTTGGTGGGGCAGTGAGGGTTAAGTGACTTGTCCAGGGTCACACAGCTAGTAAGTGTCAAGTGTCTGAGGTCGGATTTGAACTCAGGTCCTCCTGAATCCGGGACCGGTACTTTATCCACTTAGCTGCCCCCAGGAGGGCTATCTTTTCTGCAATTAGGAGCAACATCTTTTCCTCCTAGAAAAATCTTAAAGACCCAGAAAAACATTATACTAGTAAGGTTAAAAGCCAACAAAACTGAACATTAGTTTTATTGACTGAGGAAAAAAATGAGAAAATTACATTAAGAACAAACCCCTGAATAATTGAGCTGTAGGAAAGGACCCACAGTGAAGGACAGTTGGACATTTTCAGGACATGTTTAGTGGAACTTCTCAGACAATTTCTGGCATTCATGAATTTCTGGCAGCAGGGTGTCCTTGGAGAAATTCTTTAGATTTACTGAACCAAAATTCTTTGCTCTGAACATCCAGGAAGAGAATGGGGTCAAGCATGAGCATTCCTACAGGATCTTCTTTGGGCAAATGTGGGCCCCAAATGACGTGGGGTGGGTTTAATTGATCAGATTGATCGTGAGGCGTCCCAAAGAATTACAAGGCTCAGTGACTCAGTTTCCCAAGTTTTAGTGCAATACTGTGAGTGACCACAGGGAGGGCATCATGGAGGGGGTCTCTTGAATAGGGAAAGAGAAGACAGTTATATTTATAGTATGGATGGGCAGCTAGGTGGCGCAGTGGATAAAGCACCGACCCTGGATTCAGGAGGATCTGAGTTCAAATCCGGCCTCAGACACTTGCCATTTACTAGCTGTGTGACCCTGGGCAAGTCACTTAACCTCTAGTGCCCTGCAAAAAACAAACAAAAAACAAAATATTTATAGTATGGATAAATTGATTATCAGTTTCATTATAATACTCTCCACCTTAGGGAGGTACAGGGGAGGGCTTATCCTAATTTGGAGTTCCTAGAGTCCTAGGTCAACCCACGAAGTGGGTACCTTTTTCCATGGAGATGTGTTTTTGAGGTTTACACGTCATAAGGTGAGCTGGGGACAAATTTGGCCTTTTCTCCACATTAACTCAACTTGCCAAGGTCAGAGTGTCCCTGTGTTTTTCATTCCCGGGCCTAGTTTGTGGGTATTAACATTTATCAATTAGGATTTCTATAACTTATCTCTTTGTTTTTGTTATGAGTGGTGATTAATGGAGGTAATTAATAGGAGCTAGACCTCCAGGTACCAATTAACAAGAATCTAGGCCTTGGGGCAGCTAGGTGGCACAGTGGATAGAGCACCAGCCCTGGAGTCAGGAGTATCTGAGTTCAAATCCGGTCTCAGACACTTAACACACACTGTGTGACCCTGGGCAAGTCACTTAACCCCAATTGCCTCACTAAAAAAAACAAAACAAAAGAATCTAGGCCTTGTCTTTGATGAGGGCCCAAGTCTTAAGTTATCCATTAATCCCTTTCAGAACTGGGGTCTGAATCTCTCTTAGAGCTCAGAATGATGTGGGATAGAATTAGGGTCAAATAGATTGTGAGTTGTCCCAAAAGAATTACAAGACTCAGTGACTCAGTTTCCCAAGTTTTATTGCAATACTGTGAGTGACCACAGGGAGAGAACCAGAATAGTGGAAAGGTAACTCGAATAGTGAAGGAAAAGACAGTTATGTTTATAGTATAGATAAATTGATTATCAGTCTCATTATAATAATTTCTCTTAGGGAGGTACAGGGGAGGGCCTATGCTAATTTGGACTTCCTGGGGTCCTAAGCCAACCCCTGAGGCAGGTACCTTTTTCAGTGGGGGTGTGTTTTGGGGGTTTCCAAGTCATAAGGTGAATCTGGGGACAATTTTGGCTTTTTCTGCACATGTCTATTTCTGGTTCCCATGCTTAGTTTCAAAACATCTTCATTTTTCATTTATTCCTAGTCTTAAGTTTCTATAGCCTGTCAACGTATCATTGTTATAGTCTTAGGCCTTCATGGCCTAGCTCCCTCTGTTCCCATCATGGGTACTGATTACTGTGGGTAAGAGAACTTAGCATCCACAGTAATGGGGGGGAGGGGGTCTGAATCCCTTTTTAGAGCTCATATCTGAATTAGAGCTTGGGTCTTAGGTTTTTCTATTAACCCTTTTTCTGCCTCCTACATCAAGATCTAAATTAGAACTCGGGTCTTAGGTTTGTCTGTTAACCCCTTCTTTACCTCCTACATCAATGGGAAAAGAGTAAATGCCCTACGCAGCCAGTGATGACAAAAAAGAGAACCATGGGGAGTGGAAACCCCTGGTGCTGAGGGAAATTCTAGGATGAGAATGTATGGTCTGGAAGTTCAGGAAGTAGGAACAGGACTGGGAGGGCAATGAAGTTCACAAATCTTTGGTTTCTCTCCTCATCCCTATTTACTAGTGTATTTTTCTGTTTTTACTTATTCTCACTTTTGAGAATTTGAGAAAGTATTCTCAGTAGTGTCACTGAGTATTGATTTAATTTGGAAGCTCTTATTGAGTTCTTCATAAAATTTTTCTCTCTCTTTATCCTCTGCAACTATGTTGGTACAGAATCTGCAATTACCTTCAATGTGGTCTGGCTACAAAATGTAGATGCAGAGCACATAGGGTACCAGCACAGCAGGATGCCCACAGGTTCACTCTCCCAATCTTTCAAAACTCACAAGGTCGTAATATCCAATCCCTTCATCTAAAACAGAAAGGAACAAATACAGAAGCAAAGGCCTTACCCCTTACAGCATTATCTCTCACCAGAGATTGTTGACACAGAAGTTAAATCAAGAACAACAAAGAGAAAAATGGCCAAAATTTTTTGGCTTGAAAAAAAATTTTTAATTGATGTTTCATTTTCACATTACAAACTTTTACACATTACTCCTACTTCACAAGAGATCGCTTAAAACAAAGTAAAACAGTTAAGTACAACTAATAATACAATGACTACATCTGAAAGTACATGCAACATTTCACATCTATAACAAGCTCCACCTCTGTTTAAGAAAGAAAAAATCAAATCTATTTTCTCTCCCTCCCTACATCCATCCCATTGGGAAAAAAAAAAAGAAATTTCTTGTAACAAATATGCAGTTAAGCAAAACAAATTCCCTCAATAGCTATACATAAAAGTATACATATTCTATACCCTACACTCATTACATCTTTGTATGTTTTATCATAAGTCCTCTGGAATTATGAATGATCATTGTATTCATCACAGTTATTAGTTTTCAAAATTATTTGTTTTGACAGTGTTACTATTAATGTTATTGTTGTGTTGTTCTCTGGGTTCTGTACATTTCATTCTTCATCAATTTCTAAAGAGTCCTCAAAATTGTTAGTTTTTATAGTACTGATGTTATGTATAATTTGTCCTTCTGGCTCCACTTACTTCATTCTCTATCAGTTCATACAAGTCTTTCCATTTCTTTTTGAAGTAATCTGTTTCCTTATTTCCAAAAGCACAATAGTATTCCTTCACATTCATATATTTCATGACTTATTCAGTCATTTTTCAAGGACATCCCTTTAGTTTCCAGTTTTTTTCTTTTTCTTTGAGTTTTTTTTAAACCAACACAAGAGCCACAATAAATACTTTTGTACATAATGGATCTTTTCCTCTTTCCTTGTCTCTTTTGGTTATTGACCTAACAGTGATATAGCTGGGTCAAAGGCAATGCACTATTTACTAACTTTCTGTGTAAACTTCCAAATTGCTTTACAGAATGGTTGTAGCCATTCACAGGCTCATCAACAGCACATTAATTTGCTTGTTTTCTCATAATTTCTCCAATATTTATTATATTACTTTTTGTCATTGCCACTTTGATGGATAGAATCTCAGAATTGCTTTAATTTATATTATTCTAATTGGTAGTGATTTGGAATATTTTTTTCACACAGCTATTGATAGCCTGGGTTTTACCTTTGAGCACTACCTTTTCATATAATTAGATCATTTATCAACTGAAGAATGGCTTTCATTCTTATTCATTTTAATCAGTTCCATACACATCTTTACATATAAATATACACATGTATGTTTACATCCACATCTATCTATACCTATCTTAGAAACCATTCTCAGAGAAGCTTGTTACAAATTTTTCCAGTTGTTTTAATCTTAGCTTTATTAGCTTTATTTATGCAAAATTTTTAATTGTATGTCATCAAAATGATCCATTTTATCTTCTGTCATCCTTTTTATTCCTTCCATGAACTCTTCTCCCACCCATAGATCTTATAGGCAATTTTTTTTCTATGGTTCTCTAATTGTACTGATTTGGAGCATAAGGTATAAGGTATAAAGTGCTAGTCTAGACTTAACTTTTCCACACTACTGTCCAATATCCCAACAATTTTTGTCAAACTAATGAATAAATGAATATTTGTCCAGTAATTTGAGTCTTTGTGTTCATCAAATACCAGGCCATTAGACACTTAATCTGTTCTACTTACCAATTTAACTATTTTTAAAAATAGTACCAAACTCTTTGAATAATCATCGTGTTGTAGTACAGTTTGAGATCAAATACTGCTGGCTCCCTTTTGTTCCCACTTATTATTTCTTTTGAAAATCTTGACCATTTTTTCTTCCATATGAATTTCATAATTAGTCATTTTTTTAGTTCTATAATTTTTGGTAGCTTGGTATGGCATTGAATAAGTAAATAAATTTAGGCAGTTTTGTCATATTTATTATTATTTTTTTTTTTAGTGAGGCAATTGGGGTTAAGTGACTTGCCCAGGGTCACACAGCTCGTAAGTGTTAAGTGTCTGAGGCTGGATTTGAACTCAGGTACTCCTGACTCCAGGGCTGGTGCTCTATCCACTGCACCACCTAGCTGCCCCTGTCATATTTATTATATTGGCTCAGCCTATGCATGAACAATACATTTTTTTCAATTATTTAGATCTGTATTTCTGTAAACAGTTATTTGTAATAGTATTTATATAGTTCTTGTGTGTATCTTGGAAGGTAGACTCCCAAGTAGTTTATACATTCTGTAGTTATTTAAATTCAGTTTCTCTTTCTAGCTTTTCCTGATGAGTTTTATTGGAATTATATAGAAATTTTGATGATTTGTGTAGGTTTTGTATCCTGTAAATTAGATGAAGCTATTGTTTAACTCAATTTTTTAGTTTACTCTTTAGGGTTCTTTAAATACACCATCATATCATCTGCAAAAAAGTGATAATTTTTCTTCTTTATTAACATAATTCCTTCTATTTCTTTTTCTTGTCTTACTGCTAAGGGCACCAATTCAGGAAGAAATGGTGACATTGGACATCCTCCTTTCAACACTGAATTAACTAGAAAGGATTTAACTCTTGCAAATAATGGTAGCTCTTGGTTATATCTAAAATTATATATTATGTTAACCTTTTTTCTGAATGATTTATATACATATTTGTATATGTATGTATAAATCATTTTAAGGAAATGTCCATTCCTTTCTCCATTAATTCCAACCTGATCATAGTATATAATCTTTCTGATATATTATTTTCACTTTTTTTTTTTTTGCTAATTATGCCATTAGGGATTTTCTTCTATAGTTTTCTTTTTCTGAATGTCCTTGTGTTATATCAAGGCCATATCTATATCATGAAAAGACTTGGTAAGATTCCTTTTGCTATTTTTGCAACTGATTTCTAAAATATTGGAATTAATTATTTTTTGAATTCTTCGGATTTCACTTTTGAATCCATTAGGTCCTGGATTTTTTTCCTTTGAAAATTCATTTATGATTTGTTCAATTTGTACCAAATTGTGTTTAAGTTTTCTGTTTCTTGTTCAGCTTGAGTATTTTATATTTTTGTAAATATTCATTTATTTCATCTAAGTTGTCAGTTTTATTAACTTATAGTTGGGCAAAAATTTCTAATAATATCTTATTTCTTCATCTATCATGAATACTCCTTTTCATTTTTTTATACTGGTAATTTGTTTTTTCTCTTCTTTTTAATCAAATTAGCTAATGACTTAATTATTTTGTTTTTCCCTGGTGAAAAAAATTTCTAGTTTTATGCATTATATCAGTGTGCGTTTTTTTTTTCAGTTTTGTTAATTTCTTTTTAATTGTCTGAAATCATAATCATTACCCCTGGGTTTTTTTGTGTTCAGGCAATGCATAGATTTTTCTCCAAACCCTTTTTTTATACAACCCCTTTGTGAATTTTATTTTCAGTTGCATTTCTTTTAAACATATTGTTGGATTTTGCTTTTGTCCATTCTGCTAACCTCTTGTTTTATTAGTGACTTCACTGCATTCACATTCATAGTTATAACAGTTAATTGTTTATTTACTTATATTCTTTTACATTTTTCTTTTCTATATTCCTTACTTACTGTTTATTTTAAGTTATTACTTTCTTTTTATTCCACTTTTCCCCCACTATACCCTTTCCCAAGCTTAGGGTTTGTTTTGCTTATTATTAATCCCTCCTTTAATCTACTCTCCCTGTTATATTTTCTTTTCCCATCCCTATTTTCTTCTTTGTTGAGTTAAGTGCATTTCACATGATTTTCTTGTTAAGTGCACTTTGCGCTTGTGTTTGTGTGTGTATACTTTCTGCCCTCTTTTGAACAGTTTTAATGAAAGTGAAGTTCAAATTATCTGTATCCCCTCTTCTTCTTTGATATTTGTATATAGTTTTACTTGTACCTGATTGTCTTAAGTTCCCTATATTTTCTTCCATCTTTCCTTATCCTTCCCCTTTCTTTCCTTCTTACATTTTGAAAATACTAAAAAAAAAACCCTATTATAGATCTTCTGTCCCAACTGAACATCTCTATGACTCCTTGTGACATTAGAGGTTTCAAAGCAACTTTTTAACATCCTCTGTCTCCATTAGATAGTAAACAATCCCTTCTGATTATTCACTTCAACTTTTAATTTTTTTCTTGATTTCTGAATTTATATTTCAAAGTTCCTTTTCAAGTCTTTTTCCCCCCCTTCATCATGAGTATTTGTTAGTCCTCTATTTCATTGAAGACATACTTTTTTCTTTATAGGATTATCCACAGTTTTCTTGGTAAGGTGTTTATATTGGTTGTAGATCTTTGTCTTTTGGATAATTTCATTCCATGTTCTTTGTTCTTTCAAATGACAGATACTAAATCTTGTACAATTCTTAGTGTGGTTCCTTGATATTGGAAATTATATCAGGAATGCAGAGTTCATTCAATATTATGAAACTTTCAACATAATAGACCACATCAATAACAAGAACAATAAAAATCATATGATTATATCAGTAGCTATAGAAAAGCATTTGGCTAGATACTGATTCCTGTTTAAACACACACGCACATGAAAGCAAGGATGGATATATATTTTCCTTGCTATGATAAGTAGTATCTGTCTAAAAGTAAGAGCCAAAATTATATGTAATGGCAATAAACTAAAGGTGTTTCCATTAATATTAGTAATTAAAATAAGGATATCCATGATTACCACTATTATTTTATATAATGCTAGAAAAGCTAGTGTTAGCAATATTGTAAGAAAAAGAAAATAAGCATAGAAAAAAAGGAAACAAAATTATTACTTTTTGTGGATGATAGCTTAGAAAACCTTATAGAGTCAACTAAAAATTAACTTAAATAAGTAATGACTTTAGCAAAGTTACAGGATATAAAATAAACCTACATAAAACAAGTCATTCTTGTCTATTACTATTAAACCCATAAAGAAAAAGCAGAAAAATAAATTCCATTTAAAATAACTATGGAATATACATAATACTTGAGAGTCTACCTATCAACACACACAGGAACTATATAAATACAACTAAAATACTCTTATAGAAATACAGACCTAAATAATTGGAGAAATATTTATTATTTATAGGTAAGCCTAAGACAATATAATAAAAATGACAGTATTATCTAAATTCACTTACTTGGTCCCAAATGATTACTTTATAGAACTAGCAAACATAACAAAATTCTTCTGGACAAAGAAAAGTTCAAGAATCTCCAGGAAAATAATAGGAAAAAAAAGAGTTGAAAAGAGATCTTCACAGTACTAGATTGTAAACTATATTACAAAACAGTAATTCATCAAAACAATAGGAAACTGGTTAAGAAATGAGAGGTCAATAAGGAACAGATTAAGAACAAAAGCAAAAGAGCACAGTAGACTAGTATTTGAATAACTCAAATATTCCAGCTGTTGGAATAAGGACTGATTATTTGACAAAAACTGTTGGGAAAGCAGTCTGGAAAGCAGTGTGGCAGAAAATAGATCTAGAGTCATACCTTATACTGTTTTCCTAGATAAGGTCCCAATGAGTAAATGACTTAGACATAAAAATTAACCCCATAAACAATTTGGAGGAGCAAGAATGAAATTATTTGTCAGACCTATAAATAGGGGAAGAGTTCATGACCAAATAAGAGACAGAAAAGGTCATAGAAGGAAAATGGATAATTTTGATTATATAAAATTTAAAAGTTTTTGTACAAATAAACCCAATGCAGCTAAAGTTACAAGGGAAAAGGTAATGGGGGGGGGTATCTGATAATGGTATTATTTCCTAGATATATAAGGGACTATTTCAGATTTATGAGACTTAAAACCATTGGCCAATATAAAAATGGAAAAAGGATATAAATAGGCAGTTTTAGGAGGAAGAAATCTTTTAATATCCATGTGAAAAATGCTTTAAATGTGTATGGAAATACAAATTAAAGCAACTGAGGTTGGGTTATACCTCACACCCATCAGATTGGCAAAGATGATGGAAAAGGAAGATGTTGGAAGGATTGCAGGAAAATAGGTACATTAATGTACTTTTGGTGGGGCTGTTAATTGGTCTAGCTGTTCTGGAAATCCATTTGGATTTCTGGGGACCAGAGTTTCAAATTGTGCTAGTCCTTTGGTCCAGAAATACCATTATTAGACTTATACCCCACAAAAGATCAAAGAAACATGGGAAGGACCTATATGTATAAACATATTTATTTCAACTCATTTTTTGTGGTGATAAAGAACTGGAAATGAAAAGGGTAACTATTAATTGGGGAATGAACTGTGGTCTGAACAAACTGTGGTCTATGAATGGAGCAGAATACTATTGTTCCAAAACACATACATTATATATAAAATATAGCACCATTTTTATATTTCATTCATATACATGAAATATATAAATGGTGTTATAAGAGATATATAAATAGTTGCATAAGGCAGAACTGGGAGAACAATTTATATAATAAAGACACAGTAAAGACAAATAACTTTGAAAGACAATAACTCAATGGAATGACTAACTCTATGGTTCCAGAGGTTTGATCATGAAGCATGCTACCAATGCAGGTGTGGTAGCGCATGCAGTTTTTGCTACCAGGGAACCTGAGGCTTCTGAGCTCCATGGAGTTAAAGTGAATCAGGTGTTTGCTCTAAGTCTGGTACCAATATGGTGCCACCCCTAGGAGCAGGGGGCAACTAGGCCAACTTAGGAGGGACAAACAGGCCCAGGTCAGAAAAGTAGCAGGTCAAAGTTTCTGTGCTGATCAGGCTCATGAGTGCCCTCTGCATCTCCGGCATGTGCAAGATCAATATATGCAGTTTAAAAAATCAGCATGCTATGCACCTGTTTAGAGAGAGGTGCTATAATCAGGGTATAGATGAAGATTTTTCAGACATGCTCAATTTGGGAATTAGTTTTGCCTGACTATGCCTATTTGTTACAAAACAAAAATGTTTTTCTTCTTTTCAGTTGGGTGGGTTGGGAGAAAGAGAATATAGATTGTTGTTAATTAAAAAAAATTTGAAGAGTTTTGGTAGTAGAGGGGATAAAATTGATATTTTATAGAGCTAAGAAATAATTTGGTGGTGAGAAAATTGATATCTAAGGTGAGTTTGGCAGCAAAAAGGCATAGATATGTGTGATAATAACCAGAGAAGGTCAACTATAGAAACAGAACATGTTTGAGGGAAGGAAGATGCTAATATAGAAGGGAGAGAATGAAGATGAGAGGAAAATGGATGGGTCAAATGTCACATTGGTATGCTAGTTGGTACCAAACAAGGGAGAATGTTTATTTTTCTGCTTTACAATGAGGTGTCACCATTTTAGTGTGACTGATGGTTTCAAAACTGGAAATGGAAAAAGATTAGAAGGGGTCAGGTGGCAGATAAAGTACCATCCAAAGCTGTAGCCATACTAATGCTAGGGAAGCAGCCAATGTCTGGAATAACAAAGTGGGCTGTTCACTTGCTCTATTTTTCTAGCTATTAGCTCTGTTAGAATCCTACAGCACTTCAGGAAATAGTGCTTGGATTTATACATAGATTTCTTGGAATCAGTGGCACAAAAGTGTAAATTAAGACCATTATATTACATCAAATAAACAAAGACTGGGCAGAGAAATGGGAGGAAGGAAAGGGTGGAATGATTAGTCAAAATGATCACATAAATCTTTTCAAATAGATAAAAAATTTAGAAAACAAAATTTGTGGCAGGTGTGATGGTTCATGGTCACTTGAGCATGGTAGATTACTTGAGCTTGGGTGCTGAGTGGGTGTCTTCACTAAGTCAGGCGGAACCCCTGGGGTGGGGTAGCATCATGCTGCCTAAGGAGGGGTAAACTGGCCCGGGTCAGAAATAGAGTAGGTCAGATCTTCTGTGTTGATCAGCAGTGGGACTGAGTGGTCAGTATCTGCTGCCTAGGTACGACAGGGAGAGAGAACGGAAGGAAGAGAGAAAAAAAGGGAGGAAAAAAGAAAAAAAGGAAGGGAAGAAGGAAGGGGGGGAAGGAGAAGATAGAACTTCTAAGTTATTTGTTGGAAACAATTATGCTTGTTTTTCTATAAAAGTGCATATTGAAGGAGAAATGGTTTTATTTTCTTATGAAGAACTCTGAAGCAGAAATCCTGATAAAAACTAACCACTCATTTTGAAGAATCTGTTGACAAGAATACGGTGATCTGATTTCAAGCCATTTTTTTGTTGTGGCCAGAGTAAACATTTAGGTTGGAGTTACTCCTGTCACTCATTCACTTTTCCTGAAACAGACTTGTTTCAGAATTATGATTCCTACTAAGGAGAGTCAGAAATAGCAGTTTTTCTTCTTGGGGTCAGAAATGGCATTTTTGAAAGTTTTGTGGATACCACAGACAGCTAGATAATTGGTAAGGTTTATGCAGTTGCTGTTGTGGTTCAAAATATATTTCTCTCTTTTTTTTTAAAAAAAATTTCATTTATTTTGGTGAGGCAGTTGGGGTTAAGTGACTCGCCCAGGGTCACACAGCTAGTAAGTGTCAAATGTCTGAGGCTGAATTTGAACTCAGGTCCTCCTGACTCCAGGGCTGGTGCTCTATCCACTGCACCACCTAGCTGCCCCTCAAAATAATATTTCTCAACAGTGAAAGCAGTAGGACAGTAGGTAGGGCCTTGGGCAGTTTATCAGTCATCTTGTCTGCTGAATTTCAAACTTTCTCCAGGAGAGACAAGTAGGAGACATACTGAGAAAAATGCCCAAGGGGTGCTGAAGGTAGAAATCACTAAAATAAGTGAAGAAAATCGCAGTCTATAAATCATTTCATAAATGTTCCTTAAAGCCCTTGATCCATCCTTACACTTAAGAACTTTCTGCTAATGACTTCGGTAAGAATGGGCTTCATTCTTGTCTTCAGCTCTCAGCACAGTAGCTGGCATATGCTATGTGCTTAATACCTGGTGATTGATTTGAGTCCTAAAATCCTCACACTCTGGTCATCTTCTTGCACTCAATTTTCTACCTCCTGCTCCCATGCTAGAGCCTTGGGCTGGACTTGGAGTTACGAAGACCCAAGTTCAAATCTTCTTTCAGACACGTACCAGCCATGTAACCTTAGGTCCCTTAACCTCTCACAGCCTGTTTCTTCATTTGTAAAATGGGAATAGTAGCAACTAAAGCACTATATAAATCATAGTCAATTAATCAATCAACATTTATTAAGTGCATACCATGTGTTAAGCACTGCTAAGGGAATTGATACAAAAAGAGGTAATGGACAGTTCCTGGCCCTCAAGGAACTCACAATCTAATGGGGGAGACATTATGCAAACAGATATACAAAACAAGCTATGTATAAGATAAATAGGAAATAATTAGCAGAAGGAAGGCACTAAAATTAAAAGGGGTTAGGGAAGGCTTCCTATAGAAAGAGGGATTCTTGTTGGGACTGAAAGGAAATCAGGAAGTTCAGCAGTCAGAGCAGAGGAGGGAGAACATTCCAGGCAAGGGGAACAGCCAAAGAAAATACCTAAAGTTGAGAGATGTGGTGTCTTGTTTGTGAAATAGCCAGGAGGGAAGTGCCTGGTCCCAAAATTAATATGTTGCATTCTAGCCATCTTCTTGCCATGTCCCCTTCATGTACCATTCCTGACCACCCCTGCTCTCTTTCCACTTCCTTTAAGAACAGTAATCACAGGGGCAGCTAGGTGGCACAGTGGATAGAGCACTGGTCCTGGATTCAGGAGGACCTGAGTTCAAATCCGGCCTCAGACACTTAACACTTACTTAGCTGTGTGACTCTGGGCAAGTCACTTAACCCCAATTGTCTCACTTAAAAAAAAAAAAAAAGAACAGTAATCACTCCTAGAAAGGACAAGTTAATCAATTGCCCATGGCTTCCACCTAACATTTGGTTGACTTCTCAAATAAAAAACAAACCCATTCTGGCTGCCACTTCCCTATCTATGTTGTCTTCTATTAGAATATAACTTGCGAGGGTAGCTAGGTGGCGCAGTGGATAGAGCACCAGCCCTGGAGTCAGGAGTACCTGAGTTCAAATCCGGCCTCAGACACTTAACACTTACTAGCTGTGTGACCCTGGGCAAGTCACTTAACCCCAATTGCCTCACCAAAAAAAAAAAAAAGAATATAATTTGCTTTAGAGAAGGAACTGTCTTATTCTACTTGTTCCTCTAGTGTTTAGCACAATGCCTGGAACATCGTAAATGCTTAATTAATGTCCATCCATCCATCTATTTTCCAAGTTTGTAAAGTCTGGGGGAAGGAAGACTATGTACAGCTGTAACTTGGAGTTTAAGCCCAGGCATCGGATGTGCTCTAATCTATATAACTCTCTGATTTCTGTTTACTCATTCGCTTGGATAAATGGTTTAACTCACTCTGCTCCATTACTATGGTCTTTGTGTAGGTAGCATTTGGTATGGGGACAAACTCTGAAGTACTCCTTACCTGTTGAGGGACTTCAAACAGAAAAGACAGTATGAACCCCAAAACTCAATCCTCTAGACTAGCAAAAGAGAGCAACAGATCCAATCCTAGTCTGGTATGCAAACTCTGAAGAGAGAATAGGAAGCGTAGCCACCTCAGAGGAATCAAAGTATTCCTTGAAGAGGGCCGATGAGATTCCATAAATATCAAGATATGACTCCTTGGGAAGATTCACCTTTAGGCACAGTGTATACAATTTATATGGGAGGCATCCACGCACGCATGCGCGCACACACATGCATGCACATGCACACACACACACACACACCCCTTACCTAGCTATCCTCTATTAGATATTACGTTAATCTTAGAGGCAAAACTTTGCCATTCATGGATATTCACAAATGACAAGCAAGAATAAAATGGGCTGAGAGTCAGAAGAACTATTTTAAGTCCTTGCTCTGGCACCTACTAGAAAAGTAATAGGAGGGAGAGAAGAGAACAATCAATTTATTAAGCACCTACTATGTATTAAGCACTAGACAGAACGGACCACTGATTCCTTTAATAGAGGCTGTTTTAAAGGTATTTAGCAATTTCTAAATTATATTCCCAACTGGGAGGAAATTTTAATCACTCTTTTAAAGAAAGGACTAGAGACAGGGATACAGTGGCCTTCAGTTTGAGAAAAGCAGCTCATTAACTCATTTTCTAGATCAATCTTTTAAAATGAAAGAAAGAATGCCCATTATATGGTAAGCACTAGATTTTTTTTCAGATCTTTTGTTTTCACATTGCCAAGATTTCTTCTTCTCAGAATGACATTCCCTATGACAAATATTTTTTTTAAAAAGAGGAAGAGAGGGGGCAGCTAGGTGGCACAGTGGATAGAGCACCGGCCCTGGAGTCAGGAGTACCTGAGTTCAGATCCGGCCTCAGACACTTGATACTTACTAGCTGTGTGACCCTGGGCAAGTCACTTAACCCCCATTGCCCTGCCAAAAAAAAAAAAAAAAGAGGAAGAGAAATAAATACAGCAACACTGATCAATACACTGAAAAAAATAGACGTTTCACACCTGTGGACCCCTTCTTACTGCCCTGCAAATGTCTTATAGCTGTTTTGGGGGGCCACGCCTGTTCTTTGTAATTTTACAAAATTAATTTTTGATTGTTGTAGTCATTGTGTATACTGTTTTCTTGGCTCTGTTTACCTCATTTGGTATCAGTTCACTTAAATCTTTTTATGCTTCTCTGTATTTATTGCTTTTTTCTTAAGCACAGTACTATCGATTACATTCATTTACCCAACATAATGGACATTTACTTTGCAGTTCTGTGCTATCACAGAAAGTGCTACTACAAATATCTTGGCATTTATGGAGCCTTTCTTTTTGTTAATAATCTCCTTGAGGTATATGTCTAACAATGGCCCTAAGTCAAAGGGCATGATCATTTTAGTAATTTTACTTTTATAATTCCAAATTTCTTTCCAGATATACAACTTTTAACTCCACCAATAATGAATTTTACTGTTCTTGTCTTTTTACATCCCACCCCATCCCCTTTTTTGCCATCTTTGCCAATTGGCAGGGCTTGAGGTGAAAGCTCAAGGTTGTTTTGGTTTATGTGTGTCTCTCTCAGTGATTTGGAGTATTCTTTCATGTTTGTTAAAAGTTTGCAATTCTTCTTTAGAGAACTGTCTGCTCATTATCCTTATCCATACCTACCTTTATTCCTCTAATTTCTTTCTCTTGTTTTATTGATAGCATTTCTAGAACTATATAAAATAAAAGGGAGACCAGCAGGCATCCTTGCTTTATTTTCTATCTACTGGGAAAGTATCTAGTGTACTGCCATTGTATATGACGTGTTTCATGATGCTAAAAATGTCTCTCTATGACTATACTTTCTGATTTAGACTTTTTAAAAAAGCATTAATGACTTTTATTTTATTAAAGCCTGTATCTAGTATCTAGTGAGAAAATCACATGGTTGTAGATGTTTTTATTTTAATGATTATGTTAATTATTTTCCTAATATTCAACAATCCCTTGAAATAAATCCAACTTGGTTATAATGATTTATTAGATGAATTATGGTAGTGCAACAGGATATTTAAAAAGATTTAAAAAATCATATTCATTCAATGATATTGGCCTACGATTTTCCTTTGCTATAGCCTTCCCTAGTTTAGGCATTGGAACTACATTTGTCTCATAAAAGGACTCTGGTAGAGTGTTTTCTTTCTCAGTTTCTGAGGAAAAAACTGTGTAGTATTGGTAGTTATTATTTTTGAAAAAGTTGACAGAATTCTGCAAATTCATCAGGACCACGACTTTTTTCCTTTGGTAGTAGTAGCTTTATGGCCATTTCTATTTTCTTTTCTGAGACTGAATTTTTTTAAGGTTATACAAGTGTAGTCATGCAAAACATTTCCATGTTAATAGTGTCTGAAAGAAAACATAGACCAAAAAAAAAAAATCCTCAAGAAAAATAAAGTAAAAAAAAAAAGTATACTTCAATCTGTATTCAGACACCATCAGTTCTTTCTCTAGGGATGGATAGCATTTTTCATCCTAAGTTCTTCAGAGTTGTCTTGAATCATTTTATTGCTGAGAATACCTAAGTCACTCATAGCTGATTATCTTACAATATCGCTGTTACTCTGTACACAGTACATTTCATTTTGCATCAGCTCATGTAAGTTTTTCCAGGTTTTTCTGAGAGCATCGTGCACATTGTTTCTTATAGCACAATTTGTTCAGCCATTGCCCAACTGATGGTGAGACTGAATTATTTAATGCCTTTGAAACACTTCTTGATTTTATCATCTGAGTTTTGTTGGCACATAAATGCAGAATAGGTTTTGGTAAATTTCTAAAAAGTTTCTTCAGGTTTTGTTGTGATTTCACCAAGTTCATTTTGTTGATTTGATATTCTAACTTCTTTTTAATCAGCCTGGCTAGAATTATTAAATTTATTAGTCTTTTAAAAGGACCAGCTTTTAGTTTTTTTTTTTTAAGTGAGGCAATTGGGGGTTAAGTGACTTGCCCAGGGTCACACAGCTAGTAAGTGTTAAGTGTCTGAGGCCGGATTTGAATTCAGGTACTCCTGACTCCAAGGTCGGTGCTCTATCCACTGTGCCACCTAGCTGCTCCCAGCTTTTAGTTTTACTAGTTCTGCAGTAGTTGTTTCCAGTTTACCAACTTATTTCTCCTGATTTTTAAGATTTCCTTTTTATTTTTTCCTTTTGCTTATTTTGGGTTTGTTTCTAATTTTTTTTAAATGTATATTCAGTTCAAGAATCCTTTTGAAAAATTTTGCTAATGTATGTATAACTATATATATATCTATATCTATATATACACATATATGTGTGTGTATCTATCAATCTTTCTATGCATCCCCCACCCCACACACTGGGATTGCTTTATGTGTGTCTCAGAAATGTGGTATGTTGTCTCATTATCTTTGTCTTTCATATAATCAATTACTTTTTTTGACTTTTTCCTTGATGCTCTAGTTATTAAGATTACATTATTGTCTACATTTAGACCTTTCTTGTGTGCGTAATATAATGTTCATTAATATGATGTTCACTTGTGTTATGGTACATAAAGAATACGTCAATATTCCTGCATTTTTGTATTTATTTGTAATTTATATCCCAGTATATAGCCAATTTTTGTAAAAGTGCCATGTGGTGATAAGAAATATGCAAAAAAATTCTTTGGTTGTCTTATTGAGAAGGTACCATTAAGTCCTTTAGCTCTAGTTTCTCCAGCAATTTTTTCAATTCTATAATTTCCCTTTTGCTTATGTTGTATTGGATGTTAATTTGCTTATTGTTGTATTGGGCTAGCTCTGAAACAGGAACATTAAAGTCTCCTCCTGTTAATGTATTAGTATCTTTGTCTTTGTGCAATTCAGTTAATTTTTCTGTTTACTGATCTCTTTCTGTGTATTCTGAACTTTTACACTTATTCATGGTCTGTATGCTTCTTTAACTTCTTTGTGTTCCACATCAGTTTGAGTTTCCTCTTCTAAATAATTTCTGTTACTGCCTTTGTAGATCATCCTTTGACTGTTTTTATGTGCTTGTGCCTCACTCACTCTTAGAAGTATCAATTTATGGGGGCAGCTGGGTGGTGTAGTGGATAGAGCACCGGCCCTGGATTCAGGAGGACCTGAGTTCAAATCCGGCCTCAGACACTTGACACTTACTAGCTGTGTGACCCTGGGCTTAACCCTCATTGCCCCACAAAAAACCCAGCCAAACAAACAAAGAAGTATCAATTCATGCTCCATGACATGAATTTCTCTGTGTCTCATAGTGTGCAGGTCAATTCCATCCCCTGCCTCACCACAATAATTTTCTTTCTCATTTGCCACATGACTTCTCTGGGCCTATGTTCTACCACATTTCTGGATGCTGGATGCCTGCTTGAAGGAAGCTCTGGTTTCCCTTTTCCTTAAAAAGGATGCTGTCCAGGAGGTACAAGACTGTCAGAGGAAGCAGGCCTCCAGTGTACTAAATCCTTGGAGATTAGACCATTTTCAAGGTTGACATTAACCTTATACAGATTACATCTCTCCTCCCATGGGAATGCTCTTCAGCTATACTTCCTCTTCATTTGGGAAGGAAGGAAAAGCATTTATTATAAGTGCCTACAATGCACCAGGCATTGTGCTAAGTGCTTTGCAAATATTATCCTATTTAATCTTCATAGCAACACTGGTAGGTAGGTGCTATTATTATTCTGACAGTTAAAAAAACTGATGCAGACAGAAGTTAAGTGACTTGTCCAGGGTCAGTCACACTGCAAAGAAATATCTAAGGTCTGATTTGAACTCAGGTCTTCTTGATTCCGTGCCCAGTTCTCTATTCACTGTGCTATCCTATGACTTGGGTGTGTCAAGATCTTCTACTTTCTCAGTGCCACTCATTCTCCTGTATCTCTTCCTGCTTTGAGACTATAGGAATTATCTTTTCCCTTTATTGTTTACTCATGAACTTGACTAGAGTACATCACAAGAAGCTTATAGTATAATGGGGGAGATAGTATTTTGGAGGAGTGGTTGTCAGGCAGGGGTATTTTGGCTTGGAAAGTTCCAGTGGAGCCACAGAACAGAGACTCTCTAGTTGCAACATCAGTACTGATTTAATTATAACTACAGAACTAGAAAGCTGGGATAGGGTGGAAGGTATTCTAAGGCAGCTGGTAAGAAGACTGGGCAGGAAAGTGAAGCATGGATGGAGTTGGTTTAGATACAATGGGTCACTGACACATGAGGAGAGGAGCTATAACTCGTCTTCTTTTTACTAATATACTGTACTTAAATAGTTTGAATTTTTTAAAAAACCATTTTATAAACTTACTTTCTTATGTTCAGTATCTCACTTTGTGTTTTTTTAAAAAGCAGAGAAATACTGTAAAAATTTTAATTCCACAAAAGCTAAGAATTATTCAAAATTATATTGCAGGGTCAGTTTAAGAGGAACAGAGCTGAGTGGAGGGGGACCTCCTAGCAGGGATGATATTTAGATAGCAGAGAAGTTAGACCCACCAGGGAGTAGGAGCTGAAGTAAGAACTGAATTAGTCTAATCTGGAGATACCTGCCAAAAGATGCTACAGAAGGGCTAGAGATGCTCATTATAATGCTTTAATATTTTAATAGAATAGTGGTTGCAGAAATTTTAAGTTGTACCATGCTGATTTTTGAGCTATTTGGTGAAAATGGCAACAGTTGGCATTCTTTGGGACCCAATTTTTACTTCATATTAGGTTACCTCTGCTTCAGTTTAAATCATTTGATCAGAAAAATTATGTCTAGTCTTTTAAGAAATTATGAATTAATATTAGAATAAGGACACTCTCGAAATGCTGTGTATTGTAGATAGTGCTAATCTTGGAATCACGAAAGCCTAGGTTCAAATCCTGCCTCATATACTTACTGTGTGAACTTCAGCAAGTCACTTTACACCTCATTGAGCTTCAGTCTCATCTCCTGTAAGATGAGAATAAGAGCGCCTACCACAGAGGATTATTTTACAATATAAAAGTGATATCCAAACCTTAAAGTTCCCTGTAAATATGAGCTATTATGCTTATATTCACCTCAGTAAACAAAAATTTGATACTTAAAGAACCAAGATGCCCAAGTTGTTTGATTTGACAATGAAAAATAGCTGAGATTTTGCATTTTTAAAAAGTGAGTACTGAGTGATGCAATAAGATAGTTATTTTAACATCTTCAATTTAGCCATGAGAAATTAGCCTAAAAAAGCTATACTTTTCTTTCGTCCTTTATATGTTGATCAATTGAGTAAAATTATGAGGAACATTAAAAAAAATTCAAAATCCTACAATGTAACTAAAATTTAATTGAGAAGTAAAAATTTTGGTGTATCGGAGTTCTTAAATTCATGTAATTGAAGTCACTGAATGCCTCTTACATGAAGCACAGATCTTCCTCTGAGAAGAAATCCACTTTCTTTTTTGGTGAGGCAACTGGGGTTAAGTGACTTGCCCAGGGTCACTCAGCTAGTAAGTGTTAAGTGTCTGAGGCCAGATTTGAACTCAGGTACTCCTGACTCCAGGGCCAGTGCTGTATCCACTGTGCCACCTAGCTGTCCCAAGAAATCTACTTTTTAAAAGCTTCTTTAATGTATCGCAAACTGCCAAATCTCCTGGAATCCTTGAAGATTAGGATCATTATTATGTGATCAAGTAGATAAGATGATTTAAAATATCAGAGAAGGGATGTAAAACATTAACTAGTAGATACAGAAATGTTAAGATTGTGTTTATTTTAAAGGTTATTGGGTCAACAATAACTATACAAAGCACATTACAAGATTCCATTGAAATAAGGAGAGTCTTTAAAATGGGTGCTCAATAAGCATTTATTGAGCAAATTCAAAATTTTTCAATTTTCTAAGAAGCAATTAAGTAAGTAGGGAGCCCTAGTGGTTGAAACATTAAAATGAAAGCTTATGAGATAAATTTAGAAGAGAAACTCACCAATTTCAAAAACAATGCAGACCCCATTTAAAATAGTTTTTTTTTAGACCAATCCACTTTCAGAGAAATGGAATTTATTCAGGATTAATTAATAATGTAGTTAAACTTTCTGCCTATAAATGACTAAATTTAAGATTTATTTCTTACCAGTTTTTGAAAGTTGTTTAGGAGTAAAACCTTTGAGCTGATTAATTAATATTACATTAATCTAATTATAGGCTGTAACATTAATCTAAATATAGGCTGAACTCTTCCAATACCTTGGTTGAGTAAAACATGAGTGCAATCATAATTATTTCCTTTCAGAGACATCTCATTTTAGGGATGTAGTCTATATTTGAGAACAAATTTGGAAAGAAAATGATGGTGATATCATCAGTTTTTGTTTTCACAATGTGGTGAGCACAGAGAAGAAACTTAATAAATAAATCTTGTGTGTGTGAAGAAATTCTACTTCTACAATTAAAAGATGAGTTCTAAGTTCAGGGCAGGTAGCCTATACATTTTTTTTTAATATAATTTTTTGGGGGGGGGGCAGGGCAATGAGGGTTAAGTGACTTGCCCAGGGTCACACAGCTAGTAAGTGTCAAGTGTCTGAGGCCAGATTTGAACTCAGGTACTCCTGAATCTAGGGCTGGTGCTTTTACCACTGCACCATCTAGCTGCCCAGGTAGCCTATACATTAACATATATTGTCTATGCAGTTTAGAGAACTAAGTATTTTTACTAACATCAAATAAAACCTATTTCCAATAAAAATGGAGGGGAAAGGAACATTAGGCAGATTATAAACTTATGCATAAAATCATTTTAGAAAAAGACTCATGAAATAAAAAGCAAAGCTAACCCTGGCATATCTGAAAGAGGATAAGATCGGAGTTCTTCAATTGAAATCATGGTCAATGATTAAATATTTAGTATAGATTATAAGACCATGTCTCCCTTAAATTTGCTTTTAATGTAGATTATGGTAAAGGAACAAAGCAGATAATCATATTTTCATACAATCCCCATTAAGGGGAAAATGAGATGTTTTAACAGGGCAAGTTAAAAGCTGTAACTTGAAATCCATTTCTTAATGGAACCTTTCAGTCTCTGAAGTGTCTCTCCCTCCCACAAGAACTCTGACACTAAATTTAGTCACGTTGCCATATGATCACAGAATCATAGAATGTTAGAAGTGGAAAATCCTTAGAGATCACAAGTTCATTTTACAGATAAAGAAATCTTA
Organism: Dromiciops gliroides; assembly: GCF_019393635.1. NCBI lineage: Eukaryota > Metazoa > Chordata > Mammalia > Microbiotheria > Microbiotheriidae > Dromiciops > Dromiciops gliroides. The sequence goes on along the minus strand of NC_057863.1, from coordinate 264,903,039 downwards.
TTTGATTTGCAGACATTTGATTTCTTGTCCAAATCTTGTCCAGATTAGCAGTAAAAAAAACACCTCCTATATTATTTGTGTTAGGCAGTAATCATTTTGTGATTGTGTACTACTGTGTAGTATTATAGTTTTTCTTCAAATATATGCACATGCTTCACATATTCATATGTATTTTGTGTTTGTGATATAGTTATTTATGTTCAACAAATTAATATTTAGGGAACTTTTGGCTAAATGGAATAGCAGTAAGGCAGTTGTTAAATTTTAAGCAGGCCGGCCTGATCCAGAAAGTGCAGGATATTCTTCTGCTAACAGGACATATTCACGGCATGTTGGGCATGTACTTTGTTCTTTAAGCCACTGCTCAATACACTGAAAATAAGGGGAAAAAATCCATAAATACCTCCGCGTAACATTGCTCTCTCAACCCTGCTGGAGTGGGCATTTCTATTGACATTTAGGCACAGTGTTCTCACAGCCCAACAAGCTGATGTCCCTTCTGAGCTCACACCTAACCTAGATGTCCAATGCTCCCTATGTTCCACAAGCCTTTTCTGTCCAGGCAGGAAGCACACAAGAAGTTCCCAGAATAGCTTCTGCCTCAGAATTAAGATGACTTTATCAGGTGCTGACACTCCGAGTTACTTTTAAGGCTTTCTGGACGCTGACTCATGGCCTTGCTTTGACTACACACTCTCCCTGGGGGTCCTAACCTCTCAGTTTCTCCTTGTCACACCTGTGAGATTCTCTGGTCTAATCCACCTAGAAGGATCTGATGAAACTCTGGATTACAGCAACCCCTCTCTAAATTTCTAGTCTCTGTACCTGTTTCACAACTTTCAGTAAGTAAACACCATGGCCTCTAGCCCCGATTCCACAAACTCTTAATTGATTTGTCTGAGGAATGGCTTCATTCTTCTGACTTGTATCCCTAATCCTAGCACAAGACAGGCACTTAATAAATAGTTGCTGATTAACTAATTTACACCAGTAGCATCTATCTATACCCTGGCCCCTTTCAGACTGGTGGACTCTCAGATTTCTAACCTATTCTAGTATTTCTATCTTATTGCTATTTGGGTCTCTGTATAATAATATTAACTAGTATTTACTTATGTAATTTTTATTATTAACTTATGAACATCAACATTTCCACTTATAAAGGAAGACAAAAAGAGGACTGTATTTTCTTTTCTAAAACATAAGTAAAATAATTGCATAGAGACCCCATCTGTTTCAGTCTAGTAGTATAGGTGTTGGATTAATGCTAAATAATAATTACTGACTATAACATATGGAAAATTTTGTATAAACCTTGATGGTGCTATTATACACAAAAAGCCTCAATCCATGGTAGTTAATCTGATCCAGTCTAAGAACTTCACCAGTTTCCACAACAAAGAACTACAAGAGAGCATGATGCTGGAGGGAGTGGGTTAAAATCCTAGCCTTGTCCCTCATTACATACAAGGCCTTGGGAAAGCAACTCAAACTTTTAAAGTCTCAGTTTCTTCATTTATACAATGTGGGGGTGGGACTTAAATAAACTTTAAGATTCCTTCCTAGTTTAATCGCTTTGCCCAATATCGTTTACTATACAGACTAGAACAAATGCATGCTTGAATTCTTTTGTATATAAAATATATTTACAAACATATTTTAATTTGCAACTAATTTTTAATTAGAATTGATGAAATTTATAATGGCAAGTTAGGCATTTGTTTTGCTTGACCATGCATGTTTATAACAAGGATTTTATTTTTCTTGCTTTCTCTATGGCAAGGGGAAGAAGGCACATGTTTTTGTTGATTGAAAAAAAAAATGAATTAAAAAAATCTGTAGTGGAACTTTCTGCCCTAAGCTTACTTAACAAGGCCTCATGAGAAATTTATCAATCATAGAATTTTGCAACTAAAGATGAGCTCAAAATAGCATCTGGTGCAAGTCTCTTATTTTAGAGCTGAGGAAACAGGTTGAGAGAGCTGAAATGAAGATCACATGGTTAGTTAGAACCACATGTTCCAGATCAGCCATCCTCGCTGTGTAGATCCTAATGTCCTGAAAACAGAGCATTTTGCTATCTGGGAGGTTTATAAAAAAAGACTGTTTTCGAAAGACTTAAAAGAAAAAATTAGTTTTTAAAAAGTTTAGAACACTCAGATGCAGAGATGCATGTATGACATAAATGCGCATCTCCCCAAAACTGCCTCCATTAAAGAAAAAACTTAGAATGCCAACAGTTGTTCTTGAATAAAATAGAGATCATACCCATTTATGAAACTGGTGCCCACAATCCATCTCACATACATGTTCCTGGCTTAGCTCTTCATAGCATATTATACAGGGATCATCAGTGGAGGCCTGGGGAAACAAAGACATTCAAACACTGAAAAATAACTATAACATACATTTGTTGTCCAGAACTTTTCTCAATGAAATAAAATGTCATAATACAAATAACATCAATTTTTCAATAAAAGTTTAAGGGCTGAACAGACCAAACCTAGGAGTGAAAGTTTACAGCTGGGCTGAAAACTTTCTGTTACAAGAATTCTAAGAAAAAGAACAACCACCACCACCCCCCTACAGAAACCCAGCAACAACAAAGAACTATTTTTTGCTTATTAGAAAACCATATAGTTGTATGGGAAGAAATAAGAAGTGAAACTCACAGGAGAATCATTTGATTTTTGCCACTTTGACTTGGAAGGTCCTCCCACAACTACCCATGGCCTGCTGGCAACTGCTTGAGAGGCTGGGACTATGGAGGGACTGGGTACTGATACATTTTCTGCAGAATGTCTACGACTAGAAGATTCGGCTGTAGCACTTGATACAGTCTGCATGTCGTTTCCTTGAACTACCTAAAAAATATTTAGGAAAAAAAAGGAAAACCACACAAAGCAATAATGTTACAAAAAACATTTTCCAAAAGAGAGTTTACGGCTTCTTATATTTTAAATTGTAGTATTATTATTACAAAAATGCATGAGAATAAAATAAAAACCACTTACTATATCTGTTTGAAATACTGACCGTTTTTTTATTCTGCTCATCTAGAATAAGTTCTGTCACACTTCTCACAATTTCATCAGACTCCAAACTTGCATGTGTGGCTCTGTCTTGATTTTGTACTTTTTGGATAAAATTCAAAAGTTCAACACTGAAAGGGAAAGAAGGTGGTACCACAGGAATAGCAGTCAGTGTTTTGAATTATTAAGGCAGTAGTCATTAAAAAAACATTTACAAGCTACCTATTTTGCACTTCCTCTCCAACTCTGCTTCCTGAGGTCCCTTTTTTCCTTCAGGATGCAACTTAAACACCACCTTCTATGTGAGGCCTTTCCTGATTCTCCCAACAGGTAGTTGGTTTCCTCTTTACCTTGTATTTACTTACTTTCTATTTATTTGTATTTGTCCTCCTTATGTTCATTCTGCAAATACTCATATACGTACATGCATCCCATGTTAGAATCTAAGTTTCTTGAGAGTAAAGACTGTTTCCCCCCAATGCCTAGCATAGTGTCTAACATATGATAAATGCTTAATAAATATAAGATGATTTTGGAAGAAAGACACTAGTAGCTGGGGCATTAAGGAAAAGCCTCACACATGAGGCTTACTATAATACTACTACTTATTACAGCAAGTACGTGGCAGTTGATCTGGACTGGAAGAAAAGGTAGGGATTCTGAGAGTGAGAAGTGAGGAAGAAATAGATTCTCCAAATGGGGGTGTAATAAGATATGGAGTGCTTTGTATGAGGAATAACAAAAAGGCCAGACTGCCTAGATTGCAGTGTATATACTCAGTCAAAAAACATCTGTTCTTCTACTATGTGCCAAGGCACTGTGCTAAGCACTCTGGATACAAAAAAAGGCAAGACAGTCCTTTCCTTCAAGGACTTGACAATCTAATGAGGGAGACAGCATGCAAATGACTATGGACAAATAAGCTAGTGGATAAATAAAAAAAATTATTAAAACAAAGAAGGCACTAGAATTAAGAGGATTTGGGAAAGGCTTCCTGTGGATTTTAATTGGGACTTAAAGGAAGCCAGGGAAACCAAGAGGCAGAGATTAGAAGTGAGAACATTCTAGGGATGGGGGACAACTGGAGAAAATTCCCGGGGCTGATGGATGGAGTGCCTGGTTCCTGGAACAGTAAGGAGGTCAGCGTCACTGGATCAGAGTCCATGCTAAGGAGTAAGGTGTAAGAAGACTGGAAAGGTGAGGGGTGCAAGCGGGTAGGTTAGGAAGAGACTCGAACTAGTGGCAGAAAGCCACTAGAGTCTATTGAGTAGGAGCATTGGATCTGTGCTTTAGGAAAATTACTTTGGTGGCCAAATGAAGGAGGGGGTGGGGTGGGGACCTGAGAAAGACAGAGCCGTCCAGATGTCACTGCAGTAGCTCAAACTTGAGGTGATGCGGGCCTGCATCAGAGTGGTGCTAGTACCAGAGTCAGAAGGAGGTATATTTGAAAGACAATCCATAGATGAAATCGACAGGTCTTGGTAATAGATTGGATATGAGGTGAGTGATAGTGAGAAGTTGAGGATGACCCCTAAATTGCAAGCCTGAAGGACTAGGAGAATGGTATTGCCCTCATCAGTAATAAAGAAGGTGAGGAGAGGAGAGGTTGGGGGAGAACCCATCTTTTTTTGGATAAACTGAGTCTAAGATATCTATGAATCATCCAGTTCAACTCCAGTTGGAGTTATGAGTCACCTATTCTAGATGGCTTTTTAAAGAAGTTTAGCCAGAAGGGCAGAAGAGATATAAGACAACCATGAGTGGAGATGGAAGCATCAAAAAAATGTTTTTTGAGGATGGGGGAGACATGGGCATGTTTATAGGCAGTAGAGAGGGAGGGTTTCAAGATAAGAGCAGGGATGATGGAAGGGGCAATCGGCTGGAGGAGGTGAAATGAGATGGGATCAATTGTATAAATAGAGAGATTTGCCTTGGTAATATGAGTAAGGTCACTTCTTCATGTGACACAGGGATGAAGGTGGAGATAGTGGTAAAAGGCACATGAGTGACATAAACTGAGTAAGAGGAAGCTCAAGGTGAATGGCCTCGATTTTTTCTCTTAAGAAGCAACGTTGGGGGCAGCTAGGTGGCACAGTGGATAGAGCACCGGCCCTGGATTCAGAAGTACCTGAGTTCAAATCTGGCCTCAGACACTTGACACTTACTAGCTGTGTGACCCTGGGCAAGTCACTTAACACTCACTGCCCTGCCAAAAAAAAAAAAAAAAAGGAAGAAGAAAAAAAAGAAGCAAATTTCTTCAGCTGAGAGGGTGGGGAAAGGGGAAGTCATGGGAAGTTTGTGGAGGGATGAAAAGGTTTGGAAGAGCCACTGTGGAAAGTAGGAGGCAGTAAGGGCCCAACTGAGGGTGTGTAACAAAAATCTGTAATGAACCTAGGCAGAGCCATTGTGTGGTTTTTCCCTCTCCCTTTTTGTTCAGCAGCATGTGTGTAGGAGCTAAAGTGGAGGATGGTGGCAGTGATCCAAGGCTGCAGCTTAACAGGGTGCAATCAGTGAAATGATAAGGGGGCGAGGGACTCGAAAGGAGGACAGTATAAAGTTGAACTGGTTCACTGAAAGGTCAAGGTAAGGAAAAGAGGTGAGAGTGGCTAGTGGTGTGTGTGTGTGTGTGTGTGTGTGTGTGTGTGTGTGTGTGTGTGTGTGTGTGTGTGTGTGTGTGTGAGAGAGAGAGACAGGGAAAGGGAGGGACTGAGAGAGTGGGAAGGAGGAAGAGGACTTGAGCTGAAAGGGAAGGACTTGAAGATGAGGATGAGATCTAGAAGGAAGAGGACCTGAGAAGGAGGAGGAAGATAATACACAGTTAAGACAAGATAAATAAGACTGGCTGGTAAGATGATATAAGAGATCAGTAAGAAAAGAGAAAGGAAGTTGTGTGTGGTTGTCAAGACTTTCTCACAAGGGGAGAAGAGCAACAACCCCAGAGTTGAAAACCACCAAAGCAATTTATCACAGTTATTCTCCCAGGGAACTAGAAGAAAGAATGTCAAAGGATTAACTTTTTCATTTTCAGCAAACATGGAGAAAAGGGATCATTTTGCAGTGACCTCCACAGAGTATACAATATTTGTACTTCTGCCATAGCCAAGTTCTATCTATGTTCAAATTAGACTGTTTCACCTAAAAGAAAAGGTAACAGGACTTCAGGAATTTTTTTTTTTTTAGTGAGGCAATTGGGGTTAAGTGACTTGCCCAAGGTCACACAGCTAGTAAGTGTTAAGAGTCTGAAGCCGGATTTGAACTCAGGTACTCCTGATTCCAGGGCTGGTGGTCTATCCACTGTGCCACCTAGCTGCCCCAACTTAAGGAATTTTTGACTATTCTTCAGGTAATCAGGGAAAATGAAGTGTTCCTTAATCAACAATAGTTTTTACAAAAACAAAACATGGAAATATAAAACTGGAATTTAAAGGTAGCATGACAAAAATGAAATAAAGACGATATACCATCAACATTAATTAGGATGCCTCATAGCTGCTTGGAACCCTAAGCTACTGAAAAGCATATTTTTAGTAATGGTTTCTATTAATAGGAAACAAAACTTTATTAAAAAGTATTTTTTTAAAAATGAAATACCATATGTGAACATGCTTTAGTGGAATGGAAAGTACTGTTATTAAGTGCTTACATGGTTATCTTACATGTTAATTTTTTTGGACTGCATCTGAGATTTCTTCTGTGTAGGGCACTTCCAGTGAAGAAACTCCTTTAATCAATGAAAATCAGCACACCTGCTCTGCAGCTTGTACTCTTAAAGAGTTGCCTGGGGGTACATGAAGTTAAGTGACTTCTCCAGGGTCACACAGACTGTATGTGTTAGAGTCAGGACCTGAATCTAAGTTTCTGCCCTGAAGTCAGCTCTGTATCCATTATTCCACAACTGCCTCTTGCAGTTATTTTAAAAAGATGTGTTCTGTTGACGCATAAAATTGCTAGAAACTTTGTGGTCAGAGGCAGAAAAGACAGGCAACATAGGAGTATGTTCAGGGTCTCCAATTTCCTTGCTAACCCCCCTCACCACCCCACACTATTCTTCCCAATATTAGGTACTATGTTGCCTAGACTTCAGCTCCAAGTAGGACAGGTTGTGGCTACTCATCTTATTTAGACTTTTGGGACAATGGTGTCTGTTTTGAAGGGAACTATCCTCTTCTCGAATCTGTAGCTAGAACAGACCTTAGAGATTCCTCTAATCCCCTTCCTTCATTTTACAAGAAAACAAAACAGAGGCCCATAATGGTGAAGTGAAAATACAACCACTGCCACAAGATACAACCTCCCCTAGAAAAAATGACTGGATCATTAACACAAGGAAGCTGGCCTTGAATTAACTAGGAAAAAAAACTATAAGGAGACAGAACAATGGAAACATCAAGGCACTTAGGCAGGTACCTCAAACCTGTACCCAGTACTAAGGCACCTTAAGTTAAGAGGTGGGATAGATACTAAACCTGGAGGAAAATGGAGGTGACAGGATATCAAGAAACTGCTTCTGGGGAGACTTCACCCACTCACTCCAGAAGATTGGGGTAGGGAGATGATGCAGCCAAACAAAGTCCCAAATAGACAAACTGTTAAAACCTAGAAGAGATCTTATATGACCACTGTATCTAGCTCCATCATTTTATCTTAATAATATTTTATTATTTTCCACTAACATGTAAATATAGTTTTCAACATTTTTATAAGATTTGAGTTCCATATTTTTCTCCCTCTCTTCCTTCCCTCCTCCCTTCCCAAGATGGCAAACAATCTGATATAGATTATATATGTACAATCACATTAAACATATTTCCACATTAGTCATGTTGTGAAAGAAGAATCAGAACAAAAGGGAAAAACTAGCTTCCTCATTTTACAAAGAAGGAGAAAGAGATCCTAAACTTGGTGTCTCAGAACAAGGACTAGAACTAAGGCTTGGAGCCAGATTGATGAGCCTGGTTTGCCAGTCTCAGGGGTGCAAGGACACCTATTCTTCTAGGGAATTTCCACACTAGTAGTTAGTACCTTCCAGGTATACTGTGGTCCTAAGCTCAGTGTCCTACCCCTTCAGCTCTCTGGGAAGGTGTAAGAAACTTGGGAGGACAAAGTTTTGAAGGAGAAAGAAAAATCCCAGGGATGGGTAATCAGGGGCTAACTTTCTCTCTTGCCCTGCTCTTCCCTGAGTCCCTTCCTACATCCCTTTCCAGAACAAACCACACTAAGAGGTATATTTAGAGGCTATTTCCTCTTCTTTGAAGTGGTTCAACCTTTGATCTCTGTAGGACCAGGGATTCTTAAAGTGACCATAGCCTTTCCCCTACAGGATACTTACCACTTTTAATTTTATGCCCAGCCTCATAGCTCTGGGCTTCAGGAAACACTAGGGAAAGAAAAACTAATTCTCCATAATAAGAGATGCAAAGATATCCTAGGAAAGCACAATTTCCCTTTACCATACTTGTGACCTAAAGGGCTCTCTTCTCCATTGTTAGAGGAAAGAAAACTTTCTGGTCACTATTGGTCCCTGTATTACCCCATCTCCCCATGCTGCAAGATGTACCATAAGATATGGTGGACCTACTGATGCTGTCTATCCTGGGGGGAGTGGAGAAACTACAGTCTTGGACTGGTTAACTTCCTTTTCTACCCCAGGTCATGTCAGAAGTTGGGTTGATCCAATACCAGACTTGGAAAGGCCTGAAGAATCTTGGCAGTTATTGTTACTTCATAAACAAATGCCTGATCCTATTTCATTCTCAAATTTGGTCCCCAGACTTTCTGACACTGGACAAAGGTCATACTACCCTGTTCTAGTTATGGCTCTGACTGCTTCTAGGAGGTCTGTGTCTGAAGATGCCATTAGCTCATTTTCAGCTACCACTCCTGATGACCCAATTTTTTAGCTTAGTTTTCCTTATTTACTCTGAGATAAGGATCACTTTATTAAAAAGATGCTTCCCCCCCATCCCCAGATTTATTAAGTGAAGTATCTATCACTCTACACCAGCTTATTCCATATTTATCCATCTCTCTGAGAGGCTGTCTAATTAGGACTAAATTTTGCAACTATTCATCTCTGCAAAAATCAATTATGCCTCGTAATGTAGGCATAAGCTCACAATTTATAAGTAGCCACTGACTGCCATATTATTTGTAGTATAGTATTCCTTAAATAAGAAGAAAATCAGGGGAATTTAATAACATACAGTTCACTCACTAATTAAGATGTTTATACACACAAAAACACTAATTCAACAACAAACTTTTTCATCACACCAACCTCCATGAGTTTTCAAAATATCAGCAAATCAGGTAGGGTAGTACTAAATGTAAATCAATTTGCATCTAATTTTTGAGTTTTGAAATAAGATTATTGTGCATTACAATAATGCACAATGGGGCGGGAGAGGGATTTATTTAGTAGATTTTTTTTTAGCAAAGGAATACCAGCAGTTCCCTTTAGGCAAATAGACCCTCATCAGGAAACTAAGGCCTGCCTGTAAAATTATTCAATAAAATCCTACTTTTTATATGAATACCTGCTGTAATTTGGGAATATGGTTGCCAGATGCTCAATCACGTTGTTAAAAGGCTCCTGTGGCTGGTCTGGAGTGCTGGCATGTGCCTGTTCAACACCTTTGGAGCTTTGATTAAGCTGAGTATCCTCTTCAGAAGGGCTGAGTGAGGGCTGAGATTGATCAGTATAAGACTCCTGTAAAAGTACAGAAGGCATCTCCGCCGAGCAGTCCGTGACAGAATACAGGCTTGTGGTCTGAAGTGCCACACCTTGGTTTCCAGTTAAGAAGTTAGTTGGGGTGATCACTGGACTTTGATCATCAGGACATGAAAATTCAGCAAGTAATTTAGGATGAACTTGTGCAGAATATGTCATAAAAGCTGGATCATTAACATGAGCAGGGTTGCCTTGAATTAACTAGGAAACAAAATTATAAGGAGACAGATCAATTGACAAATTAATTTTTCCAACATATACAAGACCGGCTACTACTGGGTATTTTAACCAAAATAAAGAACTGCAAATGAAAGCTTACATATCAAATTATATCTAACTAAAAATTTTTACCTGAGACATTCAAAAGTTTTCTTTCCTTTTAAATAACTATTAGCCAAGGCTAGGGTTCTGATTTCAGTTAAGCTTCTATACTTTATTTATTATATAAAGTTGTAAAATTATTCTTTTACAGATTTTAGGAAGATGAGATAACAATGAAGCATTAGCCTTTTTTTTTAGGAGAATGAGCTAATTTTAATGGAAGTCTAATCATCCTGACTGAAACACTTCATAAAATTTCCTAGGGCTTAGGATTATTAATTGTTCTTAAGGTCTTTTTTTTTGGTAGAGCAATGAGGGTTAAGTGACTTGCCCAGGGTCACACAGCTAGTTAAGTGTCAAGTGTCTGAGGCTGGATTTGAACTCAGGTCCCCCTGAATCCAGGGCCAGTGCTTTATCCACTTCACTACCTAGCTGCCTGCTCTTAAGGTCTTTAGTAATGTTAAATATATAAAGTATGCTAGAAGCAAAAATTTTAAAAAGAAATTCATATTCAACACTTATATTAGTTCCCTTTTCATCTAATTGTCAACGCTTCATTTAGTTATAAATAATACTCCAATTTTTTACTCAGTTTAAGACAACTATAAACTTTTATATATTTTTCTAAGTACCTACTTCTATACAAGTTTCCTTTTCCAATAAAACATTTGTTGAGTCTCTACTACAATGAAAGCATTGCAATTATAGTAGTAATGTGTAAGAACTATTTGCCGGATAAGTATGTCTATAGTAAGTCTGTTTGGCTAGGTAGAATAATATTACTCCAGCAATTTCTAACCTCAATTTGAAAAATATACTGTTTCACACTTCTATTGTCTAATTTATTTTATTTTTAAATTAATTCAATAAATATTTAGCCAGTTCCTATTATATGCTGAAGTTCTTGTAACATGTTTGTAACAGAACACAAGTTGCTACTGTATGAATACCTGATGGAATCCCGTAAATGTTATTCTTCACTGTTCTAAAAGTTTTAAAGTAAAAAAACAAGCCTTAAAAATGGCTATAAGCATTTGTTGTCTTTTTTCATTAAAGTATTTTATCATTTTCCAGTTACATGTAGAGAGAGATTTCAACATTTGTTTTTATAAGATTTCTAGTTTCAATTTTTTCTCCCTCCCTCCCCTCTCCCCAAGATAGCAAGCAATATGATATGTTATATATGTACAATCACATGAAACATATTTCTGCATTAGTCATGCTGTGAAAGAAGAATCAGAGCAAAAAGGAAAAACCTCAAAAAATAAAAACAAAAAAAGTTCTTTTTAAATTTTATTTTTATTGTTCTCTTTCGTTTTTATATCACTTTAGCTTCTAAATATGCCTCTTCTCTCCTATCTTACATAAGCCACCCCTTATTTATTATTATTATTATTTTTTTTTTAGTGAGGCAATTGGGGTTAAGTGACTTGCCCAGGGTCACACAGCTAGTAAGTGTTAAGTGTCTGAGGCCAGATTTGAACTCAGGTACTCCTGACTCCAGGGCCGATGCTCTAGCCACTGAGCTACCTAGTTCCCCCAAGCCACCACTTATTAACAAAGATTAAAGAAAAATATGTAATTTTGTTAGCTGTCTTAGTAAAACCAACCAACACATTTCATGTCTGAGAGTATATGCAACATTTCATACCCACAGTCCCCTACCTCTGCAAAAAAGAGAGGTGTATTTTCTTTTTTCTTTCAAGTAATCTGTATCAAAATCTTTTGCTTTTACATCATTCACATTTCCCAGTGTATCCCTCTCTCCCTCTTAAAACAAAACCATTTCTTTGTTTGTTTGTTTGTGGTTTTTTTTGCGGGACAATGAAGGTTAAATGACTTGCCCAGGGTCACACAGCTAGTAAGTGTCAAGTGGCTGAGGCCGGATTTGAACTCAGGTCCTCCTGAATACAGGGTTGGTGCTTTATCCACTGTGCCACCTAGTTGCCCCCTAACATAACCATTTCTTACAACAAAAAAGGGTGGGGGGGGAGGGTAAAAGTTCTGCAATACTAACTTACATATCAGCTATGTCTAAGAGTATTTACAACCAATAATATTGCTCCCACCTCTGCAAAGAAGGAAGGTGGAGTATTTTCTCAACTCTTTTAAAGTATAACCCTTTCCAGAAATTACATTTTGTTAGGCAAAACGAAATATTTCAAACTGAAGCCAAGAATAAGTGGCATTCTATATGTTAATTTTTATTCAGTCCAATAAGGAAACAGGTTCTGATTTCTTGACTTTTGTCTCTGCCTCCAAATACTTAAAGTCAAGAACACGTGGAATTACACAAGGATTGGTTAATGATTGTGGCGACAACTGCTCAAGAATTATCAGGAGGAGTTAAAAATAATACCTTCCTAGGAAAGTAAAACATTTTAGGGTGTGGTGAAAAATTCTGCCCTCATAAAATAAATTTTCATATATGTTACCCATATTACAAAGGTAACCAGTTTTAAGAGTTCAACAGTGGGGCAGCTAGGTAGTGCAGTGGATAAAATACCAGCCCTAGAGGGGGCAGCTAGATGGCGCAGTGGATAAGCACTGGCCCTGGATCCAGGAGTACCTGAGTTAAAATCCGGCCTCAGACACTTACTAGCTGTGTGACCCTGGGCAAGTCACTTAACCCCAATTGCCTCAGCAAAAAAAAAAAAAAAAATACCGGCCCTAGATTCAGGAGTACCTGAGTTCAAATCTGGCCTCAGACACTTGACACTTATTAGCTGTGTGACCCTGAGAAGGTCACTTAACCCTCACTGCCCTGCCAAAAAAAAAAAAAAAAAAAGAGTTCAACAGAAGCAGAATTAAACCAACTTGTTTTAGAATGAAGCAAATTCTCACCTAGCAACTCTGCCAACTGGAGCTGGAGACTTCATTTTCTCTCTCTACCCCTGCTCTACCCCAATGTATTGCACTTTGGAGATACTTACTAAATTATTTGTAGGCAATGGAAATTCAGGAACTTTTACTTTAGAAAGTTTATCAAGTTGAGAGCCAGCTTTAACTTTCTGAATTCGGTCTTCAAACTCAAACTATAGGAGGAAAAAAAATGAGTCAGTTAAAAGACTTCAAATGTCAGTTATTCTTTTTTCCTTACTGTGTACAAAAACTCCTTGGAATCCCAATAAAAATGAATATATAAATCATACAGCCTTTAGAGAAATATTATATTTTTTGTTGTTGTTTTTTGTAGGCAATGGGGGTTAAGTGACTTGCCCAGGGTCACACAGCTAGTAAGTGTCAAGTGTCTGAGGCCGGATTTGAACTCAGGTACTCCTGAATTCAGGGCCGGTGCTTTAACCACTGCGCCATCTAGCTGCCCTGAAAAATTATATTTTTTGTATGCTTATCATTAGAAAAAATAAAGGGTGTCATTAATGATAACATGAATTCAACTAAAGCCAAGAGACATTTGTCTTGCATGAACTATGTATGTGTCAGCCTCTGCTAGAAGGTACTAGAAGAACACAGTGAACAAATTTATGCCTTTTTAAATACTTTTTTCTTGATAGTTCAGTATTTTATTATTTAACAGTTTCATATAAGGATAGTTTTCTTTTTAATACTTTCAATAAAACACAAACATCTTTGAAGAAAATGTTTTAATAATAAATCTTAAATATGTGCAATTTGTCAATGTCAACTGGAGAAATTTTAGAAAGTTAAAAAAATTTACAGATGTGTAAGACATAAAATAAAGCTTACCTCTGCCTTCTCAATTTCTTTTTTTATTTTTGAAATAAATGACTCCCATTGATTAATCTCAGATTCCAAATTAGGACATGATACAGAACCACTGAAAGAGTTTTCAAAATTTTAAATTAACATTCATTTTAGAAAACTGGAAACAGGTATGAAAGCATATGGCAACTAATTTCAATTCATAAGCTGGATCAATCTGATCCAGAGGGAAGAATAATTTTAACAAAATTTAAAGATATCAATCACTAGAGACTTAAAAGATATTTTGTTTATTAATATTCTCTTAAAAAGGACCTAAAAGTTGTTAAATATCCTTGTAAAAATGCCCCATTGTATTTATTTCTGGGAAATACAGTGTCATAGTCAGACCTGCACTTTTGGAAGATCAACTGATAGATATTGGACTATGGACTAAAGTGGAGAGAGATCTGCAGCAGGGAGAACCAACCAGAAGGCTATTGCAATAATAGTTCAATTATAAGGTGATGCAAGAGGGTGGTGGTAGTATTAAAGGAGAAAAGGAGATGTATACTAGAAAAGTTAAGAAGGTAAAATGGGTAGGACTTGGCAACAGACTGTATTTGGGGATGAGAAAGTGAAGAGTTGAAGATGACACCTAGGCTGCAAACATGGATGGATGGGAAGATGGTAGTACCTTCAACAGTTAGGAAAAGGGGAGGGATTAAGAAGAAAAAAAAATGAGTTTAGTTTTGGACATGTCGAATTTAAGATGTCTACAGGACATCCTATTTGAGATGTCCATTAGACATTACAATTGGAGATCTGAGTCTGGAGATTAGGAGAGAGATGGAAGCTGGATAAATCGATTTCAGAATCATCAGTATAGAGATGATAATTAAATCCATGAGAGTTGATGAGACTATCAAGAAAAATAGTATGGAGGGAGAAAGAAGAGGGCCCAGTATGGGGCCTTGGGAACCTCCTTTTCACTTGGATGAAGATCCAAAAAATGGTGCTCAAGAGTGATCAGATAAGCTTAGAGGAGAACCAGAAGAAAAGAGAAATAGAAAACCTAAAAAGAAGGGAGTATCAAGAAGAGGGTGATCAATAGTGTCAAAGGCTGCAGAGAACTCTGGGAGGATAGGATTGAGAAAAGGCCATTAAATTTGGAAACTAAGAGATCTTTAATAATTTTGGAGAGAGGTGTTTCAGTTGAATGGAAAAGCAGGAAGACTACACAAAGTTTAGAAAAGAGTGAGAGTAAAAGGAAGTGGAGGCATCAATTACAGATAGCTTTCTCAAGCCACTGAAAGTGAGGACAGTTATAGGACAATAGCTACTGGGGATGGCTATCCAGGTGCAAGTCTCTTAAGGATTGGGGGAACACACATCTTAATGGATGCATGTAGGCAGCACTGAAGTAGCGAGTGGAAAAAGAGACACTAAAGAAAAGTGGGAGAGGGAGGACGATAGAGAGGGCAATCTGCTGGAGAAGACAGGATAGAATGGGATCACTTGTGCATGTAGAAGGATTTGCCTTGGCAAGGAGAATGGTCACCTCACCTTTATATGGGACAGGAGTAGCATCATAGATAGTGGCAGAAGGTATCCATCTGAGCAATGTGAGATGAGGAAAAGAGGGAGTCATTCTCAGAGAATGGCTTCAATTTTTTCAGTGAAATATGAGGCAAGGTTCCTAGGTGAGAGGGTGTAGAGAGAGGGAGATATGGGAAAGCTTAGGAGAGAAGAAAAGCTACTGTGGTGAGTGGGATAGTGAATTGATTAGGGAGATGTAAAAGGATTGTCTTACCTCACTAAAGGTCCAGTTGAGATTATGTAACATACATTTGTTGTGATCCCACTCAGTACAGTTTTGTGACTTTTTCCAGCTTAGTTTAGCAATGTTAGTAGGAGCGAAGGCAGCAGATGATGGGAATAATCCAAGGCTGGGGTTTAGCAGAGCAAGACTGGCAATAGGATAAGGGAACAAGGCACTCTAGGGAAGAAGTCAATGTAGGTTCAAATTGTTTTCACCAAGGGGTCAAGATGTTCCCAACATGGGATTGTGTAGTAAGTAGAGGGGAGATGTCCTGGGAAAGAAATGAAGGATGCAGGGATTAAAGGTTGTGGTAAGGATGAAAAACAGGGTTTGGAGTTTAAGAGAAGGTGAGATTATGATCAGTTAAAGGAATTTTAGAGTTCTTGAAAATGGAAGTAGAACATTTGAGATGTTGAGACTTGATGGCAACATCAAGGGTATGACTATCTCTACGTATAGGTGGGAAGAGGTAAGAGGGATTGATCATGGGAAATGAGTAAGTTGAGGAACTGAGAGGTTAGGGTCACTGAAGAAACATCAATATGTACAAGGAACTCCCTTAGAATGAGGGCAAGAGGGGGCAGCTAGATGGCGCAGTGGTTAAAGTGCTGGCCCTGGATTCAGGAGTACCTGAGTTCAAATCCAGCCTCAGACACTTAACATTTACTAGCTGTGTGACCCTGGGCAAGTCACTTAACCCCCATTGCCCCGCAAAAAAAAAGAAAAAAAAGAATGAGGGCAAGAGATAGGAAGAAGAGAAACACTCTGAGCCAGGTACTGAATTCATTAAAGAAAGGAGTGTCCTAGAGGTCAGGAGATAATAGCCACCAGAAACCTGACTGGGTGGTAGATATGGATTGAGTGAACTCCAAAGGAGGAGAGGTTGCTGAGTGATGATGGTAGTGAAAGAGAGTGGAAGAAGCAGTGGAAAGAGGGGTATTCCATGTCCCCCACCTCAACCAGTAGGAGTGTATGAGTGAAAGTGCAATGGTACTAGAAAGGGTGGCCAGGAGGCAGTGCTGTAAGCCAGATCTTAGTGAGAGATAGAAGATGGAATGAGGGGAAAGGAAAAGATTTAAGATGAAAGCAATTTTGTTAACTATTAAGCAGGCCTTCCAGAGAGCATTCCAGAGTAGAAACTGTGAGTAGCTTTAGAGTGGGATATTGGGGGTTTGGGTGAGGGGGATAAGAATAAGGGAGTAGGCAATGGGGGGATGGAGAACAGGGTCTGAATAAGTAATTCTTTAGAAATGCTACCAGTAAGAATGGCAAAGACTGAGGACCTTCCTTTCAACAACAATGGAAAGCAGGGATAATTTTGCATAAATTATATAGAGTAAAGAATGTTTGTATTTTTGCCACAACCAAGTAACTGCTCTCTATATTCAAATTACAGTGCTTCCTCGAACTAGAAAGGAAGGCAGTGGGATTTAAGGAATTCCTGTCCACTTTTCAGATTATCAGGGAGGATGATATGATACTTAAAAAGCAAGAAAACAGAAAGATTTCAGTGTGAAAAATTTTTAAAAAGGTCTTGAAGTGGCCAAAGAATCTTGACATACATCAGGTTGACACTGAATTTCACACAAAGGGCTAAAAAACACTACTGTACACTTGGAACTAACAAATATGAGGTTCCTTCTAAAGGAGAAGAACTAATTAATCTTTAGAGAAAGCAGCCCATGTTCAAAAAGAAAAGAAAGTAGATCTACAGATATTGCTTGTGAAAGATCTTCCAGTAATGATTTGAAAGGAAGAAGAGATAAGCATTTGTGGTTGGTGATTTTCTTTAATGGGGTAATGACAGGGATACTGAGAAAACTATTTGTTAACCTGATAATCACAATAGGTTTACATTCTTCTTGAGAACATGCATCTAAGACATGACTGAAAATCTCCTAAGATTCATCCAATTAGATGACTACTACCCACTATCAATGATTTGATATAGATGCAAATCATATTGCCAGAAGGAATTTTAAAAGTAATGATTAAAATCTTGGGAAAAAACTGAAGAAATTAGGGGCACAAAGAGATATTTTTATCCTTGCTAATTATCAAAGACAAGGACTTCAGGAGAATAAGGCAGTTTTTAGAAGTGAACAGTTGGCTAAGTAGATGACCCAGAAAACAGAATAATGTAGGAATTGTGGTCAGCATTTATTAAGTGTCTGCTGCATGCATGCATGCATGCATGCATGCATGCAAAAAAAAAAAAGTGGTAGGTGCTGAGAACATAAAGAAAATGAAAAACTAAAAAATAGTCCTTGGCCTCGAGAACATTACAATTTATTTTCTGGATAGAGTCTTGCATATTTAATTTAAAAGGATTTAAACTGAAAAAAAAAGTATGGGACAGAAGAAGGGAAGAGAGAGAAAACTGCTTACCTATATTCCTCAAGATAGAGACCACAGAAAGTAGCTAAAATATAGGCAGAAGACTAGCAGTAGAGATGTACAGAATTCATGGCAAAAAAATTTAAGAAAAGGAACAGCAATAAAATCAGTGGCCTTAGGTATCTATATGCTAATGCACAAAATATGAATAATAAAGAACTTAAAAATAATATTAACACAAGGAAGAAAATTTAATTCTCAAACTATCAGTGGAAATTGGTAGGATGAGACTCATGATTAGAACATGGATAGCAAAGGCTAACTTTATTCAAAAGGAAAAGAGTAGACAAACCACATGGTAGCTATGCTTACAAGACTCATTTATCCAAGTTTCTTCTACTATTAGTGTTTAAAATTTTTATTAATTAATTTAATGAAGCTATTAAAATAGAAAAATCAATGATTGTATGTATAGCATGGTAGAAAGGCAAGGCTAAATTATACTGATTTATTATTTAGACAATGAGACTACTAGAAACTCACTAGGTTTCCCAAGTCAACCATATTCTTACATGGTAAGTATTAATGAAGCATGATAAATCATGAATATAATTTGCACATCATGTCAATTTATAAAAAAAATTCTCTTTAAAATGATGACTTGAGGCAAAGTCAAGATGGCAGACTATAGGGAGCAACCAAGCTGACCTCTCCCAAGATATCCTTCCAAACAACTCCTCAAATCAAATTATGGAGTGGCAGAGCCAACAAAATGTCAAAGTGAATCATTTTTCCAGCCTAAGATAACTCAGGAGCGTAACAGGAGAGGTCTGTGACACCGGGGTAGGAGCTGGTCTGGACTATGGCACAAGTACCACCATTGGGCCTTGGGGGTGGCTGTGACAGCAGCAACAATAGCTTTGGGTGCTCTCAGCTCAGAGACAGTAAGAGGGTCAGAAAGTGATTACAAGTGATCCTCTGGCTGACACTGAGTGCAGCTAGAACTAACTCTATTGCCCATAAGCAGTTCTGCATTGCAGTTCTAGGGCAGAAAGCAGTGCTTGTACTTGTGACTGCAGGAGAACAGGAGATCTAGTCACAGTTCTAGGGTCCTAAGGAGTGCTAGCACTTGGGGCTGCAAGAGAGCAGGAGCCCTTCCCGGGTAAAGATAAAGAGTGTTGACCAGAAAGGTAGTGACCACACCTCTTTATGGATCACATCACCTTGGAAGCACTAAAAATGTACAGACTCTCAGAACTAGGTCTGAAAACAGTAGCACAAAAAAAGCCTAATGCTTGGAATGGTATCTTCCCACCTCTAGGTGAACAGAGCCCAATTTTAACATAGAGTTCAAAGTCAAGAAATAGGCTGGAAAAATGAACAAACAACAACAAAAAAAGAGCTTAACCATGGTGGCAGGGAAGACCAAGACAAACACAGAATAAGACAACAATGTAAACACAACTATAAGTAAAGCCTCAAAGAAAAATGCTAATTAGACCCAAGCCCAACAAGAACTCCTGGAAGAGTTAAAGAAAGAGAGTGGTGCTAGCAAATTATGAAAAGAGAATTAACAGCTTGCTAAAATAGGCACAAAAAAACCCCAGAATTGAACTAATGGTAAAAGAGGCTCAAAAGGTCACCAAAGACAGTAATTTCCTAAAAATTAGAATTGGGCAAGTGGAAGATAATGACTCTATGAGACATCAAGAAATAATAAAATAAAGTCAAAAGACTGAAAAAAAAAGAAGAAAATGTAAAATATCTCATCAGAAAAACAACTAACCTGGAAAATAGATTGAAGAGAGGTAATTTAAGAATTACTGAACTACCTGAAAGCCATGATCAAAGAAAGAGCCTACACATCATTTTTCAAGAAATTATCAAGGAAAAGTGCCCTGACATCTTAGATCCATAGGGTAAAATAATAAGAGAAAGAATCCACCAATCACCTCCTAAAAGAGATCCCAAAATGAAAAATCCCAGGATTATAGCCAAATTCCAGAGCTCTCAGGTTAAAGAGAAAATACTTCGAGTAGTCAGAAAGAAACAATTCAAATACTGTGGAGCCACAGTCACCATCACATAAGATTTAGCAGTTTCCATGTTAAAGGAGCTGTGGGCTTGAAATATGATATTCTGGAAGGCAAAAAAGATAGGATTACAACCAAGAATATAACCAGAATCCAAAAATATGTTCTTTATAAGAGACACACTTGAAACAGAAAGACACACATAGAGTTAAAATAAAGGGCTAGAGCATAATCTATTTGCTTCAGCTAAATTAAAAAAAGGTAGGGACAGCAAACATCTCAAAAAAAATGAAAGCAAAAAAAGATAATCAGGGAAACTGTATTTTGCTAAAAGTTAATAGACAATGAAGTAATAAGAATTTTACAGCATGTTTCTCTGATAAAGGCCTTATTTTTCAAATATTATAGGGAACCGAGTCAAATTTATAAAAATAAGAGCTGTTCCCCAACTGATCTATATACCCAGAAAAACTGAGTATAATCCTTCAGCTGCAAAAATGGATATTTTAATGAATAGAGGACTTTTAAACATTCCTGATGAAAAGACCAAACTGAATAGAATATTTGACACTCAAACACAAAGCCCAAAAGAAGAATAAAAAGGCCAACATGAAAGAATAATCATAAGAGACTCAAAAAAAGCTTATATTCTTATATAGGAAGATGATACATGTAACTCCCAAGAACTTTATGATTATTAGGGCAGTTAGAAGGAGTCCACATAGACTAAGGGCATATGTGTGAATTAATTATGTCGAGTTAATCTAAAAAAAAAGAGGGTGGTGAGGCAGCTAGGTGGCGCAGTGGATAAAGAACCGGCCCTGGATTCAGGAGGACCTGAGTTCAAATCTGGCCTCAGACACTTGACAACTACTTACTGGCTGTGTGACCCTGGACGAGTCACTTAACCCTCATTGCCCTGCGCAAAAAAAAAAAAAGAGTGGGTAATAAAGAGGAAGGGAGAGGTAGAATGAGTAAAATTTTCTCACATAAAAGAGGCTTACAAAGATGATCCAGGAGAAAATGCAAGGGTGTCAGGCAATGCTTGAACTTCACTCTTATTAGAATTGGTTCAAAGAGGGAAGAATACACACACACACACACACACACACACACACACACACACACATATACACATACATATACATCTATACACACACTCAGTTGGGTATAGAAATCTATCTTACCCAAAAGAGAAATTAGAGGGGAAGGAAATAAGAGATATTTGGGAGATGGGGAGGATAACAAAAGGAGGATGGATTAAAGGAGTCAGTTGTTACTGTTGTTTCTCCTTTGTTTTTGTTTTTTAAGTGAGGCAGTTGGGGTTAAGTAACTTGCCCAGGCTCACACAGCTAGTAAGTGTTAAGTGTCTGAGGCTGGATTTGAACTCAGGTACTCCTGACTCCAGGGCCGGTACTCTATCCACTGCGCCACCTAGCTGCCCTCTCCTTTGTTTTTGATGAGGACCATGACATTGGGAGGTGATGTCATGATTTTCAGTGAACTGGATTTTAAGTGAAGGAGGGCTGTGAAAAGTAACCAGCTTTACCCTCTCCTCCAGAGTCCTCTGGGGTCCAGTGGCATGATATACATCAGGGTGACTGGAGATGGCTCCAGATGTTGGAGGAAATCAGGGTTAGATGACTTGCCTAGGGTCACACAGCTAGTAAGTGATAAGTGTCTGAATCTGGATTTGAACTCAGCTCCTTCTGACTCCAGGGCCTGTGCTCTATCCACTGTGTTACCTAGCTGGCCCTTAAAGCAGGCAGTAGTTAGAAGCCAAAGAGATTTTTGGGGAGGGACAGGATAAAAAGAGAGAAGGATAAACAGAACAAAATAGTAATTATAACTATGGATGAAAATGAGATGAGTTTACCCATAAAACAGAAGCAGATAGCAGAATGGATTAGAAACTAGAATCCGACAATGTTGTTTACAAGAGACATTTGAAATAGAAAGACACACAGAGAGTTAAAGAGCTAGAACATAATCTATTTTGCTTTTAGCTGAAATAAAAATGGTAGGGTACCAGTCATGATCTCAGACAAAATAAAAACAAAACAATAGAGAATTAGGAAAACTACATTTTGGTAAAATGTAACAGACAAAGGAATATAAGGAAATTTACAGCATGTTTCTCTCATAAAATCCTCATTTCTCAAATATATAGGGAACTGAGTCAAATTTGTAAAAATAAGAGCCGTTCCCCAATTGATAAATGGTCAAAGGATATGAACAGGCAGTTTTCAGAAGAAGATATCAAAGTTATTTATAATCATATGAAAAAATACTCTAAATCCCTATTGATTAGAGAAAGGCAAATTTGAAAAATTCTGAGATACCACTTCATACCTATCAGAAAGGACAAATGCTGGAAAGGATAAGAAAAAATAAGTACACTAACAAACTGTTGGTGGAATTGTGAATTGGTTCAAACATTCTGGAGAACAATTTGGAACTATGCCCAAAGATCTAGAAAACTCTGCATACTCTGATTTAGCAATACCACTATCAGGTCTGTACCCCAAAGAGATAAAAGGAAAAGGACCTATATGTGCAAAAATGTTTAAAGCAGCAATTTTTGTGATGGTATGGAATTGAAAATTGAGGGATGCTCATCAATCGTGGAATGGCCAAACAAAGTTGTGGCATATGTTGTGATGGAGTACTACTGCTGTGCTCTAAGAAATGACAAGGGTGGTGGGTATCAGAAAAAACATGGCAAGACCTATATGAAATGATGCAAAGTGAAGTGAGAAGCAGCAGGAGATCACTGTGCACAGTGACAGCAATGTTGTGATAATGATCAACTGTGAAAGACTTTGCTACTCTGATCAATACAATGATCAAAGATAATTCAGAGGACTCATGATGAAAAATGCTTTTCACTTCTAAAGAGAGAACTGATGAACTCTGAGTGCAAAATGAACTATAATTTTCCTTCCTTTCTTGCTGGCTTGCTTCCTTCCTTTCATCATATGGCTAATATGGAAATATGTTTTGCATGATTTCACATCTGTAATTAATTCGTATTATTTTGCTTGCCTTTAATGGGTAGGGGAGGTTTGGGAGGATGGGAGATAATTTGGAACTGTGAAAATTAAAAATTTGAGAGACAGTTTCTGAGCAATTAATCATTTTATTATTAAGTTGAGCAGGTTATTAATGAAAGGATGGTCATTGGCTGTCTCTCTCAGACCAAAAGATAATTATGGCAGTGGGGCTCACAGCTTATATACCCTTGAAATGGTAGGTGGTTCAAGCAGCAATTAAATCTAATTGGTTAATGTGATTTGGAGATAGGCAATATTAAAATGTAGGGCTATCCTAGACCACCCCCAGCCTTGGGCTATCAATTCAAAGAATGTATACTTTTTTCAATGAGTGGAGTGAATGACCTCTCCCTGGAGGAGAAGCCTTTCTGTCTAGAAAAAGGGATCTGTCCCCACCTAAGCCTGACTAGAACACAATGCGTTTCCCCACCCTAGATTCCTTACAAGTTTGGGATGGGTCTGACCAAGATGAAGAGATTCAATGCAATCTTATTTTTAAGGAGAAACTGGACCTCTAAAAGTCTGGGCTTTGGAAGAAGGGGGGAAGCTCTGAATCTCCTTGAGATATAGGTTATTAATAACCATTTCTCAAATGACTCAAAATTTAAACAGAAAAGAATGCAAAAAATAAATTTTAAAAAAGGATGAACATATTATATTAACATGTTATTGATGGCCTTATTGTTACTAGTCTAGACAGGTAAAGGTCACATTTACACTTGTAAAACCTGCCCTGTCACATTTTAATAAGTTGAAGGAAAATTAAATCTTTCCCCAAAGTGTCAAAAATGAAATAAAATAACATGGCTTGAATGTGTTAAATCTATAATTTATCAGTCTTTTAAAAAGCCACATAGTACCTGTTCATTAGCTTTAGGTTCTTAATATACATTTCTGCTTTTGATGCAGTGCTCTGCAATTTACTAACATCAGTACTCTTCCAGTTTTCAAGTATGGACACCTAAAATTAGAGAAATTTTAAACATCTTAAAAATAAAATTTGGAAAAATTTGTCACATTATACATTTCTTTTTTAATGTTTTAGGTTCATAGTTCTTAATTTATCACAACTATAGTCAGGTGAGTATTCAGTGGAATATCTTGGCTTGTGGTCATTTCTAAAGATGAATATAGGAATAAGAAGACTTTGTGAGACTAAAGTATCTAACATTTAGACAAGCATGGAAATAAACACTTTCAATAAATCTTGGATAGGTAAATGCTGTGGTGTGGTAGAAAGTCCTGGGGAGAATGAAAAAGCTACTTTATTAAAGAACTCTAGTGAGCCAGAGAGAATGATTTTTTCCCCTCCTTGTATTATAATCATATACTATGGAGAAGTTAAGTTTCAGGAAAAGGCTCTTTCTAAAATCCTATAACTTTCTTGGTTGGCAATTCCAAGAGCTATCCCAGGTCAGGGAAGAATGTGGAAGGAGCCACAAGTGGGGATAAATGAGTTGGGATTTAGTAGATTTTTTTTTTGAAGGACCATGTTTCCCCAGCTTTTTTTTTTTTTTTTTGGTGGGGCAATGGGGGTTAAGTGACTTTCCCAGGGTCACACAGCTAGTAAATGTCAAGTGTCCGAGGCCGGATTTGAACTCAGGTACTCCTGAATCCAGGGCCAGTGCTTTATCCACTGCACTACCTAGCTGCCCCCTTTCCCCAGCTTTTTAATGGAGAAAGGGAAAAAAAAGCTTATCTTGCAGAAAATCTACTGACGTAATATGAACACACATATATCCATATGTGTATCTTTCTTGTCACATAATTCATACATATGTGTGTGTATTTATAACATTAAAATCTCCTTTCATTTATTTATTTTTGTTAAAAATAAGGAAAGGAGATAATTTGTGGATAGGTGGAAATAAATGAAATGAAGGGAAATAGATAGGTTTATGTTTTTCCTATGTGGTACTTTATGCCATCTCCAAACAGGGATGGTGATAGAGATTTGGAAGTGGTCTGAGGAGCTGCCAAGTTTTATTTGCTATTTTAAAATTCAAGAACATAGCAAATTCAAATTTATCAGGGGGAGTCTAATCCTTAGCAGAAATCAGTTTTTATCATGTAGTAATCATCAGCCTCTAATAGTGAAAAGTTATACAGTGGGGTCATGATTAAATACAGAGATAAAACCTTCACAGACTTAGAGATGGACAGTCTTTAATTGAAAGGTCAGAGTGTCCAATTCCTTCATTTTATAGATGAAGAAACTGAGGCCCAGAAGGGGAAGTAATTTGCTCAAGATCATGTGGCAATGAAGTGGCAGAGGTAGAATTTGAACATAGGTCTTCCGACTCCAAATTCTGAGTCTTTTCCATTGTACCACAATGTCAATTCAGAAGAATTAGATCCAAACAAAATGCTGCCAACCTGCCATTCCTTAATAGTTTGATTTTAAGTGTTGTGAAATAACACCCAATTGGAACCCATTTGAGTTCATCTACACTAAAAGAGTATACATACTATCAAAAAAACGAAGCCAATATACCAAAATGCATCTGCTCTATCCATTTCAACATGCCATGAAAAAAAACAGCAATACCACAAGACTCACCTCTGCAGCCACAGCTCTTTTAATAGTCTCATGGTAATTATCTTTTCCCTTCTTTATAAGTTCCTCCATTTTCAATTTTTCATTTGCAAATTTATTACTATGAACACCAAAAAAATTGAAATATTTTAAGCCAGTTACATAATACATACAGGTTTATTTTTGTAATAAATAAATTAATTATATCTCTTACAATAACATATATTTAAATGCATTTTTTATGCAGCGACCAGAGTATGCATTTAACAGGATTACAGGCAACAATTTACTGGGGTGGGGGTGGGTATAGAATAGGGATGCTTATTTATTAAGTACTTAATATGTGTGATAGGAATACAAAGAGGTACAAACAGTCCCTCTTCTCAAGCAACTCACTCTTATGGTGAAGACATATAACTATAGAAAATAACTAGGAATGTACAAAACACACACACACATTAAAAAAACTAGGTATGTACAAGATATAGATATCTATATCTTATACACACACACACACACATATACACACATGGTAATCTCAGCAGGGAAGTACTTATTGAGGTTTAAGGTGTCCAAGTTAAAAACAGATATTACTCTAGGCATACAAATATTTTAAGAAACTAACCTGATTTTAAGGAATTCATCCAAATGTGATGCATACTGTTGATCCTTTTCCTCATTATTCCGTGAATATCTATGAAAAAAATTTGGGAAATTAAGTTTGAGCCTTGAAGCATAACTTTGAGGTATTTCAGCTGAGAGAGGAGACTGAGAAGAGATAGAGGCTTCAGTTTTTCTAAAATTTAACCTAAAACATGGAAATCAGATCAAATAATACAATTTATATCAACAGTACAAATAATAAAATCACAAAAGAACTGAAGAGATCACTGTACATCCTCCTTTCTCAATTGCCCTTGTAGTGGCTATTGTGGCTTTAATAAAGACCATGAAGAGGAAAAGGCAAGTGTTTGTCATATTTAAAAACCTGGCTCATTCACAAATGATTTAAGATAGAAGAATTTCCATTTTATGGGAAACCCATGACAGTTCAACATAGAAAAACAGATTTTGGTTTAATCTATAAAATGTATAGCACTTTTGCTGATAAAGAAAGGAAAAAAGCTATTTGCTAAGTCTGAAAACAAAAAGCCTGGCCAGAGAACACCAAATTCTGCTAATAGTCAAGGAAATTCAACACCAGATCCTAAAGTGTCGGACTATACACCAAATTATATTTTACTCCTCAATAATTTATCAAACAAGACTAATGAGATGATATTATCTATGCTATTTAATTAGTTTTTTGGTTTCAAAGAAGTACAGTTGGTAACTGGTACATGTAATATTGCTCTTTTGGAGTTTGAAAACGATGGATTGGGTTGCCACTGCCATAGAGGCCACATCACTTCTTGCCCTCCATGCCATGAAGATTACTTATGCCAAGAAATAACATTATAGATAGTCTTGTTTAAAGGACATGGTTTTATTTATGGTTTTTGTCCTTTAATTTCAGAATATTGAATTCAGAAATTTTTTTAGCATTTTCTGAGGGAAATAAGCAAACATTTTATGTGAAGAGTTTGAAAAAATTTCATTCTCTAGTATTCCTAAAAGTTGAGGGTATTGTAACATGCAAAAGTCACCATTTTGTATAATTAAACTTATAAAAAAAATGTTGGCCTCACTTTTAACAAGTGTATACATAATGAATCATGCAAAGACTTGTTTGTTTGTTTTTGCAGGGCAATGAGGGTTAAGTGACTTGCCTAGGATCACACAGCTAGTAAGTGTCAAGTGTCTGAGGTCTGATTTGAACTCAGGTCCTCCTGAATCCAGGGCTGGTGCTTTACCCATTGTGCCACCTAGCTGCCTCCATGCAAAAACTTTACATTGCCTGTCGTTCCCTATGACTGGAATAAAACATCTCCTTACTATCACTCCTTAGAATTCTTAGTTTCCTTGAAAACTCAGCTGAAGTGTAACTTTTTACATCAATCCACCAATAATTTATTAAGCAATTACTATGTGGTAGAGATACAAAGACAAAAATTAAACGATTCCTGTTTTCAAGAATCTTATATCCTTATCAGGGAAGATGTGCTTTCTGTCTCTCCATATATAAAACACATACATACAAATATACATAATGTATTTACTTCTTCTTCTTTTTTTTTTTTGGTGGGGCAATGGGGGTTAAGTGACTCAGCTAGTAAGTGTCAAGTGTCTGAGGCCGGATTTGAACTCAGGCCCTCCTGAATCCAGGGCTGGTACTTTATCCACTATACCATTTAGCTGCCCCCCATAATGTATTTGTGTTTAGAATAACTAGGTTATATGTGAACAAATAGTATACACTCAGCTGGAATTAACCATACATTTCCCAATTTTCTTCTAGATTATAAAAATAACTGATATTTCCTTTACAAATTGGTTTTGACTATATGTTTATGCAAAATCTAGTTACTAACACATTTTTGAAAAAACTAAATTGTTTTGAATCATTCTGTATAATGAGGCTGAAAAGATAGGTCCAGGATAAATTATGAAGGGCTAAAAAAAGCAGAATTTATATTTTATCCTCTATGATGCTTGATACCAAAAAAAAAAATTTTTAAATGTACAGAGAACAGAAGGAAGTTCAGGAAGAAGCACAGACAAGCAGAATAATAATGAAAGTGACATAGTAAAGCATTATCTATTTTTTAAAAGTGGTAAGAAATGAAGATTCAGTTTTATATGAAATTCTCTTTTTTGTGTTCTGTCATAGTATGGACATGTTCTTTTCTGGTGTTTCAATTAAGAAAAAAGGACTTCTAAAAATAAAGTTATTGCTGTGTGCTCTGAAATACTGCAAGTGATCAAAGAAAAAAGTGATACTTTGGGGGCACTTGCCATTTTTTGAGAAAAGATGGAATGGGTATTTTTGGGGGGGGGGTTTGCAGGGCAATGAGGGTTAAGTGACTTGCCCAGGGTCACACAGCTAGTAAAGTATCAAGTGTCTGAGGCTGGATTTAAACTCAGGTCCTCCTGAATCCAGGACCAGTGCTTTATCCACTACGCCACCTAGCTGCCCTGGTATTTTTTAATATATAGTAACTTTAAAGAATTTCAATATTTTACTAGTAAACTCCATAACACTCATTTAAAAGATAAGAAAAGTAAAGTATTATGACTTCAAAGCTAAAAAAGTAGGAATAAAGTCAGGAAGTAAACTTATAACTCCTCATATTTGTCTAAATAATAAGCATTTTCCATACCTTCATAAAAGTACATAGTCCTGGGATCAAAGCAAAAAATACTTTAAGAGGCAGTGAAAAACAAATAATCACAGAAATTAATGGAACATTCCAGTGAAAACACAAATTGATTAAGTAGTCAAATCTGCTATTTATTTAATTTACTTAAAGTACTAATATTAGCATTCAGTCACAGTAGAGTAAAAAGTCTAATGTAAAGAAATTGGGCAAGACCACAAAAGACAAAATGGTTTTAAAATTTTTAATGCAACCCAATTTAACTCAATCCTACAAGCATTTGAAAAGGACTACTATCTGAAGGCTAATTGAACTAATGAATGATTCCAAAGATTATTCCACATCAGTATAATAATAAGGCCCTATAGGAACTGCTAGGTGATGCAGTGGACACTTTACTAGCAGTATGAGCCTGGGCAAGTCACTTATTCTGTTTGCCTGTTTCCTTGTCTATAAAATGAACTGGAGAAGGAAATGGCAAGCTACTCTAGTATCTTTGCCAAGAAAACCCCAAAAAGGGGTCACAAAGAGTTGGACGTAACTGAAAAATGCCTGAACAACACCATTGTCATCAACAACAACTAAGAACTGAACAGTTCGGTTGTTGAAAGAGGCAGAAAATTTACTTTTGTGTGAATAAAAAGAAATAAGTTCTGGTGGCTGAAAGTTGGTAGAAAGATATATGTGTAAAGAAATTCAGTTTCAAATAATATGTGAGCAGTGTGGTTGCTCAAAGGGAAAGAATATTGACTTAACATACATAAAAAAGCTCAAATCACTTTGTAAAGAATGTGAAGTAATGATCCTTTCATAAATGAACAGTTGGTGGCTGAAAGAAGCAGAAAAAAAGGTACATGGATGTAAAACTTAAAAAATGCAATTATGAATATACATAGAATGTTAAGTGGACCAGTTTGAGGACTGAGAAATGGCTGAATAGATGAGGATGTAGGGTTTTGTGGTCCCTCTTCATTTTAATGTAACTATTTTTAAGGTTTAAGAAATTAAAACTCACAAAATGATAAATAAGTGTCTGAAGACTATGGAATGTTAATTTTGTAACTAACAAAAAAGGGGATTTCATAGGTTTTTACTTTATAAAGAAAAAGTGAATCACTGAAGGTAATATGTTCTGTAGTATAAATGATAATTTCACTTCTGTGTGAAACATTGCGATCCTGTTTAGGTGTGGCCCTTGAAAACATAGCCCTCAATCATTTAGCCAGTAATTCAGGAACACTGTGCTAAGTGCTGGGAATACAAAGAAAGGCAAAAATAGTTCCTTTCCTCAAGGGGCTAAGAAATTTTGTGAATGAGGGAGACAATATACTTAAAAGATAGATATAAAAGGCAGTATAGCACCCTTCAAAGATAAGAACACTGTAGACCCAGAAGGTACATCAGTCTTAGAATAATGGCTTCTAATTGCTTTTGAATCTCTGTGGCCATCTGAGAATGACTCAGGCTGTCTTATTGGGTGTAATCAAATAGAGTATATCAGAATGTAGTAGTCCAAAGTCTGGGGATTCACCAGCATACTATCTTGTGGCACATATGCTGGGTGGTAACCTAAGTGATTATTTATTAAATGATATTAATGTCGACAGTGTGATATTTGCAGGGCCAACCTTACACCTAACTGGAATAGCTGGTCATTTTATGTGGCATGAATGGAAGGGGCCCAGGTAAGGTTTGTCTATCCTTAAAATATGCCCCCTACCAGTTTATCCTGCATATGATATTACATCATTAAATATCCATTCCTTTGCATTGCTTTATTTAAAACCTCTTTCTGAGGGAAAACTCAGCCAGTTAGGTGACACAGATGACAGAGTATTAGCCCTGGAGGACCTGAGTTCAAATCCAACCTCAGACTCTTACTAGCTGTGTGAACCTGGGCAAGCTACTTAACCCTGTTTGCCTCAGTTTTCTCACTTATAAAATAAGATGGAGTAGGAAATGGCAAACCACTCCAGTTATCTTTGCCAGAAAAACCCAAATGGGATCATGAAGAGTTAGTTGGACATGACTGAAACAATTAAACAACAAAACCATTAATATTTATCAAAAATTAGTTTATCAGCTCCTTTCCATCATGACATGTATATGATACATGCATGCCAAGTTCTGATAATACAGAAATAGGTTCAGAATAGGTGCTACACCAGGATGTGTGTGAAGGAAGGTTAGAGGTGAGTGGAAGCATAAGACATGGGAAAGAAAGGTAGACAGAGAATTCTGAAGATAAACAATTTATTTCATGGTTTTGTTTAGGGGTGATCTAGGATAAATTGTGTACACAATTTCAGTAATTTTGGGGACATAGGATAAAAGTAATGAATATGCATAAATGCATGTATATGGATATATGTTTAGGAAACGCAATTTTATAGCTGGGAAAGATATATAAATGTAGGATAATAATAGATATTGAAATGGAAGAAAATCTTAGTGCTCATCTACTCCATTTTGCAGATGGGGAAACTAGGGTTTAGAGAGGTTAAGTGATTTGCTTAAGGCCAAATAGCTAAGTGGCAGAACCAGGATGGAGAAATTGAGATCCAGCATAGGTAACTGATTTGTACAAGGCTTCAGAGCTGGGATTTGAACACAGATCTCCAGATTCTCAGTCCATTGCTCCTTCTATTATACATAATTTCCTCTCTAGAAATGGTATCAAGTTCATTCCTTTCCATATTCAGTTAATGCTTAAATTAGAAATGAAATATTTTTAAAATTTCAAGATATTGCACAGAAATTATTATGAAATGAAATGAAACATTTCTAAAGGAAATGAGTCTATATAACATCTATCTCATTCAGCTTAATCTACAAGTTATCATTAGAATTGTTAAACTATGTAAGTACTTTTCTTTTAAATATCAATAAATACATGGTCACTTTTTAACCTTGCTACTTACATTTCATTGGTATCTGTAAGTTTTTTAACTTTATTTTTTAGCGTTTTTAATTTTTCTTGATTTTCCTTTTTTTCCTGTTGCCATTTTTTCATTTCTACTTCCAAATCTTGATGAAACCAATTCAATTCAGTCTTGGAAATCTATGATGAAAAATTAAATTAATGGAAAAGATGATTTAAACAATGGTTCACAATAGTAAATAATGAAGACATTTGACTTTCATAAAATTGAAAACTGACATGTACAATCTTCTTTTAATATATACTATGAAGCCTCATTAATTTGGACTATCCTATTTAGGAAATGATGATGAGTTGAAGAAGATGAGTTGAATATTTCTTTTCTTTAGAAAAACCTTTATAAATGTAAATTAATTAAAAAAAGGATCATAGGAGAAATAGTAAGAACACTTAAGCATTTTAGAAGAAAGCACTTATTAACAACTGACAGAATTACAGATCATTCTTATCTAATATTAGAGATATATTTAACAAGCAACACTCTTGAATAAAAGTCTCAGAAAAGGGAATTTTTGCCAACGTTTTATAGGCGTTTAGTATGACATGTATATTAGATGCCTGAAATCTAGGCAGCTGCTACCAGATGAATAGTAGTAATTCAGGTTAAGCTTGCATAGGTACCCTATGGGAAGGCAAAGGACACAAATTCAATTTTCCTTTTTAAAAAATGTAACTACTAACATTAAATAAAATAAACACTTCAACTAACAAATGGGTTGTATTACAAAATTTTCATTTCTAAGTTGGGTGTTTGGAATTCAGAACATATATTCCCATATAAATAATGTTATACACAATGATTTGAGTTCCCAGGACACAAATTATCAGCTCAAATTTTGACTCCTGGAAAGGGGGAGTGAGGCTGTTATGTGTGACAAGAAGGAGAATTAGAAGGAAGAAGTTTTCTTTCTCTTCACTGTCCCTAGGGAAAATTTTCAAACAGACGTTTTGTCTTTAGCATTCTCCTCTGCCCTGCCCTGCCTTTCCTTTCCCTTCCTTTCTTCCTTCCTTCCTTTTCTTTCTTAATATCTCCTTTGTACCTCCAGTTATACTTTTTTCCTTTAGTCCCTGGAACACACTATTTCAGTTTGCACAAGTTCCATGTTGTGGAACCCCATCTCTGGCCTGGACCTGCTCCATCTTTTATGAAATTAAATGCTCAAAAAAAAAAAAAAAAGAAAAGAAAAGAAAAAAGAAATTAAATGCTCCAGTATTACTTATGCTTTCCCCTCAAATAAAACTCCCATTCATACAATAAAGCTGATATTAGCTAGATGTGAATAAGAAAGGCTCCTGACTAAATGGATTCATACTAAGGTACAGACTCTTATTTCTTATTCTGTTTTCAGGAGAACTTTAAACTTTATCTTAACTATTACTAAAACTCCCTGACTAGGTAGGATCTTTGTCCCCAGCAGGAAACTGAGTGACTGAGGCTGTGAAGGCAAGAATGTTCCTTACCATGGCTTTTTTCTTTAGACATGGATAGGCTCCTAGATAGAGAAGTAAAACAATTCATTCGTAGAGGACTTGAGTTTACTCAAGTCAATTAAAACTCTTTAAGGCTTAATGAATTCTGCCCCAGATACACAGTTGACTAGACAGCTGGATACCAGGCCTCAGTCAGCAAAAAAGCTTCCTAGGAGCATCATTCTACTAGTGGTAATGTGGTACTTTTTTTTTCTTTAAAAAAAATTGTTTTTGATATATTATTTTTACATTTCTCTCATTCTGAATGCATCCCTCCCTCCCTTTTCTCCTGTCCAATCCCTTGTAACAAAGAATAAAAAGGGGAAAAAAAGTCCAGTAAAACTAATCAACACATCAACTAATTTGACAGTATGTGTAATGTTCCATATCTATAGTCCCCAACCTCTGTAAAGAAGGGAGGAAGATGTATTTTCTTCCATTCTTCAGGGCTAAAACTCATACTTTTAAACTAGTACTGGTTAAGATATTATTATAGCATTATAAAAGAAAACTCATATGGGACATATTGACAGATTTTTAAAAATCAATACTCTAAAAACCTTATGGAGACTTAGGCACTATAAGTGCCTTGTCTTAAAATTTCCTGAATGGCAAGAGTACCTTGTTTTCTTCCATTGTTCTTTTCAGTTTTTCTTCTAGTTCTTTGGTCTCCTCTGTACTTCTACATTTTAACTGTTCATATTTTTCCTTTGCTTCTTTAAGTTGCTCTTGTAATACCTGATGTTCCTTTTCCATTCGTAAAATATCACCCTACAATTAAATTGTAAAATCACAATCTTAAACACAACCCCTAGGATGATGAATTCAATAGTTCTATAACTAAAGAATGCCTGTTCCAGGCTAGTTAGCTCTCATAACCAGAGGTAACTTAGCTGGTAAAATTTAAGTAAATTTAGCTAGTAAACCAGTTTTCAGGAGACCTTTCTGCTACAACAGAACTGGCCCAGGATTCCTTTATTCTGTTGCTTCCTACAGCTCTGACACGTTGTCATTAGGCAAGCTGAAGAAGGATAGTCACATATATTCAGTTTACCTATGAATGCTTTCAAATAACTCACGAGGGAGAGAAATCTGTGGACTATGATTGATCCATCAGTGCTAACTTTTTTTTTTTTTTTGGTGAGGCAGTTGGGATTAAGTGACTTGCCCAGGGTCACACAGCTAGTAAGTGTTAAGTGTCTGAGGGCAGATTTGAACTCAGGTACTCCTGACTCCAGGGCCGGTGCTCTATCCATTGTGCCACCTAGCTGCCCCCAGTGCTAACTTTTGTTACCTAGGGTTTTATAATTTGTATCCATCCAAAGTACATGCAGCTTTAGAAAACTTATTATCTAAATTAATCTGCATTCCTCCAAATCACCAGGGTATGCTACATTTTCTTTTTTTTTTAAATTAATAAAATATTTTATTTTTTTTTCCCCGCCACATGTAAAGATAGTTCTCAACCCCCGTTTATACAAGCTTTCCAATTTCAGATTTTTCTCCCTCCCTCCCCTCCCTTCCCCCTCCCCCAGACAGCAGGCAATCCAATATAGGTTTTATATATATATAAAAGAGAAAAACCAGTATGCTACATTTTCTTACTGCAATTAATTAGCATCAAGATTTCCTTAAAAAAAAAAAAACCACACACACACACACACACACAAAACAAAACCAAGGCTTTAGGCTCATTGTTCAGAATTACGCTCAGTGCCTATGAGACTTGGGTTTCTTATGATTTATTAGCTCTAGCAAAATAGCTATGTTAAAAAAAAAAGCTAAGAAATTTGCCCTTAAGAATGTATGCTGTAATTTTCATCAAGGCAACTGCCATGCCTGTTCTAAATTTTTTTAATCTCAATGAAATACAGTGCTTTGTACACAGAAAGCACTTAATAAATGTTTGTGGAACTATCCAGTTTAAAGTTAAATGTAAGAATTGAGTTTATTTGTGGAGTTTATGTTCAAAAAGATGTTAATCAATAAAAATATGGTTTTTGTGTAAAGAATTTTGTCACTTGCCAAATACATAAAACGAATACTTATTAAAAACTCCTATATGCTAACTCAAAAAAAAAAATCTCACTTTCCCCACACCCATTGAAGTACCATTAATGACTGAATACTATTATCATTAAAGGAAAATGTAACGAAAAGACCAAATTAAAACACCAACAAAGGCCCCTCATTGTTCTGGTTAATTTCCATTCAATCTATTCAAAAGGAAATGTGAAGAATACTTATCAACATACTGATATTTCACATAATTTATCAACATATCTGATATTACCCATGCAAAAGAAGATTGTATAAATCTTTTTATAATTCAAAATCACCCTCTTATAACTTATTGCAGTTTGATAATAATGTCATCATTATTAACAATAATAGAATCTAGATCAATACATTAATATCTAGCACCTCTTTTTCTTTTCAAACAAACTCCAGATCTTTTATTTTAGCACAGCTTGGACTTACTTGTTGTGTCTCAAATGGACCAAAAGGCACTGTATTAACCTCCTGGTGCATTACATCTTTTTT
Organism: Dromiciops gliroides; assembly: GCF_019393635.1. NCBI lineage: Eukaryota > Metazoa > Chordata > Mammalia > Microbiotheria > Microbiotheriidae > Dromiciops > Dromiciops gliroides. Next base: position 264,867,300 of record NC_057863.1, on the reverse strand, counting down.
CACCTGTTGTACAACACAAACATTAGTTATTTTAAAATTGTTCAGAATGAGATTATTTACCTAAAATTAACAAGGTACAAGAAATAATTTCCAAAATAACAATAAATTTCCCCAGAACCAGTCTCTGTAGTACTGAATGAACAATGAGCAACATAATAGAGGAAAAAACTTGGATACTGATCTAAGAAAGACTTTACATTGGTTACGTGGTCTAAATCTATTCATTCATTCATTCATTCATTCATTCATTCATTCATTCATTCATGTGAGGCAACTGGGGTTAAGTGACTTGCCCAGGGTTACAAAACTAACCTCTGGGGTAGAAATATGGTTTGTGGTGCTTTTCTTTCTTTCTTTCTTTTTGCTGGCTAATGAGGGTTAAGTGACTTGCCCAGGGTCACACAGCTAGTAAGTGTCCAGTGCCTGGGGCTACATTTGAACTCAGGTCCTCCTGAATCCAGGGCCAGTGCTTTATCTACTGCACCACCTAGCTGCTCCTGCGTTGCTTTTCAAAGTTGTCTTTAGGGAATGCTTAACTTATAGTGCTATTTTTTTTTTGGTTTAGTTTCCATAACTTAATGTTTCTTATTAATGCAATTTAAACAATGTAACCAGCAAAAGATGGACAACATGCTGTAGTAGAGAGTGAGCCTGTTTCAGAGGTAGGGAGCCCAGGACTCAAGTCTTGCCTCTAACAACATGGCTATGTGGCCTTGGGGAAGATAATTACCCTCTCAGTGCTCTGGACAGCTTTCTAAGGAGAGGGTTTTTTAAAAACCTTTTGTCTATGTGTCATGGACCTCTTCTCAGAATGATGTTTTCAAATGCACAAAATAAAATACACAGGATTACAAAGGAAACCAGTTATACAAAATTACCAAGATATTTAAAAACCCAACAAACAAATTTATAGACTCCAAATTAAGAATACCTGCTCTAAGACTATATGTTGCAGAGAAGGTGCTAACTTGCCTTGGTAGAGAAATTCCTCACTGGGAGTTCCTTGTGCCAGTAAAATTAAAGGTCAAGTCCCTATCCACATTTTAAGAAGGAGGAAACGGGCACATGGAAGCTGAATGAATTAGACAACTTTACTGCAAGTCAGTAAGAGAATTCAATCTTCAGTCAGTTGTGTGGGTCACTGAGCTACATTTTTCAAGGCTTTCTTGCTTCAGAAATCTGATGTATATATTTTAGTAATGTGAATGTTTCTTTTTTCTAAAACAAAAAAAACTTCTGCAATAACTAGTGAAAATTAAGGGACTGCCTTTTAGTAAAGGAGCTGCAAGCAGAAGAATTTTTAAAAAAGATTTTCAAATATGCTTATGAATATGGAAATTGTGTTTTTAACAATACTGAATTTAAATTTTGAAAATTGAGAAACTTAGAAATAACAAATAAAATAATGGTGACAAATGAGATTAAAAGATACTGATGTCAATTTATCTTTCAGTTATTTATATGTCCAAAGTTAAGCTTTTTAAACTTTTATTTCAATCCACTGCACTTTAAGATACTCATTTCCAAATTTGCAAGTTCATTATTTTTTCTCGGAAAAATTTTGCTCTTCAATACAAGACCAGGGACAATTTAAGTATTGTTTGTTGTTGTTTTTTTTCCAAAAATCAGTGTTATCTCAACTTCTATACCCACACAATTATTTATGTCTGTGAATTGGGAGTTAGTGACTATTATCAGAAAACTGCAAAAACATTTTGGTTTACTACTTGAGTAGATCTAGAATTTTATCAAGTTCAGTAGTTCATCCAATTATACAGACTACATGTCTCATTAAATTGATTACTCATGGGTTTATTCTGGACAAAACAATTCATCTCATGGTAGCCAACTTTCTGGTGATGAGTTTCTCTAGACTTAGGTAGTCTCGGACTAAAAGAATAGTCACAAAACACATTGTCTTTCATTAACTGATAGAAAATTTTAGGGGCAGCTAGGTGGCACAGTGGATAAAGCACCAGCCCTGGATTCAGGAGGACCTGAGTTCAAATCCAGCCTCAGACACTTGACACTTGCTAGCTGTGTGACCCTGGGCAAGTCACTTAACCCCCAGTGCCTTACCAAAAAAAAAAAAAAAGAAAGAAAGAAATTTTTTTAAAAAAATCTAGCAAAGATAAATTAACCTTAATGGTAACATCCTTTCAAAGAATTAAAGGTCTTGAGGGAAACTGCAGATATTGACTGACTCCTTTCTTTTGGTAGAACCCTGAAACCATCCTAAGGAAGTATTTTAAAATTATTCTTAAATAGTCTAAGACGGAAAATTCTAATTACCAAGATAGCTTCGCAAATTCTGAAAGGATCATTCTAAGATTTTGTCCAAGAAAAACTGACAAATTTGGTAAGTTCAATATTACCAATAAATTCTTCACTAATTTAATGTCTTACCTGTATGGCAACCATTCGTAGACTTGGAGTGCTTTTAATGACATCAGTATTTTTTATCTCTGCTTCCACTTTACTATTATCAAAGTCACAATGATCGTTATTTGTAATGTATGCATCTTTGGCAGTATTATCTTTATAAATGTCTGACTTTACAGTTGTTTTCTGAGTGTCCTGATGGATCTCTTTTTCACAAGCAGGTTCATCAGAGGAACCTACTTTTTCAAGCACTGGTCCTTCTGTATTCATATCAGCCTCATGACTGGCATGGGCATTGTCAGTATCTGTGATAGGAGGTGTAGTTGACTCCAGAGGTATTTTTCTTTTTGTTTGATAATCAGAAGATGTATCAGATACAGTGGTGTATACATTAATACATTGAGATGACTGTGGCAAGACATTTGCAACACATACTGCTGTGTTACTGTTGTCAAATCCTTGATTAGAAATAACTGTATTAAAAGGAATATATGACATGTATCCTGCAGTTACATACTTTGCAGCTCGATTTGCTTTTTTATTTTTACATGCTGCTATGAAAGAACTAAAAGATACTGGTTTAAATTCCTTAGCCGTTGGATTTAACTGTTTAAGCTGGCAAGCATTTTTCTGAAAGCATGGAGAAAACATTAAGTCTTTCTCATCCAAACTAGTACTTTCTTCCACTGTAGTTCCAGTGGTCTTATTTTTCTTAATCGGAATAGCATCTTTCATTAATCCAATATAATTGTCTATCATAACAAAATTAAGAGAATCCAAGAGGAAAGATTTTAAACCTCCTGCCTCTTCCACAATCTTCCTAGCTTCTTCAGGAAAATGTTCATATTCTCCAACCAATAACTTGTCATCAATTTCCAAAGGGCCATGTTCTTCCAGGATCTGAGAAAAATAGCTTTAAAAATATTTTAAAATTATTATACAAAATATTTCCATTTATAAGCTTTACTTAAATGTCTGAAAGAAAAAGTACTTCTTCAACCATTCCCATAATCATAAAAAAAACTTATCTCCTGTGGAATATCTTCTAGATCACTTTTTCATGAGACATGAGAACAAAGTGAAAATATTATACAAATAATACAAATGGAATCCTGTTTCATCCAGTTTTAGGCTTTAGAAAACAAACTTCTCAATAACCCTCTGATTAATTGAAAGGTTAATTGAAAATTAAACTATCATACATAATCAACTATCCTCAAAATATAAAATGGTACTAATAAAAGAAGAAAAAGTTATTCAAGTAAAGGTAAGAAAACAGTTACAAATTTCATTTTATTGACTCAATCACAGGGATATAGAATCCCTAGTTACCTAAGAAGATACGTAGTACCTTGTTCACAGTCTCTCACGCTACTTCAACTCTTGCCCTTATACACAGGGTGGGCCAAAAGTCATGAAGGGGCTTCAATATTTAATAACTCCTTTATTTTGTTTTTTAAATCTCTAACACTATAGCATCATATACAGTATATGCAGGAAATATACATAATACAAATATATAGAGAGAAAATAGAGAAAAAAATTTTCAAAAAGTTATTAAAACATCAGACCCCTTTGTGACTTTTGGCCCACCCTGGACAAGGACAATCCAATGTACATTCTGATGTTCCCTTAAATACTCATATTATCCAGGTCTTTAGTCTACTCAGATGTATAGCCGACTCCACTTCAGCTACACACCAAGATGGTTATACCCCTGATCTTACCCAGAAGTGTTCTATGATCAAGAGCTCTGAAATTCCTTTAGCTGATTATAAGCTATCATTCCATCTTTGTCTTTGCTGTGGCCTCCAATCCCTCTGCCCTGAAATACTTTTCTAAGTCATCATCCCTGCTTCAGCTTCACTTCCTTCTGTTTTCAGTCTCTACCCTTTAGTTGACTCGTTCAACTATACCATGCTTGGCTTTTTGAATTCCAGGCTCCCTTGTGCCTGGAGTGATAACCTAACTCATGCACTGCTGAGCAGGGTTTGAGGACATCATGACACAACAATGCTTATGGGTCACTACAAATTCATGTTATATAATCTTAACTGGGCCCTTACTGTATAATGCAATCCTTCTATTCCTGTTGAATTGATTATTGGTTCTATTCCCCCAGCACCGACTGTTCTGCGTGTCTGGAATGTATTCCTTCCTCATCTCCAACTCTCAAAATTCCTCATTTCCTTCGAGACTCACCTTAAATGCCATCTTCTCTATGAGGCCTTCCCTGATCCCCCTCAGCTGCTAATGTTTTACCCAAAAAGCCTGTTGTCTTCCCTGGTTAGAGTGCAAGCTCCTTTACAGCAGGGACAGTTTTCACTTCTGCAGTTTTTCCCCCAGTTCCTATCACTGGGCCTGTCACAAAGTGTGCATTTGAGAAACTTCAGCTTAATGACAGATTCCATTAATGGAAAAATCATTCATTCATTCTGGATGGGATTATTTACAAAGTATGAAATAATTTAGAAGCACTAGAGCCAAATGGTTCTCAGCTCTGACCAATCAAACCTGTCTCCTTTCCTGTGTCTGGTCTTCTTCTAACCCGTTTCAGACTTGGATGGACCCTCTTTCCCTTTTTGTTTGCCTCAAGCTCCATGGGGCTCTCTTTCTCACGTCTTACTTTCAGTCTAGAAGAATGACATATCTATAAGAAAGGATGTCATTCAGAAGTGTTTCTTTAGGGAAAAATTCAGCAGACAGTACTTTTTAAGCACATTTATATAACACTTAAAGGTTAGTAAAGAGCTTAATACATATTCTCATTAGAGACTTACTACTAGCTTGTGATGCAGGTATTATTATCCTCATTTTATAAAAGAGGAAATTTAGGCTCAGAGAAGTCAGATGACTTACTGTAGCTAGTATCTGAAAAAAAAATCTGAAGCCAGGTCTTCTTTACTTTAGAACCAGCACACTGGTCCTAATTTGGAGGAACAAACTAGGGAAGATCAAGAAAATGTTTTTTGTTTTGGTTTGGTTTTTTGTGGAGCAATGAGGGTTAAGTGACTTGCCCAGGGTCACACAGCTAGTAAGTGTCAAGTATCTGAGGTCACGTTTGAACACAGCTCCTCCTGAATCCAGGGCTGGTGCTTTATACACTGTGCCACCTAGCTACCCCCAAGAAAATGTTTTTAAGCAGTTAGGAAGCCACTGTTATGCAGCTAATACTGTGGATTTTTTACAAGACAATGTACTAATTACAAATGAACTACATTCAAAGCATTTATAATTGTATAACACGAAGTCTAGCTCTCTTTTCTTCTATCCTTCCTTCTTCTGAAGTGTCTGTGTGAACTTAAAAGAAAACATGCAAGTATAAAGGCCTTAGGAATACTATCATGTTGGGTGTTTTGGTTAAAAAATGCCAAATAGAGCTTAGCTTCTGTCTCAAGCCTCTCCCTCTAATTCATCTTTCAGAAACAGCTACCAAACTAACAAAAAAAAAATTAAACAAAAAAACCTCCATAGATATGACCATGTTACTCTCCAAGTCAAGAATATTTGGTGGATCCCTTTTGGCTCTAGAATAACTAAAAGCTCCCTTGCTTGGTTTTTAAATACTTTCATAATTTGGTTCCAACTTACCTTTCCAGGCATACTGCACATTACTCTCCTTTTTGTTATCTTATGTTCCAGTCAATGTAAATGACAGTCTCCCATCACTGGGTCAGGATATCCTCTATGCCTGGAAAGTACTCCTCCTTCCTTATTTCTATCCTCTCGCTCATCCTATCCAAGTTTTCTTCAAAACTCTGCTCAAGTATCATAGCCTACCAGAAGACTACTTTGATCTCTTCAGTTCCTAGTGCCCTATCTCCAGAAATTATTCAATTGCTACTCTGTGTGTATATAAATTTAATTTTCCGTGTACATATTGTTTTTCTCCATTGAATGTTGTCTCTTTGAAATTAGAGAATGTTCACCACAGTGCCTAACATATAGTAAGCACCTAATACTTGTTGAACGTTCAGTTACAAATAAAACCTTACATGGCTTGCCAAATTATTTTTTTAAGATGTCCATTAAGGCAAATCTCAGATGCAGAACTATTATACTACAGGAGAAGAGCTAATAGAAACTATAATAAAGGATTAATTCTTTTTAATTTTGGTCAAGTTTGTGCATTTCCTGATTTTTTTAATGAACTAAACTATCACTAAGGCAAAGTGAAAGTGGATATTATCTTTCCTTTTCCAAAAGAACTGAAATCTTTACAGAATCTCAGAGTGTTAGCACTAGGTCTGGAATCTTAGAGATCATACAGTCCTTATTTTATGGATAAGGAAACAGGCCCAGAAAAGAGAACACACTATGTTAGATGCCAGGGGTCCCTGTGCTTACTAGAATGATATAACATGTTAATAGACATAGACATACATTATATATATATATATGTATTTAGCATGCAATTTTGGGGGGAGCTAAAACAACTGAGAGAACCTAGCCAAGATAATCTTCCTGATGAAAGTGCACTTGAGCTTAACCTTAGATTGAAGAGCTCCAGGAAGCAGAGGTAAGTGAGGAGGGAGGACAGCCTGTGCAGAGGCTCAAAGCTGGGAGGTGGAATGTCATATATAGAATTGTTTGGGGGAACCGTTACAGCACAAAAAGTAAGCTAATAGACAATAAATCTTAAAAGGCACGTTGTAGAGGCAGTTGGGCTTTTAAGGCAGCCAATGAAGTTTCCAGAGCAGGAGACTGATATGGTCATATTTGTGATTTGGGCCTATCACTGTGGCACTAGTGGGAGGGAGACCAATTTGGAAGTATTTGCAACAGTCCAGGCTGAGAGTAATTAGAAGAGAGGAGAGAGATACCATAAAGTTTGAGAACAATGAACCTTGGCTGGAGAGTGTGTGTAGAAGGAGGAGGATGGAGGATTAGTAGACATGGAAGTAAGGGTGGTAATCATAGGAACAGGCTGAGAGAAGGTAGGCTAGATTCTCATCTTTAGAGCTTTTCTGGATAAAAAGTTTACATTTCTGGATTATGTACTCTTTCTGCTTGTATCTCTGCTTTAGTAAATACTAAAGAAAATAAAATTTCTTTAGGACTGACCGATAATAACTAAAATGTTTCTTCCTCCTGCAGTATTTGAAAGATACAAGCTCTGACTCTTCTGAACAACCCTTCAAGAATCCAGGATCATCTTCACATCATGAATAGACAGGCAAATCCTCTCCCTGATATGAATTTTCCTTGATCCCATAAAGCACAAATGAACCAGAACATAAGAACTGGAAAGACCTAGATCACTAAAAATTCTCTAATAAGTAGTCATTCATGCCCTCTGCTTGAAGAAGTGGATGAGATTCTACTACCTTCTACGGCAGCCCTGATTTAAAAAAAAAAAATTTGTAACAAAATCTACTTCTCTTCAAAATCCATCTACTGTTCCTGGTTCAACTGTCTGGGGCCAACCAGAACAATCCTAATCCAGCTTCCACATGACTGTCCTTCAAATACCTGAAAACTTTTACTTTCTCCATAAGTATTTTCTTTTCCAGGATAATCAAACCTAAGTCCTCTCACATCCTCTGACCATCTTGGTAGCCTCCTTCTGGAATAATTCAAATTGCTTATGACATTCTTGAAATGTGGCTCCCACACCTGAATTAGATATGTTTTGACTAGTGCACAGTACGGCAGGACAATCATCTCCCTCGTTTTGGTCACTGTGCAGCCCAGAAAAACTTTAGAATGCTTTTAGCTGCCAAGTTAGTGAACACTTTTCTTTTTTTTTCTTTCAACTTAATAATATTTTATTTTTTTTTCAGTTACATGTAAAGATAATTTTCAACATTCATTTTTATAAGATTTTAAGTTCCAAAATTTTCCCTCCCTCCCTTGCCTCCCCCCTCTCCAAGACAGCACATGTACCATCACATTAAACATATTTCCACATTAGTCCTGTTGTGAAAGAAGAATCAGAACAAAAGGGAAAAACCTCAAAAAAGAAAAACACCACCACAAAAAGTAAAAATAGTATGCTTCAATCTTTATTCAGATCCCACAGTTCTTTTTCTGGATATGGAGAACATTTTCCATCATGAGTCCTTTGGAATTGTCTTGGATCACTGTATTGCTGAGAAGTGCTAAGTCTATCACAGCTGAGCACACAATGTTGACGTTACTGTGTACAATGTAGTGAACTCTTTTCTAAGAAAAAGGTATCCTATAACTTAACATGTCTATCCACCAGAATTATGTGATATGGTTAAAGGATTATATACAGCACCACTTTATTCACATGCATACCTGATTTCAGCATATCGTAAATGATATTGGTTTATTGACCCTACTGGTACATTTCTCAGGTTTCATACTTGGAAATGACTATTAGTAAATTCAACTGATAATACTAACAAACAATAAGAGAAAATCTTTAACACTTTACAATACCTAGATAAAGGAATAGAATATATTTTGCATTCATGATCATTGTATGAAAATGATTCAGTTGGTAAACACCCAAATTTGAAAATGCCATTAAAGTAGAAGACCAATGGAACTGCTGGGAGTCTACAATTTTAGAACAATTAAAGTACTTACTCATATAATGGTTCACATTTTGGATCTAGGTTACTATCCAACAACTTCTGATAATTACAATTATTTGAACTATTTTTTTCATATAGAGCTTCAAATTCTTCTACTTCATCTCGAAGATAATCAGGTACTACAAATGGGTCATAAGAATTCGAATGAAGTCTGTAGAGAAAATGGCAGATTTTGTGAATATTTTGTTAATATCAAATTGTTTAATGACTCTGCAGTATGCAAAACTCTTAGAAGGACAAATCTCACAAAATTCAGTCTTATGAGGAGAAAACCCCCCAAAACAAAACAAAAAACCTTGCCACAAAAAGAAGTCAATACAAAAACTCAGGTTACTTTTTTCACAATTTGATATAAATACATTCCTAGTCTCATTAAAATTAATCTCTAAAATCTTAGGTCTGACACTCTGGAAGAAGGCTATAATTTTTTTAGTTTTCCAGGATATGTTTTAAAAATTGGCTTTTAAGTGTTCTGCTTTTATTTTAAAGTTATATAGTATAACAGAGGAACAAATAATGAAAGTTAAAATTTTTTAAAGTGTAATTATTATTAGCCTGTTAATGAGATCAATTTGGGACATAAATCTATATTAAAGGGATAAAATTAAAAATATAAATATAAAAAACTCAAGTATCCATTTAATGCCATAAAATCTTAAGACCTAAGCAAATAGCATAAAACTGTATAAGCAAGTTTTATCTATGAATTTATTATCAATGTATACATTATCCAATATCTAATAATCAACTATTATCCTTAAGGTTAAATTCTGAATTATTAATATTTTTCGTGAATGTGATTTTTAGGATATAATAAGAGAGGCACAATGTCGAACACTGTTGAAATAATATCACTGTAGTTTGCTTTGGTCAGACCACAGATGGACATGTTCAGTTCTGGGTACATTTTACGAAGGACAATGAGAAACTGAAGAATATTTAGAAAAGGGCAACCCAAAGTGTGAAAGGCCCCAATATCATGTCATATAATGATGACTTAGCCATGTGCTGCTTTTGTGGCTTTGGGCAAGTGACTATGTCTTTGGGTCTTGGTTCCCTCATCTACAAAATGAGGGGTTGGAATGGATGACTTGTCTAAGATCCCCCCTAGCTCTAAATCCATGAAATGTATACTAATGAGGCTCTTTGTTATTTAGAAACATCATCTCTTCTTGAAAATTCATGTGTTCATAACAACTAACATGTCAAAATTACTAATATATGTTAGATTAAACTAAGTTCCTATATGGAGCAATTAGTAAAAACAAAAATGGAACATATACTATTAGTTATCAGTTCTGCTCTAATAGTTTGGGGGGATTTTTCTATAAGATATCATCAGCAATGCTTTAATTTATTATCCTTCTAAAAAAAGTGCTCTGTTAGGTAGGGTTCCTAAAACCAGAAGTATTATATCAACCAGAATCTGTATGAATTCAAATACAAGACAAATCAAAGGGTCAGAGATAGGAACAGAAGGAATCTTGAAGATAATCTAATCTAAATTCCTCATTTTACAGATGAGGAAATTGAGTCTGGTTCAGTGAATTGTCAAAATCACAGAGTTAAGAAGTATAGTAAATTCAAAACCAATTAATCTGAATTCAGATCCAGTACTCTTTCCATTGTACCATTATCATCAACTTTGATAGAAAGGCTAATGAGTCATAGATTTTAGATTTAATAATGAAATGGAAAGCAGATTTGTATGACAGAGAGCCAGCCTTAGAGCCAGGAAGATCTAGGTTTCATTGCTGACAAGTATAGGCTATGACCTACCCTGAGTAAGTCACTTAACCCATTAGTGCCAAAGGCAAGTTTTAAAAACTGTAAGCTATATAAGAGTTGCTTACCATTATTATTAGTAAGAATTTCCTCAGGAAAGCCCCTTTTACCACTGAAAATACAGGTCTGAACCAAAAAGTAATATTACTTATAGAAGTCATGCCCTTTTAACTGAAAACAAATAAGATTTGAAAATGAAAAATATACTCACGAACTACTTTCATCTGTACCAGTTTTATCCTCATTTTGTGTTACTCCACCACCTCCAGAGAGAATGAGAAGAGGCTATATTGGGAAGAAGGGAGGTGGGTAAAAAATAAAAATGAAAAGGGGAGAGAAAAGGGGAAAGAAATGGCAATGGTTTCTTACTAAAAAGTAATATAAAAAAACTGATTTTAAAAAAAGAATCATTAGTAAAATAAAGGATATACATATTCAAGTATATAAACTGATTACCTGAATTAGACCCAATCTCAGTTCAAACTGTTTTAATTAATCATAAGGAACATAAATCCCAAAGATAAAAGAACACTCTTATCTGACCTCATCCTAATATACTCATACAACAGGGAGTGGAGGTGGGAATAAGCATTTATATGCTGCCTCTTATATGCCTGGCACCATACTAAATGCTTTTACAAATATTACATCATTTAATCCTTACAACAACCCCGATAGATGTCATTAGTATACCCATTTTACAGTTGAGGAAACTGAGGAAAACACGGATTAAGTGACTTGCCTAGGGACACACAGCCAATAAGTGTCTGAAGTCATATTTGAACTCAAGCCTTCCTGACTCTAGGCCTGGTGCTCCATACACTATGCCACCAGCTGCCTCTGTAGGGATCACAGTTCCTATAAAGAATGTTTGCTGATTGGTTGATTGAATGTAGAGATGAAACGAAGAGAAAATAAAAGGATGGGCAGTAGTAGAATAGTCATGTTGATTGCTTAAATAAATCAGTATGCCTCAAGGGCCTAAATTTAAGGATATTTTGAAAACCTTGATAATTTCAGTCCTGCTTTTGTTTTCATCACTTCACTCTACACCTACACTACCATCCTTCTAGTAACCCAGATTCACAACCATGACATTATTCTTGACTTGTCCAATTCCCTCATCTACATATCCAATCTGTTGCCAAATCTTGTCATTTCTATTTGCACAACCTCACTCTCATCTGGACTCTTTTTTCTATTCACATAGCCACCACCCTAGTTCAGGCAATCATCACCCCTCAGGCTACTGAGGCAGCCCCCTTATTGATCTTTCTTTGCTTTAATTCTCTTTCTCTAATCCATTTCCACAGATGCCAAAGATTTTCTTAAAACACAGATCCAATCATCTCGCTCTCACTTAGTATAGTGCAAAGCACAGAACAGGTGCTTAATAAAGGTTGACTGATTGATTAAAAACCCTACTGGTTTCCTATTAACTCTAGGATCAAATATTATTCATCTTTATCTCATTATTTTAAAATCTTTATTTTTAAGTTTTAAAATGTATGCAATTATCAGTACAGCAGTACATGCATATAAGTAAGTATACTGAGGCTGTGTGGAACTTTTTTTTTTTTTTTACTGTCAAGGGTGCTAAATGAAAGTTAACAGATCATTGCTTTAGACATCTCTCCCTAGGGTCTTAGATATAATGGCTTCAGGGGCAGCTAGGTGGCGCAGTGGATAGATCACCAGCCCTGGATTCAGGAGGGCCTGAGTTCAAATCCGGCCTCAGACACTTAACACTTACTAGCTGTGTGACCCTGGGCAAGTCACTTAATCCCAATTGCCCCGCCAAAAAAAAAAAAAAAAGATATAATGGCTTCTCTATGTCTATGAAGGGGTAGCTACTGACATAGTGGACCTGGAGTTAAGAAGACCCATCTTCCTGAGTTGAAATCCAGCCTCAGACACTTTTTTTTTTTTTAGTGAGGCAATTGGGGTTAAGTGACTTGCCCAGGGTCACACAGCTAAGTAAGTGTTAAGTGTATGAGGCCGGATTTGAACTCAGGTCCTCCTGACTCCAGGGCCGGTGCTCTATCCACTGTGCCACCTAGCCGCCCCTAGACACTTTCAAGCTATAGAACTCTGGGCAAGTCACTTAAGCCTGTATGCCTCATCTGTATTTCCTCATCTGTAAAATGGGCTGGAGAAGGAAGTGGCAAACCACTCCAGTATCTTTTGCCAAGAAAACCCCAAATGGGGTCATGAAGAGTCAGACATGACTGAAAAAAAAAACAAACAAAAACCAAAAAACAAACCACAATGTCTATGTAATTTTATTCTTGAATGCTTTGCATTTTTCCTGGATGACATCCCCTGTGCAATTAGGCCTTGGGATCTAACCAATTCTTTCTCTGAATTCTTTGAAATCTGCTCTGCTCTCTTCTATGACAAATTAAAAAATGAAATGATCACTTCTTCCTAGGATTCCCATTATTTCTACCCAAGTTACCATTTTATCTTTTCACAGTTGAGTATCAACTCCAGAGATCTGACGGGTTAAATCTATAGTATAAGTTAAGAAATTATTAGATATTTGCTTTTGGTAGAGCTCCAGGAGATGTTCTAATAACTGATGACTCCTAATGATGCTAATGAAAATCATGCCTCTCTGCTAGGCTTGTGATTTATTTCCCAAACTTCTCATCTATGGGCTTTGGTTGTTGTTTAAGCCATTCATATTTTTAAAAATTTATTTATTCTGAACTTTACAAACATTTGTATAAACATTTCTATATACAAAATAGAACAGAAAAAAAGGATTATACATGAAGCTGCATTTCTTAGTCATGTACAGCTTGTTAATTTTTTTTGCATACATGATGAAATCAAAGCTATCTTGCTTGTCTGTGGTTTATTCTGGCCTTCCTTCTATTCTCTTGTGGGGACCAATTTTTAATTGGGGAGTGTTAGCTAAGCGGCTTGCCGCAATATTGGGGCAAGGAAGGAGACCGGCAGCCTCCCTCAAAACAGAATAGGATTTATTTTAACAAGAATGAACTTAAAAACACACACACACACACACACACACACACACACACACACACACACACACACACACAAACAGGATCAGTAGGATCAAGGGAAAGAAAATAAAATGGGGAAAGGGAAATTATACAACCTCAAAAGATACCACCGCCCAGGAATCAGCTGAGAATATGCAGCAGAACTCCTGTCCTTCCAGTGCCCTGCTAGAATGCTCAATTCTCCTCCCCCAATCCCAGAAAAACCCCACACAGCCCCAACCAATGGGATTGCCACTCTGACAGTCACACGACTGCCCTCACTAGGCTTCCAATCATTATAATTTTGCCAGGCCCAAGTAAGCATCAGCTAGTGGTGATGATGTGAGGTGCCAGTGCCATGGCAACGGCTACAACCAGTGGGTGGAGCACCATGCGGTTTGCAGAGCCCCAGGCCAGTGCGCTCTGAGGCATAAAAACCTCAAATAACAATTAATTCTTTAGATTCTGGTTTTTTTTTTAAAAGAAGTCTCAATGACTCTCTTTTTCTTTTTGTAACCTTATTCCTAAACAAACTCTTTCCTACCTTCAACCTCCCACTAGAAAAAAAAGAAAAAAGAAATACAAAGCCTATATAATAAATAAAGTTTAAAAATCCATAATGGCTATGCCTGAAAATGTATTTTTTATTCTCGATTTTAAATCCATCATGTCTCTGTCAGTTGCTCTGGAATTGTGGTTTGCCATTGCATTGATCAGAGTTCTCAAGACACTGAAAGCTATTCTTTATAACTAATGTTATTGTATAAATTGTTCTGGTTCTGCTCACATCAGTCTGTATCAGTTCAGATAGATGTTCCCATAATTCTCTAAAACTATCCATTTTGTTATTTTATGGCATAACAATATTCTAGTAAATTCACATACCATAATTTGTTTAGTCATTCCCAAATTTATGGGCACACTCGATTTTAAATTCTTTGTTACTAAAAAAGAATAGCTATAAATATAAATATTTTTGTTCATATTGACACTTGTCATCTTTCTTTGATCTCCTGGGAGAATAGCCCCAGTAGGGGTATAGACAGCTCAGAGGATATGTACAGTTTAGTGACTTTTAAACATGGTTTCAGAACTATGGGCAAAGTATTATTGATTGTAAGCCTATTTCTTTTGTTCTTTGGAATATTCCAAACAAACGTTCCAATCCTATATGATGGTGGCTGCTAAAAATCTAGTGTGATCCTAACTGTAGCTCCTCAGTTTTTTATTTCTTTCTTCTAGGCTATTTGCAGCATTTCTCCCCCTTAGCTTAGCTGTGAATTGGTCCAGTCATTCAGGAAAGCAATATTTTTAAAAATTAAATTTGATTTTTTTCAATCACTGAACATTCACTTCTCCCTCTTCTGTACCAACCTTCCCATTCCAATTAAAAAAGAAAACTGTTGTTACAGATACATACCATTGAGTAAAACAAATTCCCACATTGGCAATGTCCCCCATATACCCTCCAAGTTTCGATCTATGCTCTGAGTTTACCATTTTTCTGTCACGAGGTAGGGTAATATGTTTCATCATGAATCCTCCAGAATCTTAGTTAGTTACTATCTCAAATGGCATTCCTAAGTCTTTTAATCTGTTTTTATAAGATTGTTATTACTGAATCAATTATCCTCCTGGTTTTATTTACTTCACTTTACAACATTTCATGCAAGTTTTCCTAGGTTTGTTTGTTTTTAAAAAGCATATACATTTATATACCACAAATTGGTTAACCATTCTCCAATTGATCGACACACCCCACCCCCAAAACCAGGTTCCAATTCTTTGCCCATTACAAAAAAGAGAAGTTGCCATATATGTATGTATGTATGAATTTAAATATATGGATCTTTTTCCTCTTTAATCTTTACTGAGTATACGTATGGAAAGCAATGTAGAACTATGCCCAGAAAGTTATTAAACTGTGCATAACCTTTTACCCAGCTATACTACTAGGTCTATAACCCTACTAAATGAAAGAGGAAAAGAATCTTTATGTACAAAAATACTTACAGAACTTCTTTCCATAGTAGCTCCAAATTGGAAATTAATATATTTCTTCTATTGGGGAATAACTAAACAATTTATAGCATCTGAATGTAATTTTTGTGCCATAAAAATGGCAACAGACACAATTTTGGAGAAAACTAGGAAGACTTCTATGAACTGATGCAAGTCAACAGGCAGTTAATAAGTCTCTAGCCTACTCTATGCCAAGTACTGGGCCAAGTTCTGACTGTCATGAGAAGAAATAGCAGAACAATTTACACAGTGACAACATTATAAAGAAAAACAACTTCAAAAGATTTTATAATTTTGGTCAACACCATGTTAAACTGAGATGAAAGAACTCCTTACAGCACTAATGAACATAAAATGTAGACGTGGTTAATGTGGAGATTTGTTTTGCTAGATTAGGCAGCTATATATTGAGGATTAAATTTTTTTTCTCAAGGAGAGAAGGAAGAGAATGGGAAGTACAGCTTAAATAACATGTATTAAAAGATGTTATTTAGGCTCCTTTTTTGGCTGTGGCTTTCAGGTAGACCAATAATTCTTAAGTTATTTCTTCCTGATTTTCCCCCCTATTTTTTCAGTCTTTTGACTCTGGCATAAAGACAGCACAATTCCAGACTGGATGGAAGAGGAACTTAGAGCCAATTCCCTTCAGTTTTATTATTTTCCTTCTTGGTATACTTTTACAGGTGTGTGTGTGTGTGTGTGTGTGTGTGTGTGTGTGTGTGTGTGTGAGAGAGAGAGAGAGAGAGAGAGAGAGAGAGCGAGCGAGCAAGTGAGCGAGTATTCTGGCCACCTCTAGGTTTTATCACATTTTCTCACATTATAACCTCATTTAATTTCTTCTTCAAAGTCCTTTTTGAGCGCCTCTAAGGCCTGAAACCAATTAATATTTTTCTTGGAAGATTTAGATATAGGTGCCCTGACGTTGACATCTTCCTCTGAGGGTGCTCCTCGATCTTCCTCGTCACTGAAGAAACTTTCTATGGTCCTCACTTTTTTCTCTCTGCTTATCTTGCCTTTCTTTTACTTGCCTTTTAGCTCCTTAAAGTGGGGCACTGTTTCCAGGCTGCAGTATCCCAAGCTTCAGAAGTCCCAGGTGATATGATTTAAGGAGGATCAGGTTCTTCACTTGCCTGCCCTGTTCCCTGGTCTGTAGATGACCCCAGACCTACTTGCTAATCAACCAGCTTTGTGTGTTGTGGTTGTCAGCTCTGATGAGCCTGTGCCCCACCCCCACCTGGGCCCCTGCTACTCAAGCCTACCTCCTGGTTCCCAGCAGGGGGTGAAAAACCCAAGTTCTATCTCAGCACCAGCATAAAGCCCTGTAGTCTCCCCCCTACCAAGGGCTCAGCCCTCTCAGCAGACTGTGAACTTAGTTACAGATGACACTGGTGCTTCATCTGATTCAGAGGCTGTGGGGGTCTCCTTCTCTGGTGAGGCCTTTCTGGGACTGGATCTGTGTCAGGGTGACTGTGGGGTTGGGCTCCACTCCTGTCTCAGCACAGCAGCTCCCTCCTTCTGACCTTCCAAGCCGTTCTTGGTTAGAAGATGATTTCAGTACATTCTTCTGTGGATTTTGCTGCTCCAGGCATTGTCCAGTTTGTTTGCTGCTATTCTCCTTTGTCTGATCTCTTTTCTTCCCTTTCTAGCCTGGTTAGTGGTTTCTGTTGCTTCTCCTCTGGTGTTTCTCCATTTATTTCTTCTTTCTAATGGATGCTGCAAAGCCAATATTGTCTTTGTTTCTAGTTATGTTAGTCTTCACTCATTTTTTCCCTTTACTCTAGTTCCAGGACTTCCTCATATGGCAACATATTCTTAATATGTGATATAAATTCATCTGTCTTTCCCCTCTTCCTCCCCAATACCTTTACCCAGCTGGTTCTTTTTAAATAAGGTACACTCTTCCAGTGTCATATTCTAAGTCTTAGTGATAGTTACGTATTTGTCTCCAAGAGGCAAATGTCTAGGTCATTTTGTTGTTATTCAAGTTCTGTGTATTTGTGTACTGATCTTTGGAGGCCTTGAATTTTGTTAATGACCCCTTGGATTTTTCTACTTATAAACTTGAGGTTTTGTCTACTGCTATTCTTATCTTGTAGCTATGCTCTATATTATTTAGCTTGGTGAATAAAGAGATGTAGTTTTATTCCTTTTCCATTTAAAGCCCTTTTGATTGGATTTGTGCAAAGTACTGTCCATTTAAAATGCAAACAGCTTAGATGTTTAAAGGGGCAGAAAAAACTTCTGTGCATGCAAAAATTATAAAATCTGTGTATATAATTTTTTTTTTCCATCAAAACATTTCAAAAGAAACAAGCTGTTAGGAAGGCCAGATAGATAATCTCTCAGATGATTGGACTGGGAGGAACAGTTTGAGGGCAGAGAAATCATTGAAGCTACAGAGTACCATAATACCCTTAGGTCATTTGTATGTAACCATTTTAGAGCTCAGAAGGTTAACTCACAAAAGAGTATATCGAACAACTGTTTGGAAGCTATGGGGTGATTAAATAAGGACTATAGTTTTCTAGCGACAGAAAGGTGCATTTTGTGAATTTTACCCTCATAAGAAAAAAAGATGATTCGCTTATGACTAAAAGGCTCATGTTCGATGAATTAAGAGTCAACAAATAGAGGGGTGAAATGCCAACTGTGACACAGCTAAGTTAAAAAGTCATCAAGAGCAGTGTAAATAACACAGCAGAAGAGTCAGTTGATGAAAAGGCTTTAAATGCTGTGCTTAGAGCGTTGTAGTTTGAACAGAGTTGAACCCTGCTGCAATGAGTAATTGTTCTACTTCCCATCAGGTACAGAGAGGGAGCAACAGAGGGAGAAAAGAGGCACTGCATCTTCTTGGTTGTAAGAAGAAACTTGGATATGACTGCATAATGCAGAATATTGTTGATTAAGAAGCTTGCTGGATGATTCAAGACAATTCCAAAGAACTCATAGTGGAAAATGTTCTCCACGTCCAGAAAAAAGAGCTGTGGATTCTGAATGCAGATTGAACCATACTGTTTCTACTTTTGTTTTTTCTTTTTTTGAGATATTTCCCTTTTGTTCAGATTCTTCTTTCACAACATGACTAATGTAGAAAAAATAAAAGCAGCAGCAGCTTTCTGGCTACACTGATCAGCAAGCCAAGCTAAGAACCTTCATAGGTCTCTGGATCAAGAAAACTGCTGGTCACTACAACAGCATAATACTTTCTTTTAGCTTCATCAGTTTGGGAGAAGAGGAATAGGTCTGTCCACCAGGGGTGATGTGAGGACTACTACAGCACGGAAGTGTTTTCATGTGGTACTTATTGTTCCTGAAAGGAACAAGGACATCAAGTCTTGCTCCAAAGTTGTGAGCACTTGTGCTTTCCTCAGTCATGTGCCTGCTCAGTAGGTGTCTATGTGTGCCCACTCTTCTCCACTAACACTGTGTGTATATGTAGGAGAGTGTGACTCAGGTTGTGTAGATATCATGATATTTTGATTACTGCTGAGTAAATATGATGTAATAATTAGCTTTGCTTTTGCCTTTTGTCATGGTGACTGATTTTGGGTAAATAAGGACACACCAGTGGGGATTCAAGAAATACCATGGCAAAGTGTAGGAGTGTATAACCTCCACAACTGGTTACTCATGGGACCTTGAGTCTGAGCTGTAGCTCTGATTATCCATCTCTGGAAATATCAGACCTGCCAGTGTGAGGGCAGAAAGGAATAAAAAAGGCATTCTAGAGAGAAAGGAGGTGGCCACGTCTAGGCTGCTGATATACTTACAAAACTTATCAAAGATATTCTTACCAGATTTTATTTGTCTTTTCCTGGACAGTAATCCGTCATTATTTTAGCCTATGATCCTGAAATTAAAATTTCAGTCTCAGACACCATTTTATTAACTAGCATTCACTTCCCAGATCATCTTTTCTCTTTGGAATTTCATGCCTTTGATAGATGTGATGAAAACACTAAGTTTTTTGCCTAAGACTTTCTCATTTTAAACAATACTGAGCCAGAGTCAATATGGGGCAGTGAAAGAAGTACCAGAGTATAGTTCTATTCCTGACAAAGAACGAGAAAGCATTAGATTGAATTCTGACCAGGAAAGAAGTCA
This sequence comes from Dromiciops gliroides, assembly GCF_019393635.1. Taxonomy (NCBI): domain Eukaryota; kingdom Metazoa; phylum Chordata; class Mammalia; order Microbiotheria; family Microbiotheriidae; genus Dromiciops; species Dromiciops gliroides. Next base: position 264,847,430 of record NC_057863.1, on the reverse strand, counting down.
TAGTGACTTAGACATTAATGGTGACAACATAAGTAACTTTTCACTAAATGATAATTACCTGTTACATCTAAGGGCAGGAAAGGAGTTCATAACCATACAAGTGAGAAAAATAGTTCACAGGCAAAGTGGATAAATCTGATTATATAAAGTTAAAAAGGTTTTTTTACAAACAAAATCAGTGTAGCTAAAATTAGAAGAAAAGCAGAAAAATGGGGGGAAAATCTTTGCAGCATGTTTCTCTGATAAAGGTTCCATTTCTAAAACATATGGAGAGTTGAGTCAAATTTATAAGAATAAAAACCGTTCCCCAATTGATAAATAGTCAAAGGAGATGAAAGTGTAGTTTTCAGAGGAAGAAATCCAAGCAATCAATAGTGATGGGGAAAAATGTCCTAAATCACTCAAAATAATTAGAGAAATACAAACTGGAACAACCTCAAACCCATCACATTGGTTAAAATGACAAAAAGGAAAATAAATACTGGAGGGGTTGTGGGAAAACAGGTATACTAATTTTTTGTTGGTGGAACAGTGAATTGGTCCCACCCTTCTAGAAAGCAATTTGGAACTATACCCTGAAAACAATTAAACTGTGCCTACCTTTTGAGCCCTTGTGCAACTAGATGGTGGAGTGGATAGAGTGTTGGGCCTGAAGTCAAGAAGGTTGCTCTTCTTGAGTTCAAATCCAGCTTCAGACACTTACTAGCTGTGTGACCATGGGCAAGTCACTTAACCTTGTTTGCCTCAGTTTTCTCATTTGTAAAATGAGATGGAGCAGAAGGGTTTCTTGGCAAAGACCAAGAAAACTCCAAATAGGGTCACAAAGAGTCAGACACAAATGAAAAATGACTGAACAACAACAAAACCCTTTGACCCAACAATATCATACCAGGTTTATACTCCAAAGACATCAAAGAAAGATAAAAAGGACTCATAAAAAATGTTTATAGCAGCACTTTTTTGTAGTAGAAAAGAATTGGAAACTGAATGAAGGGGATGGGTTTAGAAAAATGAGTAGAACCTGTGGAACAATATGTCTAACAGCATTATTGTCAAGAAAATCATCTTTAAAAGACTTAGCTCTGATAAAAATAATGACCAACCATAATTCTTAAGAACTTAAGATGAAACACGCTATCCAATTCCAGAAAGCCAGATGATGGACTCAAGAGTGCAAATTGTAGAAGTAGTTCTTGTTTTTCTCTCTCACACACACACAGAGCTAACATGGAAATTTTTTTTGCCTGACTATACATATTTTTAATGGGTTTTGTTTTTTTCTTGTCTTTTTAATGGATAGAAGAGGGGGAGGAAAGGAAAGAATTTGGACTGAAAATGAAATAAATTTAAGTTTTAAAAAATCTTCAGCAATGTTTTCTAGTTTCCTTTTAGCGTTTATATCCACATAAATCACCAATAATAGGTACTACTCGTGTGATTTAACAAGTCTTGGGAGAATTTCTGAAGACATCAGATCTGTCTACTGTTGTTAATTCCATAACTGGCTCCCAGCAGGAAGGTGCCAATCACTACTCATTTCTTCTTCCTCTGACCCTTGCTGGGTGATCTCTTACCTAAAAGAACTTATGAAAACACAGCACCATTCCTTGGAGTACAAGCTACTTCTTCACAATGTCTAGCTCCCTCCTCTTTAGGAAGAATCTCATATTTCAATGATCACTGCTCTTCCCTTCAATTCATAAGTATTTTTTAAGCACCTACTATGTCCAGGTAGTATACTAGGTTTAGAGATGAAAATCTACCTTTTCAGATATTACTAACTTCTTTTCCCTTCTCTTAACCATTTCTTACCAACCACCTAACTTTCCTCCTTAAGTCCTTTATGCCTTTCTCCCCTTTGAGTTTTTTGCCTTTTCCTGCTTCTATTGCTCCTTTTTGGATCCTTCACCTTCTCCTTTTCAGATTCTCTACCTTTTCCCCACATTTTTGGAGGCAAACTTCTCTTCCTCTTTCTACTTCTCATGTTTTCCCAGATTTCCTCTTTCCAAATTTAATCCCTAAGCTTCTTCACAACTCCAAAGCTAATAAAGTCACCTTTACAGTTCCTTGTTTTTCACCCAAACACTTCGTCTTGCTCTTTCTCCCAGGGAGAAGCCAGTCACAGCAGCAAAACACCACCACATTACACGCTTGTCTGCTTTTATTGATCAAAAGCTGCCAACTCAAAGAGAGACAACCAGAGGGGAACAGCAAAGTTGACCAATTTAGACCTAAAGGTTTGCTTTTGCCTCCAATATTTTTAATTGCATTTAATGATTTTTTTGGTTAGTCTTTCCAAGTAATTCTATCATCTGGAATATTTCAAATAAAATTTTCAATCAATCTCTATTTTATATAGTATCAATCTCTCAATTTCATGTATTTTAGATAAAGTATCTTTATATAACTTGATGGATTTTAGTCTTTCAAACATTAAGACTATTGTTTCTCCTTTTCTCAAAGAAATATTCTAAACTTATTCTACCATTAGTTTTAGTGTTCTATACTGCCAAATTCATTTTTTTTTTTTTGGCGGGGCAATGGGGGTTAAGTGACTTGCCCAGGGTCATACAGCTAGTAAGTGTCAAGTGTCTGAGGCTGGATTTGAACTCAGGTACTCCTGAATCTAGGGCCGGTGTTTTATCCACTGCGCCACCTAGCTGCCCATCAATTCATTTTTTAAAATGCAAAGTCCAGGAGGCAAAGCCAAGATAGTACAATGAGATCCTCTCCACAAACACCTCCAAAATCTTGAGGAAAACATCCAGAAAAGTGAATAATTTACCCAGCACAGCCTAGCAAAGAAAGACTATGTCAAGACTTCTAATTTAGAGAGAATACTCATGAGGGACATGTTCAAGTATTTCAGGTGTTTTCATGGAGAAGAAGGATTAAACTTGTTTCGTTTAATCTCCAAAGGGCAGAACTAGAGAAAATGTGTGAAAGTGGCCAAAAAGCAAATTTGGAACTGACAAACTTTCTAACTACTAGAGGTGTCCCAAAGTGGAATGGGCTGATTTAGAAAGCAGGTTCTCAGGGCAGCTAGGCGGTGCAGTGGATAGAGCATCGGCCCTGGATTCAGGAGGACCTGAGTTTAAGTCAGGCCTCAGACACTTTATACTTAATAGCTGTGTGACCCTGGGCAAGTCACTTAACCCTCTCCCCCCCACCCAAAACAAACAAACAAACAAAAACAACAACAATGAAAGTAGGTTCTCTGAGGTCTCCAAGCTGGATGACTATGTAGGTTACAGCAGAGATTCTTTTTCAGGTATAGGTTGGACAAGATGGAACTCCCTTCTAATTCTCAAATTCCGAGTCTGTGAAATTAGTAGAGTAACACATATAGAAGAACTGGACACCAATCTAACTAAAAATCAACATTTATGAAAACAGTATGTTATACTGAAAAATTCTGAGGTTTTTCCCTGCCAAACATTTGAAAGTTACCACAAGAGTCAACCAATTTCTATCCTAAAAACCTTAGTTTAATAGAACACATACACAAAAGACCGATTACCTTTGATTCTTTGTGCTTCTTTTTTCTGGTTTTGTTTTTTACCTTAATACCATTAGTCTAGAAAAAGAAAAAAATTATCAGTTGATATACATTCAGGAAATAGCATTTTGGAGTACTGGATCCAATAATATACCCCCTCAAGTAATAAATATAGATATATAACTTAATGAATTATCCTTATAATGACTGTATTTTATGTGTTCCATGAAATCTATTTCTTTTTTTTTGAGGGGCAATAAGGGTTAAGTGAATTGCCCAGGGTCACACAGCTAGTACATGTCAAGTGTCTGAGGCCAGATTTGAACTCGGGTCCTCCTGAATCCAAGGCTGGTGCTTTATCCACTGTGCCAACTAGCTGCCCCTCATGAAATCTATTTCTTGAAGTGAAATTTTATAGACACCAGATTCTGGATGCTAGATCAAGCACCGGTTTCAATGGATTATCAGTTAGCCTGGTATGGTGGGAAAAGCCTTGACTTTGAAAACCTGGATTGAAGTAAAAACTCCTCTACTAATTGGTTATGTGACATGGGCCAAATTACTTCATCTATCTCAATATTTGTTTCTTCATCTGTAAAAAAGGGGTGATGATACTTTTAGTTCTTACCTGTGAGGAAATGTTCTGTAAAATGAATTTTGGAGGGAAGGCATTTTATGGTTAAAAATGAATAATATTATAGGGTTTCTCCTCAAATCCTTTAGTAGTTAATTCACAGTAATAAAAATAATTAAAAATTTTGCTAAAAATCATTCTTCTAAAATCAAAATATATACTTTTGTGCCTTCATCAGCAAGACAAGGGATTATTATTTTTTTTTTTTTTGCGGGGCAATGAGGGTTAAGTGACTTGCCCAGGGTCATACAGCAAGTAAGCATCAAGTGTCTGAGGCCACATTTGAACTAAGGTCCTCCTGAATCCAGGGCTGGTGCTTTATCCACTGTGCACCTAGCTGCCCCTCTAGGAATTATATTTTTAACACAAAATTATAATATTTCACAAGGCCAGGTCATATGTAATTTAAAGTAATTGTTCAGTCATTAGATAACTGGCTATATGATTAATACTTTTACATTCTTTTATGATCTCATAAGTAATGCCACATTTACAATTTAACATGTTTCTTTGTTTTTTGTCTTTGAAAACTTCATTCAGAAAACATTATCTTTCTTTATCTACATACATAATTAAAATTATTTGCCAAAACAGAGAAAATAGCTCTTTGAGCTACTAAAAAAATACAATTCTGGAGTGAACATTCCAGATTCAACCGAGTCAAACTAAATTGCAGGGGTAACTAAGAAGAAACCCACTTTGTGTTCCAAAATCCTCATAAGGCAAAACAGCAGAACTTAAATGTTTTAAGAAAAACAAAGATCATCTACACTGTATTGTCATGTCAGCATGTTAATTATCCATTTCCAGCTAAAGTTAAATGTGCTGAGATCCTGAAGGCCCTATTCGAAAAAACCCAAGAATGGACATTATGTAGCATTATGCAGTTAATTGTTGATTATGTGCTCTGAGTTCAACAGAAAAGTAGAGCTGTTTTCTACAATAGAAAGGGAAAAGTGAAGGGTAATATATCCAAAGGATAACACAAAAATAATTTTAATTTGGTTTTGGAAAAAAAAATTCCAGTGGAAAGCACTCATAAACATGCCTCGTTCTTTGTTCTATCCTACTTTTCTCCTGACCTTACCAGTTGTCTAAGGCCTGGCTTGGCAGAAAGGAAATGCCATAAATCATTATCAGATGACTAAAAAACCAAAACCCAAAACCCAACAACCAAAAACAACAACAATAATAAAACAACCACATGTAAGGCAACTGCAGAAAATAAGAAGTGACAACTTTTTGCATCTCTCTTGGGGGGGGGGGTGCGGGGAAATCACCTATGATTTCACTGGAATAGAGAACTCTCTCCACTAATAAAGACTGGCTCTTAATGTGTAATTTAAAGTCTTAAAGATGGGACTCTTTATCTTTATTTTGTATCACAAACCCCTTTGGTAGTCTGGTAAAGCCTACTGACACCACCCCCCCTTCTCAGAATATTTTGAAATGCTTAAAATAAAATGCATAGGATTACAAAGGAAACCAATCATACTAAAAATATCATGAAAATATTTTTCCCATCCAAGTTTAGTCTCCTGAAATCTATCCATGTACCACTTGAGATTACAGAGTGAGAATTCCTTTCTTTGAGGGTTACTTGGAGAATGGGGAAAAGTCAGTTGAAATATACAGGGTCACACAGATAGTGCATATCAGAAATAAGACTTGAACCCATGTATCTTCACTCCAAGGCTAATCTTCAAGTCACTAAACAACATTGCCTTTCAAATACATATTTAACATAGGTAATTGTAAAATATCTTTTTCACTGAAAGATTCATGAAAAATTAGCATATATTATTAACAACAATATGAAAGATTACTCCTACTCATTAAAAGAAGAAATGCAAATAAAAACAATTCTGAGATTTCATATTACACCTAAAAAACTGGAATAGTCAATGCTAAAACGGGTGTAGAAGATAGGCATATAAATATATTGTTCATGGAGTTGTGAATTGGAACAACCATCCTGGAAAGCAATTTGGGATTATGCTAAGAAAATGAGCTCAAACCTTCTACCCAGAGATTCCACTGCTAGCCATATACCCCAAAGAAGTAAAAAACCAGAAGGGTCCCATATATATCCAATATTCATGCCACTTTCTATAGGAGCAAAAGGATTGAATATGATTTGAATATAATAGAATGAATATGACAAACTAAGAGAGGAATGGAAAGGCTTAAATAAACCTAACCAAAGTGAAGAACCAGAGAAACAATTCACATAATGACTAAAATAATGTAAATGGAAAGAACAACAAAAACATTAAAACAACTTTAAGGAGTATTTAATGGTTCAACGTCAAGGTGGCAGGCAGTCTCCAATAGAGTACCCCAGAGAGCTTGGGTTAACAATTTGATCATGGTTTGGATAAAGGAACAGATGGCATGCCCATCAAATCTGCAGATGATACAAAACTGAGAGGGACATCAAACACAATGGACGATAAAGTCAGGAACCAAAAAGATCATGAGAAACTTGAGCATTGGGCTTAATATAATAAGATGAAATTCAATAGTGATAAATATAAAATTATAATTGAATACAAAAAGATCTGTGTATTTTAGTGAACCGAAGACTCAATTTGATTCAGAAGTGTTATGTGGCAGACAAAAAAAAATAATAATGGGATCTTGACAGAGATACTGGAGTGGTTTCCTTTCCCAACTCAATTTTATAGTGTCTGAAGCCAGATCTGAACTCATGAAGAAGAGTTTTCCTGATTCTAGGCCCAGCACTCTATCCACTGTGTCATTTAGCTGCTCTAAGAAAACCCCATTTAGAGTCGTGAAGAATCAGACATGACTGGGAAAAAAAGAAACAACTTTATTATTATTTTTTTGTTTGTTTTTTTGTGGGGCAATGAGGGTTTAAGTGACTTGCCCAGGGTCACACAGCTAGTAAGTGTCAAATGCCTGAGGCCACATTTGAACTCAGGTCTTTGTGAATCCAGAGCCAGTGTTTTATCCACTGTGCCACCTAGTTGCCCCAAAAGAAACAACTAATGGGATCTTTTGCATATAAGTGGTGCAGTGGACAGAATCAGGAAGACTCATATTCATGAATTCAAATTTGGCCTCAGACACTAACTAGCTATGTGACTCTGGGCAAGTTACCCAACCCTGTTTGCCTCAGTTTCATCATCTGTAAAATGACCTGGAGAAGGAAATGGCAAACCATCTTTACCAAGAAAACCCCAAAATGGGATCAAGAAGAGCTAAACATGACTAAAACAACTGAATAACAACAATGGAATCTTGGGCTTCATTAAGAGAGACATAACTTTCAGGAATAGCTAAGTGAGAGTTCCATTCTACTCCTCCCTGGAGTATTAGGTTCAGTTTCTAGGATGTCACAGTTTATAGACATGATAAGCTAAAGACTACTGAGAGGAGAGAATCCAGGATGGGGAAGAACTTCAGATCTATGTCATATAAGACTGATTAAAGCAAAAAGGCATGTTAAATTTGGAGAAGAGAAGAGATCAGGTACAGCAGAGATTTCAAACACAAAGCCCAACCTGCAACACTCCAGAGTGTGAGACAAAACAGATTAAAATGTAGCTTGGGTTATATTGAACAAAATACAAGTTTTCTAAGTCGATTTGTAGCCTCCAGTGTCCTTATGTAGAGTTGAGTAGAACGGTTTCCATTTCAATAAAATACCCCAGATGCAGGGGAGCAAATAAGCTTGTTCTGTTTAGCCCAAGAGAACAGAACTAGGAAAAATGATTAGAAGTTGCCCATAGGCAAATTCAGGGTAGATATTTCTCAACTATCTAACAATCAGAACAGTCCACAAGTGGAACGGGCTATCTCAACACATGGAAAGTTCCTAATTAGAGGTCTTTAAGTACAGGCTGGATGACCATTTATAGGGCATGTTATAGAGGCATGGGTTGGACCAGACGGCCATATAAGATCTTTCCAGCTATAAAATTCGTTAATTCTGTGATTATGTAGTAGCAAAGAAAAAGAGACAAAATACATGCCTATGGATTAAAGAATGGCTAAACAAATCATGGTACCTGAATTCAGAGTAGCATGTGAAGACACAGAAACTGATGCAAAGTGAAGTAGATAGGACCAAAAAAATGATATAAATAATGACAACAATGCAAATAAGAACAATAATAATATAAACAAATGATGTATAAATGATGATTAAATTTGGCTCTGTAGAAGAGACGATAAAATGTATTTCTTTCTTGCCTATGGAGGTGGGAGACTATATAGATATGGAACACTGCATATAGTCTGTTTATGATAATGTGTTGATTAGTTTGGGGGAACCAATTTTTTTTTCTTTTTTAAATTCTTTGTTACCAGGTATGGCTTGCTAGAGAGGGGGTAAGGAATGGGTACAATCAGAAATAAAGGTTAAGCAAGAAGAAAAGATATTAATTAAAACTTAAAAAACTTTTTACTGAAATATTAGGGAACTAGGATACATTATAAAATGAAATATGAATATAGCAAAACAATAACTTACTGAAATATCTTCATTCTCTTGTTTCTTTAATATAGTACAAGGGCCATCTATTGAAAGATAAATAATTATATACATGTTTACAAGGCATACTAAAACCACTGGGGAAATTATCCCAGATGTGAAATGAAGGAACGCAATATTATACTACTAATAGTCTTTATGCAACTTTGGATCAAAAAAAACCCCCAAAGCAAAATTGCTAGAGCAAAATTTGATTAAATAGCAAATTAAATGGAGAAGAATATATTTATTATAGAACCACTGAATACACTATTTTAGTTCTTCTGGTGTATTTGTTAAAACAGGATTTGAAAACATACTTTCCTGGTCGATTACTGTTTGGTGTTCCTTGCTGTAAACAGAAACACCTACAGTCAAAGGCATTCCATTTTTTATTCCAGATGATGCCATAGAGGGTGACTTACTTGGGTTAAATTCTGTCTTTGTTCTTATGTGACATAATCATCTGCTTTTCTCAGCTCAGTCACTTCAGTAGAATTTTATGATATTAGCAGTCCAATTTAGGCTATCTATTTTGGGTATCAATTTGAAAATTACTTCCCAAGCATGAAAAAATTGCTTTAGAAAAATTAAGTCATTTTACTTTGTGTGAGACTCTTAATGAGGAAACTCCTCACCAGAGAACCAATATTTTACAATGGAGTGAAACAACCTGATTTTTGGAACATTTTGTAGTTTTCTCTTCCCTGACCCAACTCTAATTTTTGCCTCTTAAAATAAGATAGCAAGAAAAAGTTTCATTTCTTGAGGCATGTGTACACACATAATTACATATAAATAGGCATGAAGGAATGAGGAAATTTAAGCACAGAATAATTTGGTGACTTGTTCAATATTACATAGCTGGTTAGTGGCAGAGCTTAGACTAGAAAATCCAGGCTTCCTGTTTTCCAAATTGTATTTTTGAATACAAGACTGTCACTTGTATTAATAGGTTTTAATTGAAATGAATACCAGATGGCATATAAAAATTAACATTATACTATTCTTATGCTAAAAAGTACCATTCTGCCTTTGATACGCATTAACTGATACTAAATAAGTCACATATTTTCTTGAGTTTTATATATGATACTTTATTTGAACAGGTCCTGCCTCTTTCACCTTAAGTAATATACACTTTTTCATAATGAGTATCAATCTAAGTGATTACATTAACTTATACATACAAAAAAGCCTTTAAAATGGCTAAACCTCAAAATTTACAAAAGTCCTCAAAAACTGATCTAAATACTAAAATACTTTAAGAAAATGAACTGTCATTAACATTGGACTCATTCTAACACTTGTGAAGGACAAAATCCCTCTATAATTTAGTAAAGTCTTTGAGACTTTATACATTCATTGTTTGGGGGGACATCCTGATGATGAACCTCTCCATACTTAGGGTAGTCTTCAGACAACAAATATATGGTTCATTTCCAAGCTTTATCTCAAAGCCTCTTTAGCCTGGTAGAACTTGACAGAGCTTGTGCTCTCATATCACAGCCTTCATCCCATAAGATAGAGGTGGGAACACCTTAGTAGAAAGTCCTAAGATACACATATAGTTAAAAATATAATTTTACTATTTTTCCTGGGCAAATAAGAATAAGGAAGGGTCAGTAACTAAACTGAATTTTCATTTTTCATAGACCTGATTTACCCAAACAATAGTAAATTTCAAATAAAACCTCATTATTCTATCTGAATATATGGTTCTTAGTTCCTCCAACATAAAGTTGATAATATTTTTGTTCTATTTCTGAAATAAAATATTTCAAATAAATGATGAGATTATTACAGTTGGAAAATTCAAGTTCATTACTTCCAAGAATTACCTAAGGTTAGGCAGAATAAAAGACAAAATAAAAAGCTCAGGTGAATGTATTATACTGTTGCTATTACATACCCATTATATCAAAGAATTCATCTAAAGCATTATGCAGTGCTGGAAACTTCTCTCTATTATCTTCTAATAGCCATATTATGTAGCGAGCTTCCTTCAATGATCCTGGATTACTGAAATATTCAACCATCTTTTTCTCTTCACAACTGCTTATTATGTGGTCTAGTTTATGACCATATTTCTCACTCCAGAGAACAGTTACAAGTTTAAAATCAAGCTTTTTAACACAATCACCATAACGAGAAAAAAACATCCTTGTAGCATCCAAACCTGAAATAAAAACAATCCTTGATCAAAATACAATTTCTTATTAAGGATTTATATCTCTCTTAAATTCCTACTAATGTGAAAAAAAATATCCATTTTACCTTTGCTGTGAAGTTCAACTTTGCTTAAGAAAGCAAAGTAGAAATGAATAACATAAATAACCTTTTAAGAAACAGCATTTAAAATTTGTTGTTCAATTGTTTTAGTCACTCTTTGTGACCCCATTTTGGGGTTTTCCTGACAAATATACTAGAGTGGTTTGCCATTCCCTTCTCCAGCTCATTTTACAGATGAGGAAACTGAGGCAAACAGAGTTAAATGACAGGCCAAGGTCATAAGTGTCTGAGACCAGATTTGAACTTAGGAAGATAGGTCTTCTTCACTCTAGGCCTGGCACTCTATCCACGGTGCTACCCAGCTGCCCAACAATAATAAAAAATAAAATTTTAAGAGAAAGCACTTAAAATACTTAGTACAAATTTTACTTTAACTTTTTTTTTTTTGGTGAGGCAATTGGGGTTAAGTGACTTGCCCAGGGTCACACAGCTAGAAAGTGTTACGTGTCTGAGGCCGGATTTGAACTCAGGCCCTCCTGACTCCAGGGCCGATGCTCTATCCACTGTGTCATCTAGCTGCCCCCACTTACATTCTTTTTTTTTTTTTGTGAGGCAATTGGGGTTAAGTGACTTGCCCAGGGTCACACAGCTAGTAAGTGTTAAGTGTCTGAGGCCGGATTTGAACTCAGGTCCTCCTGAATCCAGGGCCAGTGCTTTATCCAATTTTTATCCCTCCTTCCCCTCCCTGCTCCCTGAAGCAGTAAGCAATCAGATATAGATTATACATGTATGATTATGAAATACATTACCATATCAGTCATTGAGTATATGAAAACTTGAATAAAAGAAAAAAATGAAAGAAAGTGAAAAACAACATGCTTCAGTCTGTGTTCCATCAATATCAGTTCTTTCTTTGGAGGTAGATAGTATGTTTCATCATTAATCCTTTGGGATTGTCTTGGATCATTGTATTGCTGAGAATAGTTAAGTCTTTCACAGTTCTTCATCAAACACTATTGCAGTCTCTGTATACAATGTTCTCTTGGTTCTGCTCTCTTCACTGTACATCAGTTCATACAAGTCTTTCCAGGCCTTTCTAAAATAATCCTGCTTGTCATTTCTTATAGCACAATAATATTCCATCACCACCATATGCCACAGCTTATTTAGCCATTCTCCAATTGATCGAGTTCCCATTCTTAGCCACCACAAAAAGAGTTGCTATATATATTTACAAATAGGTCTTTTTCTCTTTTTAGGGATGTCTTTGGGATATAAACCTAGCAGTGATAATGCTGGATCAAAGGGTATGCACAATTCTATAGCCCTTTGGGCACAGTTCCAAATTGCTCTCCAGAATGGTTGGATTTTTTCTCAATTCCACCAACAGTGGATTAGGGGCCCAGCTTTCCCACATCCCTTCCAACATCCAATATATTCCATTTTTGTTATATTTGCCATTTTGAAAGGTGTAAAGTGATACTTCAGAATTGTTTTAATTTGCAACTCTCTGATCAATAGTGATCTAGAGCATTTTTGAGCATTTTTTTATATGATTACAGATAACTTTGATTTCTTTGTCTAAAAACTGCTTGTTCATATCCTTTGACCATTTTTCAATTGGGGAATGACTTGTATTTTTATAAATTTGACTCAGTTCTCTATATATTTGAGAAATGAGGCCTTTATCAGAGATATTTGTTTCAAAAATTCTTTCCCAATTTTCTGCTTCCCTTGTAATCTTGATTACATTAGTTTTGTTTGTGCAAAACTATTTAATTTTACATAATCAAAATGATCTATTTTACATTTTGTTTTACTCTCTTTTTCACTTGAACTTTTTTACTAATGCAAACTGAATTTTGTGGAATCCAAACAGTATAAAATAATAAGATTTTACTGTAATTTTATAATACACAGCACATTACATTGTCAGCGAAATAAGAAAGACAGTTTGACAATATATAGCCAAAATACTAAAGATGGCATTCTTGCCAACTGCTACTATTTCTTCTATTTGTAAGATTTGATGGTAGCTATTAAAAGCTCTCTCCCCATCAATGGTTCAAGCTAGTCACTATATACCATCTGGACAGTCAGCAGATCAAGACAGTGTCAGTAGCTTGGCAAACCGAACAATCAATAAATACTGATTAAGCACTTAATATGTGACAGCAACTGTTCAGGGCTAGATATCAATACCAAAAAATATTAAATGAACCTTACTTCAAACAGATTATATTCTCCTGAGGGAGCTAATAGGTACATATTTAAGTATATAGAGAATAAATACAAAGCAGTATGAGAAGGGCACTAGCAGTATGAGCTAGGGTAGGGGGAGGAGGGTCAGAGGCTGAAGAAAGCCTTCCTGTATAAAGCAGTAACAACTTTAGAAAGGAGGTAATTTTAAAAATCTAAAACATGTTTTCCTTTTATATTCTGGTGGTTATATTGAATTAGTATATTTGGCTAGGCACTTGGGTGGTCCAGTCACCCTATTCAAGTCACTTAACCTCTGTTTGCATCAATTTTCTTATCTGTAAAGTGGGTAAAATAATAGGACTTACCTGCCAGGGTTGTTGTTAGGATCAAATGAGTTAATATTTGTAAAGCACTTTGCAAACCTTAAAAATGCTATTATTTTCATAGCTATAGCTATGAAGTGTCCAAAGAATTCACCCAATTGCTAAAGGGATCCATGTCACAAAAAAGGTTAAGTCTCCTCAAATGTTCTGCATCAACCAAATGGTATTTTTCTTTTATTCAGGATCAAAATTTACTTTTGAGGTGATTCTCACCCTTTTAAAACTCCTTCTGTTTGCCAGTTTTAGCAACAATAGGCTTTTAAGTTTAAAAAGATCAGTTCTACTCTCTCAGATGTTCTGCAGATGAAGAAACCAAACACTAAAGATGTTAGGTGACTAGCTCAAGGTCACATAGGTTGTAAAGTCAGATCTGGGATTGAAAATAAGGGTTTCAAGCTCTGAATACCACCCTCTTTCCGGTGTACCATGCCATTTCCCTACAGTTTAATCTCCTAAGGCCATGGCAGTTCTTCATTTAAAAACCTCTTTTTACATTATAAATGGTAAAGAAAATTTTAAAAATTTCTAAAAAAAAAATTTTAAATTAAAAAAATCAAATTGATCTAATAAATATACCAAATTAAGTGACATACCTAAACTATTGAGTTTCTGGATCCAGTCACGTAGTTTGGGATTTATTTCTTCGATCTCACTCAATACATGCAGAAAAATTCTTGTGTTTACTCTATTGTTTTTCCGTATCAAATGCTCGATGAGATGCTCCACTGTTTCACTTAGAACACTGCTATTAAAATAAGAATCTGCATAATCCTCCGTGTTTATTACCTTCCAAGAAAGCAATTCTCTGAGAAGTCTGGAAGCGTCCTGGATGCCAGATTTAATTTGCTCAGCATTTTGTTTTATACATTGCAAAATCCTATCATCAGGCATTTGGCAACTTTGTACAAATCCTAAAATAGAATTAGCATATACAGCAGCATTAGTATAGCTAAATAATAAGATTAATCATTAAATAAGTCGAGAAAAGGGGGCAGCTAGGTGGCACAGTGGATAGAGCACCGGCTCTGGAGTCAGGAGGACCTGAGTTCAAATCTGACCCCAGAAACTTGACATTTACTAGCTGTGTAACCTTGGGGAAGTCACTTAACCCTCACTGCCCCACAAAAATAAATAAATAAATAAGTTGAGAAAGACCAGGTATAACACCATATTATGTAGTATGTTGTATGTGTATATATAGTTTATTTTTTAACTGATAATTTTTAAATTCAATAGATTTAGGGTTGAAAGAAATGTTACAGATCATTTAGTCCAATGTCCTCTTTTTGTAATTCTATATTTACCAGGTCACAAATATTTTCAAAGAAATACATCTCCATTCTTTTCTGAAGTGTTAGCTTTATTTTATATTTCTTTTATTTATTTATATAAACTATTATAAATATCAGGTAAATACGAACTTTTAAATATGGAACAACAAACAAGTCAAATGGGAATAACTATGGAAAGTACTGTAGCTGTAGATTCAGAGCCACTGACAGAAAATTTTTATCAAAATAAAAGTGACCGACAAAAGAGGTAATTGAGAACTTCATTTTGAATCAACTTTTTTGCTAGTTCTATTTTTACATAAAAGGCCATAAATTTCAAACTGAAGAAAAATATTTATGAATACAACCATGTTATCAAAAATATTAGCTTATAAATAAAGGACTAGAGAAATGTGCCTAGGTGAACTCTGAGACCCAGAATGTCTCCACTTAAAAAAAAACACTTCTCAATTACTCTTTAGGCTGTGCGCCAGAGCAAAAAGGTGGCACTCTAATCAGTGTTAATATACATATTATACATTAAACAGATGTCTGATGAATAGCTAATGCTGAATGTGATGAAATCAGTAAGATACATTATTTTTCCTTTTCTTAAAATTTAAGGTCCAAAGTACTCACATCTGCCAAAGTAAAGTTATTATGGTATATGGAATATTTTATCTTTAAAATCTGAGTCAAGAGCCTTCAACATATCTTTAAGGGAGTTCCCGTCTACTTGAATTACCCTGAATTTTGCTACGCTAATGCTTCCTCTCTTCTGCAGTACTTCTTAACAAATGTTCTTTTTTGGCTTGCTTGTGTAGATGAGACACTAGAATAGCCAGTCAGTTAATCAACATACATCAATCACCTACTATGCGCCATGCGCTATGCTGAGCACTGGGGACACAAAAAGAGACAAAAGATAGCCCTTGCCTTCAAGGAGCTCACAATCTAATCAGGGAGACAACAAGCAGACAATTATGTATAAACAAGCTATGTACAGGATAAATAGGAAAAAAATAAGAGAGGGGAGGCACTAGAATTAAGAGGGATTGGTAAAATCTTCCTGCATTAGATGAAATTACACTTGGAACTTAAAAATAAGCTAGGGAAGAAAGGAAGCAGAGATGAAGAGAGCATTCCAGGCATGGGGGACAGCCAGAGAAAGTGACCAAAGTTAAAAGATGGGGTATCTTGTTAATGGGACAACAAATGGCAGGGAATAAGGGTTAAGAAGACTGGAGACCTAGGAGAAGGCTAGGTTATGATGGTTTTTTTCCAAAAGGAGAATTTTGCATTTGATGTTGGAGCTAATAGGGAGTCACTGAAGTTTAATGATTAGAGGAGTGATATGGATGGGTCTGCACTTTAGGAAAATAACTTTAGTGGCTCAATGAAGTACGGTCTGGAGTGAGGAGAGACTTGAAGCAGGTAGACCCATCTATTACAATACTACAATAAAATATAGCTATTACAGTAATGCAGGTGTAACGATTGGAATGACGCCACCTGCTGGAGACTTACTGTAGAAGAGTTCCACCCATGAAGCGAAGGTCTTTGAGGGCAAGACCAGGAGTCTCTTCTTTGGCGTCAGGAAGTGATGCGGGCTAGTGGGAGGAGGAAGGAAGAGACTGGCGCTCGCTCTCTTTCCTTTGGACTCTGGTGGAGAGCAGAACTAGAAATGTGCTCTCCCTTTAATAGATAGGAATCTAGGCCTTTCTCTCCCTTTACCAAATTCTTATTCTCCTTAATAAATGCTTAAAAGTCTAACTCTTGCTAAAGCTTATAATTTATTGGCGACCACTCATTAGATATTTTAGACAGTTTAGCTAGAATTTTAGCCCTTAACACAGGCATTAGGTGATGAGGGCCTATAACAGGATGGTGGCAGTGTCAGAGGAGAGAAGGAGGGAGGGATATTGAAGAGATGTGAAAGGTGAAATTGACAGGTCTTGGCAAGAGACTGGATACTGGGGGGAGAGGGGGTGCGAGATAGTGAGGAAACAAGGATGACACCTACATTAGGGACTGAGGGGATGGTGTTGCCAACCACAGTATTAGAAGAGGTAGGGGGTAAGGGTGGAAGGATTTTTTGGGAAAGATAATGAATTCTGTTTTGGACATATTTAGTTTAAGATGTCTACTGGGGGCAGCTAGGTGGCACAGTGGATAAGGCACCGGCCTTGGATTCAGGAGTACCTGAGTTCAAATCCAGCCTCAGACACTTGACACTTACTAGCTGTGTGACCCTGGGCAAATCGCTTAACCCCCATTGCCCCGCAAAAATAAAAATAATAATAATAATAAAAAAAGATGTCTACTGGACATTCAGGTTAATATGTCTGAAAGGCAGTGGGAGATGTGACATTAGAGGGCAGCAGAGAAATTAGGGCAGGACAGGTAGATTTGAGAATTGTCAGCATAGAGATTGTAACTGAATCCATTGTTGTTGTTTGTCCTTCATTTTTTTTTTTTTTTGCAGGGCAGTGGGGGTTAAGTGACTTGCCCAGGGTCACACAGCTAGTAAGTGTCAAGTGTCTGAGGCCGGATTTGAACTCAGGTACTCCTGAATCCAGGGCCGGTGCTTTATCCACTGCGCCACCTAGCTGCCCCCTGTCCTTCATTTTTGAAGAAGACCATGACATAGGGATGATGTCATCATGACTTGCAGTGAATTGAATTTAAGCCAAGCTTCCTAAGGGCTACTTTATTTTGGTCCTGACCTACAACTTCTTCACAGGTGATGAAGAAGCATAGTGATTAGAGTGCTAGGCTTGCAGTGAGGATGACAACATGACTTTAAATACTGCCTAAGACAAACACAGCAGTGTGATGTTGGGCAAGTCACTTAACTTCTCAGTTTCTTCAACTGTAAATTGGAGATAATAATAGCATCTGCTTTACAGGGCTATTGTAAGAATTAATGAGGCAATACATATAAAGCAATGTGTAAACTTTAAAGTTCTAAATACGTGCTAGCTATTATTATTGTTGTTCAGTGTGGGAAATACTTGGTATGGAAGCTCTTTTCACATATGCAGCTCAGAAACCTACAGCTGTCTGGAGCACAAGAAGTTAAATGGCTTCTCTATCACTGAATAGGACTTGAATTCAGGTCTTCCTGACTACAAGGCTGGCTATCTATGTAACATACCATACTGCCTAAATCAGGGTTTCTAAAACCTATTGCCATGTTACTGCCAAGTTCAAATGAAAAACTATTCACTTGAGCAGGTAGGACATTAAAATGTAAACTCCTTATGAGTAGGAATTATTTCTTCTGTTTTTGTTTTTTTTAAAATATGTCTAGCACCTACCACAGTACTTGGAACAAAGTAAGCATGTTTTTTCCTTCCTTCCTTTTTTCTTTTTTTTGCGGGGGAGAGGGGGGAGCTGGCAATGAGGGTTGACTTGCCCAGGGTCACACAGCTAGTAAGTGTCAAGTGTCTGAGGCCAGATTTGAACTCAGGTCCTCCTGACTCCAAGGCCAGTACTCTATCCACTGCGCCACCTAGCTACCCCAGCCACCGAGCTGCCCCAAAGTAAGCCCTTTTATAAAAAGCTTGTTGATCAGTTAGTATACTTTTAGTGATTACTGTACAAAATCTGAACTAGAAACCAATATAATTAACAAAGATATATCTAATTACACAAGACTATCTGATATATAAATATATTATTTAAACAAATACCATAGACTTCCACATACCTTTATGGTCGCCAGGCTTAGAAGAGTTGCTTTCTCTATTTTTTTCTTCCATTCTCTCTTTTGCTAATTTTCTTGCTTCATTTTTTTGAAGTTTTCTCTTTACTTTTTTTTCTTCTTTAATTTTTAATTTCTCTAGGCTAATAAACATTACCAGTTAATGAAAATTAGTTGATGCATAAACAGTAGGCATATATATCTGTTGGTTGATCCTCTTGAAGTTTTAAATTACTAAGAGATTTACCAAAAGCTCTTTCTTAAACATTTTTGAAATGTAGAAAAGGTAATTTAAAATAGCATAATCTAGAAAACTGAATTTAACACAATTATGTTCTAATTCTAGTCTCTCATCTACTGATCATTCAGTTAGAATTCTTACCTAGAACATTTCTGTTTCATGACAGGTCTTGGTGGATCCCTTTCTTTTATGACCCTATGTTCAAACTTTAAATAAAGGAAAGATAATATCTAGAATTTAATACACATTTCCATATAGTTATTTAAACAGCAAAAGACATGTCATAAAACATTAAATATTTTAGAAGTTCACAAAATAAATTCTCAGTAGAAAACTCTTGACTGACCAATGAAAAACCCTGAAAAGTTAAACGAAGGTGTATCACAATCAATTAACTATAAAAATGAAAAATAAAAGAACCGCTTACCAACTACTTAAGTTATAAGTAAGTGACAAGTTTTTTGTTTTTTTTTTAAATGGGTTTACTATTGTTTCTCTTTTTCTTTCTTTTTATTTTTGTGGGGCAATGGGGGTTAAGTGACTTGCCCAGTGTCACACAGCTAGTAAGTGTCAAATGTCTGAGGCTAGATTTGAACTCAGGTACTCCTGAATCCAGGGCCGGTGATTTATCCACTGCGCCATCTAGCTGCCCCCAAGTGACAAGTTTTTAAAGATAAATTCTAGTTTAGAAAAATTATTCCTGCTGAAACTATCCTCTAAAGAGAATAAAGTTGGAAGTACTACTCTTCCATTCTTCTTTTTTTTTTTTTTGCAGGGCAATGAGGGCTCAGTGACTTGCCCAGGGTCACACAGCTAGTAATTGTCAAGTGTCTGAGGCCGGATTTTAATTCAGGTCCTTTTGAATCCAGGGCCGGTGCTTTATCCACTGTGCCACCTAGCTTCCCCCCTCTTCCATTCTTAAGAACAAAATAAGTATGAAAACAAAGTTGGCAATAAGAATAACAGAAAAACAGAAAAAACCTAATGCATAAAAACACCCCCCCCACATTCTTTAGCAGCTATTATTCATAACAAGGAACTGAAGGCTTAACTTTAATTTTAAAAGATCAAAAATTACATCTCTCCAAGAACCTCCTCTAACAGGAATTCAGAAAGCTATCCCAGGTTTTCAGTCATCACAATCTTCTCTAAACTAAGGTTCACAAACCTCTACGAATGTGTTTACTTTTATTAGTGAACTAGAGAGCAAATTTAGTAAAACCAAGGCATTTGATAAAATAGCACAGCAACAAAATAGCAACAGGATATTCCCTAATACACAGTGAGTGCACTTTTCACAAATTAACACACTTTCAGTGAGAAGAGTGGGCTTGCATAAGGAACATGCTTACGTATACATATTTGAGAACACATGGCCAGGGCATACATGCAGATGATGAGGGTAAGTATTTGTATAGATTCTACTATCTGCTAGGTAGGCACTGTGCTGAGAGCTTTAACAAACACTATCTCATTTAATTCTCACAATAATCTTGTGAACAGATGCAGTTCACTCTGCAGTCAAAGAAAATGAGGCAAAGAGAGGTTAAGTGACTTGCCCAGTCACACAGTTAGCAAGTACCTGTGGTTGAATTTGAACTCAGGTCTTTCTGACTCTAGACTCAATGCTCTATGCACTGTACCACCTAGCTGTCTCCACTCCTGCCTCTGTCACTGCAGAGCTATAGGTATCTTCTGAAGATATCATTAAGTTAACTCATTCTAAGTCTTGCTCGTTGTTTTCTGCTGCTTGGTGGGGCACCACATCTCCACTCCAAGCCATCTTCAACTAGTATCTTCAGGGTCACTTAATAGCCCCAACAAAATTCACTAGGAATAGTTAGTATGCTTTTATCCTATAGGGGAGGACTACAGCCCTTTCAGCCTCCAACTGTGCATGTCTTAACCATAGTCATGAGATGAGGTATTATGTTCTCTAGTTCAGTAGGGGTTTGTGGTGGGGAAAACTACAGCTCTACTCAGTCAGTTCTCTTGGCCAGTGGCTATGAGATTCTTTCCCACTTAGTTTGGTTGCCCAGGCTGAAATCATGTTTTATTTTTGAAATCTGCTTTTAACTACTCACTCTTATACTATCTCCTATGCGTACCTCATTTCCTCTCTGACTGACATAAACCTATTTCAGTTCTTCATGAACTGATGAAATCCACTGAGGAACAGCAGACACGAAGCCTGGCAGGGAGCATCTAAGAAGCGATTCCAGACCAGGGTTAAGTCTCACAGAAGACAGTGGCAGCTCTGCAGCACTGGAGGCAGGAATGGTTCCTCAGTGTGCCCTAATCATAAGAATGCCCCATACAATTCTTATGCATGTCCTTTCTTCTCACTAAGGGTGTCTTGTGGGAGAACAAGCTCAAAGAGGGGAGGAACTCTCTAGTGTTATTTTATTACTATGCTATTTCATTAAATATCAAACTACATTTATTTTTTTCTGGTCTTCAAAGTATAAACTGAGGTAATGGGAGCGGGGGTTCCACAAGGCAAGTGAATCTCAGAAGCTGCATGTAAGTACTATCAATTTACTCAGATCTTGCTCTTAGGAGATACTTACTTCACATTTAATATGACCAGCTGAACCAAAGATAACAATCTTAGAAATAATACCTCTACAGTCAGGAGTAAGACATGTTTCTTGGAGAAAATCCTGTGTAATGGAAATAGGAAATATAACATCAAAGTGAAATTAAGTTAAATTATACTTTTGAACTAAAAATAGAACATAATAGGGCAAGAAACTTCAAGGAAAAGACTACTTAAGAAAAGGTTTACTGTCTGAAAATATAGAGTCGTAAACATCGCACGTGTTCTTTTATTTCCAATTTTACAGAACATAAGTTCAAAGATATGTGACATTATATGGCTAACACAACTGCAGGAAGTTTTCTTATATAAGTTTCAAAAGGCTGAATCTTGGAAAACTCAACCTGACAACTCAGACATTGATTTTGCCTGTGTACCAGAGGTCAGTTTTTCAGGGAAGTAAGCAGCCTCTATTTTTGGAACTGTCTGCTCCCTAGAGCTAGTTGTCAGTACTTAGACCTGAAAATAAGTTTGTTTGTTTTTTAAAATGATTCTTCTCTATGTGGCTCGGGTGAAAAGCCCCTATGTCTTATGTTCCTTCATCCTGTCTGCTTTGTAAACTTCTAGTAATCCCTAAAAAAAACATAGGTTTGATGATTGGCACAATGAGGAGTGAAATCAATTCTAATTCTGAACTACTATATAATAAAACTTACATTTTTCTCAAGAAATAGCTGTAACAAATACTCTGGAATAACAGAATTTTTCTGGAGGAAGTCAAGTTTATATTAATTACTCTTACACACTTGTATCAAATCCCAAACAGGTTTATTTTACCTATCAAAACATCTTGTTACAAATCCTGAATGACATGAACATAACTCCCTTTATTCTCTTTATTAAAAAACAGAGAAATTGAATATTTTAATTATTATACATAGCCCTCTAGCAGATGTCTCAACTATATTTAATCTCAATTTTCAAAAAAGATTATAATATTTTTCATATAAACAAGGTGATGATTTATGTAAATTAATACAAAGTAAAGTAAGCTAAACCAGGATAAGAATTTATACAAAGAACATACTACAAAGGAAATACAATTGAGAAACATCAGAATTCTGATCAATGTATCTCCACAAGAGAAGACAAACTATTTGTACAAAAATATTTATAGTAGTTCTTTTTTGTGGTGGCTAAGAATTGGAAATCAAAGGAATACCCATCAATTGGGGAATGGCTAAGTAAGCCGTGGTATATGATGGTGATGGAATATTATTGTTTTATAAGAAATGAAAAGCAGGATGATTTCAGAAAGGCCTGGAAAGACTGGTATGAACTGATGTATAATGAAATGAACAGAACCAAGAGAACAATGTTTTTGGGTTTGTTTTTTTTTAACAGATTGCAAGCTGATGTTTGATTGCAAGATGAGTCAAGTATATGAAATGGCAAAAATGAAAGCTAATGCAAACTTAGATTGCATTGATGAAGAACTGTGAAAGACTTAACTATTCTCAACCATACAATGATCTAAGACAATTCCAAAGAACTAATGATGAAACATACCATCCACTTCCAAAGAAAGAATTGACATTGACTGAACACAGACTGAAGAATGCTATTTTTCACTTTTTTCATTTTTAAAATTCATTTTCGTGTATAAAATGACTAATGTGATAATGTTTTACATAACTGCATATGTATAACCCATATCTAATTGCTTACTGCCTCAGGGAGGGGTGAAGGGAGGGAAGGAGAGATAAAATTTGGACCTTAAAACTATAAATAAAAATGTTTATAATTTTAAAAAAATAATTCTGATCAATGCAGTGATCAACTATGAGTCCAAGCAACTGAAGCATGCCTTTTTCCTCTGAGAAGGAAGGCAATGAACCACAAGTGTAGCATTAAGCATTAATAATGTGTTCATTTGTTTCGTAAAGTGACAGAAAAACATTTTTAGAAATATCAATAATGCTTTTTATTGTCTTTAAAAGAAAATTTAAGTTCAATTTTTCATATGTTAAACTTGAAATATTAGTGCAACATCCAGATGGAGCTATCTTGTGGAAAGTAGGAAAGGTAGATCTGGCACTCAAAAGAGGGGTCCCAGATGGAGGTACAGATTTGATTATTGAAGTGGATCTAGAAAAAGAAGAGCCCCAAGGAGAGAATCCTGAGGGAAATTTAATTTAAGAGAATAAGAAGGGGATGGGAAATCAGCAAAGGAGAAAAAGC
Source organism: Dromiciops gliroides (assembly GCF_019393635.1). Lineage (NCBI taxonomy): Eukaryota > Metazoa > Chordata > Mammalia > Microbiotheria > Microbiotheriidae > Dromiciops > Dromiciops gliroides. The sequence goes on along the minus strand of NC_057863.1, from coordinate 264,823,984 downwards.
TCTTTCAGAAAGCCAAGAGATCTATGAAAGTATGAAGTCAAAGAAACTAATAGAGATGAGAAAGATCAACAATGTTATTACTAAAAGAGAGGTCAAGTAGGTTGTGACACAAAAGCCATTTATTGGATTTGATGCTAAAGAGAGTATTAGTGAACTTAAAGGGAGTTTTATCAGAAATGGGGAAAACAGAAGTCAGATTACAAGAAGATAAAGACGATAAGTGATGAGGAAATGAAAACATCAGGTGCTAATATAAAGTAGGCATATAAAGTCTTTTAACACTGGAAGCATACTGAGATAACCAAGTGCTGGTATAAAATGCAACTTCATTTTTGGCTTTTTTTTAATGGTTCATAGAATCATAGGTCTAAATGTTTCAAATGTTTATAAGATCATAGGTTTAGAACTGGAAGGCACTAGAAGAACTGTAAGGTTATCTACTCTAGTTCTCTCATTTTAGAGAAAAGGAAACAGGCCTAGAGAGGTTGAATGACTTGTTTCAAAGAGTTTTTTCAACATATGACAGATAGCTGGCTTTTTTTTTAAACAAATGCAACATTAAAACCGAAATAAACACAGAGCAAGTCAGGAACCTTAAAATTTTCTTTGAGATCCTATTTTAAAACTAGTTAGGAAAAAAAACAAAACTAGAGTTAGTTAATGTAGTTTGAACTAAATTCTTATTTGTTATTATATATTAAGAAATAAAAATTTCAAAAAATTCTTGACTGCAAAAGTGCTTCAAAATCTGGGTACTCGGCATACCCTTTTAAGAAATCTGTTTTCTGCCTCGTTGTTAAAGCTCTTTCAGCTTAATTAATGATGAAAGCTGGACCTAATCTAGAGCAGAGGTGTCAAATAAGTGACCTAAAGGCCAATTTGTAGCCTACAAAACTCCTGAGTATATCCAGAACAATATTAAAATATAAATAGGAGATATTTAACAAAATTAAATTAAAATGTAATACAACTTAGATAATGTTACATTTTAAAACTAAGTCAATATGTGCCTTAACTGCATCCTTATTGGTTCCTGTTTCTATTTGGGTTTAACACTACTGATCCATAGGATGATATTATTTTAATAGGGATGAATGTAAAGCCTTACATTTGGGTTGAAAAAAACCAACTTGTAAGCATAACAAGGAGATGTGGCTAAATAGCATTTCCTCTAAAAGTGATCTATTTTGTGGGTTTGGTTTTTTTTGTTTGTTTGTTTGTTTGTTTGTTTTTTAGTGAGGCAGTTGGGGTTAAGTGACTTGCCCAGGGTCACACAGCTAGTAAGTGTTAAGTATCTGAGGCCGGATTTGAACTCAGGTACTCCTGACTCCAGGGCCAGTGCTCTATCTATCCACTGTGCCATCTAGCTGCCCCTGGGTTTTTTTGTTTGTTTGTTTCTTGTTTTGGGGTTTGTTTTTTTTTAACAGATTGCAAGCTGATGTTTGATTGCAAGATGAGTCAAGTATATGAAATGGCAAAAATGAAAGCTAATGCAAACTTAGATTGCATTTAAAGAAGCACAGCATTCAAAGTGTCAATGCCACTCTTCCCTCATTTCATTCACTTCCAAGAGCCAATTTTTTTGGTTTGCTTGGTTTTTGGTTTTTTGGTGAGGCAATTGGGGTTACGTGACTTGCCCAGGGTCACACAGCTAGTAAGTGTCAAGTGTCTGAGGCTGGATTTGAACTCAGGTCCTCCTGACTCCAGGGCCAGTGCTCTATCTATGCACCACCTAGCTGCCCCTAAGAACCAATATTTAAAGCCACTGATAAGCTAAAAAATATTCAGAGAAAAAAAAGGCAGAATTGCGAAGGGCCTCAAGTTCATGTCATATGAGGAATGGTCATAGGACAGAGGTATTTAACATAGATGAGAGAAGACTAAGGGGAACATAATAGTTGCCTCCATGTATTTGAAGAGAAAATAAACATTGAGTTATTAAAAAGTGGAATGGTTTATCTCAGAGGTAGTATATAACCATTCATTAGAGGGTCTCCAAGCTGAGGCTGAATGATCCCTTGCTGAGTATATTGTAAAAGAAATCTCTTCCACATGTAACAATCTGAACAAAATCTGAAAGTATACAGGTTCAGAAATGAACTGAGAATCTCTTTCCTTTAGAAAGTCATAAGTAAAAAAAAAATTAAAAAACAAAGTCATAAGTAATGTGTAACAAGCATATTAAAAACCACATTAAAAAAATAAAAAAAATTGTATGTCTTACCTTGTCATTTTTATCATTGAAAATTGTTGTTTTTAATTTTTTCCAACAGCTAATGTGAAATTCTATTCTACAAAACTGACAGCAGTTAATTCGTATAAAGCCCTGAAATCCAAAATAATTTACATTAATTCATATTTGAATATGTTTATTATTGGATACTATATGCATCTGGTGAGAAAACAAAAAAAAAATCTATTTAGATGTTTCCAAAATTCCATTATGGTATCATAAAGAAGTTTGTTACTTGATAATTAGATAAACTATAAGTTCCCTATGTGCAGGGACCATGTTATTAGAATTAATTTGTATTTCAATAAATACCTGATAGTTATACACTATGTATTTCAATATGACCTTTTTTGGGGGGGGGCGCATCTATATAAAAAGAGTGACCAAGATAATAATGCTAATGTTATAGTGAAATAACTAGGGACATTTAGTCTGAGAAGAAAATATGCAGGTGAAGAGAAAGACATACTGTCAGTTTTCAAATATCTGAAGATTTACTACATGGAAGATGGATAAAACAATCTACTTGGCTCTGGATGGGAGAATTAGGAAAGCATATTTCTGGCTTATTATTAGAAAAAAATTTCTAAGAAAATTATAATTCACTTTCACTGGAGGTCTTAAAAAAGAAGATATGTGGAGATGGTACAGAGAATATTAATAGTTCAGGTAAGGTTTACTAAACAACTGCTAAGGTTCTTTCCAAAATTAAAATTTTATACTGTTCCTATAAATCTGCTATAAAATAGATCCCAGTGCTTGTTAACATACCCATGCAAATATGAGTCACCAACAAAAACTATAATTTTGTTCTCTGGGTTCTAATTAGAAATCAGAATTTTTATGAGATGTATGTAGGCCTCCACCAGTCGTGGACGCCCATGGATCAGCGCCTTGAAGAGCCACAGGCCACAGTGTGGCTGTGCAGTCCGATACGGGAGCCGCAGCTCCTGAGTGACTTATAACTGGTAACTGACACATCCCATGTTGTATCTACCCCATGAGGAGTAGCTGGAGTGTCCTCTCCAGGGCGCTGGCCTGGGCAGATCAATATGGAAAACAAGCTGTTGCCCATACAGCAGGTTTTCCCTCTCCGTGACATTGGTGGGTCCAAAGGAGACGCAGAGCCAGTATACCCAGTGCCGCAGCAGGAGTTGCCAGAGGGATGTGATATCCAACATCCAACTGCCTAAGGGACTCCGACTCCTGATTTTTCCACAGGGTTAACTCCTGAAGCCTTTCCCATATATGAGTATAGCCGGAAGGCAGTGGAGGTTTAAAATCAGGGTTTCCTTCCCCTAGGTGGGTTGCCTGCCAAGGCTAAGGAGCCCCACCTGTTGGATTAGAGATCTATGCTCCTGAAAAAGTTGTAGGCATCAGTGTAAGAAGAAAGCAAGTAATTTATTTCCAAGTCCCAAAGAGGCAGGCAGTTATATTTCTTTCAATACTTAGATTTCTCTCAATGAATAAGTTTTACTACTGAAATTCACTTTAAAAGTTTATTTTTTTTTACCTTGAAGTCTGGATCGTTTAAATATATCTGTATTTTAGAATATCCATTGCACTTCTGATAACAACAAACTGCATCTGGATCTGGCGGGAATTTGCATTCTTCAATATGATTTTCCAATATCAACTAAAACCAGAATAAAAACCAGATATTATACTACTCTTCCCAAAGAACTGATTTATAAACAATTTAGGTTTCCTGATTCCAAAAATTTTTAAACTTAGAAATGATCAATTGTAAGCCAAAAACATGAACACAAAAACTTTTAAGGTATTACTTTAAAACTAATGAAAAGAGAGACACTTAATTGTGGGGGCAGGAGAAATAAAGGGGAAAAATAAGTTTGAAATCTTTCTCTGGCTTAAAGATCTGAAAAACATTGCTGGCTTCAACAATTTAAAGTGCTGTCAATAAATAAATATATCAAAAAGCATTTATTAAGTACTCCTTATATGCAAGGCAAATTATATTAAACATTAAAGGAAAAAATGGAAAAAAACCAACCCAGTCCTTGTTCTGGAAGAGCTTACATCCTAATTGAGAAGAAAACATACATAGATATGTAAATATGTACATGCAAAGTCAATACAAGCTAACCTTCAGAGAGAAAAGAACTAGTAGCAGAAGTGATCATAAAAGCAATCCTGCAGGTGACATTTGAGACGACTCTGGAGGGAAGCCAGAGCACTCCAGTGGTTCCCCATTACCTCTTAGCTCAAATCTTCTGTATTGCTTTCAAAGATCTTCTGGGGCAGCTAGGTGGCACAGTGGATAGAGCACCAGCCCTGGAGTCAGGAGGATCTGAGTTCAAATCCAGCCTCAGGCACTTGACACTTACTAGCTGTGTGACCTTGGGCAAGTCACTTAACCCTCATTGCCACCCACCCCCACCCCCACCCCCCCACCCCTGCCAAGATCTTCCTAAACTGGCCTCTTCCTACCTTTCTGGTCTTCTTGCACCTTATTCTCCTCCATTCACTCTAATCCAGTAACACTTGCTTCTCCGCTATTCCTCACATAGGACATGCCATCTCCCAACTCCAGGCAATTTTTTGTTTTTGTTTTTGTTTTGTTTTTTTCGGGGCAATGGGGGTTAAGTGACTTGCCCAGGGTCACACAGCTAGTAATTGTCAAGTGACTAAGGCCGGATTTGAACTCAGGTATTGCTGAATCCAGGGCCGGTGCTTTATCCACTGCGCCACCTAGCTGCCCCCAACTCCAGGCATTTTTACTGACTGGTTGCCTCCATTCCTAGAACTCTTTCTTTTTCTCATCTATGCCTCCTGGCTTCTCTGCCTTCCTTCAAGCCTCAGCCGAAGTCCCACTTCCTTCAAGATGCCTTTGTCAGTTCTGCTCGATCTTAGGACCTTTCCCCTGAGATCACTGCTAATCAATCCTGTACATATCTTATGTGTACATGGCTGTGTGTATGTTGTCTCCCCCGCTGGACGGTGAAATCCATGAGAGGAAGAATTGATTTTTTGCTTTTCTTTGTATTCTTGGCACGTAACTGAGTACCTGGTACATGCTAGATGCTTAATAAATGCTAGTTGACTTACTGAAAATTAGAAAAAAGCCATGGTGATGGGAGATGAAGTACTGTGTGTGAGAAACAGCAAGAAGGACAGTATGGTTGGACAGTATAGTATGTAGAGGGGAACAATGTATTAAGAACACTGGAAAGAAATGGAAGGTGAAGGCTGTGAAACCTTTAAATGCAGGATTAGGTTTTTTTGTGTGTGTGCGGTTTTTTTGGTGAGGCAATTGGTGTTAAGTGACTTGCCCAGGGTCACACAGCTATTAAGTGCCAAATGTCTGAGGCTGGATTTGAACTCAAATCTTCCTGAATACAGGGCCGTTGCTTTATCTACTGCGCCACCTAGCTGCCCCCAAGGATTAGTTTTTAATACCATTTTATTGGTTTCTTCTCAACCATGAGAACAAATGGAGAAAGAAGCAAATATGTAAGGTGAAATCAGCACAAGAGGAGAAGGTGAAGCAGAAGTCTAAGTAACCTGAACGCTCACTGCAGAGGTCATAGAAGTAGTGATGTGGAATGCCATCTCTGGTCGTGCCTGGCCAAAACTTTAGGGATGATACCCTATCCATCACTATGTCATGCAGAAAGTAGAGATGCCTCCCTAAAAATAGGGAGAGAAAAATCTGAAGGTGTTGTACCAAATGAAAGTTGTGTTTTTGATAACTGTGTACTTCTGGTGAATATAGGGATAAAAATAACTATATAAAATCAGAATTTTGGGGGCAGCTAGGTGGCGCAGTGGATAAAGCACTGGCCCTGGACTCAGGAGGACCTGAGATCAAATCCAGCCTCAGACATCTGACAATTACTCGCTGTGTGACTCTGGGCAAGTCACTTAACCCCAATTGCCTCACCAAAAAAAAAAAAAAAATCAGAATTTTGTTTTGACAGGTTGTTTCTATTTTTTATTTTTGGTAATTAGAAATAAAGCAGTCGTGTGTATGTGCATGTGTGTGTGTGACTCCCTTTTTTCCTTTATGTGTGTATTTGTTATTTTTTTTAACTTTTATATATTTTTAGAAAAAAATCCCAGCTATGAAATTTCTGGGTCAAAAGTTAGAAACAGGTTTGTGCTTCAATGTGTATTTCTATTTTCTTTCCCTCTCCTTTCTCTCCAGTGGAAAAAATAAAATTTTTTAAAAATCCTTTTAACAAATATGGATAGTCAAGGAAAACAAATGTGCACATTGGCCATGTACAAAAAATATGTCTTACTCTGTATCCTAAGTCCATCACCTCTCTGTTGGGAGGTGGGTGGCATGCTTTATCAATGGAGCTCTGGAATCATGATTTATCATTGCTTTGATTAGTTTTAAAATCTTTCATAGCTGTTTTTCTTTAAAACGTTATTATTGTATAAATTGTTCTCTTAGTTCTAGTTATTTCATGCTGCATCAATTCATACAAGTCTTCCTAGGTTTCTCAGAAACTGCTCCTTTCATCATTCCTTATGGCACAATAGTATATACTTCAACTTGTTTAGCTTTTCCCCATTTAATGGGTACCCCATAATTTCTTTTTCTTTAACCCTACAAAAAGAGGTGCTACAATTATTTTTCTACATATTGATCCTCTTCCTATTTCTTTGATGGCTCTGGGATATAGTATAGTCTTCATGGTGGTCTGGCTGGGTCAAAGGATATGTATATCATAATGCTTTTCAAAATGTTTGGATCAGTTTATGATTTTGGCAATTTGTCAGACTATTTCTTTTCCCACACCTCCACTTTTTTCTATTTTTGCCACTCTAATGGGTTAAGTGGAAATATAAGATTATCTTTATTTGTGTTTCTCAAATTACTAAGGAATTAAGTTACTTCTTCATGAAGCTGTTAGCGATTTTAATTTTGTCTTTCAAGAATTATCAGAGGGCAGCTAGGTGGCACAGTGGATAAAGTACCAGCCCTGGAGTCAGGAGAACCTGAGTTCAAATCCGGCCTGTGACCCTGGGCAAGTCACTTAACCCTCATTGCCCCGCAAAAAAAAAAAAAAGAATCATCAGTTAATTTCTTTTAACCATTGGGGGTTATATATTAGTTTTGTAGATTCCTTATAAGATCTATGTTTGGTACATCTATTGTAAATTTTTCCCCAATCTGTTTCTTTTTCACTTTAGAGAAACCTTTTAATTGTATAAAATCCTTTTATTTTTCTATTATAAAAACCTAAAAATTATCTTCAATAATTTGTCCACGTCAATTAATTTTAAAAAGCCTTTCTCTGTAGTTAATAATTATAATGTTCTTTTTGTCTTCCAGTGTCAAAATGATTTTTCATGATCCAGTTAATTACTGCATTATATGAATTTTTCTACAATTCTGGGGATACAGCAGTCCTGAGACTGTTGCTTTGTGATCTTTGCTTTAGTAATCCCATAGATAATGCTGCTTAATTCTGAAAATTTTCCAATTCTTTTGACAATTCGCTGATTTTTTCAAATCTATACTTAGACTTGCTATGAGCTGTGTACAATTCCATTTTTTATTGAAATAAATTTGTTGCTGGTTGATTCTTTCAAGTTTTTTTGTCATAATCTCAATTTACCATTTTCTCCATTTTTTCCTTCCATTCTATACTGAGTTCCTGTTGTAATTTTTTACTTTCTTCTAGTTCTTTTATTTGGTTTTCAAATTTTCACCAGTTAGTTATTTCTTATTGCTTTAAATGTGTCATTTATTTATTTTTGTATCTCTCAACTAGCATTAAGTATCCTGTATGTGTCAGACACTGCATTAAATGATGGGTTTACAAAGAGAAAAGTGAACTCCCTACCCTCAAGGAGCATATGTTCGATTAGGAAAATAGAGCATACACCAAAGTAAAAACAAAATTCATACAAAGTACATACAAGGTAAGGCAGGGGCACTTAGAAGTTTGAGGGATTAGGAAACCTCATTTTAGAAGTGGTACATGAAATGATGTATTATGTAAGGTGGGAGTGAGGAAGCAGTGCACCCCAAACCTGTGGGAAAACCTATACAAGACACCAAGTCAATGGATGGATTGGTATGTATGAGAAACAGTTTGGCTTGTTTCATAGTATGTTTAATTTTATTTTATTGACATTTTACTAATTTTCTATTTTGCAGATGCTTATTTTAATATTTCTTTTTACTGGCATTTCTGTTTGTTGTTTTCTGAGGGGAATGGAACTGAGTTCCCCTTAACTCATACTCTTCCACCTTGAGTGGAAAAACTATTGTAACATTTTAGCAGATGCTGTAAAATCTCCATTCGATTTGCTGAAGAATGACAAGTAAAGCAATTCACTTTGGTAAATCAGCTCTGGATCCCTATTACTGTCTTCTTTTGTCAGTGGTACCACACTCTAGCATGCCTACCACTTTCTTAAACCAAACCTCAGCACTGTTGCTGCTCTTTCTTGACCTTCCCCTCACAGGATTTATTCTGTTCTCACCACTATCTTGGTTTGATAGAACAGGACATGCTCCCACTTTGGGTTGTATTTATCAACAACCCACAATGGAACTTTACCTACCATCAGCCTAGAACCACGATGGGAAAATGTTGATGATTTTCATATTTTAAAAACTCAAGGCTTTATTAACAACTTAAAGATATATACCATCAAATTCACTCTGGGAATGTTGAGGCTTGAACACATCAAATCCTAGAACAACTATAGTAGATAACCAGTATAGTACTATGCCTAAGTACATACAGAATGGAAGTGGAAGAGGCAGAATGACGTTCACCTTTTCTAGGTCTCTTTGCCTCAGACACCATGCCAAAGATCAACTAATGAGTGATAAGAAAGCTTTGTTATAGTTATAGGTCTATCTGGGTATAAACTGTGTGTTATTTAATACAGCAGCAGGGAGAAGGGAATGAAAAGTGGGGAAAAATAGTACTCCATTATCTCTTTACCGTCTTAAATAGGAAAAACATTCATGAGTAGTTAGACTGATAAAGTAGTTTGATTGGATTATTTTATTTCCTATGAAATGGAGATCTCACTATAAAGAAACATTTACCTGCAATTTCTCAGCTTGAGACTCTTCAATAATCACATTAGTTGTAGGCCAAGTCAATACTCCAGGAATAAGTTTAATCATGGTTTTAGATTTTTCAAAATGACCGAGCGCATCTGAAAATCTAAAGTAAGAATGAAGAGCAGGGCCATTAAAAGTGATACAAGAGAGTCTTCTCTTCCATTTTGATTTATTCATTCTATTCTCTTCTCTGAACTATTTCATAATAGTAATATATAGCTGAGCACTTAATATATGTTGTTCTCTAATTGTTTCATGTGTATTCCTTCTGTCTTTGGAGCTAGATTATAAGCTCTTTCACATCACAGATTTAGAGCCAGAAAGACCCCTAAAGACTATTTAGTATAATCTCCTCATTTTTCAGATGAGAAAACTGAGGCCCATAGAGGGGAAGTACAGACAAGCTAAAAAAGGGCAGGAGAGATAAAACCAAGTTAGATCATATGGAGTAGAAACAATTACCAGAATAACACAATCAGAAGTTTATAATTTCAGTTATAAATCTTAAAAAACTTTTTAACTTTTGAAGTTTCTCCAAAAGGAAGACAGAAGTTTGGGTTTCCTAGACTTTCTCTATGGCAAAGGGTTGAATTTTCTTCTTTACCCTACTAAAATCTTGTCCAGAGCCCCACCATTCTCTAAAAATGCTTTTTAATTGTTCTCCTCAAGGAGTTTACAGCAGAGTATGAGGTAATAAACAAAATATTCTGTTATAGAAGTTCATTAGAGGGGCAGCTAAGTGATGCAGTGGATAGAGCACTGGCCCTGGAGTCAGGAGGACCTAAGTTCACATCTGGCTTCAGACACTTGACACTAGCCGTGTGACCCTGGGCAAGTCACTTAACCTCAACTGTCTCAACAAAACAAACAAACAAACAAATAAATAAATAAGTTCATTAGAAAGCTACAAAATAAAGTGCTATGTATAATCCAAATGGGCAAGAATCAGGGAAACCCAAGGGAAGAGGTGGAATGTCAATACTAGTAATGAAAGGAAAGTCCCTAAAGTGATCTGCAGTTACTGGTGTTCTATGGATACAAGTTTTCCAAAAGGGGAATCACTATCACATGTAATAAATATTTAGTTATTATAGGCACTGGGGATACTCTATAACTGGCTATTCAATCATGATAGAGTGTTAACATCAATTCCAAGCTCAAAATTATTATACTCACCTATTCTTTTTTAAATATACTTTTCCAATTCCAAAATAGGCTAAGCAGTCAACTCCTTCATTGGGGTATTGCTCAATAATTCTCTTAAATTGATATTCAGCTTCTGATAATTCCTTTAATAGCAACAAAAACGATGATCACATAAACATAAAAAAGAAAAATACCTGGGAAAGCAAAAGGATCCTGGCTTCTAGAAATAACCAAGAACTCTGCAAGGGACAGGTGAATTAAAGTAGCAAGAATGTTCTTTATAGAACAGTGACATACATAAACAAACACACCCACTGAGCTACTCATACATGTTTTACGTTACATGAAGGTTTAATTTTAGATATTTTATTGCCATTATCTAGCTGGAGAACTTTTTTGGTATATACTTCTACATGTTCATGTCTCCCCCATTAGGATAAAAGCACCTTAAAAGTAGGGATTATTATATTATTTGTATTCCCAGTGCCCAGCACAAAGAAGGTGCTTAAATACTTGTTGATTAAGACATTTAACATTTAGTAATAGACTCTAACATAGGTTTTGTTTTAAAAAGGACAGATTAAAAGCAGAACTCTATCCCTGTCCCAGGATCTTTCCCCACCTTCACCTCTAATTTTAACAAGGAAACAAAGCAAATATGCTAAGAAAAAAAAAGTAAAGTCATAAAAGGTCTTTTATGTGAAAAAATTATTCCTCTCCACCTACGTGAATATCTTCTAATAATGTCAAAATTTTAATTCATTTATAACTCTTCTAAAACTTACCTCAGGCATTCCTATTCCAAGGAGAGAGATGGCATAACCATAGATTACTAGGACATAGTTAATAAGGGCAAGGTTCAGTTGCTGTCAATTAAAAAAGAATAAAAAAAATGGATTTGGAATTACTGAATTTTAGAGTAGCAGAGAATCATCTAGGCAATCTCACTGATTTCAAAAATAAAGAAACTGGGGCGCAGAAGCTAAGTGACTCACCAAGATCATAAGACCTCGTGTAAACAAAGTGAATACTAGAATCTAAGTCTTCTCCTGATGTTCTTTACACTGCTGTTTTCTAATTAATCCTTTGCCCAATTACCTCACTAATTTGTACTAAGTGTGAGAAAGGCTGTTTTTTAAAAAAAGATGAAATACTATAACTTTCAAGTACATACTGAAATAAGAAGTAGCCTATCTTGTCTAGCAGAGATCCCTTAGAGATCTCTAGTCAATAAGAATGATTTGTAATTAACATTAATTTTTCACTTAAAATGAGTATTTTTAAGTGCTCAGGAAGTGCTCTCTTGAATAGATTTTATAAGTTTATTTTAGGTTTTTGTTCAACTAATTCCTTTTTTTCCAGTTATCAGCAACCAATAACAAATGAACACAGTCCTTATCAAATTATCACAAATTTCAAATTAATAGGAATCCAAATTAATTAGACTTCATTTTACTTAAAAGTACAGAGAAAAATATTATAGATCAAAATCTAGATTTGACTAGAAAAACCCCAAAGATAATCTAAAAAGACTTAATACTTTACTACTCTTTCTCCAAAATATGCCTAATTGTTTCTGAATGGAGATGACCAGAGTTAGTACAAGTTTAGAAAGTAGTAGTAATAATAGTAATTATAGCTTATCTTTAGATCACATTTTAAAATTTACACACTGCATTTTACATATATATGTATATCTATATATCCATGCATTCATCCATCCATCTATCTATGTTTTCATTTGATTTCCTCTCCAAGTAGTTCAAGAAAGAACAAGGAAATCAAATTAATATAAAATTACTTAAAACAAGCTCACAGAAGGAATGGTAACTATCACACTAAAACTGAGTAAAGGGTTACCTCCTCCTAATGGCTCTGGATTTTAGTTTTCAGTGGTCTTAACAAGAACTCATACTTGCTTTAAGCCTCCTGTAAACTTAAGTTTTGATTTTTACCTACTATACAATGTTATATTTAATATATGCTATTGCCAACAAGTATGATGTTACATGGCAATTTTACCTTCAATTTATTGGGATCTAAGTCACTTAGCAAACGTGAAAAGGCTTTTGCTGCACTGCGACAATGTTGGTCCATCAAGGCTGTGCAACCTTCTTCGATGAGGGACTGTAGCATTTTTATCAATATAGCAAAATCCTGAAAAAATTAAGGAAACATTTTGATATATCATGAATTATAAATTTCCTCATTTAAGCTATAAGGAGGTGATAATATATATTATATAACTAGTTATATTTACAGATACCTTGAACAAATATCTTTCACATTACAAGATTCTATTAAAGGCATATCTCTTTGCAACTAATAGAAATTCATTTATAGAATTCTGTATTTATACTAATGAAATAAATTCCCTCTAAAGAACTGTATCTCCCAAACTTAGAAAATCAAAAAGTCAAGTGCTATCATTTTGTGTCCAATATCCCTGATACTGTCACAATTTAGAAAAGGTGTTTCTTCTATCACTTTGTAGCAACTGAGTGTTGCCTGGCTTTACTAACTAATCATATACTGCCCTGATGTATTTTCATGTATCTATTAAAATATTTCAAGTAAGAATAGCCATTAGTTAACTATCCATTTAGTTAGAACTGACCTAAGTATAATCTCTTAAATTTCAGATCATTTTCTGACATTGGTACTGGTATTTGGTGTTCATCAAGAACAAGAAAGAATGAGGAATTTCTAGATCAAATATTGAGATTTCTAGATAGGGAGGCAATGGGTCTGAAGCACAATGGGAAATGAGGTAATAACAAGGTCAAGACTTGACAGAAACAGGTCAATCAAGAAAATAATTTCAAATAAAAACAAGGTCAAATTCCTTATAGCATGTAGGATTCACTTTTAAATTTCCCACATAATCCATTATTATATATCTCTGCTGAAAATAGTTTAGTTTGTGGAGTGTATAGCAGTAACCCCTTAAATATGCTTAAAGAAGGTTTTGTGCTATTTTCAAAGAGCAGGGCAAGAAAGAAAGAAAAAAATCCTATATTTTCTCTTAAAGTATGAGCTGGGTGATAAGGAAATTGATTTATATAAGGGAGGTGGTGGCATGGCAGAAAAAATGGTAAGGAGTGCCAGGAAATACTAGTAGGATTTGCTAGATGCTTAAGAAAAAAAATGATATCTCATGATTTTACCCTAAGTCACGTGGCACCACAGAGACTAAGATGATAATTGTTATCACATGATAATTTCAGGACTCTGTAAATACCACAAATATCACAGCAAATATCCTCAAAAGAAGTATTAGGCAAATTTTCATACACATTAATAACCTCTGGTGCAATGTTTTATCTTTTTATTTCTATGGTTCTCCAGGACATTTTAAAATTATATACATAAGTACTAAATCTTAAAAAGCATATTAAATATAAGGGATAGCTATTAATGTTATAGATATTTAACCACTAAAACTGAAAATGTGCTCTAAAAAATAAGTAAAAAATAGAAGCAGAGGCTTAGAATTTTAAAACTAAAACAGACCGTTGGCAATCACTCAGTCTATTTAAGATGAAGCAACTGGCAACTGAAGAAGTGCCCTTGTGGGGAACAAGGTCTACAAATTCCCAGCATTTTTCACTATCATACATAGGGCTATATCCTAAGATCACAGAGTAAGAGTTGGAAAGAAGTACAGAGGTCACCTCACTCAACAACCTCATTTAGTAATAAGGAAACTGAGGGTCAGAAAGGTTAAATGTTTTGTCCAAAGTAGATACAGGTAATAAGGGATAAAGGTGGAATTCTAACCTCGTCTTCTTTCTATTTTATCACATTGCCTTCGATCCCCTCCCCTTTATTTTACCATACAGAAAATATATACTCACATATATGAGAACATTATTTTTCTTCAATTTAGTATAGCAAAAATACTTCCCCAATTTTTCTATCATACTTTCAAAAATGTTGTTTTAATTTACACAGGATAGTTTTTTCCCAATTAACTTAGGTATCTTGAAATCTATTAACTTCCCTGATACAATCAAACAATGAAGAATTTATTTTAAAAGTCTGAAGTTGGGGCAGCTAGATGGCGCAGTGGATAGAGCACCGGCCCTGGAGTCAGGAGTACCTGAGTTCAAATCCGGCCACAGACACTTAACACTTACTAGCTGTGTGACCGTGGGCAAGTCACTTAACCCCAATTGCCTCACTAAAAAAAAAAAAAAAGTCTGAAGTTAGATTGTCTTAAAATGCTTCAATAAAAAAGTCTGTCCCACTGAACTGTTCATACAGTACATGTAAAAGAGAAATGCAATTTCATAGTAGAACATTCCTAATCTATATTTGCTTAAAGGAAATAACTGAACTTCAAGGTATCATCCCATAGTTTATAAAGTTTGGTTTTTTTTTTACCATAAGTGACCAAAAATTTTTTAATCACATATTGTGAACTAAAAGTGCATCAGCTACAGAGAGTTGTAGTAAATATCTTTCAAACAATAGGCAGTCTTTGTGAATTACTTTCAGATCTCACACACTTGACATATAAGTAACTGCTTCTCTGTAATAGTGCTAACTGAATTTAAGGATATTTTAACAAATTTATTTCCTTTATTATACTTTAACTTTCTATCATTAAGATTATCAAATTATTATTAGTATTGACTTTAATTTGGAATTTTAGCCATAACACATTTAATAAATTTTTTAAGTAAAAATGAGTAAATGAAATACAAAATCAAGAATTCTCAGAAATATATATATATTTACCAGAGATTAAATGAAAAAAATCTGCCAATATGTTTTAATCAGAATAATAACTTCTATTGAAAATAATTATTTGAATTAAGTAAATAGCAGTGGAAGGACATGAAAAGAACCCTTGATTAGGAGTCAAAAGACATGAGTTCCTCTCTGGGCTGACACTTATCTGGCACGTGAACCTGAGCAGGGCACTCCTCTCTGAGCCCAGTTCCTTATGTGTAACTTAAGTATGATAGAGGATATTTCCATTATCAGTGCCACAAGAGTGTGTAGAGGCAAACATGATAGAAATGTGAATTGTTATTGTTATTGTTGTCAACAAAAATAATTACCTGTTGTACAGCTCTGGAAGATTTACTGAATTGTTTATCCAATAAGCTTTGCAAATCTATTTGTAAATTCAGTTGTAGGCTGGAATTTTAAAAAGACAGGTTCAAAAGTTAAGCAAATCTAGTCAATCTAATCAAGTAGCAATGAATCCTAATTAATTATTTTATTTAGCACCCACAATGCCTGATATTATATTAAGCTCTAGGGATACAAACTCTGACCTTAAGGAACTTTTATTATATCAGGAGAAACAACATACATAGAAGTAAATATATTCAAAGTAAGTACAAGTAATGGGAAAGCCACTAATAGCTGGGGCAGGGATAGATAAGGAATAGCTTCATGCTGAAGTTGCTTGAATGGAGTTTTGAAGAAAACAAAGATGATTAAGAGGCAGAGGTGAAGTGGAAATGCTTTCCAGGCATGAGAGACAGAAGATTCAGTGTTGTCTATGAGAAAAAATAAATCGCTAGTTTGGCTGAACTATAGAGTGTGAGAAGAACAATAATGTATCAGATTGGTAAGATAGATTGGGGCCAGGTCCTGCAGGGCTTTCAAGCTAAACAGAACGGATCATATATGATCCTAAAGGCAACACAGTACAATTGGAGTTTACTGAGTAGGAGAGTGACATGGTTAGCCTTGCACTTTGATATAAAATATCAAAGCAAATAAATATTCTTTAAAAGGAACTTTAGGGGGCAGCTAGGTGGTGCAGTGGATAAAGCACTGACTCTGGATTCAGGAGAACCTGAGTTCAAATCCGGCCTCAGAAACTGGACACTTACTAGCTGTGTGACCCTGGGCAGGTCACTTAACCCTGATTGCCCCGCAAAAACAATTGTTTAAAAAATAATAAAAAATAAATAAATGAATGAATGAATAATAAAAATAATAAAAGGATAGCTTATAGCATACAACACAGCATCCTATTATGAAGGTGGCCTATATGACATAATACTACAATGTACTTTAAAAAAAGAACATACATAAACTTAGAATTTGATTCTTTAACATAGTAGAAAAATTCATACCTTGGCTTTCCCATATCATCGTTTTTGTTCCTTGATTTTCCTTTAAATTTAGGGTTATGACCTGTGGACAGGAGAAATTTTGTTGTTTGTTTTTGTGTAAAGCTTCCCTATTGTTCTCTCTCTACTCGTCTTTTCTTACTATTCTAGCAAATTCTACCATATAGATAATTTATATACCAGTAAACCCAACAGCTACATAATAACAAAAAAAAATGATACTTATGTAGCTTCTTAATCTCAATGTCTTTCTTCTGAGATTATCCCCAATTAATACTGTCTATAGCTTGTTTGTACATGGTTGTTTGCATGTTTCACCCCCATTAGACAGTAAGCTCCATGAGAACAGGGACTGTTTTCTGCCTTTCTTGCTATCTCCAGTGCTTAATACAATGTCTGGCACATTTAATAATTGCCAGTAGACTGACTGACTTTAAACAAAAGGTTTTACAAACATTATCTCACGAGTGAGGGATGTATTGTGGGCAATATTAACCTCAATTTACAAATAAAGAAACTGAGGCTTGGAGAGGTTGAGTGACTCACTCATGATTATACAGATACTAATTACTGAAACAGGGCTTGAACCCAAGTCTTCCCAAATCCAAGTTCATCAATCTTTTCACTAAGTCATGCTACATCTCAAAACTCTGATACCTCCAGTATCACATGTCTAACTTCCTGTAAGAAAGTCCTATTTAGGAGTCACATCTTCACCTAAAACTGAGTATGTTTAAAAGTAATATACTCAAAATACTTCCCCAGCTGGCTTCCTGTTCTGAATCCTCTACTTCTGTTAGCGGCATCACTGTTTAACTTAATACTGGGAACCACATTTGCCATTTCTCTCTCCTTCATACCACATATATATAGTCACCAAAATCACCTTGCCTTTTCTTTTCTTTCTTTTTTTTTTTGTGGGGCAATGGGGTTAAGTGACTTGCCCAGGGTCACACAGCTAGCAAGTATCAAGTGTCTGGGGATGGATTAGAACTCAGGTCCTCCTGAATCCAGGGTGGTGCTTTATCCACCGTGCTACCTAGCTGCCCCACCTTTTCTTTCTTAATCTCTTTTGTATCCTTACTTTCCTCTTCATTCTCACTGTCACTATCCTATTCACTTAAAATGGATAAGAACTAGACTTCTTATTCTACTGATCCAGGAAAATATAAAATGAGAAAATGCCCTATACCAGTGCAAGTCAGCATTTTATTTATTACTTGGTCTTAGAGAATTGACTAGAGACCTGAGAGGTATCGAAGGTCACACACATCCAGCATGTATGACCTTGAACTCAGGCCTTCTTGTTTCTGAGGCCAAGTCTCTAATAATTATTTAAGTAATAAAAATTTCCCAACTGATTACTATATTCTCTTTTATTCACATAACACCGCCTGCCAAATATTAAAAAAACTGGTTTGATTTTATCACTCCCTTTCTTAAAAACAAACAAAAATCTCTAATGGTTAACTACCTCTGTTTCTCAAATAAGATGCTCCATCCATCTAATTCTATGAATGGTGCAGGGCAACACTACTTAACTTAGCACTAAGTTTACATATGAAATAGAAAAATTAACTTACCTGGTGGCAAATCTGGAGGGTAATCTTTATTTTCTAATTTCAAAATTTCACGAGATACCTACCCATAACAAAAAAAAATAAATTAGATCATTAAGCAAAAATGCACTATGAAAAAAAATCTATCATGCACTTGATACAAATAGCCCTTTTTTTCACATATATATTAACAGTGTTACCCCTCCCTTCTCTAGTTTGAGTAAGTTTATTTTGTCATAGATTCTATTTTTCTGGTCCTCTAGTCATTGCTGTCACTATTCTCTGTACCCCTTCTAAGTACTACATGTCTCCTAAATTGCCAAGATAGGGACAAAATTCTCTACTAAGGACCTGACTACTATTGTGTATACTGTGAAAAGACCAATTAATGGATCCTATATACTTATGTTCAAGTAAGTTAGAATGCTTTCACTCTATACATCTTTAAAAGTTGGCATGTTTTCATTCTAAACATCCTTAAAATTCTACCATTTTCTCTCATTTCCAACCACACCTGCTGTCACTTCCTGAAGAAGAACAAGATTCACAAGAGGTAAGAGTTGTGATCAGTTATGTTTTTTCCCTTTAATTTATAGACTAAAATCTGGCTGTTCGCTCATTACAGATTTAGATCTGGAGGGAATCTTAGCAATCATTTAGTCTAAACCCACTATTTCACAGGTAAGGAAACTAAGGCTGATAAGATTGGAAATTACTTGAGCTGGGTCACACAAATAATAAGCAGTCAGGATTTGAACCCAGGTCTTCTGAATCCAATCCAGCATTCTTTATACTGTACCATAGTACCTCCCATTGCTAGG
Organism: Dromiciops gliroides; assembly: GCF_019393635.1. Taxonomy (NCBI): domain Eukaryota; kingdom Metazoa; phylum Chordata; class Mammalia; order Microbiotheria; family Microbiotheriidae; genus Dromiciops; species Dromiciops gliroides. The sequence continues at coordinate 264,805,064 of NC_057863.1, read as the reverse complement.
ATGCATTAAATGTTGTCAAGAATCTTTCAGTTGAATTTCCCATGGAATTGGTTTCTATAATTAGAAGCATTTTAGATTACTGGAGGTAATTTTCAAAGAAAACAAATATAAGATATATAGTATTGTGAAATAAATCTGTGATCGTATTTACATAGTGTATGCATGTATGTATGTACACACACACACACACACACACACACACACACACACACACACACACCCCCTGACTGATCTACTTAACAGCATTAAAAACTCCCCAATTTCTTAAAAGGTTTTGAAATCTTAACATGGGGGAAAAAAGGCTAAGGTCTCCAGGAGATAAGAGATCAAATACAATGAACAATATGGATAATTTTCTTTGCAGATATTTCATAAAAGTAGATTTATTGTCTAAAACAAAAGATTCCTCTCTTATCAACCTACTAATTCTGACTAATCAGTCTGTATCTTAGCTAAGACTTTGTTCAGACTTAGTTTCATTTTTATGCCATGACTTTTTGGCTTCCATACCTTTGCCCTTTCTTTAAAGTGGACAACACTTCTCACTAGCATAATTTCCTGTTCTGTGAATAAATCTAAGTTGCTTCACTAGTCTACTAATCTTTCAATTAAGGCACATGATATTTACCAATAAGTGCTTGAATGCCTATGGGGGGGTGGTACAGGGGTAGGTCCTATATACATTTTCCATCATCTGGAAAAAGTGTTGGAATAGGATTGAGAGACTAATTACAATAACTGGGCTAATTATCAGTTAAAGTCCTCTAAGCCTCAACTTTCTCTTCTGTAAAAGGAAGGGGTTGAAGCAGATGGCCTCTGCAGTCCCAGTTAAAAACTGATAATATAAAGCTCTGCTGTTGTTTAACATCAAATCTGATGTTAACTTGGAGCTTAGCATCTTTTTACAACTCTCTAAAAAAGTTTTGCCGCTCTAGCATCAATAAGAGATATATAAGGTCAATGAAGACTTAAACACTCAAATTAATTCTATCATTAAAGAAATAATGAGTGAAGCTATCCTTAAAGAGGTATGGGACTTGAAACAAATTGTTCCCTATCAAAAAAAAAATCTATCATCTATCTATCTAAATACAGATATATAGGTAAAAAACTAAAATGAACATTAACGAGAGCTCTGAAGGGAAAAGAAGTCACAAAGTGCAATGTGGAATGTTGTATAGGAAGGAAGGGGCCAAGTGGAGAGTGGGGGGGAAAGTGTCTTTGCCTTGGGAATGGAGGTAATGTTTACAATGTGATAATATGAAATATAAGCAGCTTTGTTAGAAGCAGATGGTAGTGTTGCTTCCTTACCTGCCCAGGCAAGAGTGGTTCAGTTCCTTTAAATAAAGAGTTTCCCTCCAGTTCACCATATCCTAGGAACAGATCTGGGCAGTGTGACTGCTGTATTCTAGTCTTTATATGTTTTCTGGTTTCTCAACATTTTTGCTGACAATTTAAGTTTGTACTATAGGGAAATAAACTTTTTATATTCAGTTTCATTTCTGTGTATATATTCCATCTAAATGAAGTATAACATTGATATAAGATCTTGAAACACCATCTTACAAAAGAACTGACACTAAGGAAAATGGAAGTTAATTCTGAAGTCTTAATCCTTTCCTCACAACTCATTTTCTTTACTAAGCATCATCCTAGGTAAATAAAAAAACAAACAAACATGAGAAGGCGGGAGAGAAACTCCATAAAAATAATGATACAAATATAATAGAATACATATGAATATTTGAATTTACAGATTAAATTTAAATTTTGAGGGACATTTTTTAAAAGTAAATATTTGAATTTGAAAGATAAATTTAAAGTAACTGTAATATTAGCATATATAATTTTACTAGTAGATTCTAGGGGTTACTAAGAACAATTAGGTTGGCAACAGGGAAAGAAAAACCCAGTCAGCTACTTCTGAATTGCCAATAGTAAATTAAAACAAACATACGTAGGGCTTATAAATCTTAAATTTTTAATTAGGGGAGATGGACTAGACAATCTCTGAGGTCCCTTCGAGTTATAATCCTATGGTCCTAAATCAGCAGCAATTAACTCAAATAGCAGGCATCATTGTAATACAAAGAATGATGACTCTGGAGTAAGAGGAACTTCGTTTAAATGCCACTTCTTACTCTTATTATCTTTGTGACCTTAGCCAACTCACTTCTATTTGCTGGGATTTAGTTTCCTCCACTTTAAATTAAGGAGGGAGACTAGAGAATCCCTGAGGTTACTTCTGGTTCTGATTCTTTGTAAATCTTACAGTATTCATTTATTGTACTATTACTATAGAAATTTTTGTTACTTTTCAAAGATTTGATAATCTGATAACATTTATCTTGACTAAGGACAAGCAGCCTCATGTAGGCAACAAAGCAATAATTTTGAGATCCTTGGTCAAAATTGTTATTTGGAAAAAGTTATCCGAAATTGTATATTTATGAAGTTGAAAGAAACTAAATGATTATTCATAAAAATGGAAATAACCTATATCAATATGCAGGAAGGGATCAAATTTCCCAAATTTTGGGGTTTTGTTATTACCAAAACCACCAGATCGTGTGATTTTGAAAGAAAGGACCATTTTTTTTATTGAGTTTACCTTCAAATTCTGATATTGATAATAGTCACGATATTTCGATGCTAATCTCAGTACCTTGTTTTCTTCATTGGTTTCCATAAAATTAAGAAAACCATAATGTAAAGGTCTTGGAGAATTATAACCTGAGGATAACCTAGGAGAAAAATTAACTGTTTTAATACTGCTGATTATGATATATTGTATTTAAAATCCTCCAAATAAACACATGAAACCAGAAACACTGAATTTCAGAACATAAAACACAGTTAATGTGGGCTTAAAGAAATGATAAGTAACTTTAAGTCCACGGATTGTACCTTTTTATGCACAAATTGTGTGACACTTGATATCAAATTCATAACATATATTTAGAAAAGATCAAGAAAAGTCTTTTGTTTGTAAATTAAAGGTAATCATACCTTCCTATTTTAACCACTATAGCTACCATCTTCAGTGTGTAAATCAAAATGACAAAATTTAACTAAAGTTGCAAATAACCAAAATGTAAGAATCACTGACAAATCATCACACTTAATTTTTTTTTTAGTGTGGCAATTGGGGTTAAGTGACTTGCCCAGGGTCACACAGCTAGTAAGTGTTAAGTGTCTGAGGCCAGATTTGAACTCAGGTACTCCTGACTCCAGGGCCGGTGCTCTATCCACTGCGCCACCTAGCTGCCCCCACACTTAATTTTAAAACACTAACCTGAACTATAATCAGTAATTAGGAAAATAAAGAATTTGGTCCTTATTTTGATTATTTCTTGGCAAGTAAAGGTAGTAAATCAATTAGCTAAACAGTCATCTAACAACATGAAACAATATCTGATCAAAAAATTTATCTTGCCAAGGGGAAATCAAACTGTGCATACCCTTTGATCCAACAATACTACTACTATGTCTTTATCCCAAAGAGATCATAAAAAAAAGAAAATGAACTACATGTATAAAAATATTTATAGTAGCTCTTTTTGTGGTGACAAAGAATTGGAAATTGAGGGGATGCCCATGAATGGGGCTGAACAATTTATGGTATATGAATGTAATGGAATACTATTGTGCTATAACAAATGACAAGTAGGCAGATTTCAAAAAACCTGGAAAGACTTACATGAACTGATGCAAAGTGAAGTCAGCAGAACCATTAGAACATTGTACAGAGTAAAAGCAATATTATACAATGATCAACTATGAATGACTTAGCATTTCTCAGCAATACAATAATCCAAGACAATTCGAAAGTGGTCATGATAAAATGCTATCCACATCCAGAGACAACAGAACTGATGGAATCAGAATGCAGATTGAAGCATACTATTTTTCACTTTCTCTATTTGTTGTGGTTTTTTTTCCTTTTGGTCTGTTTCTTCTTTCACAACATAATTGACTATCTATCTATATATATGTGTGTGTGTATGTATATATATACACACATATAGGTATGTATATATATGTATATAATTGCTTACTATCTTAGGGAGGAGGGAGGTGTAGAAGGGAGAAATTGTGAAGCTCAAAAAATTTTTAAGCGAATGTTAAAAATTGTCTTTCCATGTAAATAGGGAAAAATAAAATAGTATATGAATTGAAAAAAATTTTATCTGGCCCCTCCTATTCTCCCTAGTCTCGTAAACAATAGCTCCCATTTATAAACAGCTTTAAGGTTTATGAAATGCTTTCTTCACAATACTCCAGTAAGTAAGGGGTAGGCAATGAAAATGCTATTATCCTCATTTTGTAGATAAGGAAACTCAGGCTTAGGGAAGTGATTTTTTTTTTTTTGGGTGAGGCAATTGGGGTTAAGTGACTTGCCCAGGGTCACACAGCCAGTAAGTATTAAGTGTCTGAGACCGGATTTGAACTCAGGTACTCCTGACTCCAGGGCCGGTGCTCTATCCACTGCGCCACCTAGCTGCCCCAGTTAAATTATTTTTACTGTGGTCACATAGGTAGTAAGTATCTGAGGCAGAGGAGCCCAGATCTCCTCACATTCCACCACAGTGCCTCCAACATTCATTTACTTTTGGCAGGGCAGGAAGGGAAGGAAGAAAATCATTCTCATTTATACTGCTCTCTCCTGGGCTGGTACACAGTCTTAGGATTGACTCCCCCCAAAAAGAGAGACAAAAAATAAGAATAAAGACTCTTCCCACTGCTACTTGGAATTAAGTAACAAAGCTATAAATGTCAAAGCACTAAGAAACATTGCTCTTAACATTTTCTATAGGGTTGACTAAATATCGCATATATCTTTGCTACTCCCAACCAGATATTTCATTTTATTTTTAGAGGAAAAATAAATACAAAATAATGCTCATCCCCTCCTCTGACTACACATAATGCTTGGTTTTATATTTCTTAAAGGTAACTGTCTTGTAATGTAAATGTCTTGTATCATATCTATCTACGTTGTTGTTTTTTTGGGTGAGGCAATGGGGGTTAAGTGATTTGCCCAGGGTCACACAGCTAGTAAGCATTAAGTGTCTGAGGTCGGATTTGAACTCAGGTCCTCCTGAATCCAGGGCCGGTGCTTTATCCACTGTGCCACCCAGCTGCCCCTATATTAGTGTTTTATTCCCCTGACTAGGCTATCAGCTCCTTGAAGGCAAGGACAATCATAATTTTGCATCTCTCCATAACATTTATCACAGTGTTCAGCACACAGCAGGGGCTTAAAAGATGTTTGATCATCTGATTAATTGAGATGGGCTGGGGATTTTCAAAGCAAACAATTTTTAAAAGAGATCGAAAAATATAAATAAAAAGATAATTTAAATAAAGAAATAAAATAAACCTATATAACTAGATTGTCCTTGCTTCTAGCTACTAAAAGCTACTAGTGGCTTTTAGAGCAACTGACCACAGCAACTCTATGCAACTACTAATGATCTAGTATCAACTTACCTTTTCCCATAAAACGATTTCCTTATTTGATGATTACCATGCTTTGAACCTTTGAAAATTAATCACAAAAGTTAACAATGTAATAACATTACTTATTTTTTGGTCAAAATTAACATACTTAATTCTTTATTTTAACTGTTATATAAACAATTTCAGGTTTATAAAAGATATGAAATAGAAAACTAACATACTTTTTATAGTTGGTAGCTAAATGAAACATAGTCATACAACCTAGCTCTATTTGCCACAATAAATACACTGGGTTTCTGTCAGCAAAAGGAATTCCACCAATGTAAATCACAACCCTCTATAACTAAGTAGTTAAGTCTCAGTGAACTGTCTGAGGCACAGAGAGGAGATGTGACTTCCCTAGCGTCACGCAGCTGTTAAGTGTCAAAGATATGATTTGAAAACTTACCAAACCCACCATTCTATACACCATACCATACTCCCTCTACTGTAAATACTTGAAGCAAAAAAGAAAATATTGCACTACATTACTTAAAAGTACCTCGTAATTCTTCCACTTGTTTTTGTAATTTTATGTTCTGTTGAGTAAGATCCTTCATTCCATCAGGGTAGTTTCTGCAAAGATGCTGAGCTCTCTCATTTGCTTCTAGCGCCCAGGCATGCTCCCCCAACATTGAGAGAGCATCACAAAAACGATAATGGCCCTGTTATATAAAGACAATTTCTAATTTTTTAAAAAAATATGCCCAAAGGAAGTACACAAGAAATAAATATCTTGCTTAAAAAAATTTAAATGCTTAAAATGTTTCAATTATTTTGTTATCAATGGAAATAAAATAGGTAAGATATTAATTTAAAAAAAAAATAAAATTACTTAATGAATTAAGTAAAAACCATGAAAAATAAGTACATTGATAAGTAACAGAATTAGCCAATTAACTGACAAAACACTTACTGGAGAGTTTGGTCACAAAGAATATAATTTGGGGATTCTATTCTCAATATTTTCCTCACTAAAATATAGCAATAATTCAACTGTTGTTTGTTTTAAAGAACAGTAAACTATATCTATGACTTTGGGCCAAAATTAATTTTTTCGGTTTTTTGTTTGTTTTTGCAGGGCAATGAGGGTTAAGTGACTTGCCCAGGGTCACACAGCTAGTAAGTGTCAAGTGTCTGAGGCCGGATTTGAACTCAAGTCCTCCTGACTCCAGGGTCGGTGCTTTATCCACTGCACCACCTAGTTGCCCCCTCAAAATTAATTTAAAAACTCACATATAAACTAGGGGAAAAAGTTATTTTGTTCCAGGAAATTATAGACCTTGTCAATAATATAGGATGGTCCTACAAAGAATCTGTAATATTTCTATGATAAGTACATTTTCGGCGGGGGAGGGTGGTGTTCTGTCACACAACTCCAAGTCTAAAAATATTACTAATAAACTTAGTGAGATCAACTTTATCAATTCAACAAAAAATTTAACCAATATGTCTACTATATGCAAGTCATTGTCCTTAGTTCTGGGGGTACAAAGACAAAAATCAAAGTCTTTACTTCAAGGAGCTTACATTCTATTTAAGAGGGTACATCTTATATATGAATAGGTAAACACAAAGTAACTTCAGGACACAGAGTACCACATTGGGACTCTGACACTGGGGATCAAGAAAGGCTTCTTGTAGGAGGTAGAAATTTAATTCACCTTTGAAGGAAGCCAGGGATTCCAAGAGGCAGAAAGAAGGAAGAAGTATACTGAAGATATGGGCTACAGTTCACCCAAAGGTATTGTGATAGAAAATGAAATGCTAAGTTAAAGGAACAGCTAGCTAACAGGCCAATTCAACTTGAACACAGATTACATATAGGGGAATAAAATAAATCTGGAATTGTTAAGCAAGGGACTGAATGTGGAGGCCTTTAAATGCCAGGAAAAAGAGATTTGCTTTTATACTAGAGGAAATGAGAAGGAATTACTAAGGACTAAATTCTTGGCCAAACAAGGGATAGAAATGACTACAAAGTAAAACTGCCAACACCCCAAAGACAGAGACTGCCGCCATTTTCAAACATGCGATGTATGTAACAGAAGGGGGGACAAATGTAAAGATATTTTGGGAAGATTTACACCTCGAGGCCTCAACCAATAACGTGAAAAGGGGAGGGACCTTTGCATTAAGTTTAGACATAAAAAGAGAAGTTGTGGCAAAGTGCACCACTTTTCTTTATACTGTGTGCCCATTCTTGCAAGAATGTAATAAAGCCTTCATATATTCACCAAAAGGAAAGTTCTCTATTTTTATTTCTGACACTAATTCAATTCTCCTCATTTTATAGATGAAGAAACTAAGACTCAGGGAAGTAAAGTTACTTCCCAAAGAATACACAGGAAGTGAGCATGGGAGGCAGGATTTGAACCCAGGTCCCCCAGTTCCACAGCCAGTTTCTTAAAAGGAAAATTGCAAAGTATTAACAGTTGTAGAAAAGAATGCTCCAAAGTACTAATAAAAAATGTGACTCAAGACAAACCTGTTGTTTCAAGTTATAACCAGTAATCTGGCAGGCAAACAAACAAACATAACCTAATGTTGGAAGACAGGCACACAAATACATTGTTGGTGAAACTGCAAATTACTTAACCTTTCTGTAAAATAATTTGGAACTTTTCAAAGAGAATGATGAAAATATCAATATCCTTGGAGGAAGAGATTCTACTACTAGGCATATACTTCAAAGAGGTCAATAGTAAAAATAAAGACCCCATCAAAACCAAAATATGCATATGAACATCATACATTCAGTAGTATATTCATTAATAGAATGTTACAGGCTGCAAGAAGGATGAAGACATATAAAATGATAAAAAGTGAGCAGAGCCAGGAAAACAATACATATACAATGATTACAGTGGTGTAAAAGTATAAAACAGCAACACATGCAAAAATAGAATTACCAAGCTTGGAGCCACAGAAGAGCCATTAGAAGGCACATGTTAAGGGCAGCTAGGTGGTGCAGTGGATAGAACACTGGCCCTGGATTCAGGAGGACCTGAGTTCAAATCTGGCTTCAGACACTTAACACTTACCAGCTGTGTGACCCTGGGCAAGTCACTTAACCCCAATTGCCTCACCAAAAAAAAAAAAAAAAGAAGCATATGTTCTTCCTCCTTCAGTAGAAAGAGAGCAGATTATGTGCAACATTGCATAAGAGGTAGGAGTCTGTGGGTACAAAACATTGCATATAATGTCAAATTTTTTAAAGGTATTAGTTCCTTTTGCTGAACATTTTCCCCCCTCACCTTTATTATAAAAGAAGAGTTTCTGGAAGGTAGAGAAGGTAACAATTATGCATTAAGAGGTGTAAGTGGCATAAAAATCATTAAAACCTTATTTTAAAAATAAAAATTAATTAATTAAAAAAGAATTTACATCCTAGTCATAATTATGAAAGGCACAGGAACTAATTCTATTCTATTACTTTCTTTTTTAAAAAAAATAGCATGACCTTTAATCTTCAGGTCACATATTTTTTGAGTACAAAAGTATTTTTGTATATGGTACAAGATATTCAGCTAAACCTAATTTTTCTCAGATTTCATTCCAGTCTTTTCAGTTCTTGAAAATTTTCTTTCAATTTTCAACAAATAGGGAGTTTTCCCCCTATGTAATTTGTTTTGTAGTTTGTAAAATGCCTTTAAAAATAGATTTTTATTAATATTTGTTTTTACATCTCCTGTATTTTCCCCTAGATCCTTCCTCCCTTCCCTTCTCAGTTGTAACTTTTATCAAATAATTTTTTAAAGGAGAAAAAAATATCATCAAAAGTTTAAGATTACATGCAATGTTCCACACCCATTTACTTTCAATTTTGCAAAGGGGGGTGAGGAGTCTTTCCACTTCTTAGAGGCCAAACTTTTTCTTTTATAATTTTGCACCATATAATTTTTCATTTTGTGGTTGTTCTTTCTATTTACATTGTTGTAATCAGTACATGAATGGTTTTCCTAGCTCTGCTTTACTTTGCTTCAGTTCCATAAATCTTTCCAGTTTCTTTGTATTCATGTTTGTTGTTTCTTACAACAAAGTAATATTACATTACCATATTACATGTACCATAATTGTCTAGCACAAAAAGAGCTGTTATCAATATTTTTAGTTATCTGGAGGCTTTCTTTCTTTGTCTCATTTCAGTATTTGCCTAGCAGTGGAAGCTTTTGGTTAAAAGAGTGTGAACATTTTTATCACTCTGCAAAAAATTCAAATTGCTTTCTAGAATAGTCGTATCAATTCACAACTCCACCAGCAAAACTTTAGTGTTTCTGACTTTCCATAAGGGGCAGCTAGGTGGTGCAGTGGATAGAGCACTGGCCCTGAAGTCCAGGAGGATCTGAGTTCAAATGTCACCTCAGACACTTACTAGCTGTGCAACCTTGGGTAAGTCACTTAACCCCTATTGCCTTAAAAAACCTCCAGGGCCATCTCTAGTCATCTTGATATCCGTATTGCCACTGGACCCAGATGGCTTAGGAGGAGAGAGTGAAGTTGGTGACCTTGCACAGCCTTCCCTTACTTAAATCTAATTCAGTGCAAGTCATGACATCATCCAGATGTCATGGTCCTCTTAGGGAACAAAGAACAAATGGCAATCCCTATAACATTGACACTTTATGTCTTTTGTCATTTTTGCCAATTTATTGAGCATGAGGATGAAATCTAAAAAGTGTGTGGTGGGAAAGAGAGGAATGAGGGGCATCTGCATAGGAGCAAGCTGGAGAAGCCATCTGGTTGATCTGGGTTTAAAGAAGGTATGATTGCAAGTGTAGATGATTCCTCAAAAGGAGATTCAGTGAGAAACTCACCAATCTCAAGATCAGAGTTCTCTGGAAGTTCCTTTACAGTGATTTCTATTTTCTTTTATAAGATTGGCTTATTATTGCTATTTTTGTTATCATCATTATGATCATTATCATTGACTGGGTCTCTCTGTCTTGCCTAGGCTGGAAGAACAGTAGCCACTAACAGGCCTTAAATGACAACTAAGAGGCACAGAAACTCTGACCTGTGCTGATTTACCCCTCCTTTGGCATCCTGGTAATCCCTCATGATTAGAGGTTTAGATACCCAATCAATTTTAGCCTAGAACATTTAAGCATATAAATGTAATATTGATATGTTATCTATGGTTCCTTTTAGCATAATGTAATGTGTTTTTAATCAGTTTATAGTGTGAATTTTTTATTTTGCTTGATTTAATGACTGTCATTCCTTCTATTGGAGATTCATCAGATCTGCAATAAATTTTGTTTGAGCATCTTATTTTTATTATGTGTATATCATTGCTTTTTAGGTGTTTCTTTCTATCAAGAAATCGTGGGGTTTTATATTCCTATACAATCTGTCATTCTAATATTTGATTATTGAATCTACTCGTATTTAAAGTGAAGAGTTAAGTTTATATTTTCTTCCATTTGTCTTGAATGCTATTTTTTTCTTAACCAGTATTTTAAATTTTTTCTTCCTTTTTATAGAGAGTACATTGCCTCCAAGTAATTTTTATTTATTCTACTTTAAAGCAACCCTATTTTCAGTTCTCCTCCCTTTATCCTCAAGTGTCCCCACTGCTCTACATCCCTTCTGTTACACCTTTACCAAATTCTGGAGTTCTGCTTAACTTACTAATTCACTTTTTAAAAATCTAGCTATCTAATTTTTCTTTTTCTCTAATTAATTTAATTAATGAGTTAAATAAAATAAAAAATTTAAAAATAATATAATAAAATCACAAATACAATTAACAGTAAGTTAATTAAAATCTTTTTTCTTCAACTTTTTTCGTTAGGTTTTTTTAAAAAAAATTCTATTCTAAATGTAATACTCCTAAGACTTATAGTCCTTATACTTATTTATTTCTTTATTCAGTGTGTTCCTCATGGAATTAAAGCTTCTAAGGCACCTATTTGAAGTTCCATTTTCTAAACAATTTCTATGTGAGTACAGCGTAGATCACTGCTTTCTTTTTTTTTTTTTTCTGTAAGTATCAATTCCTTTATAAGATTGAGATGGTAGAAGTATTGCCTCATGGCAGAAGCTTTTTGATGTTCCTGATTGTACAATCCATGTCTACCAGTTGCTCTCCCATGATCATTTTCTTTCCCAGTTGCAAGACATCTTTCTGGGTCCATGTTCTTCCACTTTTCTGGATATCAGTTTCCCCAGGAGTTTTGATTCCTCTTTTCCTAAAGCAGAGAGCTATCCATAAGAGGTACAACACTCTGAACAACAAATCCCTGCAGATCATGCTCATTATAAGATCTCCATCCCAAATTACAAAATATTTCTGAGCATAGGAATGCTTTTCAGTGGAACCCCGTTCCAAGAAAGAATGGAGATTTTCTTCTTTTTTTCCCCCCTCATTTCAGTCTCTCTCTATGCCACTGCACCATTCTACCACAGCTCCTCTTCTCGTGATAGACTACAGGAATGACCTTCCTTTCACTGTTTACCACTGATGTGAAGAAATCACATATTGGCCTTTATCTTCTACCTCGCCTTCTCCCTTTCATGTACTTTCTCATTTATGTAATTTAGTCTAATTTAAAAAACAAAATAAAACCGACAGGTTCACAATTAGAGGGTGGTTTTGGTGTTTAGTCTGTGGTTTTTCAGGTGTATTCTAATTTCATCTTTATCCCTGTGAGTACATTTAGAAAGAAATGTTGTGTCCTCTGTTGGTAATGTCACTGTTATTTTAACTCCATAGGTTTCTTTCTCTTTCTAGTTATTTGTTTTAATAGTTTCTATAGATTGGGAAATTTATTTATGTCCTTCACTTCTGTATATTTGTATTCCCAATCAGTTCTTCTTTCATTCACTTATTTGGAGAGGTTTGACACCATGGACTTGAGGGAGATTTCTGCTTTGTAGGCTACAAATTCTAATTTTTCTCTTGAACCATTTGGGAGCATTCTATTGTGGATTCCTGTTCTTAAGAACCCAAAGAACCAACATTATCAGGTGTTAGTTCAATTTCCTTTATCTTTCTTTTTTTTCTTTCTTTATCTTTCAATATTTACTTAGAGACATCTGCCCTTGTTTAGATGTGGCCATATTTCCATTCTGTTTTGTTACCCTACCTGTTCATTTATCTACCTGTGCTCAACATTTTAAAATGAGTTTTATTCCTCTTAAAATTTTTGGTACTATCAATCTTTTTCCTTATATTCCTTTATTGCTCACTTTCTGACTCTTTAATGGTAGATACCCACAAAACTGAACTTCAAAGTTGTCCCAGACTCCTTCACCAAGGAGGAATTCACTTTTCAATAGCCTTAATCCCTGGCCTAGGTCACTTCTAGAGGGACAGAACTGGCCCAGTTGGATGCCATACCCATTTCATTTACTTTCCCAAGTGTGCTAACAAGTCATATTATTCAAATTCCCTTTCCTTTATATTTGAAGGGCCTGGTGCAACCCACACACAAACCAGTACCCTCCTCCAGTTCCCTCTTGAGTTCTCTGGCTGAGTGATGTCATAGCAGCATGCCATTCCAAGCAGGACATGCTTCTGCCTCTACTATGTACGGGTAGGGATAGTGCAGAGTTGCAGCCTGCAGCCTGTTGTCAGAGAATGGAGGGATGAAGGCAGAGGCAGGTTGTGTTGACAGAAACAGTAACAGCAGCAACAAGGAAATTGCTAAGTAGATCCCAGAATACAAGCCCATGTGGTGGAAGCTGTGCTACATGAGGGCAATGAGGATTAAGGATTAGCTTTCTCCGCTACTAATTCATCAGGCTATTATTACCTCCTTAGACTTCTTGCTGTCTTGGCCTGCAGAGAGAGATGCAATTACTTTACACATTATGCATAATTTTTAGGAGAGTTTTGAGTTGATGAAGATTGGAGAAAATGTCTAGTCCTCCATCTTTTTAGTCATATGACCTAGAAACATATACTCTACATTTTCAACTGGATTTTCTTCTGTTTGAAATCTTCAATGTTTCAACTTTTTTTCCTTCTATTATCCTGTCACTCATTTTTTGAATGTTGTCCCTTTGACAGGAGGTATTCCCTGAGAACTAGACTATAACATTGCCTCAACCTGTTCATATAGTATATGATTAACTTTTCACTGGCTTTGCTCCTTGCCATAAGTAATTTCTGAGGAGACAGTGCTGGCTCTAAATCTATTTCAGTTTGCTTTACTTCAGGACTACTGCAACCACTCTATCACTTTGCCCCAGTTCCCTGTCTAGCTCTTGTACTTTACTTCTTTAGTTAATTAGCTTCTGGTGCATTTTGTAGGTTTGTGGAAGGGTGGGGTGGATGTTCTAGACAAGGTATCTACAGGCTTAAGATTTCCTAACCTACTGGCCACACTAGGTAGAAAAAAGTCTGATTCCCTTTCTCTGCTCCTGACATAGCTCAGCAGAATCAATGATTGCATGGCAGCAAAGTCTCTAGCAAGAAGAAAATATTTGTGTTGGTGTCCATGGGCGATTTGTGCCTCTTTGTCACAGTGTGGAGGGAGAGGTAAAAGGTTACTGAATGATGGCATTAAGGGTTATAATTATTATCATGAGATTCTAATTCTTTAGAGGGACAGGTGATTTGAATTCTCTAACAATTCTTTAAAGAGCAGAGCAAAGTAGAATCCTCTGTTAAGGATTCAATACCTTCAAGTACCAGACATTCTAACAACCCTTAATTTTATAAACTGACTTGAGAAACAACATGAAATCTGACTTTTTTATCAGAAAACCAAAAACTGGTCATTCAGAGGCCTTTTCTTCCTTTAGCTGAAAAATTTATTGCCTGAACATTGTAATCGACACACAGAGCTCATTTGCCTGGTAGCAAGCTTCCTTTAGATGGTCTCGATTTTGTTTTATTCTTAAAGCATCACAAAAAAGTAATATATTTAAGATACTTTAAATCATTTTGGAAGTAAACAAAGATATTTCAACCTTATTTTTAGAAACTGATGGGGCAGACAGATATAGTAAAGTCAATGAGTCAAAATTATCCTCTCCATAACAGGTCTCCAAGATGAACAGCTTCCAAATTTTTACAGTAATTTAAATAAGGGAATTCAGTATACCAGATTCATTATTACAGGCTAAGTCAGTTGGCCTAAGACTCAAGGTGGAATTCAATGTGAGTCGAGATTGGCCACCAATATTTTCCTCTTCCTCCTCCCTTCCATCTTCCCCTCATCCTGCCCTGTGAAGGGTCTGGAATCAGGGTCTATGATGGGAAGGTGGTGGAACAACATAGAAGAACAAGGGGCACATTAACATTTCTTACTACAAAACTCACTCTGAAGCACACCCTCACTGAATGGAACAACAAATAGAATTATCTGCAGTAGTTAAACTTTGATTTCTTCCCCCACCTCCATTTTTTAAAAAATCAAGCTTTATTCTACTTGAATTTAATTTAAATGTGAGTAGGATGTGATTCCATTGTACTGTAAAGGTAGAAACTAACTTCCTAGAGTGTTATCAGGTCTATATGCTAACATCACAATGGTACCTATTTTCATTTTCCTAGCCATGAAGGAATCAGCCATTAAGATCTTAAGGCCTAGGGGCAGCTAGGTGGCACAGTGGATAGAGCACTGGCCCTGGAGTCAGAAGGACCTGAGTTCAAATCCAACCTCAGACACTTAACTAGCTGTGTGACCCTGGGCAAGTCACTTAACCCCAATTGCCTCACTAAAAAAAAAAAAAAAAAAAGATCCTAAGGCCTAGGGGCAGCTAGGTGGCACAGTAGATAGAGCACCAGCCCTGGAGTCAGGAGTACCTGAGTTCAAATCTGGCCTCAGACACTTAATACTTACTAGCTGTGTGACCCTGGGCAAGTCACTTAACCCCAACTGCCTCACTAAAAAAAAAAAAGAAGATCCTTAGGTCTAACCATCTACTACATTTGAATATTCTTCAGAATAAGATATTCCTAATGTAGAAAGAAACATCCCTTCATAACATGTTGAGCCAAAAACTATGTCATGAACATAATATTGGAAGATAACTCTTACTACAAATGATACTATGTTTTATATTTATTTTGTAGCCCTCCCACAATAGGCAGCATATAGTTAGTGTTTTATAAATAGCTGTTGACTAATTAATATCACAATTACTCACATTGTGTAGGATAAAATAGCACATCATTTAAAGCCTAAGCCCATTGGTAGCAACTACCAAGGGGGGAAAGAACAATAACAACAAAATGTCCCCATAAACTGCAGGCCTCCCATATCACTTTCAAATTACAATTAGTCTTATCATGGATTTTTTAAACTTTTCTGAATAAAACTTAAAGAATGAATTATATGCCATCTATTTTAAATTTTAAAACAGTTTTCAGTGAAACCTCATCTGGGGTGAAAAATTTTCTCAGATTAAATGTAATATAATTGATCATAATAATTATTTACTCAGTACCAACCACAGTTATTACCAACTATATCTCGAGTATCTATTTGTTTTTGTTTTTGCATGTGTGAGGCAATTGGGGTTAAGTGACTTGCCCAGGGTCACATAGCTAGTAAGTATCAAGTGTCTGAAGCTGGATTTGAACTCAGGTCCTCCTGACTTCAGAGCTGGTGCTCTATCCATCAAGTGTCTATTTTCAATAGCATTTATCTATGCAAATGTTTTGTAATTATTGAATCATACCACAGAACCTTCCTACAACACCAAAAATAATGCTAACTTTTTCTGTTCTAACTATGATTTAATAGATGTAGGGAACACCAGATGAGTAAGTAGTTCTAGCTTCTACCAATGCAAAATGTATAATTTACAGTCTTACAACACTGACTGTGGGAACTGAGACATTAAATGAAACATCCAGAGTCAGTATATGTCAGAGGTGGAGCTTCAATCTTTGTCTTCTTGACTCTAGAGCCAGTTCACTATCCACTATTTCATGATGCCTCTTCTTGTATAGAAGAACCTAAATTTGATAGCAAGCTATATAAGATCACAAAGGAAACATGAAAGGCCAGTTACTCTTTTATGGATCAATAACAGATATTATTAAAATACTAATGAACAAGAATGAAAATTTATATTTTGTATCCTAATGTCTGGTCTTGGTAAAAATTAGCTCACTGTCTCTAATGACTATACTGATTCAATATACAGAAGGAAAGCAAAATACAATTACAAAATCTCATTTAAATACCTATTAGATAAAATAAAACCATGAAATGATACACACACACACGCACATAAACACAGAAGCACATATACATATGTACACATATGTATATCCGTCCACACACATTGTTAGCAGGTTTAATTTTTATAAAGTTATTTTCTACAAATTTCTTACTAAAGGTAGTAATGCAGAAGACACTAACCTTTGGCCAATTGTATTTCAGAATAGTGGCCCTCTTTCCATCACCAAGTGCACTCCTAAAAAAGAAATTAAAAACTTGTTTTATAATATCTGCTGTGAAATACAGACAAAAAGTTTCAGACACATTGCCTACTGCATTCTTCCTCATTAGTAATACTTTCTGCCCTGAAATCATTAAGGATTTTTTATCTTTAATGGAACGTAAAAATATCAGTCACATTATTCCCCCCCCTCAAACACATACTTTTCCCTTAAACAAAGATATTTTTCTGCTAAGAACAGTGCTCATAGCAGTATTTTGAGAGGTTCTCTCTACAATTCATTTTAACTAAGTTTATTAACCACAAATTATAATAAGGTATGGTAAGGAATTAATTGTGATTTGGGGTTTTCATAACCTTATCTTTGCTTCATTATGGTCAGACTGAAAAAATGTAAGCTTAAAAGCCTAAGAGAGGATGGGTGTACTTTGGGAGATAATTGAATAAACAAGAGGAACTCTAACCACAGGGAACATTTATTGAAACTAAGTAACTAATAGCTCCTCTAATAGCTTCCCCACACCCATGTGGGTCTGGCCAGATTATAATGGGGACAGCCCATGTGGGTGTGCTGAGCCAGAGACTCAGCATGGCTAAGAACCGCCTCTCAGTTAGAGATAGTTAGATTCAGTTAGGGGGAGTTAGAGATACAGTGAAAAGGCAGTTAGAGAGGGTTCAGAGGGAAATGGGGAAGGAAGGCAGACATTTAGAGGAGCTGCTGGTGTTTGACCTTCAGACAAAAACAGAAGAGACTGCATAGCTAATTCTCCTTAGAGCTATAGATTTCAGATGTCTGAGTTTGTGTATTTGAGGCAAAGCTAGCTCTTTGGAGCAAGCGGGGCTGGAGGCAGGTTTGGGTGCCTGGGGCCTTTTTACCCCAGAGATTTATACATTGTTTCTAGTTCTATTAATCTTTTTTTTTTTTTTTAGTGAGGCAATTTGGGTTAAGTGACTTGCCCAGGGTCATACAGCTAGTAAGTGTTAAGTGTCTGAGGCCGGATTTGAACCCAGGTACTCCTGACTCCAGGGCCAGTGCTCTATCCACTGTGCCACCTAGCTGCCCCTAGTTCTATTAATCTCACTTGTGTAATTCAGACAGTGTTTTAATATTTGTTCTCATTAATAAACCTGTTTTGTTTTTGAAAGAGGCTGTTTCTTACCCAATATAAAGGCGAGCCGCCCAATTAACCTTTCTCATACTAAATTTGGCCCTTACAGTATTAAGGACACAAAGTTAAAAAATAAGTCCCTGGCTTCTTAGAAGTGATAGACTATAATAAAATAAAAGTATTCAATTGTTGGGGGGAGGGATTTGCAGTGACTACTGCAGGAGTAATCCTTGTTAGGGAAGAACCTATGATATCTAGAAAAGATATGGAGATAAATGATGGAGGGATAAATAATGATTAAACAATTTATTCCTTTTTGTTGTCAACTACATGGTTATCTTACTAGACTAAAACTAGAAGCAAACCATAGTTTTATTGGGTTGGAGAGGCATAGCTTACAATAATTTTTTTAAAAGGTGGGTTCCAAATGATCATGTTAATATTAATTATAGCTAACTCTAATCATAATGGACCCTAACTCTAATATCACAGAACAAACTAATATTTATTCAGATAGCTACAAAAATTGAACTTTTAAAATTCCAAAGTGAACTTCTAATAACTAATAACTATTATTTTTTCACATATACCCCAAACTCTTAAAATAGACTTTTACTTCAATAATAAACTTTTAACATATCCTGTGCAATGTTTGAAATTTCTACTAAATTATTTTCAGTTTGTCTGGAACACAAAATCGAGTTGCTTGATTACCCTGGTCTCAAAAGAGCAAAGTGGAAAAAACAGAAGTCACTTCACATCAAGTCTAACGGTACTTTCTGTTATTCAGTCATTTTTCAGTTGTGTCCAACTCTCTGTGAATTTATTTGGAGCTTTCTTGGCAGAGATACAAGCTCATTTTTACAGAAGCTAGGCAAGTAGGGTTAAATTACTTGCCCAGGATAACACTCTGAGGCTGGATTTGAACTCAGGAACATGAGTCTTCCTGATTCCAAGCCCACTGCTCTATCCACTATGCCACTTAAGCTAATTAATACTGCTTACCAGTTGGAAAAATTAAATTTATCAGGTGGGAAATTACATAAGGGAATATACTATCTATATCTATATCTATATATGAGAGAAAATCAAATGAGTACCAAAAGGGCTGTGATTGTAGTTACTAAAAAAATTTATGATTTCCAAAGACAGAGACCTGACATCCTAATCTATATAAACCTCCCTTTCTACAATTTTTATTTTCTCTTAAATAGTATAACATCACAGGAAAAAACCCTCTTACTGTTCTTTTTAAAACTCTCTTACTATTATAAAGAGTATACAGGATAAATCCAACAGTAGCAAAGACTATGAACACTACACAAACCACTATATAGAGTTTATATTTAACTGTTTTCATAAACATTACATACTAATACAATTCAAAGTCCAAAGTGAAAATTTTAAAAGTTAGGTGAACAAATGGTTGATTCAATTCATGCATGTTGGTTCTGAAATATATACATCTATACATCTACAGCTATATATATAAATATAAGCACAAGTGTGTATATATACACACATATGCATAGATGTATATATATACATATGTAGACATACATATATGTATATATTTCAGAATTAGCATGAATGAGTGAATTCAATCATGTACATGATTTATCAAACATATATCTATATTGTATAGTGGTATTTATATTCAAAAATTAAAAACCAATTGAATGACTCAGTTAACCAACATTTTAAAAATATGCATTATCAATGCTTATTCTCAACAAATACAATATATCAGGAACTAAATCCTAACTATACCTACCTGATAACTATATATTCAAAAGGATGTAAAAGCTTTTCAATTTACATGTTTTTGCTGATTATACCATATTTCTATCCAATTTTGTCTGCCTATCTCTTGAACTTCTGTTTGTGTCCTTCCATAAGTTTGGCACAGGAAGTCGACCCAAATTTATTATGTACCTGCTGTTTGCCAGACTCAATGCTGGGCGCTAAATATACAAATACAATAAATGAAACAATCCCTACTTACTCTCAATGAGCTTATACCCTAATGGAGAGACTATAATAATAGCTAATATTCATATATTTAGCTTTTTATATGCCAGGTACTATATTGTTTTACAATTATTATCTCATTTGGTTATCACAACAACCATAAGAAGCAGGTGCTATTACTATTCCCTTTTAACAGATGATGAAACTGAGGCAAACAGGTAATTGAATTGTCTACAGTCACACAGCTAAGAAATATCTAAGGCTGGATTTGAACTCAGGTCTTCCTGACTCCAGGCTCATCCTGAGAAAAGGGGACACTAGCAGCTGAGGGGTTGGTTTAAGAAAGGCTTTATGTAGGAGATGATATTTGAACTATACCTAAAGGAAGATAAAAACTGTATGAAGCAGGGATAAGGAGGTAGAGTAATTCAAAGGCATAGATAAGGGAGATGGAATGTCATGTGTGAGAAATAGAAAGAAGACAGTTTGGCTGGTTGGCAGACTGTTGGAGAATGAAAAAATATTCATTGAAGGTAGAAAAACAGGTTGATGCCAGGTGGTGAAGGATTTTATATTTGATTGTAGAGCCAACAAATTACCAGTGGAAGTTTGAGTAGGGAAGTAACATGGTCAGATTTATACTTAAAGAAAATCACTTTGGCAGCAGGGTGGAGGAATGACTAAAGCAGGGATAGACTTAAGGCCAATTAGGAAGTTGTTGAAATGTGTGGGCAAGAGATGATAACTGCCTGGATGGTGGCTGTGTGAGTAGAGAAAAGGGGTCAGGTGTTATGGAGATAAAAAAAAGGCAAGATATGTTGCAAGTGAAAGGATATGTGGCATTTGGAAGACTGAAGAGAAAAGGATAATACCAAGGTTAAACATGGGAGACTGAAATAAATAGGTAAATTTCGAAGAGGGCAAGGTGGGAGGGAAAGACAAACTTGAATTTTAGACATACTGAATTTGGGTGGGTGAAAAGTAGAACGTACAAGTACAGATGAAAGGGGTAAGCAGGGGGAGCTGGCATTAGATGAAACTCACTCAATCTGAAATGGACAAAGGAGGATTGAATAGACATTTATACTCTCTGGCTGCCATTCTTCACTTAGCAACTAAGTGAAGTGTTGACTATGATGTTTCTAAGGCTCTTTTGGTCTCATTATGGTGGAAAGTTTACATAGGTTCAAAGGCTGTGTCAAATTATTATTATTGATTATGTAATTTTTTGGTCCATTATCCACTTTTCACTGTCATTAACTAAAAATCAAATAGAGCAGAACTGAGGTTGTTTCAATTGCATGCTACCTTTTTAACAAGTCAATGGTCTGGATATACAGAGAGCTGATTCAGGGATGATTCACATTAATATTAAGTCTTTTCCTGCTAAACTATAATCAATTCCACTATCTTTTGTAAATGTTGCTTAATGCTCATCATATCCATCACCCATCAGTTTGTTTCTTTATGAAAAAGTATTAATGATATAGAGAAACCTAAGGCTTCTGGGTAGTCTATAACTCTTCGGCCTCAATCATTCCTAATTCCTGACCTATATTTTCTAGGGTATTTCTCAATATCCTCACTCATTCTACTCTTTGTAATGAAGTCACTGAATAGCAAAGTACATGGTGATTTAATTTGAAAGGTCTTACATTGTTCTATACAGCATTTTTCTACATATTCACTCTTTGTAACAGATGCCAGTATGTGAGCTGTAATTAATGTTCAAGGGGGTAATTTTTTCCAAATGTTCACATAAGCCCTGGAAATTAAGATGAATAAGTGTCCTATGTAACAATATTATAGCTTTTGGGTGTACAATAAAATGAATTCCACTAACTCTGTCCCTCCAAGTAGCATCAATGAGTCACCTTTCTTTTTAGCTGAAATTTCTTGCTTTCTTTTGGTTACCCACTCCCTAAAACAAATGAATTACTTGGTTTCTCTTACCTTCTGATATTTAATAATACTTTCTTAATGCTTTAAAAAGAAGCAAAAAATAATTTAACAAAAAAGGAAATAATGTTCTTTTGTGACTATAGAAGAGATTTTAGCCATATAAATTTGAAGTTTCAAGCAGATTTTTCTATGTACCTATCATATGCAAGTTAGCATAAATGTTACTGTTTGTGGGATCATAACAAATATCTAAGAATACTTACTTGAATTGACCAGTACGAAGGAAACAAAGAGCTCGGTTACTATAAAGTAGGTGATTTTCAGGTCTTTAAAAAAAAATACATATATTTAGTCAAGTATATTACCTGGAAACATCAAACATACAACAAAATGAGTAAAATAAAGCTTTCCAAATGCTTTATATTGGCTGATGACATTTTCTTCTTTTTTCAACTCAACTCTGATCATTATTTTAACCAAACTAGGAAGATTGGGGCTTTTCATTGTGATTGACAAATGTGAAGATACTATTTCTGTTAACAGAAAGTCAACTTTACAAAAACATATTATATATTTTCATAATTATTCCCATTTAGTTCTAAGTGCTGAAAGAATTACAGAAAAAGTGGACATAAAGTGAAATTCTACATACCAAATCCTATTTTTTCCACCAATTCTGATGGTATCATTAAAGATGTGATTTTTCTTGTGAAAAAATAATTGGCTCCACAATGTAATATAAAACTTCAGAAAACAGACAACCTATAAAAATAATTTTTTCAAAGAGAACTGTTTTCCCTGATGTCACTATTAGTATTATTCAGTATGCAATTATATTTTGTGATAAAATATTTGAAGATAATTTTAAATTTGCTGCAACAGCTTAAAGAGGTTTTTTTTTAAATCAAGTTAAAATAATTACATTTGATTTTAAAGTTTTATCTTGTAACAAGCTCCCTTCTAAATATACTATTAGCGAGAACATGCAACACTGTTTTTACTCAGGCCTGGTTTTAGAGTCACCTGGTTCTAGTGCAGATTGCTATTTTTCAGAAACAAATAAGGAAGCCTAACCTAAAGAAGGGAAAACACAGGGAAGTCACTTTCTCTCCTTTCTTTTCTTCTTTTTAAATAAAATGTTTTATCTGAAACTTCAGTGATTCCCTTTAAGTTACTAATAGGAATTTTGTCCATTCATTCTTATTCACTTTTCCTCATATGACTATAGTTAGTGTATACATATTCTTCTATTGCTGGTTTTCTTGTTTGCATTGCATCATTTCATTAAAGTCTGTCCAGATTTTTTTGGTATTCTTTTTACTTGTCATTTTTAACTGAAGTCACAGTATTCTGTTACATTAATGTACTACAATTTAACCACCTGCCTAGTGTTGGGCATTGATGCCATTTCCAATTTTTTATGATTTTGGTAAATATGTTGTCACAGAAATCTTTGAACAGAATTCTTTTTTGTTTGTTTCTTTGTGATTACAGTACCAGGCTATATGTCTAACATCATTACTGGTTCAAGAATGGAAGTAGGTGGAACAGCTAAGTGGCGCAGTGGATAAAGCACTGGCCCTGGTTTCAGGAAGACCTGAGTTCAAATCTGGCTTCAGACACTTGACGCTTACTAGCTGTGTGACCCTGGGCAAGTCACTTAACCCTCACTGCCCCGCAAAAAAAAAAAAAAAAGAATAATAAAATAAAAATAAGAATGGAAGTAGGGACTTCAGCCATAATTTTACTGGTAATGAAAAACCACAGATAAGGAAGCTCTCTCTAACCAATACAGTTAGGCACCTTCTTTACTACTTAAATTCCTAGAGAGCTGCCTAGGGCACTGAGAAGCTAGGTAACCTGCCCAGATTGAAACAACCAGTATGTATCAGAGATAAGGCGAGAAACTAGATTTTTTTTTTTGGTTCTAAGACTATTTACCCATTACATGCTGCTTCTAATGATTTAAAGGGTAATTAATTTTCTAACTTTTATTGCATATTACCAGAATGCGCTCAAAAAGCTTCAAGTTTGCAATTCTACCAACAATAAATTAACCTATTTCTTCACCACCTCAAAGCACTGAATTGTCTTGCTTTTAATTATTTTCCCAATGTAAGTTTTGTTTTGTTGTTGTTTAGTCATTTTTCAGTCGTATCAAACTCTCCAAGATCCCTTTTGGGGCTTTCAGTTTCAGTTTGGGTTTTTTTTGGTGGGGCAATGGGGGTTAAGTGACTTGCACAGGGTCACACAGCTAGTAAGTGTCCAGTGTCTGAGGCTGGATTTGAACTCAGGTCCTCCTGAATCCAGGGCTTGTGCTTTATCCACTGCACCACCTAGCTGCCTTCTACCTTTTGGGGTTTTACTTGGCAAAGATATTAGAGTGGTTTGCCGTTTCCTTCTCCAGCGCATTTGAGAGATGGGGAAACTAAGGCAAACAGGGTTAAGTGACTTGACTAGGGTCACACACAGCTAGTAAGTGTCTGAGGCCATATTTGAACTCAGGAAGATTACTGTTCCTGACTCTAGGCCCAGCACTCTATCCACTATGCCACCCAGCTGTACCTCTGATTATTAGCAAAACATTTTTTACATTGAGATTTTTTTTTTTTGCAGGGCAATGAGGGTTTAGTGACTTGCCCAGAGTCACACAGCTAGTAAGTGTCAAGTGTCTGAGGCCAGATTTAAACTTAGGTCCTCCTGAATCCAGGGCCCGTGCTTTATCCATTGCGCCACTTAGCTGCCCCCTACAAGAGATTATTAATAACTGTTTGTTTATACCTTTTGGCCATTTATCCACTAGGGCCTGGAAGTTATCAATGTGACTTTATAATACTACTAAATATATTTTAAATGACAAATTTTAAAACTGCCGCATTCTTTCTAATCTGCTTTTCTTTTTTCTTATTTTTACTGTCCAGAAACTTTTTTTCCTTTTAATGTAGCAAGTGTATCTCTCTTATCCCCATACATTTCTTCTAATCATTGAACTGAAAAATCCATCTCCCTTCATTAATTGACAAAGATTTCATTTAATTTTCTTCCATTTTTTTCTAGAATTATTTTTTCATATTTAAGTCTCTCATCCAGTTAGAATTCAATGGAGTAGTACATGGTATAAAATATCAATTCAAATCCAAGGAAATTGTTACAGAATGAATTCTTTTTCCAATATTTGGTTTCTAAAGGTTGGCTACACACTAGTCTTTGCTTTAAATGCTGGTCTATTTTATTCTGTTTGTCTATTTTTGAGTATAAAAATTAAATAGTTTTTTTATGATAAAGGTTTCAAAATAAATTTCAAAGTCTAGGATTTCAAAGACCCTCTTCAATAGCTTTTCTTTTCAGTGAAACTCTTAATATATTTCCTGTATATTTTTTCAAATAAATTCCTTATGATTTTGCTTAGTTACCATAAATAAGCCCTTTAGTAGTTTGAAAGTTTTTGCAAATAGCATTTTTAACTTCCAGACAATTTCAGGAAGAATATAACTTGTGAATATGGCCTAAAGTTAAAGAATGGGTTGTATTTCATTCTTCACCCCACCCCACCCCCAGACCCTCTGAACTAAAGTAACAATCAGCAACCTTTCAGATTTGCCACATCATTATTTTCATTCCCGCTTCCCCTGGGCACAGAGGAACTGCTCTCTGCAACTCCAAAGACTTGTCTTAAAAATATAATCTTTTAAAAATGCAAATACCATTGAAAGAGGCAAAAGACCAATCTTATTTACTTATCAATACTGCCTGTTAGTCTTGGCTGTATCACTCAAAATCATCTCCAATGCATGTCATATATTATCAATCTCTCCCTTAAAGGCTGAAGCAGCAAGAGGATGGAGATTTATTCTATGCAGACAGATTTGAAGACATGTGTGTTCCATCATTTATCCCAATCATAAAATATATGTCTTTCAATTTAGTCATAAAATGTATGTCTTTCGATTTACTCCTTACCTAAATTCAATTGCTCTGGTATAATATGTAATAGCAGTATCGAATCTCTCTTCTGAGAATTCTTCATTTCCTCTTGTTTTCATAATTTCACCTTCCTGAAAGACCAAAAAAAAAATACTCAAAAATAAATATGAAATTTAAAGAGGAAACATAACATCTATATATATATATCTTGAATTTTTACTTTCTTATAAATATACCAGACCCATGATTAGACTTTTACATGTATGGATTAAAAAAGTTCTCAGTAGTATAGTCTCATAAATGCTAAGCAGACAGGTTCTCAAGTTGTAAAATATATAAATATGGTTCTAGCAGAAGTCTGAATCTGTTGTCCAGGGAGTAACCAAACGTAAAGAGACTTCATTAGAAGGTTGGCCACAAAAATGATGGATTTTTTGGCCATACCAATTCATGCAATTGCTATTCATGAAAATGCAGCAGCTAGATGGTGCAGTGAAAAGAGTGCTGGCTCTGAAGTCAGGAGGAACGGAGTTCAATTTTGGACTCAGATACTATCTGTGTGACCTCAAGTCATTTAATCCTGGTTTGCCTCAGTTTCCTCATCTGTAAAATGAGCTGGAGAAGGCAACAGCAAACCACTCCAGTATCTTTTCCAAGAAAATCCCAAACGGGGGTCAGAAAAACTTGGATGTAACTAATACACACAAACACACACACACACACACACACACACACACACACACACACACACACATTCATGAAATGAAGAATATGAGGTTGACTTCAATTCTTTTGCTTCTAAAATGAAAGAATGATAGAATGGGAGAAAAATAAGGAAAAGATGAGGAAACTCTACCAATGTAGCAAAGAAGAATGTTCTCTATAACTTAAGACTTAGAGAATATTCTATGGCACTGAGAAGCTAAGTTACTTGCCAAGAGGTACATAAACCAATAGGCTTTTTTTTTTTTTGGGCAGGGCAATGGGGGTTAAGTGACTTGCCCAAGGTCACACAGCTAGTAAGCGTCAAGTGTCTGAGGCCAGATTTGAACTCAGGTACTCCTGAATCCAGGGCCGGTGCTTTATCCACTGCGCCACCTAGGTGCAACCCCAACCAACAGGTTTTTGAAGTGGACTTGAATACAGGTCTTCCTAGTTCCAAAGCCAGCTATGCCATACTGCCTCTCACTCTAACTATAAATACTCTAATATGGTAGAACTAACCAATGATTAACAAATTGACATAGTGTTGGAAAAAATGAACCATATCAATAATGATAGTCTCAGGGATATGTAATGTTCCACACTCATTGTCCCCCATCTCTACAAAGAAGGGGAAAATCTCATATCTTTCCTTTGGGAACAAGCTTGGTCCCATAATATCACAGCACTAAGTTTTAATTTAAAGTCGAACAGAAAAGCAGTCTGCTAGAAATTAGGCTTAAACCAACACCTTACAACATATTTCATAGTACATTCTAAATGGATACATGTCCTTAATGTTAAATAAAGATCACACCATCAAAAAAATGAAGAGAAGCAGATCATATCATTATAGGGAGGAAATTCATTCTTAGCCAAATAAGGGAGAGAGGAAGTAACAAAAGATAAAATAACTTGGATTACACGAAACTGAAAAGCTTCCACATGAACAAAATAATGTACCTAGGATAGAAAGGGAAGTGGTTGAATGGGAAAATTTTTTTGCACAATTTCTCAGATAAGGGTATGATATACAAGCCATATAAACAATTAAGTGTTACATATATACCATATATGTAATACATATAATATATATATGATAGATAAATCTATTTTTAAAAGCCTTTCCTTAATAGATATGAAGGGTATGAACAAATAGTTCTTCAAAAAAGAATTGCAAACTATCAATAGCTAAATGAAAGAATACTTCAAATTACTAAAAAGAAATGTAAATCAAAATTAACTCTGAGTTTCCTCTTATACTCTATAAATGTGCAAAGATAGCAAAAGATAAGAATATTTAATACTAGAGAAATTGTGGGAATATAGCCACACCAGTGCCTTGTTATTGGAGCTGTAAATCAGTCAACCATTTAGGAAAATAATTTGGAATTATAAAAATATAGTGAAATTACACAAAAATGTTCATATACTTTGACTCAGAGATTCAACCATTAGGAATATATCACAAGGAACACACTGATAAGAAGAAAAGTCCCCAAATACAGTGTAAGATATAGTAACAACCTGTTAAAGTATTGGACTCTTCTCAGTTAGGGAAAAGCAAGCCCATATACGGAACAGCAAGGCAACATTATCTAGTAAACTGGGTCAACTCAAGAATTTGAGAAAAGTAAGTTTTTCAGGGCTAGAAGGAGAATTGATAAAAATCAGTTTGAGATGACTTTCTAGTATAAGTAGGTAAAAGTTCAACCCTACTGCACTTGCTTAATAGACTTATTAACTTATCAATTATTAATTATTAATAACTTATTCACTTCTCCTCCCATGCCTAAAATATCCACCCCATTTCCTATCATGGGTTGCATGAAGGTGTATGTGGATGGGAGGGGTAACAGATCAAGGAGAATTTAATTAGAACTCTTCCAGGAAAACTGTGAACCTGAGTCTAGCAACCTATAGTGACTCAGGGGAGGGACTTACTGAGTCAGGGCTTAGGATAAATATGGACTGCACACTCTCAGCACTGGCACACGCTAATTGGTTCTACTGTGGATGCCCATCCCCATGAGAATGAAATAAAAGGCTTTTGTCATACCATAGTTACCTGTGAAAAAACTTATTTTGAGAAGGTGGTCTGCATGTGTTTCTCACATACACCAAAATATTTATGACAGCATTTTTTTGTGTGTGATAATAAAGAAATGGAAGCCAAGTAGATGCTCATTAATTGGGGAATTGATAAAAATAGTGTGGCACATGAATGTAATGGAATATTACTATGCTGTGAGAAGAAATGAATTTGATGAATACAGAAAAGTATAGGAAAAATGAAAACCTAACTTTCCTAATTGTGAATGGACTACAATTCAATAAAATAAAAGAGTATCAGAACTGATAAGAAAATAAAACTCCATGTGTATTGTTTATAAGAAACACATTTTAAAAAATAAACACATTCAATCAAAATGAACATCTGGAAAAAAATTAATGTTCAGAAGATGAATCCAAGAGGATTTCTTCTAATTTTTCAATCTTTTGATTTTTTTCCCTAATATTTTCTGTTGTTCCAAAGTCATCTGTCTTTCTTGTTCTCCAAGGAAAAGCTTAATACTCTCCCTTCCAAAATATTCATTTTACCTGCAGTTCTTTCTTCCAGAGTCTGTATTTCATTTATCTCCCTCTTCATTTCTTCAAGTAATACTGTCTAAAATTTGTTTTTCCTTTGTGCCTCTGCTTGCAATTTTTATGGAGGTAGTCACTCTTTCTTTTTAGAGATCTCTATAGAAATTATTATTTCTTTGTATTTGGTTGAGTAAATAGAAAGTAATTTTAGGAAGAAAGCATTAGCAGCAGTAAATGGGAAAAGAGGAAAGGTCTTCTGCAGAAGGTAGAATGGAAGTTCAGGCTTGAATGAAGTAAGAAAACATAAGAGGCAGAGATGAGAGGGAAGAGAATTCCAGAGATGGAGTACAGCCAATGAAAATAGACAGTCAAGAGATGCGATGTTATGATTGAGGAAAATCAAGTCAGCCAGTGAAGTTGGATTAGAGATTGCATGAAGGGAGGTAAAGTGTAAGATGACTAGAAATGTAGGAAGATGCTAGGTTGTAAAGGACTTTAGATGCCAAACAGAATTTGGGGGATCCAATATTTGATCCTAGAAGTAATGGAAGCCACTGGAGTTTACTGATGGGGAAGAGGATGTAACATACTCAGAATCTTCCTAAAAAAGAAGATTACTTTTGGCAGATGAGTGGAATATAGACAGGAAAGGTGAGAGATGGGGCAGAAAGACCAAATAGAGGTGATATACTAGGTTGGTAACTATAAATTTAAAGTTCAGGGGACCTATATGAGAGATGTGAAGGAAGAAATTACAAGATTTCATAACATATAGCTATGTGGGACAGGTATGTGAGGAGAGGATGAAAATAAGGTTGTGAACTTCTGTGACTAGGAGGATGGTGGTGCCCTTGAGCATGTAGGAATAAGCTTTCTTTTGAACACGCTGAATTTGAGCTATCTATGGGACATCTACATGCTGTCTGAGATATCCAAAAACTAGCTGGTAATGTAAAACTGGAGCTCAGGAGAAAGATGATTTAAATCAGTGTGTGCCAATGAGATCACTGTATTTGGCAATGAAAAGATCATCTGAGTATGATGGAATGATGCTAAAAAGTAAACATGAGTAGAGAGGGAAAATGGAGAAATTATCTTATACAAATGAGGCATGAATGAAATAACTTACAATGGAGAGTAGGAGGGAGTGAAAGGCTGGTAGGGCTAGAACCTTAATATCATCAGAACTGATTTAAAGTGGGAATAACATACATCTAGAAGGGCATAAAAGTCTTGTTAACTTAAAGAGAAACAAGAGGGCAAGGGATAGGATAAGGGAGGGGCTCTTAGAAGGGGGACAGATTAGGGAGGCAGTGATCAGAAGTAAATTGGATGTCTGAGGAGGGATAGGGTAAAAAGAGAGGGAGAGAAGTATAAATAGTGAGGAAAAGTAGGATCAAGGGAAATATACAATTATTAATTATAACTCTGAATGTGAATAGGATGAATTCACCCTTAAATTGGAGATAGAAGAATGGATCAAAAACCAGAATCTGACATCATGTTGTTTACAAGAAACACATTTAAAAATGATAGATACAGGGGCAGCTAGATGGCGCAGTGGATAGAGCACCGGCCCTGGAGTCAGGAGTACCTGAGTTCAAATCCGGCCTCAGACACTTAACACTTACTAGCTGTGTGGCCCTGGGCAAGTCACTTAACCCCAATTGCCTCACTTAAAAAAAATTTAAATTAAATTTTAAAAAATGATAGATACACATAGAGTAAAAATAAAGAGCTGGAGTAGAATTTACTATACTTCAGCTGATGCAAAAAAAAAAAACAGCAGGGGTAGCAATCATGATCTCAGACGAAGTTAAAACTAAAATAGATTTAATTAAAAGAAATATACTGGGAAATTAAATTATGTTAAAAGGTGCCATAGATAATTAAGTAATACCAGTACTGAACCTATATGCACCAAATGCTATAGCATCCAGTTTTTTAAAAGGAAAGCTAAGTGAATTACAGGTGGAAATAGCAAAATTCTAATAGTGGAGAACTTCAACCTTCACCTCTCAGAACTATATAAATCTAGTCAAAAAAATAAATAAGGAAGAAATTAAGGAGATAAATAGAATCTTAGCTAAGATAGATATCTAGAGAGAAATGAATAGGAATAGAAAAGAACATACCTTTTTCTCAAGGGTACGTGAATTTTACAAAAACTGTTATATGCAGAAAAGCAGAAATAGTAAATGCATCCTTTTGAGGGAAATTATTATAAATTGGAGAGATTTTAAGTTCCCCTCTTTTTTAAATCTTCATTTCAAGACCTCAGTTTCTGAAAGTTAACTCTTCTATCTGGATCCCACCCAACCTTACAAAGAATCTAAGGTGAATTCCACTGGGTGGAAACAGACCCTTTCGTCTAAATTGTCCAAGGCCAGAGGTGGTATGGGTATATAGTCTCAGGGTCCAAGGGTGACATGATCTCACTCTCAGTGCTCACTAAAGTAAACCCACTTCAGCCAATTAGAGTTGATTGCTGTTTGATGAAACACCTCTTGTTCAAAGGTATATAAACCTAGAAAAGGAGCCAGGTGCTCTCTTTGATGAAACAAGAAAATAAGGAGCCATTTTTGTCAATCATATGCTGGTAATGACTAACAAAATTAATTATAATTTACCCAAAAACCTTTTCTCTCAAAATTATTTTATTCATCATACTTTTCAGATCATAATGAAATAAAAATCCTATTTAATAAGGGACCATGGAAACACAGGTTACAGATTAACTGGAGACTAAATAACCTAATCTCAAAGAATGAGTAGGTTAAAGAATAAGTCATATAAACAATAATTTTACTAAAGAGAATAATAATAATGAGACAACATACCAAAATCTAAGGGATGCAGAAAAGGCAGTAACCAGAGAAAGATGTATCTCTCTAAATGCTTATTAGATCAACAAAATTAACAACAAATCAATGAATTGGTTATGCAATTAAAAAAAAAAACTAGAAACAGAACAGATTTAAAATCCCCAATTAAACACCAAATTGGAAATACTAAAAATTAAAGTTGAGATTAATAAAATTTAATTTAAGAAAATCCATTCAATTAATCAATAAAACGAAGAGTTGCTTTTATGGAAAAAAAAACAATAAAATCAATCAACTATTAGTTAATATGATAAAAAGAGAAAAAACCAAATCACTAGTATAAAAAATGAAAAGGGTGAATATACAATTAATGAAGAAATCAAAGTAATTATTTTGAATTATTTTGCCCAATTATATGCCAATTAATTAACAATTTAAGTGAAATGAAAGAATACTTCAAAATATATAAACTGATTAGATTAACAGAAGAAGGAATAGAATAACTAAATAAATCTATATTTCAGAAAAAGAAATTGAACAGGTCATAAATGAGCTTCCTAAGAAAAAAGCATTAGGACCAGATGGATTTACAAGTGAATTCTACCAAACATGTACAGATCAACCAATTCCAATATTAAATAATTTGGAATAACAGGCAAAGAAGGAGTCCTACCAAACTCCTTTTATAAAACAAGTATGGTGCTAATACCTAAAATAGGAAGAGCAAAAACAGAGAAAGAAAATCATATATTAATTTTGCTAATAAATATGGATAAAGGGGGCAGCTAGGTGGCGCAGTGGATAGAACACCAGCCCTGGATTCAGGAGGACCTGAGTCCGTCCTCAGACACTTAACACTTACTAGCTGTGTGACCCTGGGCAAGTCACTTAACCCAATTGCCTCGCAAATACATGCATACATGCATACATGCATACATGCATACATCCATAAATATGGATAAAGAAATCCTAAATAAAATACTAACTAGGAGACTACAACAATATATCACAAAGATTATACATTGTGATCAAGTGGGATTTATATCATGAATGCAGGGATAACTTAGTAAGGAAAACTATTAATATAATTGATTATGTCAATAACAAAAGTAACAAAAATCATATGATTGTATCATAGATGCAGAAAAAAGTTTCTGACAAAAAACAACACTCATCCCTATTAAGAACACTTGAAAACACAGGTATAAATGGAATTTTCCTTAAAATGATAAGAATCATCTACTTAAAACCATCAGGAAGCATTATCTGAAACAGCCTTCCCAATAAGATAAGGACTAAAACAAGAATGCCCATTATCACCGTTATCCAATATCGTACTGGAAATGCTAGTCATAGCAATAAAAGAAAAAAAATTGAAGGAATCAGAATGGGAAATGAAGTGTTAAAACTATCTCTCTCTCTCTTTTTTTATTTTTGGCAAGGCAATGAGGGTTAAGTGACTTGCCCAGGGTCACAAAGCTAGTAAGTGTCAAATGTCTGAGGCCAGATTTGAACTCAGGTCCTCCCGAATCCAGGGCCAGTGCTTTATCCACTGTGCCACCTAGCTGCCCCCCAAAACTATCTCTTTTTAAAGACAATATTATGATAAATCTGGAAAATCCTAGAGATTCAACCAAAAGACAGCTGAAAGAATTAATGATTTTAGCAAAGTAGCAGGATATAAAATAAACCTACACATATCATTAGCATTTCTATATATCACCAACAAAACTCTGCAAGAGGAGATAGTAAGAGATACCCCATTGCAGTTTTATAACCCTTTTGGTATAGTTCCAAATTGTTCTCCAGAAAGGTTAGACTAGTTTACAACTGTACCAACAGAAGTTGGTAAACCTATTTTTCCACCATTTTTTCCAGCATTTGTCATTTTCCTTTTCTGTCATGGTAGCCAATCTGATAGGTCATTTCCTTCTATAATATTGTATAGATAAACTAGTCCACCAAATTCACCAGTCTTATTTCTTGGCCAGTACCAGATTGTTTTGATGATTACCACTTTATAAAGTATATAGTTTGAAATCTGGCACTGCTAGGCTACCTTCCTTCAGTTTTTTTCATTGTTTGATTATGTTGATATTCTTGACCTTTTGTTCTTCCAGATGACCTTTGTAATTTTTTTCTCTACCTCTATAAAATAATTCTTTGGTAGTTTGACTGATGTGGCACTGAATAAGTAAACTATGGCAGAATTATCATTTTTATTATATTGGGTCAGACTACTCATAAGCAATTAATGCTTCTCTAATTGTTTTGATCTGTTTTTATTTGTGATTGTTTTGTACTTGCGTTCATATAGCCCCTGGGTTTGTCTTGACAGGTAGCCTACCAAGTACTGTATATTGTATAGAGTTGGTTTTGTTTGTTTGTTTTTTTCGGAGCAATGAGGCTTAAGAGACTTGCCCAGGGTCTTTCTCTATACTATTTCACTTAATGACTTCATTGGCTCCCATGGGTTTAATTATCATCTCAATGCAGATGACTGATCTATATATACAGTCCTAGTCTCTCTCCTGAATTTCATTCCCTAATAACAAACCACCTCATGAATATATAGAACTGGAACGTCAAGATGGGTAAAGTAGTACACACCTGTAATTCCTATTTAGAGATTCAGGATAGTAGATTGCTTGAGCTTGTGAGTTCTGAGTTACAGCAGGGCTAAAACTGATTAGGTCTTATTGTCAGCAATCAGTTGATTAGTTCTGTACCCCAGCAGTAGAGGAATCATCAGCAGGATGCCTAATGAGCACCCTTCAAGGTCAGAAAAGGAGCAGGTCAAAATTTCTAATCTGCTTATCAATAGTAGGATCAGGCCATGAGTGGCTACTGCACTTACAACCTGATGACACAGGAAGATCCAGTCTCAATAGACA
The DNA here is from genome assembly GCF_019393635.1 of Dromiciops gliroides. NCBI lineage: Eukaryota > Metazoa > Chordata > Mammalia > Microbiotheria > Microbiotheriidae > Dromiciops > Dromiciops gliroides. Next base: position 264,770,282 of record NC_057863.1, on the reverse strand, counting down.
AAAAGAACCTTCCATAGGCATCTCAAACTCAACATATCCAAAAGAGAACTCACTATATTTTCTCTCAGATCTACCTCACTCCAACTTTCCCCACTTCTGTGTAAGGCAGAGATGGCAAACTCGGGCCTGTGGCCCAAGTAAATTAAAATGTAATTGGGAAATATTTAACAAATAAAATACAACATAGGTGATATTAATTTATAGTTTTATAAGTCAATATAAGGCTCAGTTTATATGTGAATTTGGCTGATCTAGGACACAACTTCAGTGTTATTCTTGAATTCTTAGTCTCACAAATTCCACATACCCAATTAGTTGCCAAATCTTCTATCTACCTCTCCCAGCATTTCTTACATATATCTCCTTCTTTTCACCCACAGTCACCAGCCTATACTAAGGTACCTATCACCTCTGGCCTGAACTTTTGCAAATAGTCTTTTAACTGACTACCATGCCTAAAGTTTCTCCCCATTCTAATCCATCTTCTACAGAGCCCCCAAAGGAATTTTTTTGAAATATAAGTCTAAACATAGCAACAACTTATTCAATAAATTCCAATGGCCCTCTACTACCTCTAGAATAAAATATAAATTTTTCTGCTTGGTATTTAAAGCTTTTTACAACCTAGCCGAAACTTCATTTTCTAGACTTATTATACACTATTCCCCTCCAAACATATGGTAGTCCAGGAAAACTGGACTTCCTCAAACTGTTTTTCAAACACAATAATCAGTCCTATATCCATTCCTCTGTACTGGTTGTTCCTCCTTCTCAACTCTGATTCTTAGAATCCTGGTTTCCTTCAAGATTCTGATCAATCCAGCTTCTACATGAAGGCTTTCCATGACCCTAGAAGTTGTGGCACATTCCTCCTAACTCCAAGGTGTGTCAAGATAATGAAATGTGGTAGATAAGGGTAACAGATATTCAAAGGCCCACCTGGAGATTAATCTAAACCAACTGAATTAAGTGAGAGTGATTGACTGCTGATTAGCCTACTTCCAGTTAACTAGATTGTAAGCACATCTGGCTGGCCCTTAAGAGGGTATTGTTCTCAGAAGCTAAAAACTTTGAACTTAACTCAAGACCACCTTTGGGTCCAGTGAACCAATGAATTTGAATGATGCTAGCCAATCAGCTTGAAGAACCTCCCTTTTCAGGGAGAAGAACATGAAGGAGGAAGTTGTTGCTGGAGGGGGACTTCTGCCTCTTTTGGTTGGAGACATCGGCTTGGTGGCAGGGCTTCAAGTGGGAGGCTTAGGAAGGCAAGGATTTCCATGCTATAAGAAATCTGTTCTCGATCTTTCTCTTTATTATCTTATATCTTTTCATAAACCCTTAAAAAAACCTAAACTCATTTATCAGTGATTTTAGCCAGTTTCCCCTCAAAACTGGGGGGACAGATTAGAACCCACATTTAGAATTTTAAAATACACAAAGGTTATCTTGTATCTATATTATATAGACTTTTATATAAGCTTCTTTTTTTCATCAATAGAATGTAAGCTCCTCAAGGGCAGAGAGATGGTTTGTCTTTGTATCCCCTGGCACAGCACCTCGAATAGCGAGAACTTAACAAATGCTTACTGCTTGACTGAGAAGTCCATCTGGGTGCCATACAGTCTATCAAGAAAAACTTAAAATACACCAAGAAGTAAATAGCATTCTTACCTTTATACAAGCAGCACAGTTCTGATATTCAAATTCTTCAACTAAATTGCAGTCTTCCAGTACAACTTTGGTTATATGGTACTTGTCTATTTAGAGATTTAAAAAAAATTTGTAAAAAATCAACTGAAAAAAAGAATTGTGAAGAGACAACAAAATCGTTTTCCTTGTTGGTAGAAAGTAGTATAATCTTTTCCTTTTTAACAAAGGAAATCTAATTACCTAAATCAAACTGGGGGAAAAAATGAGTCTGCATTTTAGTAATATCCAAACATTTTTATTTTCAGTTTGAATTCACACAGTAAATTAAATAGTATGAAATTACTCTCCAAAGCATAAAACAACAATATCACGATAAATTGAAAAAGCTTTATACCAAATTTCTCCTATGAAATGAAACTTTAAAAGCAGATATTAATAACAAATTTTGATAAAAATTTAATAACAAGGGGGCACCTAGGTAGTGCAGTGGATAAAGCACTGGCCTTGGATTCAGGAGGACCTAAGATCAAATCCAGCCTCAGACACTTGACACTTACTAGCTTTGTGACCCTATGCAAGTCACTTAGCCCTCACTGCCCTGCAAAAAAAAAAACCAACCAAACAAAAAAAAAACCCCCAAAAACCCAAAAACAAACAAAACAAAAGAAAAATAAGATATAGAAATTATCAGTTAGATAAAAGGGGCTAGTTAACAACCCCAACCAAAAGCCCAGTCTTCAGTTTGTTTTCTTCATTTGGCATAACACCACCATAAGTATAATGAACTTTTCTTGGTCCCCAGTGAAAACAGAAAATCCCTGGTCACTGTTTATTCTTAAAATTAAAAACATGTCCTCACCCATCATTCCAAACTGAAAATACAACAAAAATGAAGCTAATATTTGGAAGATATCTACCTATAATGGAAAGTACTTCATGATACAGACAGAATTCCACCTAATATCATTAACTAGTTCCATAAAAACGTAAAGGTACCCACAACTGTGCAAAGAGCAAGCTACTATTACTAATCTGGTTGGGACACTTGGCCATAGACCCCATATCACAGCTATGAATTCAAATGCCTGGCCTAAGAAAACTGCTGAGTCCTTGTCACGTGGGCTAATTTTTTCCTTAAAAAGGCAATGAAACCATTCTCAAGATTAAATTGATCTAAGTGACTAAGACTCAAACCATTACATAGCTTCACAGTCATGTAAAGCATAAAAATCCAGCTGAGGAATATTTGGGGTTCCTTGAGCTTGATGATCTTCCCAAGGCAATATTAAAATACACTTCTGACTGGGGGCTTCATCATTACAAAATTGAGAGATGAGAGGAACTACTCTAAATAAACCAATGCTGTACTTTTACTGAATATCCTTTTCATGTTATTTTAAACTTCCTTTTGTTAGGTGTGATACACAATATATTTGATTTAGTTCCAATACTAAGCCTGAACCTCTGGCCTAGCCTAAGATAAATTACACCCATCCCAGAACACTTGGTGCACAACAGGCTTGGAATGACCTTGTGGTTGAAGCCGAAAAAGGGCAATAGAGGAGTCTTGGGTGATTGAGTGATCTGATTCAGAAACTGGGTATCCCACTGCTACACACAATGAGATAGGAAGAGGCTTCTGGCTGATTGGGTCTTTTTTTTTTTTTTGTGGGGCAATGAGGGTTAAGTGACTTGCCCAGGGTCACACAGCTAGCAAGTGTCAAGTGTCTGAGACTGGATTTGAACTCAGGTCCTCCTGAATCCAGAGCCAGTGCTTTATCCGCTGCACCACCTAGCTGCCCTGGCTGATTGGACCTTTAAGGAATTTGATATGGAGTATAAAACCATCTGTTTCAGCTATAGAAAAAGCTAGATTGCTACCATATGGAAAACAAAAATAAAGTCTCTGCAGGCATCCACTGAGGTCAGAGAAACACAGTATAATGAAAGAGAATGTGAGTAGGAGTGAGGATGAGAATTGGGAACCCGACCTAATAGTAAGAGTGTCTTGGGCTTATCCTATTATTATCCTTGGGCAAATCTCTTTCACAAGATAGCAGTCATTTATCAGGCCAACTTTCATTATCAATAGACATGAATGTTGTAGAAGTATAAACAACAACCTGAGAAGTCACTAGAAAAGTGATCAGAGAAGATGTGGTTTAATGGGGCCGATGCAAAGCTCCTCCCCCACAGAATTCCATCACCTTGGGCACTTCACACAACACTCACCTTTACAAAATCATTTAACTGAGTTAGGTCCCTGATAAGGACTCCCCTTTCTCCTTCTTAGGTAATAATAGTTAGCATTGATAGAGCATCTACTATGTGCCAGGCACTATACCAAATGCTTTTCAAATAGTATCTGATTTTATTCTCAGGACAACTCTAAGAGGTAGGTGCTATCATGTATCCCTACTTTTCAACTGAAAAAATTGAGGCAAATAGAGGTTAAGCGACTGTCCAGGGTCACATAGCTAATAAGTGAGTCTGAGTCTGGATTTGAACTTAGGCCTGATTTCAGGCCCAGCTGAAATTGTTGAATGCTGGATTAGACTTTTGCGACAACAACTTCATCAACATGGCTCCCAAGGATGGGAATCCAGCTTTCAGGAAAACTGACCTAATGAGGACAGACTTTGGTGGACCCTCCAGCCCTTCCTTATTCCCTCTCCTGTGGAGGGTCACTTGGATCTCAAGCTCCCTACCTTCTAAAAGGACTCTCTGTACCTTAATAAATTGGCTTAGGTTCTTTCAATTTGCAGGTCTCTTTCTTCCAAGGAAGGTTCAGACACCTTCCTAGAGAAGTCATGGAAACCAAGAAGTAGAATTGTTGGGAGGGGACACCATGATGAGGATCAATGACTGTGCCACAAGTATCATCATTTGCACTATGCCTTTGATATTCCAGATGCTGCTCCTGATCTTCATCTCCAATTTACAAAGGATAATCCACAGTGCTTTGCCCAACATCAACCTTACCACAGACCTGACTGTTAAGATTCAGGATAAAGTTCTTCTAGAGGGGAGAAGCAAAGGCTGGTACTACTTTTTTTTTTTTTTAGTGAGGCAATTGGGGTTAAGTGACTTGCCCAGGGTCACCCAGCTAGTAAGTGTTAAGTGTCTGAGGCCAGATTTGGACTCAGGTACTCCTGACTCCAGGGCCGGTGCTCTATCCACTGCGCCACCTAGCTGCCCCAGCCTGGTACTTCTGATCTTGGTTCCTTCAGGGACATTTTTCCCCCTTCTCCACTACTACCTACATCAAGCTTCTTTTATCCATCTTTGAAGATGGGATTAGTCAATATTGGTAAATAACTAGGTCATTTAAGTGGTGGAACATCCCCTAGAAAATTTTTACAACCTTTCCACTGTAAGATTTTTCCCCACCCTTTAGATTTAAGTGATTTAATCAGTATTTAGACTACAAATTGTGATTCAACATGTTGAGGTATTCTTTAGTAGCTTATGCAGATAATAACAGAGTAAGATAGATATTGGTCGAACTAATATACATGTCATATTGAAATCTGATTTTGGATAACTCAGAATCCATCATCTCAATCTCAATTCACCATCATCCAATTGTGTTTAGGTATCTATCAATCAGCTTAAAGATCATATACCAAAAATAGTAACTCCTGAACTAGAAAAGACCAATCACAGCTTAGAAGTCAGCTGATAGAAATGAATGAGTCCTCATGGTGCCATCAAAACATATTATCCAAGAGTTAGCAAGCTGGATGATGGCTCCCATGATTTGGACAAATCCAACTGCAAAGGGTCAGTAAGTTGGATGATGGACTTTGTACATCTATCACTTGGGTGATGTGCAATTGTGGGAGGAGTTTGTCTAAAAATAGTAGGGTATAAATACTTTACAGCCCTGCTGGGGTATAAAAGTAGCCAAGTGACACTACTTGGGGTCTTTGGATCCTAGACCTGAGACTAGCTTTATTGTGAGACAGGTACCCTCTCACAATAAACCTATTTTCTACAACTTGGAGACTTTGCTGTTTCTTCCCTTCATCAGACTTAGAAATTTTTGCAACACTACCGAGGGATGGGATATGGTAGAAGCAATATCTACAACTAATCAAGTTAGAACCCAAGACAAGGGGTTCTACTGATCAGTTATAAATTCATTATAAATGACCTAAAAAGACTAGAAGGTCTTTTCCCCATAGGCTAATTTTCCCTGAAAAAGGAATAAAATCATCCTTGAGGCTAAATTGGTTCAGGAGTCTAATAAATGCTTAAAGTATTGAAGTAGCTTCCCATTAGTCAAAGCCCACCTTGTTCAAGGTTGGAATTCCTCAAGCTTGATGAATTTCCTACTGCCATGCTAGTAAACATGCCCTTCTAATCACCATTATGACAAATGCAGAGGTAATGGGAGCTGTGATCAACTAAACTAATAATGTATCTTTGCTAAATACTCTTTCCATGCTAGCACTGAAGACACTTATTTCTGTTACATGTTATTTAATATTCAATTTCATTAAGAAACATTTAGTCTCATTAAGTTCCAATCCAAAGTCTTCAGATTGGAATGAGCCAGGACTAGTCCAGGACAATGCTGGAGGAGCAGTTAATTCCATAGGAATATTATCATAAATGGGTAATTGAACAAACAATATTACCATGGAATTTTCCAACATTATAGTGTGGGTGGATTATATTCTATTAATAGGGTTACAAAACAATGGTAAAAGACACAATTTTATATAGAATAGTAAATATTTAACAACCACCTCATGGGGCTAGTGGGGGGGGGGGGGAGCAATGGGGTAATTGTACCACATACTTTTAAGTTTAATCAGCATTATTTACATTTCCTCCATTATTTTCCTAAGTCTAGATGATCAACAAATTGATAAATGAAGCCCTGATTTGTTGCATTTGCCAATTTCTGAGGTATGAATGCTCACTGAAAATTTAACAACTGATTCTCATAAGCCAGTTAGAGTTGGCTCCATCACATCTCTAGACATGAGTGATATAGAAAGCAGTTGTGTCATATATAAAAATACCAAGTTCTGCATAGAAATCTTTTTTAGCTTGTGAAAGTTACTCTGACTTGTTTTCTGTTGGCATTCCTTTTTTTCCTGTGTGCAATAAGATGTGTCAATGTCAGTTTCTGGTTTTTAATCATTTATCACATATAAGATAGTTTATGAAACTCATTTGGCATTTAGAAAAAATTGTGTACCCAGAAAAAATTTTAAAAGGAAGTGCAGAATAAAACAGGAAGATATCAACTAAAAATAAAAACTGCAGTCACAGTCACTCACAAATCACCAAAAATTTGAGGTATGAATAAAGAATGAATACTGAAGAATTAAAATATAGACATAAACATTCTGCTCCAAACACTATTTTAACAAACCAAAAGAGTAACTGTTTGAAATATGCATACTTACATTCAGTAAAGAAAATACTTAGCATAGGCCAACAATTTTCAGCCCTCTCCAATTTACGCAGAACTCTGAATTCCCCTGTATATTTCACCCAGTTGAAAGCCTCTTCAATTGCCAAGATTTTCTGTTACAAATATAAGGAAATTTTAAAAATAAAGATCTCCAACATTTGATGAATCAGTTAATCCATTAAGTATTTGTTCTTGTTTTTGGTTTTTGTTTTTGCAAGGCAATGAGGGTTAAGTGACTTGCCCAGGGTCACACAGCGTGTATTATAAAATTTAAAATTTGCCATGTCAATTTGGGGGGGGGGGGAGGCAATTGGGGTTAAGTGACTTGCCCAGGGTCACACAGCCAGTAAGTGTCTGAGGCCAAATTTGAACCCAGGTCCTCCTGACTCCATGGCCAGTGCTCTATCCACTACGCCACCTAGCTGCTCCATGGCCATGTCAATTTTTTAAAAAATATTATATCTTGATTTGGAATTAAGCTGATTTAAACTAAAAAAAATAGGGGCAATTATACTTATGGTAACAACATTGGGTTGTTTTGAGGTTCAACCAAGATAGTTAAGTATTCTGCAAGCCTTAAAAGCTATATAAATGTTAGCTTTTTAGTACATGGCAAAAACTGGAAAGAAATTGGAAAAGGTGAATACCCATCAAACAGAAAATGAAAATTTATAGTATATGAATGCAATCTAATATTGCAATGCCATAACAAATTATGCATATGAGGGCTGACAAAAGAAGGCTTTCGTGAACTGAGATAAAGAAAACAAAATAAGGGAAAAAATAGATACAATGACTACAATATCATCATTAGAAATACTGAAGGACAATTCGATTAACACTGATTTCAGAGGAGAAATGATGAAATATACTTCTTTCCCTGAGGAAGAAGGAAGAGAAAGCAGAAAATGACATTATGGATACTGAATATTATATATTCTGACAGATGAGGGTGCTGTGATGCTAGTTTTTGTTTAACTGTGTTTCTTATTAGAAAGCCCTCTTTAAGGGCTTTGGAGAGGAAGAGGGTTATATTAGAAAATCACTGGGTTATAAAAAACAAAAGGCATCAATTAAATTAAAAGGTTAATTGTCATTACCATGGCATTGTTATACAAAGGAACTGTGGATGTTTTGTTTTGGTCTTTACTCTCTAAATAAATGCAGAAAGATCAAATGAGTTAGAGACTCAACAAAGTAACTCCTCAGAGGCGATGTGTTTTGAGTTATTCCTGATAACCAAGTTGGGAAAGTTCAGAGTTGGATATCAGGTAAGACTATAATAAATTCAAGTTGAGTAAACCAGGTGAAGGAATTAGGAAAGGAGGGGTGCAATTACTTTCACTAAGGTAGCAACACATGGATACTGTGGCTTTAAAGTCTCAAAAAGCACTTTATATCATTTGAACCTTACCACAGTCCTATAGGGTAAATACTACAGTCATTATCCCCATTTTATAGATGAAGAAACTAAAGTACCAAAAGGTTAAGTTAGTTGTCCACAGTGATGGAATATCAGGCCCTCTTGGCTTAGGGTCCAGTACTGCCCACTGCCCTCAATATCTGAGAAGAAAGGAATCAAGTTCAAACACCCATCACTTCTAAGATGGACCTGAATATCTGAAGGCAAAAGGATGCCGAGAACCTAGAGAGTATAAACCAAAAGAAACTGATGCTTCTCTAGCAATAGGAGAGGAGGGCCTTTTAAGTATCTGAAAGTATTATCAGCAAAGAATGTAAGGATTTTGGGGGGAAGGAATAAGCCAACTCCTGTAAGTATACTCAACAAAGATTTTTACTTATTTGACTTTTTATTTCATCATTTGCCAGAATTAAAGATTTCTTAGCTGCTTGTACATTTTGTTACATGCTGACTTACTAGTCATAAAAAAATCGATTGTAATTGTCAGTTTATGTCAAATAAAAACTACTAGCTATCCCATTTTTATCTGCTTAATGTTACTGAAAAGACAAACTTGACAGCATACATATACTTTGCTTGATGGAAAAAGCATTGTTGAAAACAGTATCATACTACTGAAGGTGAATGAGCCTATTCAAAGATTTGTTTTCTCATTCAATTACACCTTTCTGAAATGGGGAGAGTGATGTTTTTAATAAACCACGGTCCGTGGAGAGAATAGTACTACTATAATAAGAAAAGAGGAAGGTAAATGATATAATGTTTAACACTTACATTTTCTATCTTATAACCAATTCTCAATATACCACCAATAAAGAACTGATCATCCTGCAAAATAAAAAAAAAAATCAGAATCATAAGTGGCAGTTTTTTCATTTACTTCAATTTTATTTTTAAAGAAAAAAAAGTTTAACATTTTGTATTAAGCTAGTAATCTCATAAAGCCTTCAATGAATAGCATAATTATTGTAAGTCATGCAAATTACCCTCAAGAAACCACAAATTACAATTTAGAATTTGTCTTAGTTGTTTTAATGACAAAATCAGTCAGTTATAATAAAAAGCACTTTTTAAAATGAGTACTCTTTTTTTTTTTTTTGCTGGGCAATGAGGGTTAAGTGATTTGCCCAGGGTCACACAGCCAGTAAGTGTCAAATGTCCGAGGCTAGATTTGAACTCAGGTCCTCCTGAATCCAGGGCCAGTGCTCTATCCACACTGTGCCAACTAGCTGCCCCCAATGAGTATTCTTTTAATGAGTACTTTTCCTGAATCCCTCATTAAAATCACAGAAAACTATTTCCTGAGATTCACTATCTCCCGGATTTTTCTTAAGAATACCCTGGCTAATCTAAAATATTATAAAAGAAGGGGCAGCTAGGTGGCATAGTAGATAAAGCACTGGCCCTGGATTCAGGAGTACCTGAGTTCAAATCCGGCCTCGGACGCTTGACACTTACTGGCTGTGTGACCCTGGGCAAGTCACTTAACCCCCATTGCCCCGCAAAAAAAAAAAATTATAAATAATTATCAGAAGTTATTATGAGGCAGTATACCATAGAGACCTCCTAGATTTAAGAAAAAATTGAAAATGTATACAAGGCTTTAATTGTTTTTGTTCAGCTGTTTCAATCGTGTCCAACTCTTCATGACATCATTTGGGTTGGGTTGGGTTTTTTTCTGGCAAAGATACTGCTGTAGTTTGTCATTTCCTACCCCAGTTCATCTGGCAGATGAGGAAACTGAGGCAAATAGGTTAAGTGACTTGCCCAGGATCACAAAGCTAATAAAATGTCTGAGGCCACATTTGAACTCAAATATTAGTCTCCCTGAATCCAGCTGTGGCACTCTATCCAATGCACCACCTAGATGCACAGATTTTAATTATATTAATCTATACTGGTGATATCAAACTTGCCAGTATGGTATTGGCTTAGAAAACCACAAATTGGGAGCAGCTAGATGGCACAGTGGACAGAGCACCAGCCCTGGATTCAGGAGTACCTGAGTTCAAATCCAGCCTCAGACACTTAACACTTACTAGCTGTGTGACCCTGGGCAAGTCACTTAACCCCAACTGCCTCACCAAAAAAAAAAAAAAAAGACAAAAGAAAACCACAAATTGACATTATATATCTTGCATTGTATTTTTATTTACTTTCTTAAACATTTCCCAATTAAATTTTTTTTTTTTTTTTTAGTGAGGCAATTGGGGTTAAGTGACTTGCCCAAGGTCACACAGCTAGTAAGTGTTAAGTGTCTGAGGCCGGATTTGAACTCAGGTACTCCTGACTCCAGGGCCGGTGCTCTATCCACTGCGCCACCTAGCTGCCCCCCCAATTAAATTTTAATCTAGTTCAGTCTACAATCAGATGTTTTGACATCTCCAGTCTATACTAAAGAGGAAATTTATGAACAACCTGAGATAGAAAAAGAGATTTTTTTCCCCCAGATACTACATTATAACTTTTAGGAACAGACCCAGAAACACCCTTGTCATGAATGTTTATAGAAAAGATAATGGACAATGTTATTTTATATTCTTTGGTTCTCAATCCTCTAATTTCTCTCCCAAATACCTCAAACACTAAGCTTACAATCATGTGACAGCACTAATTCTCAAAATGACAGAAAAACAATTATATGTAAACTTTTAAAAGCCTGAAGGAAAGGGGCTGGATTTGATGACCTCTTGAAATGTCTTCTTGCACTGTGAGACTATGTTTGGTATTACTGAGAGGCCAATAGCCAATAATTATTAAATATATCCAAATACCCTTTTCATAACATTAATGTAATCACAGAATTTTGGAGCTAAAAGGGACCTTAAGCAAAACTTAATCCAACCCCTCATGTTATGAAATGATCAAACAAAAGCCCCAGAGAAGTGACATGCTGAACCTTCTCATGGACACAAATAACTCTAGGGGTAAATCTACTCCAAATTACATCACAAATGGAAGGAGTCTTAAATATGAAAGGAACAGGTACCCTGAGGAGAAAAATGACCAATCAATGAGCAATCACTAAGCAGCTGGGTGGCACAATGGATAGAGTGCTGGGTCTGGAATCAAGAAGACTCATTTTCATGAGTTCAAATATGGCTTCAGACACTTACTAGATGTGGGACTAATGAGCAAGTCACTTAACTCTGTCTCAGTTTCTTCACTTGTCAAATGAGCTGGAGAAGGAAATGGCAAAGTACTTTAATATCTCTCCCAAGAATATCCCAAATGGGGTAACAAAGAGCCAGATACGACTGAACAACAACAAAGTATTGTATTATGTCCCAGCCTATAAAAGAGGGTCCTACCCTAAAGTTAAGCTTATAATTTAGCCAAGAAAAAAAACAAATGTATAAATACAGGTGTATAGAAAATAGATGATTTTGAGGAAAAGGGACAAGCAGCTGGAACTATCATAAAAGGCTCTATGTTGAATACAGAACTTAAACTGAGCCTTGAAGGAAACTAGGGATTTATAGAGATGGAAATAAATGCATACAGGTATGGATAAAAGCCACTGTAAAGGCAGAGTACCAAGTGTAAAAAAAAATTGCAAGAACAATACTTTTACCAATAGTGTGCATGGAAAGGAGTAACTTGCAACAAGGTTGAAAAGACAGGAGGGCACCAGGTCATAATAGGCTTTAAATAACAGAGAAATTAATTTATATTTGACCCTCAAATTAACAGGGAATTAATGGCGTTTAATGAGTAGGGAAGTGACATGATCAAATCTCTGCTTCAGGAAATTATTTGCCAGTTGTTTGAAGGATGTATTAGAAATGGAAAATACTTGGGGCAGGAAAACTAATTAGGAGGTCATTGTAATAATAGTCCAGGTGGGAGATGATGAGGACCTGGTAGCTGTATGAAGGAAGTTAAGGGGACAGATGTAAGAGATATTGAAGAAGTAGAAACAAGAAGATTTGTCAGCTAATTGGATATACAGGGTGAGGAAGAGTAAGAAGTTAAGGATAATACTGAGGTTATAAATCTGAAAGACTGGAAGGATGGTAATGCTCTTAATACATTTGGTATAGGAGAGGAAACAGATAATGAGTTCTGTTTTGGATCTGAGACATGTTAAATTTTAGATGTCTCTAGGACATTAAGTTTTAAATGTTCAAAGGCAGTTGACGATATGGAATTTAATTATAAGAGGGAAAACAGGGGTGAAGACATAGCTCTAGAAATTATCAGCACAGAAATGATCATTAAACTCACATGTGACTATATGAGGTTATCACAAGAAAAAAGGGAGAATCCAGCACTCAGCCTTGGGGTACAGTCAAGATTGCGTGGGGGGTGTTGGAACTGATGACCCAACAAAAGAGAATGAGGAAGAGAAGGCAGACAAGCAATAGGAGCAGAGCCAAGATAGCAGTGCCATGAAAACTCAGAAAAGAGTGTCTAGAAGGAACAGTCAACAAGTGCTAATCACTTACTATATGCCAGGCACTGTAATAGAGGTTGAAGATATGAATACAATGAATGAAACAAGAGGTGAGGACCATGAAATAGCAGGTAAAGCAATTAAAAGATCCTTTGTGTAGATAAAGCAGCAGCCCTGGATTCAGGAGTACTTGAGTTCAAATCTGACCTCAGACACTTGACACTTACTAACTGTGTGACCCTGGGCAAGTCACTTAACCCTCATTGCTCTGAAAAATAAAATAAAATTTTTTAAAAGCTCCTGGGGTCAGCTAAGTGGCGCAGTGGATAAAGCACTGGTCCTGAATTCAGGAGGACCCGAGTTCAAATCTGACCTCAGACACTTGACACTTACTAGCTGTGTGATCCTGAGAAAGTCACTTAACCCTCATTGCCCCGCCAAAAAATAAATAAAATAAAGTAAAATAAAATAAAAAAAGATCCTGGGTACCTTTGGAGAAAACAGTTTCAGCTGGGTGATGAAGTAGGAAGATACACTGTAGAGGGTTTAGTAAAAGTGAGAAAAGGGGAAAGGGAAGTAAAAAAATGTAAATGGACTTTTCATGCCTATCTGAGAAGGGGAGGAGAAAGATTAAAACAACAGCTGACAGAATCCTGAATCCTGAGAAGTAGGGCCAGGACATACCACCTCCTTCCTCGTGGCTAGGCTTTCACCTTGTTCAAGATTCACAAACCGGGGCAGCTAGATGGCGCAGTGGATAGAGCACCGGCCCTGGATTCAGGAGTACCTGAGTTCAAATCCGGCCTCAGACACTTAACACTTACTAGCTGTGTGACCCTGGGCAAGTCACTTAACCCCAATTGCCTTACTAAAAAAAAAAAAAAAGATTCACAAACCTCAGGTCATTCTCTCTACTTTCTCAATGAGTTCAGTGCCTAACTCCCACCCTCATCCTAGGGAACTTCAATATACATACTGATGTTGATATCGCCTCAAATACTCTACCTGCTCCTAACTCCTCAATTTATTCAACTCCATAACTTACTCTTCCACTCCACTTCAGCTAAGATAGGGCTGGCTCCTTGTTCAAAAACTGCAAAATTCTTTTGTCTATTTAAAACTATAAATTAATTTAAATTTTAAAAAAATTATTCCAAAATAGTTTATCATTTTGTCTCTCGCTATGCTATGCTATCCATAATACTATCCATTGTGCTCTCCATCACCACTAACCCTTGCAATCTTAAATACTTTCCCAGACCATCACTTTAGCTCTGTTTCCACTTTCCTCTCTTCCCAATCTGAACACTTTGTTAAACAGGTTTCATTCTCCACTGGCCTTCATCCTTAGATCTCTTGTTCCCTTATCTTACTACACCTTGACCAACCCCAAATAGGATTTATTCCAATCACCTGTGTAGTTCACTCTTACTCACTCAATGCTGACTTGAACTGAAAATGACAATGAGTCACTAAGCATTTATTAAGTGGCAATTTTTCAGGTACTCTGTTAAACCCTGGAAATACAAAGGCAAAAACCTAGTCCCTGCTCTCAAAGAACTAGCTCACATTCAAATGAGGAAAGCTACACACAAATAACTATGTACAAACAAACTACATACACTATACATAGGAGGTGACCTCATGGAGAAGATAGTGGAATGGAGGAGGGACTGGGAAAAACCATGCAAGGAAGGTGGGACTTGAGTTGAGACTTGAAGAAATCCTGAGAAACCATAGAGAAAAACAAGCAGAGAGACAGAAGGGAGATCATTCCAGGAAGCCATCAGGAACAACCAGTAAAAAAGCACGGAGTGGGGGAAGCTAGATGGCACAGTGGATAGAGCACCGGCCCTGGAGTCAGGAGTACCTGAGTTCAAATCCGGCCTCAGACACTTAACACTTACTAGCTGTGTGACCCTGGGCAAGTCACTTAACCCCAATTGCCTCACTAAAAAAAAAAAAAAAAAAAAAAAAAGCACGGAGTCAAATGATGGACTGTCATATATGAAGAGCAGAGAAAAGGTCAATGTCACTGAACACTACAGTATGTGTGGAAGAATCAAGTGTTAAGAAGAAAAGTACAAAGGGGCCAAGTCATAAAGGGTTTTAAAGGCTAAACAAATGATATTTTATTTCATCTCAGAGGTATTAGGGAGCCACTGGAGTTTACTGAGTAGGCAGGTAACACTGATGATTAATTTGACATCTGAGTAGAGGATGGACTAAAGGGAGAAGAAACTTGAGACAGGAAGACCACAAAGAAAGCTAAATGCAATAGTCCTAGCATGAAGTGATGAAGGCCTGAACCAGAGTGGAAGCTGTGTCAGAAGAGAGAAGGGGAATATCCAAGAAATGTTGTGTAACGATTGGAATAACGCCACCTGCTGGATACTAACTGTAGAAGAGTTCTGCCCATGAAGCGAAGGTCTTTGAGGGCAAGACCAGGAGTCTTGTCTTTGGTATCAGGAAGTGACGCTGGCGCGGAGTCTCGGGCTCTTTCCTCTGGACTCTGGTGGAGAGTGGAGCTAGAAATGTGCTCTCCCTTTAATAGATAGGAATCTAGGCCTTTTTCTCTCTCTTTACCAAATTCTTATTCTCCTTAATAAATGCTTAAAAGTCTAACTCTTGCTAAAGCTCATAATTGATTGGCGACCACTCATTAGATATTTTAGACAGTTTAGCTAGAATTTTAACCCTTAACAGATGGCTGACCACGAAGAGGAAAGCTGAACCTCACTTCTGATCTTCCGGTTGGGTAAGAAATTTCCCCTACCCTTTAAACTGCTAAGTACTGGCGCACTGGCTGTGTTTTCCCTTTAAATTTTTTCGAATGGACCTTTTAAACTCCCTAATTACCCAATTTTTTATTTTAGTCTGTTTAACCAGACAAATGGGAGATAAGATCATGTTAATGCTTTGTTTTTGTGGATTTTCTATTTTTCTTTTTATTTTTGTTAAAAGAGCCAGCAACTTACTCACACAAGGAAATATCTCTCCCTCTCCCAACCATGCTTTTTCAGAGAAACCTGAAGAGATTCCGGCAGCTTTTCCCAGTTCTAACAGTAATTGTTGCTTTAATTTTGCATGCCTGGAGGCAATGACCCACCCTCTAGAAGCTTTTAATCCCCTAGCACCTGGAGGCAAAGTGGGGGAAGAGGAATCCAGGCCTGAGTTCAAAATCAAGTCTGATTCAAATTGTGCTGGTCCCTCCCCTCCTCTCCAGACCCCACCCTCTACTCCTCCCATGGCTAAGCCCATTGCTTCCCCTGCCTGGGAAGTCCAGAGATCTAATGCTCATGCGCAACTTTCTCTAACTACATTTGCAGCTTCAGGCTCAGCCCTTCCCCAGCCTGGCTGTGCTTCTGAGACAACTTTAGAAAACCCTTTAAATTCCAGATATGCTCGTTTTGTTCATAATTTTGCTAACCTACTTTTGTCTTTAATTAGTAATCTTATAAAGCATTTGTATGGTGAAAAGACTGACAGACAATATAGAGGGGTTAAAGAAGAAAAACTTAAGCTGAATAAGAATGACAATCATCAACATAGTTCAAGACTCTGCTTCTTTTGCCATGGAAGGATATATATTTTACAGAAATGTAGAAGTAAGCAGCAAGGTATTGATATGAGTATTGGGGATTTTAGATATCGGAATCAAAAGTGTTCTGAATTCACTCAGAGTAATTGTATCAGTTCAGAGGTTACATAGGATTTCTATGCTATTACATCTACATTTTGAAATTAATGGTAATGGGTTTATTTTCATAGAGATTTTCATGCTTTTGAGATTGTGTCTTATACTTAGTTTTTAAAACAAGGAGAATATTTGTAAAAGCTTTTTATAGTCATGTGATCAAGTTTATATTTTATAATACTCTTATTAATATTAAGTTCACATTCATTTAGTCCTAGTTTGAATTTCATTGTTTTTTATTGTTCCATGTGTATTTTCTTCTATTCGTTTATCTATCTAATTTTAAAAAATTGCAAGATGGTTTTGATTTCATAATACAATGTTAATTCTAGGAGTATTGTGGTCCCATATTCTGAGTTGTTTGTTTTTGTTTTTCTCAACTGATTATTTGATCAAACTCTTTAAAGCATTTCCTTGGCAAATTGGTTGCCATGGCAAGTGTAAATTGATTCTAGAAGTATTATTTTTGATAAGCATATTCCAAAAAAAAAAAAAAAAAAAAGAGGGGAACATTTGTAAAAGTTTTCTTTTTTTAAAAAAAGTTTTCTTTGAGATTCTGTTGTGCTTTAACTTGTATTTAAATATGTTCAGATTTTTCAAAAAAGTAATTGTATACTAAGTTAAAAAAAAAGGGGTATTATTTGAAATTGTTGCATAATTATATATTGTGTTCTGAGTCAAGATGTATTCACATTTTTTGCAATCATTTATTATCCTCAATTTTTAAATCCATATGAGACTTGGATTATGGGAACTTATCATTTAAGACATTAATTGCCTTTATTCTGAGTTATCAGATGCCAGTTGGCCAAGATGCCATCCAATCACAAGAGGAATACATGCAAGAGCAGACACTGAACTGTCACATGAGGGGAGACATACATGAAGTCAAGGTATGGCCGAGGGAACGGCTTTTGACAAATGTTGAGGTTGGATTCTCTTGGTTTAATATTTTATTCTCTTTTTCCCCACAATATTGTACAGATGGCTGGAAGTATTGATCCCACCCATCTCACTTCTACACCTGGCTTCTATGCTCCCTCCTATATGCCTGATGCCATGGACCATTTCAATCCCATGCATCTGATTAAGTCTGACTCAGTTTCCTCCAATATGTTCGGTGGCATGGACATATATTCCATCCACCTATTTTAAGCCTGGCATACTGCATGGGCAGTATATATTGCTCAAGTGTAGGAATGCTCATATCTCATCATTTCTCTGTTCTTTTATGGTAACCCCCATAATTATCTCAGGTGTCATGATAAATACACTGTTGAATTTGGCCTTGACATCTGTTACCAATTATATAAGATTTTAAAATTTCTCATAATGGCATGAGGATAATTAGGCAGATGATGCAAAAAGTGATGAAACAAAGACAAAAATTATTTTTAATAATTAATATCGCAGCAATTGTCTTCTCAATTACCCTCCATAAGGGGGGGACTATAGTAATATTATAATTTTAAAGAATGGTTCAATTTTTGTTTTATTATATGTTTCATGTGTAACAACTAAGATTATGAATTCCCTTAGACATGTTTTTGAGAACTTTCATTGTTTGATTTGATTATTGACAAAGCTATTTTAAAGTTGTGTTAAGCTCAATTTTGTAGGAAATTTTCCTGGCTGATTACCAGCATCCACACATCAACCCCTGAAAAGACTTCCATTCCACGACTACACCTAGAGGACATCTGAGAAAAGACTTTCAGAGACTTTAAATGAACAGTTTTGATTTGTTGTTTTTGTTGTTTTTTTTTTTCTCTTTCTGTTATAATATACACCATCTGTAACATGTATTCTCTGCAGAGGCCCTCCCTTTGCAAGACTAATGTCAAAGCGTCGGTTCATGAGGACAAAAAAAAAAATCGCCCCTCTGGACAAAACTTTCCTCTCTTCCTTTTCTATATTGTTGTTCACATATTATTAGTTATCAATAGTTATTATATTCTTTTTACTGTTCCGTCAAGGAAACATTTTGTTTCTTGAGGAACAACAGGGGGGACTGTAACGATTGGAATAACGCCACCTGCTGGATACTAACTGTAGAAGAGTTCTGCCCATGAAGCGAAGGTCTTTGAGGGCAAGACCAGGAGTCTTGTCTTTGGTATCAGGAAGTGACGCGGACTAGTGGGAGGAGGAAGGAAGAGACTGGCGCGGAGTCTCGGGCTCTTTCCTCTGGACTCTGGTGGAGAGTGGAGCTAGAAATGTGCTCTCCCTTTAATAGATAGGAATCTAGGCCTTTCTCTCTCTTTACCAAATTCTTATTCTCCTTAATAAATGCTTAAAAGTCTAACTCTTGCTAAAGCTTATAATTGATTGGCGACCACTCATTAGATATTTTAGACAGTTTAGCTAGAATTTTAACCCTTAACAGTTGCAAAAGGAAAATCAACAGGACTTTGCAATAGACTGTATGGGGAGGGGCAGTGTCATGGTAGGAGGTGAAAGATAGTCAAGGATGACACCTAGGTTGTAATCCTGGGAGACCAGGACATCAGGGTTGTTTTCAATAAGAATAGGGAAGTTTGGAAAAAAGGAGGAAAGATAATAATAAGTTCAAAATATCTATGCGACAACCAGTTTGGGATATCTAAGAGACAAACAACTGCAAACAACTATGTACAAACAGCTATATACAGTATTAATAGGGAAAAAATTAACAGAAGGAAGGCACTAAAGTAAGAGGCATTGGGAGAGTCTTTCTGTAGAAAGTGGGATTTTAGTTGGCACTTGAAGGAAGCCAAGGAAACTAAGAGGTAGAAGAGGAGGAAGGGGAACATTCCAGGCATGGAAGACAGCCTGTGAAAATGTTCAGAACCACAACTGGGAATGTCTTGTTCAGGGAATAGCAAGGCCTCACTGGGTGGAAGAATACATTAGTGGGAAGGGGAGGGCTGTAAGGTGTAAGGAATATTGGAAGGGTGAAGTGTTTCGGGAAACCAGGTTATCTTAGGCCTTTGAATGCTAAACAGAGAAATTTATATTTGATCCTGGAGGTGATAGGGAGCCACTGGAGTTTATTAAGTAGTGGGCTAACATCATCACTTTGGCAACTGAATGGAGGATAGACTGGAATGAAGAGAATCTTATGACAGGCAAACCAGCTGGAAATCCACTGCAATAATCCAGGTATGAAGCAATGAGGCCTTGAACAAGGGTAGTAGAAAGAAGGGAATGTATTCCAAAAATGTTGCAAAGGTGAAATCCACAAGCCATGGCAAAAGACTGAATATGGAGGGTAAGAGGTAGTAAGGAGTCAAGATAACATGTAGACTGCCAGTGTGGGAGAATTATGATTACTTGACAGTGACAGAAAAGTTTGGAAGGGGAAGGGGCTTGAGAAAAAAGACAAGTTCAGTTTGGGACGTGTTGCATTTAAATGTCTAGTGGGCATACAATTCAAGAAGTAAGCAGATGGAGATGTGAAACTGAAGTCAACAAAAAAGGTTAGAGTTATATAAGAACCTTGGCCATAGAGATAATAATTTAATCCCATAGGAGCTGATGAGATCACCAATGAAATAGTATAGAAGAAGAATAGAAGAGGATCCAGGACAAAGCCCTGTGGGACACATACAGTTAGAGGGCAAGAGCAGGATGAAGATCCTGCAAAGGAGGTTGAGAAGGAAAAGTTAGGATAACCAGGAGAGAGGAGAATCCTGAAAACCCAGAGAGAATGGAATATCAAGGAAAAGAGGGTGATGGACAGTGTCAAAGGCCACGGTGTCAAGAAAGATGAGAATTAAGAAAGGGTCAGTAGATTTGGCAATTAGTATGAGAGCATTAATAACTTTGGAGAGAGCAATTTTGGTCAAATACAGTCAGAAGCCAGACAGTAGACATTAAAAAGAGAGAGGAGAGGAAGTGGAGGCACTTATTATAGATGGTCTTCTTAAAGAGTTTAGCCACAAAAAGTAGAAGAGATATGGGACTGCACTAAGGATGGAAGGTTCAAGTGAGAGTTTTTGAGGATGAGTGAACACAGTTATATCTGTAGGTAGCAGGAAAAGTTACTATACAAAGAGATATTGAAGTAAGAAAGTGGAGATTATAGAGGGAAATATGGAAAATATGGGATGGAATGGGATTACTTGTGCATATTACATGATTTACCTTGGCAAGGAGAAGAACTACCTCTTCTTAAGATACAGGGATGAAGGAAAAGATAGTGGCAGAAGACATCAGTCATATGAAATGAGGGGAGGGGAGAGAATAAGTAGCTTTCAGTGTGTGGCCACAATTTTTTCAGTAAAATATAAAGCAAGATTTTCAACTAAGAGGGTGGCGGAGGGGAAGCCATGGGAAGTTTGAGGAGAGATGAAAAGATTTAGAAAAGACAATAAGGCTCTTAAAATTAGGGAAATGAGGGGCGGCTACGTGGTGCAGTGGATAAAGCATCAGCCCTGGATTCAGGAGTACCTGAGTTCAAATCTGGCCTCAGACACTTGACACTTACTAGCTGTGTGACCCTGGGCAAGTCACTTAACCCCCATTGCCCCTCAAAAAAAAAATAGGGAAATGTAAAAGGATTGTGTTATGCAGTGAAAGCTCAGTTGGGATTATATAACAAATTTATAGACCCAGTTATCAGGGTTGCAGTTTCATGATTTTTTACAGCTTTTTTCAGCAGTGTAAGATTAAGAGCAAAGGCAGCAGGTGGTGGGAGTACTCCAAAGTTGAGACTGGCAAGGTATATTTGACAAGCAGTCAAAGGGACAAGGGATTTGAGTGTAGATGACAATACAGAATTGATGTGGCTCACCAAGTGGTCAATATAAAGAAGGAAAGAAAGAGTGCAGTGCAAAGGGGATGGCTTGGAAAAGAGCTGTGGGGTGGAAGGATTTTGTAGGTCATGGTTAGGATAAAGAATGAATTTAGGCGTTATAAGGAAAGATAAAAAACTGCAATGAGTTAAAGGAATTTCAAAGTTCAAGAACATGGTAGTGGAATATTTGTGGTTGATGACAATGTATGGTGGAGTGGAGAGAATGATCATGGAAAGTGAAAAGACTGAGGAACTGGGAAGTTAGGGTGTGTGAGTGAGTATCAACATGTTAATGGAAATCCTCTAATATTAGGGCAGGAATCAGGGAGGAGAGAAAAACTGTGAGCCAGGAACCAAAGTCATTGAGGAAAGGAAGTCATGAAACCATGCTAACTGGGTACATTAAAAATTTATGCTACCTAATTTCAACAGGCCATGTTTCTCTAATAAAGCCCTCATTCCTCAAATATATAAAGAATTGCGTCAAATCTCTAAGAATATGAGCCATTCCCCAATTGATAAATGGTCAAAGGCTATGAACAAGCAGTTTTCAGAAGAAATCAAAGCTATATACTCATATAAAAAAAAATGTTCTAAATCACTACTGATTGAACAAATCCAAATTAAAATAACTTTGAGATACCATGTCACACCTATCAGATTGGCTAATATGAAAAAAAAGGGAAAACGATAAATTTTAGAGAAGATGTGGGAAAACTGGAACACTAATGCACTGTTGGTGGAGCTATAAACTGATCTATCTATTCTGAAGAGCAATTTGGAACTATGTCCAAAAGGCTATAAAACTGCATGCCTCTGATCCAGCAACAGCACTACAAGTTCTGTATCTTAAAGAGATCCAAAAAAAGAAGAAAGGGGGGGGGGGAACTACTTCTACAAAAATATTTATAGCATCTCTAAGTGGTAGCAAAGAATTGGAAATTGAGGGAATGTTCATCAACTGGGAAATGGCTGAACAAGCTGTGGTATATGATTGTAATGGAATACTCTTGTGCTATAAGAAATGATGAGCAGGATGCGTTCAGAAAAATTTGGAAAGACTTACATGAACTGATGCAAAGTGAAATGAGCAGAAGCGGAACACTGTACACAGTAAAGGCAATGCTGTATGATGATCAGCTATGAATGACTTTGCATTATAATGATCTAAGACAATTTCTTCAGACTCATGATGAAAAATGCTATCTACTTCCAGAGAAAGAAATGATGGAGTCTGAATATAGATCAAAGTACACTTTTTAAACTTTATTTTTCTTGTTTGGTTTTCTTTTTTGGTCTGTGTTTTCTTTCACAACATGATTAAAAGGGAAAACTGTTTTGCATGGCTGTAATGTATAACCTGTATCAAATTGCTTGCCTTCTCAATGAGGGGGGAAGGGGAAAGAGGGAAAGAATTTGAATGCAAATTTTTTTTAAATTAAGGTTATTTTTTACATGTAATTGGAAAGAAAATTGGGAAAATAAAATAAAATCTCAATTTCTATAGGAAGTCATTCCCAAACCCTGAATTCTAGTTTTTATTATTTCCAATTTATCTTATATATAGTCTGTCCATGGCTGTTTGCATGTTGTCTCCTCTATTAAACTATGATCTCCTTGAGGGCAGCAGGGGCAGTCTTTTCACTTTCTTTGTATCACCAGTGCTTAACATAGTGCCTGGCACATAACAGACACTTAATAAATGCTTACTGACTGACTTGTCTAACCACTCCTTCTCAATCCACTTTGCTGGATCATTATTCATATCATATCCCTTAACTGATATAGTCAAGCTGTCCTGGCCTCCTTTCTCTCTACATTCTCATCTCGTGATCTTATCAACTCCCATGGGTTGAATTCTCTTTATGAAGGTGATTCGTAGCCCTCATCTCTCTCCTAATTTTCAATACTGCATCACAAGCTGCCTGTTAAGACATTTCAAACTGTAATGTCCCATAGGACATCAAAGTCAACATGTCCAAAACTGAACTCATTATCTTTCCCTCCAAACCAACTTCCAAACTTCCCTTTTACTATCATGGGCACCACCATCTCCCAGTCACCCAGCTCTGAACCAGTATCATCTTTAACTCCTCCCTTTCAGTCAGTCAATCTACATAGCCAATTATCTGGCAAATCTTGTTATTTCTTCTGTAACATTTCTCATATGTGTTCCCTTCTTTCCAGAGATAGCTGCCATTCTAGGTGAGATTCTTATTATCTCTAGCTTGGACTATTCCAATAGCCTAATTAATATCCCTGTCTCTAATTTCTCCCCACTCCAGTTCACCCTCCAAATATCTGCCATAGTAACTTTCTCTAAAATATGTCTAATATATCACCCACTCTGTTCAATAAACTCCAGCTGCTCTCTATTATCTCTAGGATCTAATATTAAGTAGCATTTTAAGCTCTTCTTACATATTATTTCTTCTTATTCACAGACACCTCTGGGCCCCACCTCCCCATTTTACTATCCAGCCACATTGATCTACTTGCTGTTGCTCACACACAACAATACTCCATCTGCCATCTTCATGCTTTTGTACTGGATGTCCTCCTTTCTTTGAATGCTCTCCCCCTCCTTATTGCCATGTCTTAGAATCTCTGACTTCCTGCAAGACTTGGCTCAAGTGGAATTGTTTGCAAAAAGCCTTTCTGTACATGCCCAGTTTCTAGTACCCAATCCTCTAAGGTGGGTGATTTTATATCTACTCTGTATATATAACATATATGCTTATTTATATACATGCTGTCCCCATTACAATCAGCTCCTTGAAGAACTGTTTTTGCTTTTTTTTTTTTTTGTATTACTAGTAGTTAGCACAGGTCTGGCTAACTGATGATAAACAACTGAAATTATTATACTGATGTACACTGATGTGACTGTCAGAGACATACTAAATTGTAAAGACCTAGTTCTAACAAAATATATCAAGTTATGAATCCTTGCAATGGATCCCCAAATGCCACTTACCACAACTTTCTTTGCCAAATCCACAATGTCTTCCAGCAATTCAATATGCTGCAGTCTCTTCAAACTTAATTCACAAGTACTAGCGCTGCTTAAATAAAAAGTTGTATTAGAAATGGGTAAGATTTTATATTGCCTGATTCTGAACATTGGTATTAAAATTCAACTGTATGTAATAAGAGTTGACATTTATATAGCATTTTAAGGTTTACAAAGTGATTCATAGACTTTATCTCATTTGATCCTCTGAGCAAACTCTGACCAACTGAGCAAACTATTAACCCTCTTCTGCATTCTCCATACTACTGATGATTATTTAAAATAATAATCCACAAGCTTATCTTTTCATGACTGAGAAATTTTAAGTTTCAAAAAAAAAAATTAGAGCTACCGATTAGGAACAACCTTAAAGATATGAACAGTTTATATCTAAAGACTAAAGTAGAGGAATGATATGAAATAACCAAATGCAATCCTTCTATCATACTTAGCATTGGTAAGATTTTTATTATGAAGGCAGTCTTGGTCTTCTTTTAAGAGTTATATGGGCCAAGACGATCCCAAGGAACTAATGAGGAAGCTTACTATGCACCCCCATAGAAAGAACTGATAAAAAGAACATTTGTGGATTGTACATATATAACCTGGTTGTGATCTTGTGGAGGTGGGAGGAAAGGGAGAGAGGGAGAAAAATCTGGAACTCTAAATCTTATGAAAATGAATGTTGAAAATTACCCTTACATGTAACTGGTAAAAATAAAATAAATGTTTGTTGCTAAAAAAAAAAAAAGAGTTATATGGGGGGCAGCTAGGTGGTGCAGTGGATAAAGCACCGTTCCTGGATTCATGAGGACCTGAGTTCAAATCTGACCTCAAACACTTGACACTTACTAGCTGTGTGACCCTGGGCAAGTCACTTAACCCTCATTGCCCCCCCCCCCCAAAAAAAAGAGAGACAGAGATTACTGTCAAGACTATATATGGGTAACAAAAATGATTAAAAGAATGGAGGTAGAGGGAAAGTTAGGTGGCACAGTGGATAAAGCACTGGCCCTGGATTGAGGAGGACCTGAGTTCAAATCTGGCCTCAGACACTTGACACTTACTAGCTGTGTGACCCTGGGCAAGTCACTTAACCCTCATTGCCCCACCAAAAAATTAAAAAAAAAAAAAAAGAATGGAGGTAGAACTGATAAATCATCACTGCATTCAAGTATGTGAAAGATTAAGAAAAACAGGATGCTAAACGGTTGTTAGAAACGACTTTTAAAAAGAATAAATTAAATAGAATTAAGGTACAATAAGTATTTTAATCATAAAAGAATAAATACAAGCCTGTGAGGGTGATTAAGTAATATAGGAATGGGTTACATAATCTCTGTACTTACTTTTATTTAGATATTTTAATATATTTTGTTTAATATGTTTAAATATAAACATTTAAATTTATTTAGCTACTTATATGTAGCAGATATCTAACTGGAACTTGTATATTTAGGACTGGAAATAAGTATATGAACTAAATTCTCTCAAGCTTTTTTCTCCTTTTAGGACTCATTTTTCAGGAAAACAACATTTTCTCAAAATTAAAATAAATCAACAAAACTACATGAATAACACATGACTTGCTTACCTGATATCTATACAAGGATGTAATTGAGATACCACAGGATTCTGTTCACGTTGAAAAAGAAGCGGCCAGAAGATGTATATTTTAATGACATCACAGTAATCTCGAAGGACATGAAGTGGCTTACTACACCAGATTTTGCAGATATCCAGTTCTTTATTAAAAAAATATTAAAATTAATATTGCTAGGCTTTTTGTGTAGAAAAACGTAGGCCATAAGAACTAAAAACATAGATTAGAAAGTGACAGGAAATCAGTCAAAGTGAAAATATATCTCCATCACTGTACATGAGCTAGAAGTACTCATTGTTCAAGATTTTTTGGCAAGTTATTTTAAAAAATAACTTGAGATATTAAATGCAAAATAATTATGACACCACACATGAATGTGGATAGATTTTATTAATTCTCTTATAATACCATCAGTGAAAAGAAAGCAAAGGTTCAAGTGCTAAATTACTCACCTAAATTCGCCTTAACTTGTGAATATTTTCTGGGATATGCACCACCCTGAAAAAAAGAAAATGTTTTGTTGCTCTTTGGTAAAACATAGTAGTATTATTCAATAGACCAGTAAACTATAAATTAGCTACACAAATGAACCTCTGGGTTAGGATACTTCTTTCAATCTACCAGTCACCAGATTCTTTTCCAGTAGCTACCATGCTTCCTTCTACAATTTTCAATTACCCACTTTTGGTAAAAAATACAGTTATGACCTATCATGTAAATGGGTTACAACTCAAATCCATTTCTGTCTCTACTCTGATTATATAAATATCTTAATTTTTAATCTATCACATCAGTCTTCTGAGAAATAAAAATGCAATGAAGTTAACTATGGCCAACATAGCACAATTCTTGTCCTATTTTTCAATTTTTATGACACTATTAAAATTTGTTTTTATTCTGAACTTAAAACACCAAAAAATAGAGACTTCCATGTAAACAGAACAGAAAAGTACTTCTATTACAAATCCATGGAGCACCATTTCAAACATTTGCTATTCTATAGTATATAGAAAATAAGTATATAATATATAGCAAATTCCTCACATTACTTTCAAAACTGTCCTTGATTTTTCTTCCTTTTTAACTTCCTTCTGTTCTCTACTATGCATTAAGAAATTTCAATGACCATTTTTTGGTATCACTATTGCTAATCTTCTCTCCACACCACCCCCATGTCCCCAATTAAAAACCAAGACACAAAAAACAAAACCCTTATAATAAATAATATAAATCTACACTGTGGACGCATCCAAAAATATGTCATTCTGCACAAATGCTTCACAATAGGTTCTCTAGAGATATGGTTGGTGATTTCATGAATCCAAATTTTTAAATCTTTCAAAATCATTTTTATGAACAATATTGTTGTCATTATATAAACCCTTCTAGTTCAGTTCACTTCATTCTGTATTCAGGATTCTCTGCAATTGTTTCTTTAACCACTTCTTATGGCACAATAATATTTCATTAAATTCACATACACAATTTGTTCAGCCATTCTCCAATTGCTGGGTACCCCATCAGATCCAAATTCTTTGGGGGGGGGGCTGTGTGTGTGTGTGTGTGTGTGTGTGTGTGTGTGTGTTTAATTCAAGAAGTCTGTTTTACTTGCAGCTCTTTCTTTTCTTTTGATTTCACTTTTCTTTTCTCTCTTTAAACTCTTAGAACAGAGCCAATCCATCACTAGGATCTCTGTTTTTCTTATTTTACTTCTTCTGTAGCTTATGAAGAAATTAAGGCTTTAAGGAAAGAGACGTTTGTTGCTTCTCCTACCATCAGAAGGTTAGTACCATGTAATCATACAACCCCTTGCAACTGCTCCAATATTTACTTTTCTAAGTTTCTCTAGACACAAATTTATATTTCAAAGTTCCTACTCAGCTCTGGTCTTTTCATCAGAAATGCTTGGAACCAAGTCTTCCATTTAAGGAGTCATCAAATTATGTCAAAACCTTTTTGTATGCCTAGTGAGCTAAGAACAGTTTTTATATTTTTAAATAGTTTTACTATAACACAGCCATGCTCATTCAATTATATATTGTCTATGAATGCTATCAAGCTACACCAGAGTTGAATAGTTGTAACAGAGATCCTATGTGGCACTCTCATTGCTTTTCACAGGGACTCAACTCGCAACAAATTGCTGTGATGCAGTTATAATTTGACATTGTTTTAAGTGTCACCTGCATTACTTCATTACGAGGTGTAACAATTGGAATGATGCCACCTGCTGGAGACTTACTGTAGGAAAGCTCCACCATGAGAAGGTGCCTGAGGGCAAGACATGTGGCTTTTCTTTGGCGTCAGGAAGTGACATTTGCTTGTGGGAGGAAGAGGGGGTGAGGCTGGTGCTCCAGCTCTCTTTCCCCAGGACTCTCATGGAGAGCGGGGCAGAACTGTAGCTCCCCAAGATAGATAGCTGAATTTAGGCCTCTTTCTCTTTCTCTTCACCAAATTCTTATTCTCCTTAATAAATGCTTAAAAGTCTAACTCTTGCTAAAGCTTATAATTTATTGGCAACCACTCATTAGATATTTTAGACAGACTAGCTAGAATTTTAGCCCCCTACATAGGGTATACCTATTATGTCAAAACAAGAAAAAAGAAAACTTTGATTACAATCTTTTGAGCTCAGGGCCAAGAAAAACCACCCTCAACCACTATAATCAAACACTAATTGGCTTTGAAAATTATTTTTTGCTGCAGACTTCATAACATTTCTTAATGAATCCAACCTAAAATTACAAGGTAAAAAGAGTACTTATACACAAAACTTATATTCAAGTCAATTTAATAACAATGTTATTTAAATCACAAGTAGTGACAAGTTGCTTCATACACTTCCCCTACTGTCAAAAATTAAGACACAAGATCTGCTTTCCCATACAAATTTGTAGTGAATATATTTCCTGAGCTCAAACTACAGTTCCAGCTGCTTTTTTTTTTTTTGGAACTTGATACAAGTATAAAAGAAATGAAAAGACTATTGGGGGGGGGGGGCAGCTATGTGGCACAGTGGATAAAGCACCGGCCCTGGATTCAGGAGGACCTGAGTTCAAATCCAGCCTCAGACACTTGACATTAGCTGTGTGACCCTGGACAAGTCACTTAACCCTCATTGCCATGCAAAAACAAACAAAAAACAAAAACCTATGTCTATTTAAATGTATAACTGAAGAACTTTTACCAACCTTCACCTGGAAGTGATTAATCTACAATGTAATGACTTTCAAGAACCTAATAGTATTATATAAATGTCTTCCAAGGGACAAATATGTTAACTATTACATGCCCACAGACTGATATCCGTATTTGCCAGTACCTATCTATGTGAAAAGACATTTTCAAAGATGAAATACATAAAATATCATTTTAGATCAGCATTAACAGACGAACATCTACAAGGGATTCTGATGACAAGGAATAATAACTCTGAATACCAATTAAGTGAAATGTCATAACCCCTCAAAAAGAATTCCACTCTTCTCATTAGTAGACCTGTATTACAAAACAAACGGTACACATACTATTATATTTTGAATTTTATAATTTTTTTTTTTGTAAATTTGTTTTCTTGTTATATAAGTATCTATGGAATACTCTCAATTTTGCCTACTGGCCCACAAAGCCAACAGTATTTACTATCTGGTCCTTTACAGAAAAACTTTGCCAAGCTCAGATCTAATCCACTAAAGCGCCATTTTCCCCCAGTAGGATTATACTCAGTTTTGCCAGCTAAGTTATTTGTGGTGTAAGCCTAGATTTTTAGGTATCTCTAGAGCTACAATAATTTTTTAGTATTAGTTTTTTTTGTTTGTTTGTTTGTTTTTAGTGAGGCAATTGGGGTTAAGTGACTTGCCTAGAGTCACACAGCTAGTAAGTATTAAGTGTCTGAGGCCAGATTTGAACTCAGGTACTCCTGACTCCAGGGCCGGTGCTCTATCCACTGCGCCATCTAGCTGCCCCTAGTATTAGTTTTATATTAGCTTTTTGGAGTTACTTATCACTCCAGTTTTAGTTCCTGAATTTGACCTTTGTGACAGGACCAGGGTTTTCCCCTTGCTGCATTGTTGGGTGGGCTCATTGACCATTCTAGGTCTCATCCTTGCTCCCTTCAGTTATGTGCTTATATCTATCTACTTTCCAAGTCTAGGGCTATCCCTCTGACCCCAAATATTTGATATTCGGAGCACTGAACCTGCAGGGCCCTCTATTGCTCCTCAGGACAGAATGCTATGGACCTTGAAGCCCATCCTAGGATGTTCTTGGGGGTACCACTGCTCTCCCTGCTTCTAGACCAAGCGTCATACAAGCTACATGTGTCTATGGTCAGGTTCTGGTTATTCTGGGAGGCTACTAGCTTGTTTGCCTTTTCTGGCATTGCTGGTGTCCCTTATTCCTATTGCCCATGAGCTTCTGGCTGCATATACACACATGTATGTATGCATATTAGAGACTACATGTGTATATGCATTATGTATGTGAATTTGTGTATGTATGTGTATATATATGAGAATATATGAGAGAAAATATATGTGTGTGTATATATATATTAGAGAAGGTCAAACATCCATCTTAGCTGGAATCCTGTTTCATTTTATACATACATACACACACACGAGGAATATGTATGTATATATATTAGAGAAGGTCAAGCATCCATCTTTAGCTGGAAGGCCCCATTTCATTTTGGGGGGGAACACGGGGCAATGAGGGTTAAGTAAATTGCCCAGGGTCACACAGCTAGTAAGTATCAAGTGTCTGAGGCCAGATTTGAACTCAGGTCCTCCTGAATCCAGGGCTGGTGCTTTACCCACTGTGCCACCTAGCTGCCCCCTCATTTTTTTATAATGTACACACACATATGCATGTACATGTGTAATGAAACAGGGGATCCCAGCTAAGATGGATGTCTGACCCTCTCTAATATATACACATATATATTCTCTAATATATATGTGTATATATTTATATTTACATACATATGCACACACATATAAACAAAGATCTATTTCATAGTCATTGCTCTTCTACCGAAATTCTACTCTGCTGTTTCACTGTGGCATAGAAGTGGTCTAGGGTTTTCAAAGCTAAGGCTAATACAGTATAAACTCTGGCTTCCCACCAACCCAAAGATATCTGTAGTCTGAGATTTAGCCTAAGTTTGGAGAAGCTTAATACCAGGTTTTTAGCTAAAAAATGAATAGAAAGCTCTATCACCTTCCAGAGATCATCCAAAATAAATCACAGAGCTTCACTATGAACTGGAGAATAAAGTATCCATCCACAAAGAGAGAAAAAAATATCACAGCTCCTTTAAGTACTCAAGTAAACCTTCAGAGATCTAAATTCCATACTGAAGAAACGCCTCTAGGAGCTCTTATGTTTCTGCAATAGCAGAATGCAGCAGTAGCAGAATGCAAGTACACAAGAAGGGATTATTGGAATTATTGCTTGACTACAGCTACCCATAAATATTATGAATAAAACTCAAGTACCATCCAATCAACAAGAATTTATTAAGGGCCTGTGATGTGACAAGCTTGTCACTTAAGATACAAAGATAAAAATGACAAAGGTCTGCCAGCAAGTAACTTACAATTCTATCAAGGGATATAAGATGTATATATAAGTATACAGAAAATAAAGTATAGGGTGAGGGGGGCACTAACAGCTGGAGATGATAAGGAAAAGCAGCTAGGAAGTAGTACATGTCATTTGTCCTTTCTTCCTCTCATGCTTCTATTGGGAATTTCTTTACTTCTATCATTAAATCTCTTCTAATCAGAGAGGACCAATGATTTTCATAACTGGCAGATTTAAGGAAAAATTTGATTTCTTATAATTTTCATATTTACCATATGAACATACTTTCTCTTCTACACAAAGCTGCTTTTAATTTCTACCCTCAATATATACCTTTGCCAATAATTAGTTAGAATAGATAAAATGCTGAAATTAGAATCAGGAAGACCTGGGTTCCAATCTCACCATACATTTAATAGCCTTGTGACCCTAGACAAATTATTTAACTTTTCTCAGCTTCAGGTTTCTTTATCTGTAAAATGGCAATAATAATAGCACCTATCTCAAAAGGTTGTTGTGAAAAGAGGAAAATACTGGGCATTGGAGGGGATGCGGGAAAATTGGGATGCTAATCCACTGCTGGAGTTGTGAAAAGATTTAACCATTCTGGAGAGTAATTTGGGACTATGCCCAAAGGATTATAAAACTGAGCATACCCTTTGATCTAGGAATACCACTGCTAGGTTTATATCCCAAAGACATCCCCAAAAAGAGAAAAAGACCTATTTGTACAAAAATATTTATATCTGCTCTTTCTGTGGTGGCTAAAAATTGGAAATCAAAGGAATGCCCATCAAATGTGGAATGGCTGAACAAGCTGTGACATAGGATTGTGATGGAATATTACTGTAATATAAGAAATGACAAATAGGATGATTTCAGAAAGGCCTGAAAAGACTTATGTGAACTGATATAGTGGAGAGAGCAGAACCAGGAGAACACTATACATAGTGACAGCAATATTGTTCAATGAAGAACTGTGAATGACTTTATTCTGAACAATACAATGGTCCAAGATAATCTCAAAGGACTAATGGTAAAGCATACTATCTACCTCCAAAGAAAAGACTGATATTGATTGAGCACAGAATGAAGCATGCTATTTTTAATTTTCTTTCATTTTTTATTCAAGTTTTCTTTTTTTTAATTATAAAAGCATTTTATTATTTTCCAGTTACATGTAGAGATAGTTTTCAATATTTGTTTTTATAAGATTTCTAGTTTCAAATTTTTCTCCCTTCCTCCCTCCCCAAGACGGCAAGTAATCTGATATAGGTTATATATGTACAATCACATTAAACATATTTCTGCATTAGTCTTGATTCAAGTTTTCTTAAACAAAATGACTAATATAGCAATGTTTTTCATAGTTGCACATGTATAACCTATATCTGATAGCTAACAGCTTCAGGAAGAGGGAAGGGGAGGGAGGAAAAGAGGGATAGAACTGGGAACTGAAAGCTTTAAATAAAAATGTTTATTATTATTATTTATTATTTTTACAAAAGTTGTTATGAGGATCAAATGAAATAATATAGGTAAAATGCTCGGCAACCCTTAAAGGACTATATAAATTCTAGCTATGATTATTTCCATAATACTCTTCACTTTTTAGTTTCCATAATCTCACATTCCTGATTTTTTGGGCAGTTCCTTCCCTTTTTCAGATTTCTCTTCAAAAGTAGAGATGGCATTAAAAATCATTCATTCACTCACATTAGTTTTGAATACGAACTTTAAAATGTATTTGATTTTTAAAAAATTCTCACCTGTTCACAGCAAAGTTTAGTAATGCGTACATAACTGCTGCCAATTAAATCTGCTTCAGAGCACGAATTGTCCATTTTGCATGATCCTAAAGGCCAGCAAAAACAAATATAAACTCCAAATCAGTGAAGTGAATAGAAATTCTGAGTGTGAATCTTATCTTTGTCATAATCAAAACAATAGCAGAGACAACCACTAGTTTTTAAAGAGTACCTGAGCCGGGTAGAGGGTAGTGTAGTGGGAAAAGCACTGGCTCTGGGAAGCAGAAGACCCAGGTTCAATTTTCAGCTACGGGTTTCCAGTTAAATGGCAATATGAAAAGTTGTAGAGGAGCCCAGACTTCCCATCTATACCCCAGTTAAGGTAAAAGAATACCAGACTATAATTACTACTAAGAAAAATGCAAATTAAAATAACCTCTATCCTAATACTCAGTGAACAGCAACGGTGACAAAAACCAGGAATAGTTAATGTTGGAGGGGTTGTAGAAAGTCAGAAATACTAAAACATTTTTGGTGGAGCTGTGAATTGGTACAACTATTATAGAAAGCTATTTTAAATTATTTGAAGAAAGTGATAATAAATGTTCATACCCTTTAGCCCAGACAAAATAAAAGACAGAAAGGCTCAATATATATCAATTTCATGACTGGAATGGAATATTGTTTTACTGTAAGAAAAGATGAAAATGAAAATACAAGGAAGTATGTAATGACTCATGCGAACTGGTGCAAAGGGAAGTAAGCAGAGTAAGGACAACAACATGTACAATGACTACAACAACATAAATGGAAAGAACTGAAACTGAATGAAGAGAAATTATAAAGAACAAGGGTGGTCCACAAAAGAAATGACAACTCCCTTTACTCCCTTGTAAAGGTCCACAGGCGTGAAATATTGCATATAGGGTTAGCTTTTTTGCATGTTAATCAGTTCTACTTAACTTTTTTTTCTTTCTCTTTTTCTTTTTTTTCTCAAGTACTGTTATAACAATGACTCTGGAGGAGGCAGTGGGAGGAATACAGGGAGAAATCAAAGCGATTGCAAAAACAAAAGACAGCAATAAGAATCTATTTTTAAAAGAGTAACAGATAAAATAAAGATAAAGTAATTCAAAGAGGGATTGACTGCCCAATCCAAGAGTGTGGAAGGGGATGGAACCTGGTTCGGGTACAAAATCCCAAATCAAGACTTGAGCCTGTACATAAGTAAACAGAAGACACTAAACACTATGAAGATATGTGATCTCTGGGGGCAGGTAGGTGGCACAGTGGATAAAGCACCAGCCCTGGATTCATGAGGACCTGAGTTCAAATCCGGCCTCAGACACTTGACACTTACTAGCTGTGTGACCCTGGGCAAGTCACTTAACCCTCACTGCCTTGCCCCAAATAAATAAATAAATAAATAATAAAAGATATATGATCTCTGAAGAGATGTCTAAGAGGTAAACCCAGAGGAGACTACACAGGTATAAGCAGAAACCTAAAAAAACAAAAAAACCTTGTTACACAAAGACTACAAGAATACCATAATTAAGAAAGAGATTAAAAAAAAAATGAAACAAGCTCTCTGGAGACAAAAAATCAAAGGAGAATGAGCTTAGAATAGAAGGTGGAAAACCTTATCAAATAAATAAGGGTTCAATAAGAACTCAATGACTTCAGGAAACAAAAAGAAATATTTAGAACAAAACCAAAAGGATAAGAAAAAAAAAAGGTAAGGTAGTCTTTACCTTACATTTGTAACATCAATCAATAAGCATTTATTGAATACCTACTATGTTCCCGGTACTGTGCGCAAGGAAAGGCAAAAGATAATCCTTGCCCTCATTGAGCTCACAATCTAATGGGTGACAACAAGCAAAGAAATATGTACAAACAAGCTATATGTAGGATAAATAGGAAATAATTAACAGGGGGGAATTCACTGGCATTAAAAAGGATTGGGAATGGCTACAACATAAGAAAATGTAAAGAATATATCAACCTCTCTTTTTAACCTTATTCTATTTTTATTCTAATTCTCTTTCTAACCTTATTCTTATTCTTATTCTTATTACTCCCTCCAAGAACTCTACAGTCAAACAGTCCAAAGTATTTAAGCATTTACTACGTGCCAGGAACTATGCTAAACACTGACCTCAAGGACTGTACATTTTAATGGAGGAGATAACACTGTAAATAACTAGACACATACAAAATATGCACTGAATAGATGAAGTTAATCTGAAAGGGGACGGTTTCAGCTGGGGTGCTGGCAGGAGGGGGAGGGAAAAGCCAGTTATACTGGCCTAAAAGCTGTGTCTCACAATCAATATGTGTTCTTTCTCTGTGGCTTTGTACAGGTTATCTCCCACATTGAAATGTCCCCCCTTCTTAGCTTATCCTCCTGAATCTCTGGTTTCCTATTCAATCTAAGTGTCACCTTCTTCAGGATGCCTTAAGCGCTAGTACTTTCTTCATCCCCTCCTAAGATTACCTTTAATCTTTTTTAATGTGCTCTTTAAATGTAAAAAAGTGTGTGTTCTTTGAGAATCTCCAGTACCTACCACAGGCACCTTTAAAAAAATGTTTACTAATTAATTGAGGTTTCTTTCATTAATGGCATACACCAATACTCCATCAAAGAATGGCCTTGACCTAAGATTCTGAAAGGCCATGCCTGTAAGGAGCTTTATCTATTAGATGCTACAAAGGTGAAAAAGCTTCCAAAGTGTCAGCCTTTCAAAGTTCTGAGGGGCTCCCTATTAAGTTGCCAGGGAAGAGAATAGAGATAGAGACAAAGATAGAGACAGAGACAGGGATGGATGTATTTTTGCTATTGCTTCTCTTAGCCATCTACTAGTTAGTGAAGACAAGATTATTCATAATGATAAAATCACAGATCCTTTAAATATTGGGGTATGAAGTTTACAGAAGCTTTCTGTATCCTCTACTGATTTACTATGAAAAAGAATCCACACACTGTTCTCATATTGATCTGGACTTTTTTTCCTTCAATTTTTTCCTTCAATTCAAAAAGTACAATATTTATTGATTTATTGATCACCTATGCATGGATCACTGGGGATTTTTGTTTGTTTAGATCTGTGAATTAATAAATATAGGAAACTTATCTTATGGAAAACTCCTTTCACTGATGAATGGTGATTGGTCTGTAACTTTATAAAGTCTTAGAACTTAAAAGTTTTTGTATAACATTGAGAAATTAAAGGACTTCTTTATGCCTATGTAGCTAGTGGGTAATAGAAGCAAGATTTGAACCCTCTCTATCGAACTGTCTAGGGATAAAGCTGAGGATACTGTGCCCCAAAGAGGGGGGGGGGAGACACAATAAACACACCAGCTCCCACCCTCAAGGAGCTTACACTTCATCTGACTTCAGTTGTGAACACTGACGTGCTTTTTTTTTTTTTTTTGGTGAGGCAACTGAGGTTAAGTGACTTGCCCAGGGTCACACAGCTGGTAAGGGTTAAGTGTCTGAGGCTGGATTTGAATTCAGGTCCTCCTGAATCCAGGGCCGGTGCTCTATCCACTGCGCCATCCAGCTGCCCCCTGACATGCTTTTAAAAGCGCAAATCTCTGATTACAAGTTAAACAAACCGGACCTAATTTGCATCCTTATCCCTCTAAACCATTTTCATCATATTCATCTAATTTCCCATGTCATACTTACATATTATATACCATCGGGCAATTCTCCCAACTCAACCACCTCCTTAATACTCACCCGGGGGAAGGGGGAAACGTTCAAAATACGCGGAGGAGACTTGGGAAGGAAGAGAGGAAGAGTAAGGGGTCGGGATAGAAATGGATGCCCTGTCTTGAAGATTTTATTTCTTGCCAGGCGTTATTACTCGGGCAGCCTGACTGGCCTGAACATAACGGCCTCTCCCACAATAACAAGTGGCAGAGGAACATTTGCATTTGCATTTGCACACACAAATGGGGATGCACAGACGACGGGCGTGATGATGGAAAACGCAGGTAGAGAGAGCGCACACGCCACACACAAAGACACGTAGGAGGGAAATGGAGGAAAGAGCAAAAGGGGAAAGACAC
This sequence comes from Dromiciops gliroides, assembly GCF_019393635.1. Lineage (NCBI taxonomy): Eukaryota > Metazoa > Chordata > Mammalia > Microbiotheria > Microbiotheriidae > Dromiciops > Dromiciops gliroides. The sequence goes on along the minus strand of NC_057863.1, from coordinate 264,732,878 downwards.
ACAGGGCACATACACGCAGGCAGGAGGGGCACCTACACATATAGAAAGGAAGGGTGTGTGCAAAAACACACAAGTGAGACAACACTCACTGCGGGAAGGCCACAAGCGGGCAGAGGGCGGCGTCGCCAGTACACGGACGCGCATATGTGTACATACATCCATACATATATAGACACAAAGACACACACACACACACTCACCGGACCCACACGGGCGAGCTTTAATCCACGTCCAGATTCAGAAGCAGCTCTCGGTCCAGAGTCAGCCGTCAGCACCACGTCACTGAAATCCAGAGCAAGGGAGGGAGAGCAGCGAAGAGAGGAAGCAGCCAGGCGTCACGTGGGCAGCGCGCAGGCGCGCCTGGCCCCGCCCCGGGCCCGCTCTCCCTTCTCCCCCCTTCTTGCCCTCCCCCCCTGCCGCAATCCGCCCCGCCCGAGAGTCCCAGTGCGTCGAGCTGAAAAGCTTTAGGTAGCGAGCCCCCCTTCCTCTCCTCTTTGGACTCCTGGGGTGGCACCTGCGCACACAGGTTCGGCCTAGTGGTCCTGAAGCCGGCAGGAAGGAAAACTGGTGCGTCACGATGTTAATGGCTGTGAATAGGAAAGAAAAATTGCCTCTGTTACGTTATAACCTCTCCTTCCTCTGCAGCAGCACCCAGATTAGACTGTTCATCCGTGGAGAAAGCACCCCCCCCTCCGCCCCCAGATCCCAGACCCTTGAAGGAAAACAGGCCCCTAGGGAGAAAATGAAGCGCCCCCTCAGCCCCCGTGTCCCCGGAGGTGCCCGAGAGAGGTGCAACCTCAGAGCGCTGCAAATGCTACCTGCTGTAGGTGGTCAGAGCGCTAGGAGAACAAATGGGTGGGGCCCAAGAAGAAATAAAGTCCCTAAGGAGTAAAATAGCGAAGTTATGAATGAGATTAATCGCGAGTGATCAGCGGTCTTGTGTTTCCTTCCCACAGGTTCTCCAAAGCTAAAGAGACTATGGTGGAAAATTCACCGTCGCCATTGCCAGAAAGAGCGATCTATGGCTTCGTTCTTTTCTTAAGCTCCCAGTGTGGTTTCAGTAAGTATGGGTACTGATTGAAGAAGGAGATATAGCATTAGTTCTTTGTACTCGTGGATCCAAACTCTGATTGGAAGGCTTTTCTTTATAATACTGTGAGGTTGTGACACCTGTACGTTAAGACAGCCAACTATGATGCAGCCTGCTTTACCTTATTTTCCACGTGTTTTGTGGTGCACGGAGAGAACCTGAACTTAAATCCTGCTTCTGTTATGACTTGTATGAGCCTAAGTCACTTCACCTGCTTCTGTTATGACTTGTATGAGCCTAAGTCACTTCACCTTCTCTGGGCCTCAGTTTCCTTACTTTCCATCTGTAAAATGAGGACATTTGGTCCCCCAAATCCCTTCCAAACACTAGAAACAATGACCCAAGTAGAATGTTAAAAACATCTTATTTAGAACTTCTTTTCTTCACTGTACATATATACCTACCACAAGAGGTTTTTGCATTACTGGTTAGAGGATTGGCCCTGAAATTGGGAAGATCGGGGTAGAGATACTGCCTCAGATGCATACTATTTGAACAAATGGGTAAATCACTTACCTTCAAATTACTCCCAGGCAACTCACTAAGATAAACTACTGCAGAGTTGCTTATCTGCATTGGTACAGTATAAATAATTTCTAAATAAGGAGTTTCACACACTGATGAAATCACATCTGGACCTGATAATAAACTAAATTGCAGACCTTGTGAGAAACATGTAAATGCTGCAAAGCAAACCATAACTATCCAATCAGTGTTTGCAATTTGGATTTATGGAGTTCTTTGGCCTCCATTTGAAAGATTTCAATTTGAGCATTTGCACAGTATTGACTGTTTGCTGTCCATAGCAGGTTCTGGAGCCTAGCTGTGGAATTCCTTAAATGTCCCATTCCAAAGGAATACAGATCTTTTGATAGGCAATTATCATTTTGGTTGACTATCTCCCTGGAATATTGTAAGTAGAATGCTGTAAGTCTTTCTGAAGTTTTAGTTATAAGATACAGTTGAGTAGGGAATCTAATTAATTTGGTGAGTTCTTCATGCAGCCTGATGAAATGACAGGGAATAGAGAAATTGGAAGGGCACTTTCTTATAGATAGGAAACTGAGAGCTCTATATGACAGATTCAGGGGGATGAAACTTTGTCAGAAAACCAAAGAGGTTTGTTTGTCAAAAAAACAAAATGAGATAATAGACCAATACATGTTCTTATTCTTCTGGATTCTGTTTTAATTCTTTCAGAGTGTAGCAAGGGGAATAGAAGGCATTTCTCCTTTTTTCTACCTTCCCTTCCCATCCTCAGCCTACCAGAGTAGTTGATGGCAACTTGGAGCAGAAGCAAATGGTTTAGTTAGATATTTTTGCACACAGGTACCAAAGGTATTTCATGAACCCCAACTACTAGAATTTCTTTTGAAATCCTTTGTATTTTATTTTATGCATTTAAAAGCATTTATCTCAGAAATGGAAGCCTTAGTACGGTGTCAAAAGGGACACGAGACAGGTTAAAAACCCCTGTTCTAGAAAAAAAAAAAACCTTTCCTAGTAAAGAATTGTTCCTTGGAGAAGGTAGGAACATCCACATCTTTCTTTTCCTCTAACCAGTAATGCCAAAACCTCTTGTGGTAGATATATGTACAGTGAAGAAAAAAATTTATAAATAAAATGTTTTTAATACTCTTTGGGTCACTGATTATGGTGTTTGGAAGGGATTTGGGGGACCATCTAGTCCAATGTCCTCATTTTACAGATGGAAATTAAGGAAACTGGTTGAAGCAGGAGAATTGGCATACTCCATGCTCCTCATTGCCACCTCCAGATTTTCCCCATTCTTCTGTCATTCAATAATCTCTCCTCCTTTGAGGTTCATTGCTGTTCATATCTGCCTCCCAATCAAAATTCTTTTGCAATTGTCTACAGACCTCCTTCCCTGCCTCCCCCATCCACCCCAGGGCATTTTCCTTTCTTCCTCAATTTTACCTGGTTCACAATTTTTCTCTCCTCCCCAATTCCTGCCCTCATACTAGGAGACTTCACCATATATACTGGGGGCAGCTAGGTGGCGCAGTGGATAGAGCACCGGCCCTGGAGTCAGGAGTACCTGAGTTCAAATCCGGCCTCAGACACTTAACACTTACTAGCTGTGTGACCCTGGGCAAGTCACTTAACCCCAACTGCCTCACTAAAAAAAAAAACAAAACAAAAAAACCATATATACTGATTGTCCCTCAAATATCCTAACCACTTAGTTCCTCAAGCTATTTACTTCCCATGAGCTACTCTTCCACCTCACTTTAGCCACACACAAAGCTGGTCATACCCTCAATCTTGCCATCACCCACAAATGTACTAATTCTGTGTTTAAAAAAAAAAAATTTTAATTTTTATGTGACCATAATCTATTGGCTATTCACCTCTCCCTCTGCTTTCTCTTACAGAATCCTTCTCTTTTTCTGAACTGTGTGATCTTCAGTCCCTTGATGCATCCTTTGTCTCCTAGACCATCTACCCTGCACTAACCTCTCCTTCTACTTATCTGTTTTTTTTTTTTTTTGGTGGGGAAATGAGGGTTAAGTGACTTGCCCAGGGTCACACATCTGGTAAGTGTCAAGTGTCTGAGGCCAGATTTGAACTCAGGTCCTCCCGAATCTAGGGCTGGTGCTCTATCCACTGCACCACCTAGCTGCCCCTCTTCTACTTATCTTGATCCCTTGGTGAACCAATACAACACTACACCGTCCTCCTCTCTTGAATCCCTACTCCCTTTATCATATCACTGATTATTCCTAGCCAAGTCTTAGCCTTGGATCATTCCCATCATTCCCTGCCTTGCAGCTACACAAGTGCTGCTCAACAAAGATGGAGAAAATTGTGCAAACATTCTGATTAGGTCCACTAGAAATTTGTTATATAACCTCAATTGGTTCCCCCTCCTTTTACCTTCTCAGGTGAGAACCTTACCTCATATTTTCAAGAAAAATGGAAGCCATTTGCTGAGCTCCCTCTTCATTTCCTATCACTCATGTGCATTCTGGCACTATCTCCTCCTTCACCTCTGTCTCACATGATCAAATGACCCTACTCCTTACCAAAGATAACTGCTTTACTTGCTCAAGTGATCCCTTACTTCCTATCTCTTCCAGTAGATTTCTCCTTGTGTTGTCCTCGCTGTATCACTTATTGTCAGTCCCTCCCTGTCTGCTGACTCATTTCAGACTGCCTATAAGCATGCCTATATCTCCCCCATCTGAAAAAACCCTACTTGAACCTTTCATCCCTGCTATCATCCTTTCATCCTCTTCTGCCCTTTGTAACCTGCTGGTGAGTCAGCCTGCCTCAAGTTTCTCCCCAGTCCAGACCATCTTCCCTTCAGCCATCAAAGTGATTTTCCTAACGCACAGATCCAGTGTCACTCCCTCCCCACTCCAGAACTCCAGTGACTGTTTCACCTCAAGCATCAAATACAGAATCTTCTGCTTGTCTTTCAGAGCCTTCATAACCTACCCATTCCCCTCCTGCCAGTCTTCTTACACCTTATTCCCAGCCACATACATTTCCATCCAGTAACAGGGGCCTCCTGCTGTTCTTGAAAGGAAACACTCCATCTCTTGGCTCCAGGCATTTTCTCTGATTGTCCCTCATGCCTGGAATGCTCTCCCTCCTCATTCTTACCTGCTGGCTTCCCCAGCTGCCTTTAAGTCCCAACTAAAATTCCATTTTCTACAGGAAAACCCCTCTTAATTTTCCTGCCTTCCTTCTCTGAATTATTTCCTATTTATCCTACATATAGCTTGTTTGAATGTATATGTTGGTTGTCTCCCTTTAGATTGTGAGCTCCTTGAGGGCAGGGACTATCTTTTCCCTGTTTTTGTGTCCCTAGTTTTTAGCGTAGTGCCTAACATAGTAGGTGCTTCATAAATGCTTGTGGATTGATTGCACCAAAGATTCTTCACATCCCTAATGGAAAATCAGACTGGCAAGGTGTGGAAGTTGCCTTGGGCCAACACAGATAGCAGCCTTCCCTCAGGGGACATGCAGAGCAGAAGATGGCATGAGGTCAGAAAAAGGTCTGGATCCTCTTCTTACCCAAGGCTATAGATCAGACTTGTAGCAGGAAGTGGGAGAATCCTGCGGAAAGGAGATGTCACTTTGGGGCAGATGGAAGTCACCCTGTTTAACCTCTTACTGCCTCCACTCAGGGAAATACCCAGTTGGAGATAGAGGGCCTTCCCACTGTGCTATTGAGGAAAACATAGTAGGAAAGGCTGACAGTCATGGTTACTATGGTAACCTCTTGCCCTGTTCTTAATTCCTTTTTCTAAAGATAATGTTACAGCTCTCAGCTTTTCTACAAGCAAAGTTACATTCTTTTCTATGGTGCACATAGCCTGTATTTGGTGATCTCTTCCATTCTTGTAACAGACGGAATATCTGTCTTCTGATGGTGATGTTTATTTATAAGTCCAGCTTACATTCCTTTCCAGGCAGGGCAGATTTGTCCCTGGTTTTATCTTTGCCTATAGTTTCTGAGTGTTTTTCATCTGAGGCAACACCTATAGCATCTCCACTCATTTAGTCCCATGGTATCATAAATAGATAAATGTTCTCAAGATGATTGGAGCTGAGTGTTTGTCATATGATACTTTTTTTTACTCATCAGTTACATATTCAAATGCTCTCACATAGTCATCACAGGTCAATGTTAGTTTCAGCATTATGATAGGTTTTATAAATCCTTTTAGGTGAGGGTAGCCCTTGACTTTGTCCTTTGGCTACTTGTATCATTCTGATCAAGTCTCTGTCCTCAGAGGACACCACCCTTCTCATTATCAGTCTAGATCATTGCTGCTGCCACCATTTATCCAGGACTATAGAATAATTCAAGTTTGTGTATACATACTAATGCACACATTTTCATGTGAGTCCAGGGTTTATACAATTACATTATCTCTCACAACCATTCCCTTCTGTCTACTAATGTGAACATGACTTCAACTCAAGCCCTGGAGTATTGCAAGAGCAGCTTTCCCCTCTTGGTAAATTTTAGTAATACTTACATTACTTCTAGGAAATAAATTGCATCTGTTTAATTTTTAAAGTCCTTCACAACCTGACTCCAACCTACCTTACCATGATTATTATACATTCCTTACCTTCCTGTGCTTTACAGTTTAGCCAGACATCTTCCTGCTGCTCCTCTCATGGTGCTCCATCTCCCTCTTCACACCTTTGCACCTGTTGCCTTGAATGCCCTTTCACTTCACCGCCGCCTCTTAGAATCCTTTGTTTCCTTCAAAACTCTGCCCAAGAGACGCTTTCTAAATGAACCCTTTCCTGATTATTCTCACTGCTAGTTTCTTCCTCCACAAAATATTTACCTGCATTTATCATTTATATATTTTATGCTTGCTTATTTATGTGCATGGTATCACCCATCAGGAGAATGTAAGCTCCTTGAAGGCAGGGACTGTAAAATTTGTATCTTTTTTCTATTTTGAAGTCCAGTGCCTAGCCCATAGTAGGAGCTTAATTAATGTTTTTGATTGATTAATTGACCGTATGACCATGTGTGACTTAACCTCTCAGTATCCTAGGCAACTCTATAAGATTATAAATTACAGATAAATTGTTGACCCTACATCAGTGGAAGGAGTTCCCACCTACAGTGGAATTTGCTTCTCATCTCAGGTCCTAACCAATAAGATAAATAGAAATTGCCCAAAAACAGGTAAAGAAAGGGATCTAGAAGACAATGCCAGTATCTTAGCAGTATAAAGAAATTCAAAAAAATCCCAGTTTCCAAAAACACTAACAATAATACCTACTAATATTTCAAAGTTGTCTAAATACTAATCAAAGGAGCTTAAAGAGAAACTGGTGCTTTACCATTGGTATTGTACCAGTAGGTGGTTTAACTATATAGTAAAACTATTTAAACCCAGCCTAAAGTTGTTCATTGACCCTGCAAAATAACAATAACAACAATAATAATAATTGTTATTATTATTATAAAGTTGGAAAAAACATTACAGTGTGCAGTTAGAAATATTTTTATTGTCAATGGGACCAAATTGGCCTCTAACCTGTGAATGGCTAGAGCTGAATAGAGCAGGGTAGAGACAGAAGACTCTAGAATCAAACAAGTTTAATTTCAAAATGAAACAGCTTGTAAGCAAGGAGGTCACATGTACCAGGGCACTGCCCCTGGGCAGTGTCACCTGCCTTAGTGTGATCAAACCTTGATTTATATATTTGTGGCTAGACAAGAGTCAAACAGTATGGTGTAGCAACAGTGGCGAGACACAACAACAGTGAGGTAAGGTTGTCTAGTGACAAAAACTACGTTTATAGCAGGACTTCATGTATGGGCCTGTTGCTGCTTGCCCAAGCTCATGGACCATCAGTTCTTTGATTTAGTTGCAGCAGGGTTCATGTAGACCTTGAGCTCAAAGGATTGTTGTGCCAAATTGGGCTTCGCTCTGGAAAACAGGGTGTCTCCTAGTAGTACCTTAACATTATATATATAACTTGATTAGTAAAATTGTGATTGTTGCCTGTGTTAGGGCAACCTTATCAAATATTTAATGCATTTTTCAACCAATTCAACTAATAGTAATGATATCTATACATACTTTTAAACTGTACATCTGGAGTAGAAAAAACATTCTGAATAAACTCTACACCTTAACTGATATTAGAAGGGGATCTAGAAGACAATGCCAGTATCTTAGCAGTATAAAGAAATTCAAAAAATCTTACCTAATTTCCAGAATTGTTACTGCTTTAAACATTTTTATTTGATCCATTTAGCCCCTATCGTTATACTGATAAATGTTAGATCTGCTAGTAATTAAAGTTCTAAAAATTATAGTAATTGTATTTTCTATTTTTATTAAGTAGAATAAATGTTCTCATTTTCCTTTTTAAGCTAAATTTGACTTATTTCAGACCCTTGACTCATGTTCGTTTACCTGCTTGTACTAAATTCAAATCTTTCCAATGCTGTTTCACAAATTTTGTTGTGTTTTTTTCTTATCACTATGAACACCAGGTGATTGGTTCATCAAGATGTAGATACTTATTTAGAAGATGGATAGTAAGATGAAAAGAGGTTTTAATTTAAAATGGTCAGTGGAATTTCATTGTTTAGTAGTTGTCTTGTCCAACTCTTCATGTCACCATTTGGGATTTTCTTGGCAAACATTTCCTTCTCCAGCTCATTTTATAGATGAGGAAACTGAGGCAAACAGGGTTAAGTGACTTGCCCAGGGTCACACAGCTAGTATCTGTGTCTATGTGGCCAGATTTGAAGTAATGAAAATGAGTCTTCCTGACTCCTGGACAGGCATCCTATCCAGTGCAGCACCTACCTGCCCCTGAGTGAATGGAATACTCATACCGTATGCAGGGTGAGCCAAAAGTCATGAAGGGATCTGATGTTTTAATAACTTTTTGAAAATCATTTTTTTCTGTATTTCATATACATATATTTATTTCCCATATATGCTATATATGATGCTACAGTATTGTAAATTGAAAACAAAAAATAAAGGAGTTATTAAATATTGAAACCGCTTTGTGACTTTTAGCCCATCCTGTACTTTTCAAAGTTTTGAACTTTTTTTTCTCCCTGTGGCTACTATGGAATTAACCTCAGAAGCTTTCTGGAACTCCTAGTCACTTTCTGCAATTCTTTATCATGATACATTCATGCAAAAAACACTTAGTAGGTTTTCCTAGTGTATAATACACTAGGCTATGAACCCCATCATACAGAATTAATTTAGGTTAAATTCCTCAAAGAAAAAACTCCTGCATGGGCATGATGCCAGAATTTAGATTCTTCACTTTATTCCAATAGATGTTTACTTTCTATAAGTTACTGTGTTTTATACCAAGATGAATATTTTTATAGTCTCTTAAGCTAATAGACTAGTGGAGAAAAAAATGCATGTGTACAAATAACTAAAATTTACAACCTTTTAATAAAAATACAAAAAGACAAGGGCCATAGGGGCAGCTAGGTGGTGCAGTGGATAGAGCACCGGGCCTGGAGTCAGGAGGACCTGAGTTCAAATCTGACCTCAGATACTTAACACTCACTAGCTGTGTGACCCTGGGTAAGTCACTTAACCCCAATTGCCTCACAAAAAAAAAAAAAAAGACAAGGGCCCACCCAATACAAAGTCTTCCTCATTTCCTGTAAGAGTTCAGAAGATGGAAAGATTCTTTTTAGCAGTCATGATTAAAGAAGGATTCCTAGTTAAGGTCTTGAGCAAGACTATAGAGAATAGATGGGATACATGCTTTATTTGTGATAATTTAAATATATTTTTTTTCTTTTGTACAGTACTCTATCTTGTGTGGGCATTTATTCCTGAGACTTGGTTAAACTCCATAGGCCTAACATATTGGCCTCAAAAGTAAGTTGAAAACATAGTAAAATTAAGGTTCATTTTACTGCCATCTTAAGGGGTTATGTATTTTCTTTAAAAATCCAGACACTGGCTATTTCTTTTTATTGCCTCTCTAGTAATAGTAAATACTAGTAAACCATTAAAATTTTGTCCAGATGAATTCAGAGCTAACGGTGGCTTTTGGGACTTTGAGAATTGTAACTTTTAAAAATATGTATTTACTTTAATATTCTATTCTACAGGTACTGGGCAGTTGCTTTGCCAATCTACCTCCTTATTACTTTAGTAATTACTTACATATTGATATTTGGAATTAACATGGTGAATACTTCTCCACTGGACTCTATTCATACAGTCACAGGTAAATTTACATAGTGATTAGATCATATCATCTTTTTAAAGTTTAGCAAAAAACTGAAAAATATAAATATAACAAAGCACCTAGGTGGTAAGACAAGAGTCCTGGACTTGGAGTCAGGAAAACCAGAGTTCAAATCCCTTCTCAGATGCTTACTAACTGTGTGGCTCTGAACAAGTCTTTTAACCTCTTTCAACCTCAGTTTCTTCATCTGTAAAATGAAAATAATAATAATAGCTCCTACCTCACAAGGTTGTTGTGAGGATCAAATGAGATAACATATATGGAGTGCTTTGCAAATCTTAAATCACTATGTAAATGGTGGCAGTTATTATTATCATATATAAGCTTATTGAAGATTCATATGTTCTAACGTTAGTACAGCCATTTTTATAATTTTACTATGATAATAATTATACTTATATTTGAATAGCTTTGTATAATTTACAATGTGCTTTCTTATCATTATTTCATATGATCTTGAATAATAATCCTGTGGAGCAAATAGGGCACATGTTGTTATGCTTCTATTCTAGATGAGGAAACTGAAACTAAAAGATGTTAAATTATTAGTACAGAATCTCAGATTTTATAGGGACCTCAGTGGTCATTTAGTCTAACCCACCCCTGAATAAGATTCCTCACTACAAAAAATAGCCAAGTAGTCATTCAGCCAAGATCTCATTGCTTTTGGAGGTAACCCATTCTGCTTTAATTATTTGTGGGTCTTTCTTAAGATCAAGTCTAAATTCAGCCTTTTGCAAGTTCAGTTCATTCTGGGGACTAATGTCTTTTCCGCAATAGTCCTTCGGTTACTAATGTGGTAAAGCTCTAACCCAGGCCTATACTAGTCTTTCTACTTATACCACACTAAATCTAAAACTAGTTTCATCCACACTTAGGAATTTGGTTGGAAAAAATAGGTTTCCTGTTTTCATTTGGAGAGTATTGATTATCATTCTTTCTCAGGAGAATATAGTCTCTTTGTTGTTGTTGAGTCATTTCCAGTCATGTCTGGCTCTTATTAACCCATTTGGGATTTTCTTAGCAAAGATACTGGAGTGCTTTACTTTTTCCTTCTCTAGCTCATTTGACAGATGAAAAAACTGAGGCAAATCCGGTTAGGTGCTTTGCTTAGGGTCATACAACTAGTGTGTGTCAGAGGCCAGATTTGAATTCACAAATATGAGTCTTCCTGACTACAGGCCAGACACTCCATCCACTGATAGATAGATAGATAGATAGATAGATAGATAGATAGATAGATAGATAGATAGATAGATAGATAGATAGATAGATAGATATGCCTTTTTAAAATAAAAGGGCTTTTTCAGATGAATTTGAATTTTAGTCATAAAATGTCTTCCATGATAGCCTCCCAGGGCATGCTCCCTATGCTCCCATAACTTTAATGGCTGTGAAACAAAATTAGTTATAAAGATTTGCATAAATCATAGTAACATAAAATCATACTTTGGAGGCCATTAACTTCAATAAGTATAGTACTTAGATGCAGTTCTGCTCTTGTGAGAAGTGTGCTTTTCATGAGAAAAAAGATGACTTTTTTTTTTAAAAAGCATTCCTTTACTTCTGGCAAAATGTTCATTTCTCATGTGAGCTACATATGGGAGAATTAATGTATTTTACTGCCTTTTAAATTTTTATTTTCATAATTTATATTTGTTTAAAGAAAAAAATTTAAGCCTTATTACTAAATATGTTAAATATATTTATTATCATCTTAATGATTTACAGTGAGATAAATTGTTTTCCTTTTGCCTTTTGAACTGTTATTGGTCTTGATTAATATCATAGACTATGACCTAGATCAGTGATTCTCAATTTTTTCAAAGTACAAAAACTCCTTTTAATTTAAAAAAATATTTTCAAATTACTTTACAATAGGAATTGTAATACTAATAAATATCAATTAGAAAAAGACATAATGGCAAAAAGGCTACTATGAATTGATAATATTTCTAAATTAATTTGTATTTTATTATAACAGCTGCTATATACATTTAAAAAATAGAAATGGATATATCCGTATGACATTTACCCAGTCTACATAAGTTATGTTTGCTTATTTATTTGTTCTAGCGAGTCACATTGTATAGCTTTTATTGGTGCAGAATCAAGACCAAAATGACAATGCTTGGTGCCTACTTTCATTGTTGGACTTCTTCTAATACCACATTCCTCTAGGGTTCTCTAGCTTACAGATACTGAACAAGAGTATTAGATTTAAGCAATGTTTTTTAATTTTTTTTTTTTTTTTTTGCAGATAACTATGCCAAAAATCAGCCACAGAAAAAATCTCAAGAAAAAGCTGTTCCTGCCTTAAAGGACATACCTATTAGTGAAGTAAACCAAATGTTCTTTATTGGTGCCAGAGGACTTTACACTAAAAGCTGACTTATACAGAGAACATCTGTCCCAAACATTCATTTAAGAATTTTTTGAATAGGACTATTTTGACTACTGTCCTTCTGTTTCCCTCATATACTTTATATTAATTGAAAAGGATAAAAGATCCCAGTTGAATAGATGGAAATCTAGCCTTGGAGCCAGAAAAACTTTGGTTCAAGTCTCATTTCTGAGATACTAATTGCCACAACCCTGGGCAAATGACTTTTTACTTCTCAGTGCTCTAACTCTCTAAAACTGTCACAGAGAAGGTGCAAATGGAGTTTCTTCTTCTGGGGGTTCCCTATATCAATTTAATAATGGGTCCTGTACTTATTCCTATCAGCTTTTTCTGGGAAGGTATTCCAAATATTGGTTGATGAAATGGAAGAAATAAAATACTATGTGTCATATGTACTAACAAAGAAGCTCTAATTAAACATTAAAGTTTTAGTTAATGAACAAGAGTTAGCCCCTTGGGGCAGCTAGGTGGTGCAGTGGATAGAGCACTGGCCCTGGAGTCAGGAGTACCTGAGTTCAAATCCGGCCTCAGACACTTAACACTTACTAGCTGTGTGACCCTGGGCAAGTCACTTAACCCCAGTTGCCTCACTTTAAAAAAAAAAAAGTTAGCCCCTTTCTTATTTGCTTTTAGTGAGCTAAGTATTCAAACTCCTTGCCACAGAAAAGATTGCATGTGATTCAATTCAACAAATAATTACTAATATGGGGACCAATTTTTAATTGGGGAGTGTTAGCTAAGCGGCTCACTGCAATATTGGGGCAAGGAGGGAGACTGGCAGCCTCCCTCAAAACAGAATAGTATTTATTTTAACAAGAACGAACTTAAAACAACACACAAACAGGATTAGTAGGATCAAGGGAAAGGAAATAAAATGGGGAAAGGGAAATTATACAACCTGAAGAAATACCATCACCCAGGAATCAGCTGAGAATACACAGCAGAGCTCCTGTCACCTTCCAGTGTCCAGCTAGAATGGCAAATTCTCCTGCCCCAATCCCAGAAACCCCCCAGGCCCCAGCCAATTGGTTGGCCGCTCTGACAGTCACATGACTGCCCTCACTGGGCTTCCAATCATTACAATTTTGCCAGGCCTATGTAGGCGTCGGTGAGTGGTGATGACATGAGGTGCCAGCATCATGGCAACGGCTACAACCAGTGGGTGGAACACCATGCGGTTTGCGGAGCCCCAGGCCAGTGCACACCAAGGCATAAAAACCTCAAATAACAATTCTTTACACTAAGTACCTAGTACATGCAAGACACTGTGCTAGATTCTGGGGATACAAAGACAAAAAGAAAATCTGCATTCTGTTGAGAGGATATGACATGCATACACGTAATTATTATCTGAAAAGGAAGAGGGTACTAACAAATGGGAGAGGGGATTGGAAATGTTTCCCATAGGAGGTGACCTACATGGAGCCCTGTAGAAAGCTAAGAATTTCAAGGTTAGGGAGTACATCCCTAGCATTGAGACGGCTTGTACAAAGGTATGGTGGTGGTAAGAGCTAGAATGCTGAGTCTAGGAAACAAGTAGCATAAGAATGTTTGACTAAATCCCAACACACACACACACACACACACACACACACGAGAAGGAGAATAATACAAAATAAGTATGAAAAGTGGAGGAACATGATGCTGGGCTAAGGAGTTTGTGTATTCTAGCAGTCAGAGAACCACTGAATGATAGACCTGTGCCTTAGGAGGATAAATGTGGCATGTAAGTGGAGGCTATATTGGAGGAGGAAGAGACTGGCAATCAAGAGTACATTTGGGAAGCTGTTAAATTGGTAAAAGTGAAATATGACGAGAACTTGAACTAAGTTAGTGGTGAGCTGAGGCAAATAGATCTTTGCAAGAGATGTGTGGAAGTAGCATCTAGGTTTCAAGATGATCCTGAAATTGAGAACGTAGGTAAGTGAATTATTGGTGACACTCAGAAAAACCCCAAAACAAAACAGGGATGTTAAGCAGAAGAATGCGATTAGGGATAAAAAATTCCATTTGATAGTTGTCCTTGTTCTCAGCTTAATTCAGTAAACAGTAATCTTTTCTCTCCACATAATTTTCTTCTATTTGGAAATGCCTATGCATTCCCTATTCATCTTTCCAAAACAGCATGTGAACTCACACCTCCTTAACAGGCAGTTAAAGCCTTTGGAGCTCATCTAACTTTGTTCCTCACTTTCTCATTTCCCCATTAGATTTAAAAAAAACAAACCCTCAACTTGCTTTGGAAGATAAAGGTCAGGATATGTGAAGAGGGTACAAATTCTGTATGCTTATATATACGCATGACTGCCTAGATTTATATATTTGTGGTTTAAGAAAAGACAATTTTTGTAAAATAAATTGGAATAGATGAAGTCGAATACTGAAAAAGTAAGAAGTTTGGTTTATTGTGGAGAAAGTAGTGAAAGTATAAAACCTTTGAGGGGGAAAAAAAATCTTTAAGAACCTAGATATGTAACTAGTAATGTGGTGCTTGAGTACAAAGCATATTCTACAGACCAACTAGTTTGGTCCCATTTGGTTTGTACTACTCTCAATCAATAGGATAGTTCTATTTAAATCCAAGGAAATTCAATCATTTAACTAAGAAATGATACTTAATTCCAATTCAGTTCTTTCAAAACGTGATTCAGTAACCAATAGAGAGTTGAGATTCATATCAGATCTGTACTTACTTGAGGAATCCTGAGTGTTCTTGAGGAAAAAGAACAGAATCTTTAGGAACCTAGACATATAATAAGTAATCTGGAACATTTCTTTAGTATAATACATTTTCTACAGACCAGCTAGTTTACTCATTTGGTTAGTACAACTCTCAATCGATAGAAGGATGGCTCTGTTTCATATGAAGACAATGAAAACTTTAAACTAAGATGGAAGATATTTAAATCCAATATAGTTCTATAATGACTGTTCCAGTAGTCAGTAGAAAGATCTAGTTCATATTTGATTGTAGATGATTAGGAGGATCCCTAAAAATCCTTCAAGAAACATAAAATAGAATTTTTATAATACTAAGTATATAACTAGTAATCTTATACATAATTTGAGAATAATAAATGTTCTATAGACAAACTAGTTTTATTCCTTTTGATTTGTTCTCAGTTAATGGGACAGTTCTAATTCATACTGAAGTAATGAAACCTTTCAAGTAGAAAGCAAGATACAGTGCTTCCATGATATTGATCCATTGGAAATATTGATCCAATAGCTGAGGGAGAGTTCACATAACATGTTCAGGACATTATGTCTATAGGAGAACTCCTGGAAAGCCTTAAGGAAAAACAATATAATCTCTAGGAACCACATATGTAACTAGTAGTCTGGTATTTTCTTTTATCAAAATATATGATGGATGTGCTAAAGGGCTTCCACTCAATTTGTGTTGCTCTTAATACTATCACCATTTAATTTCTATTGTTCCCCATTGGTAGGAAAACTAATTCTAACTAAAGTAAGGATATACTTTAGAGAAGCAAGATAAGTAAGTGCAATACAGTTTTTCCATCACATTGATCCTTTAGCCAGTGGACTGTTTCAGTTCTCATTAAATTTCTAACCTAGTGGAAAAATACTAAAATTCCTTGAAGAAAAAACACACTCTTTAAGAACCAAATATGGAATTAATAATCCATTAAGTTCCTTGAGTACAATATGTGGTCTACAAACCTTCAAGTTTACTCCCATTGGATTGGATTTGCTCTCAATAAAAAGAATAGCCCCATTTCCAATCTAACACAAATCATCCAACCACTAAAATTAAAAAAAACTAGTTCAGTTCTAGGACATTGATCAAATAGCAAATGGAAAATTCAGGTTCATATTGGGTGTATGGCTATTAGAATATTGAAAACCTTGGATGAAAAAATTAAATCTGTTTTTTAAAATTGATTGCTATTGCTATTGGGTAAGCATATTACTATTTATTAATATACCAGTAAAGGATTAACCACATGTCTCCCTAAGTTATGGTTTCAGGCTGCAAGGTAGAGAAAGCAGGGAGAGAGCTTCAGCATGCCAGTTAGCTCAAGAAGGAGAAAAGGCCCCAAAGACCCATGCTGTCCTAAAAAGAGAGACCTTCATGGCATCTTCCAAGGGTTTTTAATGCTCTTTTGATAGAGGCAGGTCATTCATTGATCAAAGCTAATTGGTTAGCATTATTCAGTTCCATTGGTTGGCATGATTTGAAGGTGGTCCACATCAAAATGAACTCTAGAGATGACATCAGGGAAAAGTTTGTAAAAGACTCTCACTGCGGGGCAGCTGGGTGGTGCAGTGGATGGAGCGCCGGCCCTGGATTCAGAAGTTCCTGAGTTCAAATCCGGCCTCAGACACTTGATACTTACTGGCTGTGTGACCCTGGGCAAGTCACTTAACCCCCATTGCCCCGCAAAAAAAAAAAAAAAAAAAAAAAGACTCTCACTGAAGTTGCTCAAGGTAAAGTCAATCATCATCTAGGTGTGGTTTAATCCCATCAGTCCTTCACTGACCTAGACAAAAGAATATCTCCATTTCTTTTGTTCCCTTGGGTTTGTCCCAGATGAGAATTGATAAAATTTCTCCAGGAGAGCTAGACTTTTTGGAGTTGGTGGGGCACTGAGAAAGTTTTCTCTGGGTCCCCCAAGAAATCCATTTTTTTTTTTTGGTGGGGCAATGAGGGTTAAGTGACTTGCCCAGGATCACACAGCTAGTAAGTGTCAAGTGTCTGAGGCAGGATTTGAACTCAGGTCCTCCTGAATCCAGGACTGGTGCTCTATCCACTGCGCCACCTAGCTGCCCAATCCATTATTAATAATTATTTTCTCACAATCCCCCATCTGATTCATTGAGAAACTACTATTTTCTTAATAATCAGATTGATGTAGGGATGGATTTAATTGATCAAATTGATCATGAGGCATACCAAAGAATTACAAGACTCAGTTTCCCAAGTTTTATTAAAATAATGTGAGAGGGGCAGCTAGGTGGCACAGAGGATAGAGCACCAGCCCTGGATTCAGGAGGACCTGAGTTCAAATCCGGCCTCAGACCCTTGATACTTACTAGCTCTATGACCCTGGACAAGTCACTTAACCCCAATTGCCTCACCAAAAAAAAATACTGTGAGGCCTCAGGGAGAAGCACCCAAAGGAGATAGGTGTCTCATTATATTAATCTCCTCCTTAAGAAGGTACAGGGGAGGGCTTATCCTAATTTGGAATTCTTGGTGTCCTAAACCAACCCCCAAGGTGGGTACCTTTTTCCTTAGAGGTGTGTTTTTGGAGTTTACATGTCATAAGGTGATCCTAAGGACACATGTTCATAAAGACATGCTTAAACTAGTCAGAGTCAGAGGGTCTCTGTGTTTATGATATCTCTTAAGATCTGGTCTCTAGGTGTCCTGTCATCTAGTAATATTAATGGCTATTAATGGTTAATGGTCCCTAGTTACAGTCTCTGTTGATGGTGAGGGTTGCTAGGGACAAACCCTCTTGGTTACTGTAAGAACACAAACTTTAGTTTCTCTGTTAACCCTTTTAGGTACTATTAATAACGACTCAAACCTCGGTTTATCTGTTAACCCCTTTTTGCCTCCTCCATCAAAATTAATGTTACAAATATTTTACAAAGGGTTCTTAACTATGGGACTTACCATGGTTTTAACAAGGTGAAGGGGAAAAAGGGAAAAACTGAGCTACATATTAACAAAACTAAAGGGTGTGGGGGCAGCTAGGTAGCACAGTGGATAAAGTACTGGCCCTGGATTTAGGAGGACCTGAGTTCAAATCCAGCCTCAGACACTTGACACTTACTAGCTGTGTGACCCTGGGTAAGTCACTTTACTCTCATTGCCCCGCCAAAAAAAAACCAAAAAAAACCCCCAAAAAACTAAACTAAAGGGGGCAGTCACCTTTAGGAGGTAGATCTTACAGGTAGTATATGCAAAAGGGGAAAAGGAAACAAAAAGGAAAATGTCCATTTCAATCTCTGGAAGTCTCATATCCTACAGATGATTCTTAGGACATCATCTTGATGCAGCTCTATATTCCCTTAGGTGTGATTGCAGATCAGTCTTTCCCGGGTTCTTAAGATCCTCTTCCTCAGCTAAACATGTACAAAACTGATCTTAACATAACTTTAAATTACTTTGCCAATAACCAGATCAAATAATGAAAGTTAGCTCAAAAACATGTCTAATGAAATTAGGAACCTCTTAAACTAGAGAGTTTTACAATTTTAGGTTATCCAGTTGTTACATATGAAACTCAGATACAAACAAAAAATTTTAAATTCATTTTTTTATACTTAGCAGTATTCAATCCTCCATTTGGAGGATAAGATTCAACTAAGGAATTTCAGACTTCTATTTATAAGATTTACTCCAATACAAAAATAGAATCATATAAAAGTTGCCAGATTAACTTCACTTATAATAAAAGATTCAGGAATTATATACAAAAATATATTAAGTAATTAATTTTACAACAGTGCATATAAAATAAGTTATAGAAACATTTTCAGCTTCTAGCCATGTCTAAATGAATAACCCCTAAGAAAAGTGGATGTGTCCTTTAAGGCAATTTGCAAAAGAGACCACAAGTTATTCTGATATACCCTTCTTTAACACAGGACTGAGGCAATTGTAATATTAACTAAGAAACAAATTCATATCCTGGTTTCACCACTCTTTGCATCATTTGCCTAATTATCCCTGTACCATTATGAGAAATTAAAGAATCTAACATAACTGGTATGTGAGGGGCTAAAATTCTAGCTATACTGGCTAAAATATCTAATGAGTGGTCGTCAATAAATTATAAGCTTTAGCAAGAGTTAGACTTTTAAGCATTTATTAAGAATAAGAATTTGGTGAAGAGAGAAAGGCCTAGATTCATCTGTCTATTAAAAGGAGAGCACATTTCTTGCTCCACTCTCCACCAGAGTACTGACAAAAGAGAGACAGAGCATCAGCCTCACCCACTCTTCCTCCCACAAGCAAACGTCACTTCCTGATGCCAAAGAAAAGCCGCATGGCCTTGCCCTCAGAGGCCTTCTCCTCATGGTGGAGCTTTCCTATGGTAAGTCTCCATCAGGTGGTGTCATTCCAATCATTACAGGTAGCAGATGTCAAGGCTAAAATCCAATATTGTGTCCATCACATGACATATAAGAATAAGGAAATAGACTATACAGTAAGGGAAGATAACTCTTTCCCTAACTTTAGAACAATTCCAGGCAAAAGTTATGCAGCCACTCATTTCTGGGGCAGAGCCAAGATGGTGGAGGAAAGGCAGTGAGCTCTCGGAACTCACAACATGATCACTCCAAAAAACCTCCAAATAATGCCATAGGACAATTCCTGGAGCAGCAGAACCCACAAAAGAATGAGCTGAGATCATTTTCCAGTCAAAGAGGGCTTAGAAGTTCAGCAGGAGGGGGCTGGTGTACTGGGGCAGGAATGGAGCCCAACCCTGAGGAAATGTTGACACAGATGCAGTCTGAGGTAGGCCTCGCCAGAGAAAGAGACCCCTGGAGCCTCTGAATCAGCTTGCAGTGCCAGTGTTATCTGGAACTAAATTCATGGTCTGGTGAGAGGGCTGAGCAGTTTGCTGGGGGGAGATTACAGGGGTCTCTGCTGGCATTGAGGCAGGACTTGGCTGTTTCACCCCTGCTGGGAACCAGGAAGTAGGCTTGAGTGGTGGTGGCCCAGGTGGGGGAGGGGAGCAGACTCATCAGAGCTAAAAATCACAGCACACAAAGTTTTGCTGCCTGGTTAATTAGCAAGTTGGCTTGGTGTTATCTACGGACCAGAGAACAGGCCAGGTGAGTGAAGAACCTTCCCTTCCTTAAAAGTTATGCAGACAGTGAAGTGCAGAGAGCACCAGCCCTGGATTCAGGAGGACCTGAGTTCAAATCCGGCCTCAGATATATAACACACTTACTAGCTGTGTGACCCTGGGCAAGTCACTTAACCCCAATTGCCCCCACACACACACACACACACAAAGTTATGCAGACAGCTAAGTACATTGAGCCAGGCCCAAAACCAGCCAGGAGAGATATGTTTCCACTCCATGTGCCATATTTGGGGAAATTATTAACAATTATTTTCTCGCAAATCATAATCTGGAATATTGTACTGATATAATACAATATGTCAATAAACATTAAGTGCCTATTATGTGCCAGGCAATGTGCTAAGCATTTGTAATTGTGTTGTTTAAAAATCTAAATGTGGATTCTAATCTGTCTCCCCAGTTTTTGGGGGAAACTGGCTAAAATCACTGACAAATTCACCAAGAGTTTAGGCTTTTAAGGGTTTATTAAAAGATATAGTGAAGAGAGAGAAAAATTGAGAACAGATTCCTTATAACATGGAAATTCTAGCCTTCCTAACAGCCCACGTGAAGTCCTGCCACCAAGCCAACGTCTGGAACCAAAAAGAGGAAGATCCCCTCTGCCAGTGTCCAAGTCCTATTTCCTGTCCTCCTTCCAGAAATGGGAGGTTCTTCAAGTTGATTGGCTGAGAGCAGTCTCCTGTTGATGTAGCAGTCCAGAGCCTGGAGAACACTCCTTCTCAGGGTTGGCTAAATTTAAATTCAAGATCTAATCACCTTTAAGTGGGTACTTAGTAGTTCCTCATTCACACCCAATTTAAACACTACTAAGTCAATCAAGTTGGACCCCTGGGCATCTGCCAAATTCCATTATTTTAACACATAATACAAGAAAAGACAAAAGACTTGCCTTCTAGGAGCTCACAATCTGATGGGAGAAAACTATGCAAACAAACAAGCTACATACAGGGTAAATAGGAAATAATTAACAGAGGGAAGGCACTTCCTATAGAAGGTAGGATTCTAGGAGGGGCTTGAATGAAGCCAGGGAAGCCAGGGAAACCAAGAGGTGGAGATGAGGAGGGAGATCATTCCAGGAATGGGGATAGCCAGTGAAAATGCCTGTTTATGAAAGAGTGTCTTGTTCAAGGGTCAGCAAGGAGGCCAACATCACTAGAACGAAGAATGGAGTTGAAAGGGGGTATGTGTAAAGTGTAAGAAAACCGGAATGGTGGGGTAAGGAGAGATTATTAAAGGCTTTGAACACCAAGCAGGAATTTCTATTTGGTTCTGGAAGTGATAAGGAACCAATGGAGTTTACTGGGGGTGGGCAGGTGGGGTTTAGGGGTGGAGTCAGGCTTGCACTTAAAGAAAATCAATTTGCAACAGACCATGTGGCAGGCAGAACAACCAGCAGGCTACTATAGTAGTCCAGGTATGAGACGATGAAGTTCTACATCATGGTGGTGTAACAGCAGAGGAGAGAAGGGAACATATAATATGAAAGATATTAAAACTGACAGGCTTTGACAACCGATTGAACTGAGAGATAGTGAGATGTTGAGGTTAACACCTATGTTCAGAAGGTGCCTGGTACTACCCTTTCCTCTCAGTCTCTTCTTAGCTTTCTACAATCTGGTTTCTAATCTCATTCAATTGAAAATACTTTCTCTGAAGTTACTAATTATCTGAAGAAGGCCTTCTCAAGGCATTGATCCCACAAAAGAGAGAAATGAGGCAAAGTTGGATTGGATGAATCAAATACCTGGGCATATGACTGCCAAGAAAAACCCAGAAACTATATGAACATAATTATAAAATACTTTATACAAATAAAGTCATATTTAAATAATTGGAGAGAGATTAAATGTTCATAGGTAAGCTGAACCAATATAATATAAAAATGGCAATTCTACAAAAAAATGACAATTCAACCCAAACCTACTTATTTATGTCTTCTCAATTAAACTACCAAAAATATTTTATTGAGCTAGACAAAATAACAAAATTCATTTGAAAGAACAAAAGGTCAAGAATATCAAAGGAATTTAATGAAAAAAATGTAAAGGAAGGAGGTCTAGTAGTACTAGATCTTAAACTGTATTATAAAGTAGTAATTATCAAAACTATCTGGTACTAGCTAAGAAATAGAATGATGAATCAGTAGAACAGAATAGGTATACAATGCACAGTAATAAATTTTTATAGTGACCTTTATTTGATAAATGTAAAGATTTAAGCTATTAGGATAAAAACTCACATTGGGAAACCTGGAAAGCAGTCCTTCAGAAACTAGGTATATACCAAAATTTTACAACATATACCAAGATAAGGTCTAAATGGATACATGACTTAGACATAAAGGGAGACAGCATAAGTAAATTTGAAGAACATGGAACATATTACCTATCAGATTTATGGATAGAAGAATTTATGGATAGATGAGATCGAGAGTATTGTGGGAAATAAAATGGATAATTTTGATTGCATTAAAAAGATTTTGTACAGATAAAACCAATATAGCCAAAATTAAGCCAAGGAAAGTAAAAAATTGGGGGAAATTTTTCATAGGCAGTTTCTAGAGTTAAAGGCCTCATAATCTCTGATATATAGAGAACTGAATTAAATTTATAAGAATATGAGTATTTCCCCAACTGATAAATTGTCCTCTTCCTCCTGAATCCAGGGCCAGTAATAAATTTAGCATACTATTTAGAAAACAGAGGTTGGTTTCTTAAATCCCAAATTAAAAAACAACTCAGTTTCTTCAACATGAAAACAAGACAATTCTAAAATTCAAGGGTTCTCCCTTGGTTTACATTCTTTCACTGTTGGGATTCCTCATGCTACCCATTAATTGGTTATATCCTTACAAAATTATACGGCTGAGGACTGCTGATTCGGCTACACATTCATACCCAAAAAGCCATTCAAAATCAAGTAGTTTACAGAAACATACTACCTTAAAGCTTTTAAGGGCTTCCTTTCAGTACATCTCCTTGAGGCAATTCAATGATGATGACTATTGGCAACATAGAGGCTGCCAACTTGAGTAAGGGCTGAGTTCAACCAGCTCTGAACTTGTTCTTTTCTAACAAAGGGAAAATCTCTTTCTCAATCCCTATACCAATTCAGGCTGCTTTAAAGGTAAAGCAATTTCTGAAAAGATCCTTTGGCAAGACTTGGAGGAGGCTTGAATTTTCAGCATGGAAGGTCCAAGGAAATTGGAGGGCCTAAAATAGTTTATTTTCTGCAAGATAAAATTCTCAGAGATACAGATCTTACTTATTGTTGTTCTTTGTTTGCTGAATGGCCACAGGCAACTTAGTCTCTAATCTTCAGTGAGTGGTATCTCACAATAAATAACCGCCATTTCTAGAGGCATCACCAAAAGCATCAGAAAAGCATGAAGGGAGCTCATCTTTCTCTGCGCTGTTACCCACTGGTACCTGCTCATTATGTTTCTTTTCTTTCTTTTTTTTTTTTTTTTTAGTGAGGCAATTGGGGTTAAGTGACTTGCCCAGGGTCACACAGCTAGTAAGTGTTAAGCGTCTGAGGCCGGATTTGAACTCAGATACTCCTGACTCCAGGGCAGGTGCTCTATCCACTGCGCCACCTAGCTGCCCCTGCTCATTATGTTTCAATCTGGCAAGATCCTATGCACACCAGTGGTTTAGGTTTGATACTGAAACAAGATGAGAAGAGTAGGCATTCAACAGTTAATAAAAGATTTACTTAGCCATGACAGGATATTCAACAAAGACAGGCTTTGAAAATCCCTTGAGTTGATTCAGCTGAAGCAAAGCATCTGAGAGCTCTTGGAACTCCCACTTTGTGTCTGCTTTATACTCAGGAGATGAGGAAACAGTCAATAGCCTTTAGTAGTCTGAGCCAACAAAGTCTTTAGGAAGATCTTAATTCCTTTTAAGGAAAAACTAGGCCAACTTCCATGGGAATATGGTGGAAGAGTATTGTTCTTCCTACATATGGCATAAACAGGAATCTAAGTGCCAGTAGAAGTAGTAAGGTTGTTAAGCAAATACTTTTATAGATATCTTTTTTTTTTGTAAGCAGATATGCAGTCATTCTATGTACAAAACTTCCTGTCAGCATTACCAGTATTTCCTAGAATCTGTAAATTTGTATAGAAATGTTTAGAAACATTGGGTACTTAATAAACAGAAACCAAAACTTATGATGAAATTTTTATTTGCTGAAAAATGACAAAATACACAAATGCATACACAGTTCAAAAGCTGAACAGTATAAAATTTACATGTGATGTGTAAATAAACACTTATGAAGTCAATTTGGTTCTTACAACAGAAGTTCTATTACAATTTCATAAAATAGTTCAAAGGACAATTTTACAGAATTAAAAATCTCCAAGACAAAATGGAGATAGCTGAATTGCCACTGTACTACTCATAATTTGGGCTGCTAGGTGGCTCAGTGGATAGGACATTGGGCCTAGAGTGAGGAAGATTTATCTTTGTGAGTTCAAATCTGGCCTCAGACACTTACTAGCTATGTGACCTTGGGCAAATCACTTAACTGTGTTTGTCTCAGTTTCCTTACCTGTCCAATGAATGCTGGAGAAGGAAATGGCAAACCACTCTAGTATCTTTGCCAAGAAAACACTAAATGGGGTCACAAAGACTTGGACAAGACTGAAAAATAACTGGACAACAACAACTCATAATTTAAAATAAGTTTAATTTTTTTTTCTTTTGGAAAAGTGACTTGAGACACCATTTTACAGAAGTCATTTATTAAATATTTTCTAAATGGCTTTACTTAAGGGTAATACCTCACAAATTATCATTATTCCTAGACATGCTGAAATAAAGAAAAATATTTGCCAAAAAGCACTTATGTTAATGGGATAAAAATGGAATCAGCTTTAATTTTTTTCCTCCCAAAATACTGCCAGAAGGATTTTTAAAAGTTTTGCTCAAGTCAAATTGAAATTATAAGATAATTCAAAACTGAGTCAAGTATAATATCCTTGTCTAGGAACTGCAAATACAAAGAGCAACACTTTGTAGAGAAAGTACATATAAAAATATATATTTTGTTTTAAAATGCAATTGGTTATGTTGGTTACCTAGTAAATAAGAAAAATAGAAATTATTAAAATTACACATTAAATATTTTAACTATTATTGCTAAAGAGCCAAAATTGAGTTAATATGCTGGAAACTTCCATAAGTTGGTACAAGTTAAAGGTCCACAATGAGAAACTACCTTAACAGTAAACATTTCTTTGAAAAACAGTCAATTCTGAAAGGATAATCTGAAACCAGAATCTTGAGGTACAAGGCAAAACTACATCATGTAAGATTTCAAATTATTATGCAAAGCTTTCAAGGTGCATTACTCTTTGTATAATTGAAATGCTTAATGATCAAGAAATTTCATTTATATTTTTCAAAAAAGACAACTAAATAGAAGAAAAAAATCATAAAAAGTTGAGTTTTTGTTCCTTTGTGACAATATCTTAATTTTTCAAAAGAAAAACAAAAGGAGAAATTAGTCTTTCCACCAAATAAGAGTTAAAAAATCAATTAAGCATCTGTAAAAAGCATTTACTTTGTATGGATACATCTATACAAAAGATTAAGCTAACAATCTTTCAGGAGAATACTGCTCAATATTCCAATCAGAAGAAACAAACCTAACACTGTATAATTTATAGTATTTTTCATAATACAAAATTTCATGATGCCAATGCTCTCTCAATATTGTCATATAAATTATTCAGATGATAAAAATACCAATTAAATTGTAGACTTTTGAGTTTTAAACTCTAACTTTAAAAATGGGTTCCTAATAGGGGCAGCTAGATGGCGAAGTGGATAGAGCACCGGCCCTGGAGTCAGGAGTACCTGAGTTCAAATCCGGCCTCAGACACTTAACACTTACTAGCTGTGTGACCCTGGGCAAGTCACTTAACCCCAATTGCCTCACTAAAAAACAAAACAAAACAAAAAAAAAACAAAAATGGGTTCCTAATAACTTAAAAATAGGTTAATGAAACAGTAAAACAGCTGCCTTAGTTTTTATGAACATACACGAACCAAAAGAAAACAAAATGTAAGCCGAAAAAAACTAACAAATAAAACAAGATAAACTCAAATGTAAACACTGAAATATAAATCACAACAAACAAAAATGGAAAACATTCTGAAAAATGTTCATGTTAGGCAAAATTTTAAAAATGCATATTTTAAAATCTATTTTAACGAGATTATATTTCATCATCAGAATACACTTTCTAAGTAATTTTGCACTTCAATATATATGCCATAAATGTGTCCATACATATGTGTATGTGTGTTGTTTTTAAACTGCATTCTGTTAAGTCAATGTACAGTTTAAAAAGCAGTAAAGTCCCCTTTTTGTATTCCAATACTGTATGTAAAGAAAAATAAAGAAAATAGTACTGTTTTGATGCCCAGAATCACCCAGTAATGGCATTAGGAAACTGAGTAGTATGTATATTTTATAACAATCAAATAGTAGACATGATTAAACTGCAAACATGGGATTTTATGCTATACGTAAAACTTGCCAGGAGAATCAATTGTAATCAGAGGGTTAGAGACCTGATCTGTGATTTCATTGTTATAGGGAAATCCAAGGTGAGATAATTCTTTCTACAAATGGAGGCTGACACATTTTCTGTGACTAAGCTGCCTAGAGCGCTGACAATTTAAGTGACTTGTCCAGAGTCACACAATCCAGTATGTGAGAGGCAAGACTTAAATTGAGGTCTTCCTGGATTTGGGGCCTGATTTCTACCTACTATGCCATGCTGCTTCTCATTTTAATCCTAAAAAGTTATTCTATTTAGACTGCAAGATAATAAACCACTATTTTCCATAACTACATTTCTCCTGTAAACTCTTAATTCAATTTAACATTTATTAAATGCCTGTGTGGTAGAAACTGGGGATGCAAAGGCAAAACATGAACAATCACTCAAAAACAACCATTTTTATTGCGAGGGATATACAAACAAGTACAAGCTAGAGTGTGACTAGTAACACACAAAGTGCTCCTCCTGGGCTAAATGAGAAGAGAAAAAGAAGAACCTATTAGGGATTCCAGAAAGTGCAAAACAAAACACCATGCTTTAGCCTTGAAGAAGAATAAGCATTGCAGGAATGAGATGACAGCCAGTGTGAATGCACAGAACAAGGAGGATACATATATGTTGAGAAGAGTATAGCAGTCTGGTATGAGTGGAACATGTGGCTGTATATGAAGGTGAATAATAGTAAGATTGAAGTTCAGATTTTTTTTTTGAATTTCACCAAAAAAAGTTATTAATGTGGGGCAGCTAGGTGGCAAAGTGGATAGAGCACCAGCCCTGGAGTCAGGAGGACCTGAGTTCAAATCCAGCCTCAGACACTTAACACTTACTAGCTGTGTGACCCTGGGCAAGTCACTTAACCCCAATTGCCTCACCAAAAAAAAAAAAAGTTATTAATGTAATACCTTGATAGCCAATCAGTGGTTCCCTCAAATTATAACTAAAGTCAAATGTATCCACTTACTTACATATACAAGACTTGCATATGCATCCAAGTAAACACAAAAATAGGCATATTTAACAAACTGCAAGTGCATCAATGACCTGTGATTTCCTGGGTGTCAGAGCTCCTTCCATCAAATTTTAAGAGTGCATATTATTTAGAGGTGGAAGTTTAGAGAGGGTAAAGCCAGAAGGACCAAGTGGATCAAGGGATGTAAATTTTAAAATAATTTTAATATAATTTATCATAATTTCTCTTACCTCTGCAAATTCATTTTAAATACAAACAATTTAAAGAAGATATTATAATTCTACTTTGAAATAAAATTTTTCATTCAACTATCTGTTTTCTTTGCCTTAGGGATTAAAAAAAATGCACCATATCAACTGATGCAGTTTGATTTTTCAAGGCATTCATAAATTCTGGTTCTCCTATTAATGACTTCCCTATCTACAGTCACATACACAGTAAGGATCCAGGTAGGATTTGAACTTGGGTCTTCTGGACTCCAAGTTCAGCATCCTCTCCATTATGTTATATTGCGCTACCCTAAGCCTATTACATATTTGGACAAGTTTTTGTGCAAATTAAAAAAATCTGAAATGGAAGTGTGATCCACTCACTATCTTATACCACTGCCACATATATGCATGGCACTTTTCCTTTGAAGAGCTCAACCGAAACAGAACAAATTGGAATTTTTTAAGAAGATCTGGGCACACTTCTATTTCTTTCCGTGTTTCACAGAGTTAGAACATGTGGTTGCAGGAGCTATAAATGGGACAGGGATTGGGACTGGACCTGTGATTTCTAAGACTACATACTGCAGAGCAGTCTTCCTTCACTGGTAGAGGAAATTCTTCACCAGGAGCTGACTATATTAATGAAATCACAGGGACAAAATTATATACAAGTGTAAACATTTGTATAAAGCTATTCAGATGTATATTTATAAAGATAATTGGAAAGGTACCTAAAATAGCATTTTTATATAAAATGTCCATATTAAAATATTGCTCATAATAAATAAGAGGAGAATTTCCTGAATTTTTCCCCTCTTAAAATTCAATTTAGTAGCTTAGTGTGATCTAAGGCGTTAATTGACATTTTTCTACTGATATGGCAGATATCTATAAACAATAATGTTTAAAATATACTCACTGTAATGATACATACAGTAAGTAAAACATCTAAGGGTGTGCATAAGATGGGGGGGGGGGGGGGAAGATTTCCAATCATAAGAAAATTGTAAAAAAAAACCAAACTTCAAAAATGAACCAAAATCATCCCCTGCTAACTTCAAATCATCAAGATCTGACATTTAAATTTGATTGAATGAAAAAGTTTTGACAAAATACAATACCCATTCCTTTAAAAATACTAGAGATCATTGGAATAAATGGAGCTTACCTTTAAATGATAAGTAATATTTATCTAAAAACATCAGCAAGCATTATCTGTAATGGGGATAAGCTAGACACCTTCCCAATAAAATCAGGGGTAAAGCAAGGATGCCCACTATCACCACTATCATTCAATATTATACTAGAAATGCTAGCTATAGCAAAAAGAAAAAGAAATTTAAAGAATTAGAAGACAATGAGGAAATAAAGCTGTTACTCTTTGCAGATAATATGATAGTATACTTAGAGAATCCTAGGAAATCAACTAAAAAAACAAGTTGAAATAATTAACAACTTAAGCAAAATTGTAGGATTAAAAAAAAAATTCCACATAAATCATCAGCATTTCTATATATTACCAACAAAGTCCAGCAGGAAGAAATAAAAAGAGAAATTCCATTTTAAAAAACTGTAGACAACATAAAATACTTGGGAGTCTACCTGCCAAGACAAATCCAGGAACTAAATGAACACAATTACAAAAACACTTTAAACACAAATAAAGTCAGATCTAAACAACTGAAAAAATATTAATTACTCATGGGCAGGCCAAGCTAATGTAATAAAGATGACAATTTAACCTAAATTAATTTACTTACTTAGTGCCATGCCAAACAACCAAAAATTATTTTATAGAACTAGAAAAAAAAATCATAACAAAATTCATCTGAAAAAACAAAAGGACAAGAATATCAAGGGAATTAATGAAAAAAAAAAAAGTGTGAAGGAAGGTGGGTCTAGCTGTACCAGATCTCAAATTGTCCTATAAAAATAGTAATGATCAGAACAAGCTGGTACTGGCTATGAAACAGAGTGGTTGGGTAGATTAGACACACAATACATTGTAGTATATGACCACAGTAATCTAGTGATTGCTAAACCCCAGATCCAAGCTTTTAGGATAAGTACTCATGATCTGATAAAAACTGCTGGGAAAACAGTATGGCAGAAACTAGGTATAGACCAACATTTCCAACCATATACCAAGATAAGGTCAAAATGGGTACATGATTTACACAGAAAGGGCGATACCATAAGCAAATTAGGAGAGCATGGAATAGTTTACCTGTCAGATCTATGGATGGTATATAATGGAATATTATTGTGTTCTAAAAAATGCAAGCAGGATAATTTCAGAAAAACCTGCAAAGATTTATATGAACTGATACAAAGGGAAGTAAGCAGAACCAGAAGAACACAGTACACAGGAACAATAATACTATACGATAAAGAACTGTGAATGACTTAGCTATTCTCGGCAGTACAATGATCCAAGACAATCCCAAAGGATTCATGATGAAAAATGCTATCTGCCTCCAGAGAAAGAACTGATGTTATCTGAATGGACTGAAGCATACTATTTTTCACTTGTTATTGTTCAAGTCTTCTTGCACAAAATGATTAACAAGGAAATGTTTTACATGATTGCACATGTATAACCTATATCAGATTGCTTATTGTCTCAGGGATGGATTTTTACATGTAAATGGGGAGAAAAAAAATATTATTTTAAAAATTGTAGTTAAAATAGATTGAATGTTGTTGAAAAGATTCCAAATGTTTTCAAAAGGATGCCACAACTTCTCACATACTTATTAGAAGTTTGTATGCACGGCTGACCAATGAATTGATAGAATTAAGTATAAGTCTTGCTCAGTTATATGGGAAGGTTGCATTTCATTCCTTGTCTCCCTGCTTGAAGACACGGCAACTTGGAATAATTCTTAAGTAGTTGTTCGATGGCAATATGTCGGACATGGAGCTCTGAAGCCAAAGAATCCTTTTCTTGTACTTGGTGTGTCAGCTGCTCAAAAATTTCTAAAAGAATGCAAAGAAGTTTCACTTTTAGTATCCAGAAAACTCATGATTCACAGTTCATAATGATTTACTTCCGAGTAATTTAAATGAATGCATTATCAAAATTTTTCTATTAAAAATAATCCCGGGATCACTAGGTAGTGCAGTGCTTATAAAGCACCGGCCCTGGATTCAGGAGGACCTGAGCTCAAATTGGGCCTCAGACATGTGACACTTACTAGCTGTGTGACCCTGGGCAAGTCACTTAACCCTCATTGCCCTGCCCCCCCCCACCTCCCTATCCCTAAAAAAACCCCTCAAAATACTGATCAATGAAATTAGATTAATTTTTATTATACTGATATTAAGTTATAGTACTTTCAACAAGATGTCTTGGTTTCAACTGCTATGCCCCCATACATAAACATATTATTATGCTGTAGCACTAGTTACAAATTAACAGCTACCAAATCCATTTATTAAGGAGAAAAAGTGATCTATGACGAACAAACTTCCTATTATCCTGGACTTCTATTTCTCATCCTTCCTCCAGCTATTAGTCATCACTGAGATGTGGCTTCCCCTGGTGATGATAAATCTTCCCAAGCAATGACTATACCTTCTCTGACACCTTGCCATTCCCTGCCTACAACTTGGGGAAAAAACAAAACAAAACAAAACATTGGGGAGGTAGGAATACCCCTTACTTGCAACTTCCAGACTCTCTTCTTTCCAATAACCTTTTCTTTGAAGTTCATACAATCAAAAATTTCCACCTACTAAATCACTGGGGCTGCTATCTAATAGTCACCAGGTCATTCTTCCTCCTTTCTCAAGGATTTAGCATTCAACTTATTATCTTCCTTCTCTTCCACAAATTCTTTCCTTATAATAAGAGACTGCAACATTCACAGTCAAACTGCCTCAAACTCTCTACCTGCAAATTTCTTATCTTCCTAAAGTTTCATTACTTCCTTCATTCCACTTCAGCTATATATTGGGGTGGTCACAGAATCCTTTCACTTTCTTCATGAGGAACACTGACTTTCCTCTCTATCTAACCAGAACTTTCTAAAATTCCATCTTTCTCTATTCTTCCACCCTACCCTAATCCTATTCTCTGCCTTCCTTTGGGACCTCTTATCTCTTCCATCTCTTAGTACTTTCTTAGGTGTTACACCCACTCTGATTCCACTTTCTTCCCTTTCTAATCTCAAACCAAGAGTTAGCTATTTCAACCCTACACAGTTCACTACTCAAATCCCTCACCCCCTTGTCCTACCACTAATCTACGGCAAAAATTTAGTTCTGGACTTTCCCACTATTTCCTTTTTCTGCTCCTACTCGAAGGTTGCTCAACAGAAGGAGGAAGCCACATTACCACACTGACTATTTTATAAATTTACGATAAAAACAAAAAAATAAATTTATGACATTCAACTTCAACTGTGCCCTCAGTGCAGCAAGTGAATCTTTTTATTCCCAACCAAATGATTCTCTATCTCACTCCACCACAGAAACTATTATAGACCATCTTTTCCTTCCTCAGGCCTCCCATACTTCTTCCTCTTCTGTCTCCCTATGTGAGGACCTTTACTTGCTTTATTGAGAAATGAGGCCACTAAGAGACAGGATCCCTTTTATTCCATTCTATTAATCTCAAAATCCCTTGATGATGATGATGCTCAGTCATGTCAACTCTTCATGACCCCATTTGGAGTTTTCTTGAGAAAGATACTAGAGCGGTTTAGTATTTCCTTCTCTAGCTCATTTTATAGATGAGGAAACTGAGGCACACAGGGTTAAGTAACTTGCCCAGGATAACACAGCTACTATCTGAGGCCAGATTTGAACTCATGAAGATGAATCTTCCTGCCTCCAAGCCTACCACTCTCTCCACTGTGCTACCTAGTTGGCCCCCCCCCCCCCCCCCCCCCCCCCGCCAAATCCCTTTATAATCACCCCCCTCATTCTTTCCTTCTTGGCTAATTCTCCTACATCTTTGATTCATCTCATTTCCTTCCATCTTCAACTTCTCCCTATGTACTAGTTCCTTCCTTACTAATGCCTACATACATATCTAAGTTCTACCCCCATCCTTAAAACAAACAAACAAAATGCCTTAGTCTCCATCATATGAAACTGTACTTGCTCTCAAGGAACTTATATTCTTTTTTTTTTTTTAGGCAATGGGGGTTAAGTGACTTGCCCCCGGTCACACAGCTAGTAAGTGTCAAGTGTCTGAGGCTGGATTTGAACTCAGGTACTCCTGAATCCAGGGCCGGTGCTTTAACCACTGCGCCATCTAGCTGCCCCCAAGGAACTTATATTCTAACAGCAGCATAGTTAGCTGATCTAATAGTAGACAGAATGCTGCACCTGGAATCAGAAAGACTTGAATTCAAATCTTGCCTCAGACAGTTATGTGATCCTGGGCAAGTCACTCGACCTCTATATGCTTTACTATAAAATGGTGATAATATTCTACCTCATACAGGTGTTGTGAGGATAATGGATAATATTTGTGAAAATGTTTTACAAACCTTAAAGTGTTATAAAATGCTATTATTATTATAATGGGAAGACAACATGTACAAGTCTAATCTTGGTATATACAAAAGGAATATAAGGTAATTCTGGGAGGTAGTCCAGAAAGGTTGGGTGGAATGTGGGGAGAAGTCTGTCAGGAAAGGCTTTACACAGGAAGATGCTCTAGAGTTACGTTTTGAAAGAAAAGGGGGTGGGGGGCGGCAGCTAGGACCTGGAGTCAGGAGGACCTGAGTTCAAATCCAGGCTCAGACACTTAACACTTAGTGGCTGTGTGACCCTGGGAAAGTCACTTAATCCCAATTGCCTCACCAAAAAACCAAACAAATAAGGAATAGGTATGATTACAAAAGATAAGATTGATTATGTGAAAATTGAAAAGCTTTTGCACAGGGGTAGCTAGGTGGCACAGTGGATAGAGCACCGGCCCTGGAGTCCGGAGGACCTGAATTCAAACCCGGCCTCAGACACAACACTTACTAGCTGTGTAACCCTAGGCAAGTCACTTAACCCCAATTGCCTCGCCAAAAAAAAAAGAAAGAAAGAAAAGAGGAATTTTCTGAGCCATAGGTGAGGTATGGATGATGGTTAGTGCAAGAGCACAGAAATGAGAAACGCATTTTGTATGTGAGGGAAAAAACACAAATAAGCAAAGTAGGAGCAGGAATAATTTAAGGGTGTGGAAAAAGAGGCAAGGGCTTTAAAAGCTAAACAGTTTACATTTGATTCTAGAAGCAATGAGCCACTGGACTTGAGTAGGGGAGTGATGTGAGCAAATCTGGACTTAAGAAAAAAAATCACCGTGGCTATAGTAATGTAGGATAGATTGGAGTGGGGACAGATGAAGCAAGGAGAGTAGAGCTTTAGTTTGAAACACCAATTGCCTATTGAACATTTTAAAGTCTATGTTCTAGAGACATCTCAAACTCTATATACCCAATGGGGAATTTATCTTTCCCCCAAAGTCATCCTTCCTCTAAACTTTCCTGCCAAACTGGCTTCATTCTGCCCCCTGTATACCAAATTCACCTCCCATCTCTGTGCTTTTGCACTGGCCATCTCTTACTCTGGAAGAATATACTTCTTCCTCACCTTGTTGTTTACCTTTCATTTTGGAAGAGGACCAATGACATAATGGGATGAAGTCTTGACTCATGTGTGAAATGGATTTAAGCAAGGCAGAGTTGCACAAAGTCGTCAGCCTCATTCTCTCTTCCAAAGTCACTGAACTACCTTGTATTCCTTTGGTATACACTGTCTCCCCATTAGAATGTTAAGGTCCTAAATGGCAGGGGTAGTTTTATTTTTGAGTTTCTATGTCCAGTGCTTAGCACAGTGCCTGGAATATGTTGAGAGTTCAGTAAGTGCATGTTGACCGACAATTCCAAATTACTTTCCAGAACAGCTAAACCAATTCAGGGTTTCATCAAGAGCATATTAGTCTGCCTCTCTTCTGATAGTTAACACTAATTGTTTGTTTTTTGCTCAGTGTGAAATGAAAATTAAGAGTTGTGATTGCAATTCTCATATTTGTGATTTGGAGCAATTTTTTATATGGCTCTAATTTGCAAGTTATCATATACTTTGACCACTTTTACCCATTGGGGAATACCTCTTGGTCTTATATCTATGTGTTAATTCTCTATACAACTTGGATTTCAGATCCTTATCAGAGACAGATGATATAAACTGATACCTTCTCTTTTTATCCTAGAGCTCCATTGAGTTTGTCTATGCAAAAGCTTTTCCTTTTCCTTTTTTTTTTTTTTTTTGCAGGGCAATGAGGATTAAGTGACTTGCCCAAGGTCAAACAGCTGGTAAGTGTCAAGTGTCTGGGGCCAAATTTGAACTCAGGTCCTCCTGAATCCAGGGCCAGTGCTTTATCCACTGCACCACCTAGCTACCCCTGTGCAAAAGCTTTTCAATTTTCACATAATCAATCTTATCTTTTGTAATCATACCTATTCCTTATTTGTTTTTTTGGTGAGGCAATTGGAATTAAGTGACTTGCCCAGGGTCACACAGCCACTAAGTGTTAAGTGTCTGAGCCTGGATTTGAACTCAGGTCCTCCTGACTCCAGGGCCAGTGCTCTATCCACTGCGCCATCTAGCTGCCCCCTCCTTATTTGTTTTAGAATTATTCCCCTTATTCATGTTGTGGAAGTTACTTAATCTTATTTTCTGGTAAATTTTTTTTTGGGGTGTGACCTTATATAACCAGTCTACACATATATTTTAAGCTTAATGTTGTATATGATATAAATTCAATTTTAGACATACTGTATTACAGTGTTGCCAACAGTTCTTGTCAAAAAAGCAGCCCATCTCACCAGTTATTTTTATGTTCTCAGATTTGTTGAATACTGGCTTTAGTTAATATCTTCATTCTTCCTAATCAAAGGCTGTTCCCCTGATCTATTTTTGGCTTTTGAACCAGCAGTTCAAATAATTTAATGATTACTCTTTTATGATATAATTTGTAGCCTAGAAGAGCCATTCTCCCTTAATTCCAACCTTTTTTTTTCATTATTCCCCTTGAGATTCTAGACCTTATGTTCCTCCGAATGTATTTTATAATGACTAAAAATTTAAAGTTATCATCATATATGTAAAATCCCCTTTGTGTGCTGTTCCCCTGTCACCAATCTTTAGGAAAAAGTAACAAAATATATCTCTCAAACTATAACCAACATGATAGCACAGTGTTAAATGATCATCTAGGAAAGGAACAACTCAATTCCAGAGATGTTTTCTATTTTCACACCTTTATAAAGTTATCTGTTTTTTTAATCCCAGTGCTCTGGAATTCCAACACAATGTTTAATTTCCAAATTCAAATGTAACTGAAGAAATCCTGTAATCCCTTTTAAAATGAGATTATTTTCTACACTATAAAATTTTTCCTAGGTTGAAAATGATTCCTTACCTTGGATTTGTTGGTGAAGCTTTTCATTGAGCTGCTCTACCTCACCAAGACTCATCAAACTCACTGCAACATAAAGAATATATTATTACCACAAAAACTAGGAAAAATTAAACACAGCAACATTAACAAAAAGCATTCTCTTTCCTGAGACACTTTTGTCTGCCCTAAACTGCACTGTGGAATGCAGCTATAAGTTGTTATTTTAGTAAAAATTCAGTGGCCTCAAACCCTTTTTATTTAGATTACAGCTGAAATGATCAAAAAAATTATCAACAGAAATACAGCTTGTTAAATCAATGCAAACCTCAACTATACATTTTTCTCTAATTCTTGTTTGGGGGCAATGATGAATATCATTGTTTCTATGTTTTAAAAAACATGCTTTTTTTTGCTACTTATGATTACAATTAATATCAAAGATTTTGTCATTTCACCCAATTCAAAATCAAGACTCTTATGAAACTACATAGAGAACATAGAGTTGGGCCTGTATGTAACTACAGCACCCTTGACTGATAATATTTAATTTAGAAACTTAGGATGAAACAAAAGGCATCACAAAATAATACTTTTAAGCAAGATCAAGAATACATCTAACTCTTCAACAGCTGAACATTATGAAAGTCAATGTCTCATTTGGGTCTGAACTAGCCACAGACTAGTTGTAAAAAACTAGTTATTCAATATTTTGAGGATTGATATTTTAAATCAATTTTTATGTCTTATCAGATAGTTTTTGACTTGAGACCATTTAAAAAACACACACACCTGGTAACCAATATTCTCACAATGAGCCTCTTTAGTGCATGGATAACAGGCATCAGGACATACCTGCACCTTTTCTAGCTTAACTGAACCTGTCAGAATTGTGCTTTTTGGCACAGACTCATGAATCTATGCTAATTGATACACAATGAAAAATTGGAATACAGCAATAGTGGAGGGAGGAACCATCAAATCAATTATGAAGCACATGAGACTCTACACAGTTGATACATTACAAACTACAAAAATATAAAAAACTTTCTCTCTGGCACTGCTTTACTTACATTGTTCTCTTGTATAATAAGTGTGTCGTCTCTGGTCACTAATGTCTGAAACAGAAGCTTTCTTTTCTTTTTTCTGAGTTTGCTGGTGATGAGACCACAATACACTATTATAGCAGAAAGGGGTACTTGGATCTTGCAACATATCAAGCCCAAAGCTTGCAGATTCTCTTTGCTCCAAAATTCGCTGTGCATGGTTTGAGATGTTTACTGTTGTTCCATCCATCCATTTTGCAGAATACTTTGGTACTTGGGAATCAAACTGCGGTAATAACTTTCTCTCTGATTTATGTCTAAAATTTAAAAGTGGGTGCTGGGAAGTTTTGGAACATTCAGGATCAGACTCTACATCCTTATTCTGGGCATGCCGTATAATCCAATTTATCTTTTTACTAAATATAGTTTTGACTTCTTCATAAGTGCTTTTGGAGAGTTTAGATCGAGAACAATCCTGGTTTGCTATCAAATGGAATTTTTCAAAGCACTCTTTGTGGCCTCTTAAAGATCTGGTATGCAAGAGATTAGATTTTGGTACACCTATAAAGAAAAACAAAAGAATTAAAATTTTAAAGATCAATTACTTTGTTAAAAGTTTCAGGATTATAAATCTTAGAAAAAAGAAAAAGAATTTGTGAATTAGGAGAAAACAAAAAATGATTTTTAGATCGGAGTCTGCACTGAGGTTCCAGGTGAGAAATTATTCTCTTAAAGTTGCAAATTGGTTACTGTTCTGCAATTTATATCTTCTGAGAGAGCTGCCTAGAGCACTAAAGAGGTTAAGTGGTTTAGCTAGGGTCACACAGCCAAGGTCAGACCATTAATCTTTTTAATGTCACAGATCCAGCTCCTTCTCAGAATAGTGTTTTTAAATAACTGAAGGAAATGCCAAATTTCAGTTAGAGGCTAGTAAAAATGAAGACATATGGACATGTGTGTATGTATACAGACATGTACCTATGTCTGTGTGTATATAAATTCAAATTCAACCCCCCTCCCCCCAATCTATACACGGACCATTTCATTTTCCTTTTTTTCTTTTAGTGAGGCAATTGGGGTTAAGTGACTTGCCCAGGGTCTGTGTGACTAGTGTGTGTTAAGTGTCTGAGACCAGATTTGAACTCAGGTGCTCCCGACTCCAGGGCCGGTGCTCTATCCACTGCGCCATCTAGCTGCCCCTCACGGACCATTTCTTAAAAACCTCTGTGTTAGAGGCTAGCCTTGAACCACACATTGACCCTGAGGCCAGTCCTCTATCCACTATGATACTGCCTCCTTGCTAAGGAATGATGATATTAACATTATTAAAAATAAGCATAAGGAAATCATAAGCAGAACTGAAATAAATGTTAAATTATATAATAAAATCTTAAGAATCTGTAAAAATACTCTGTGAAGTTAATGATTTACCTTATACCAGGTATAAGCTATTTCACATAGTATGAACTTTAGAATTTTATGGATTTACTCTTAACCTTGTGGTATTTCCTGGACTAAAGGTATAATTTAGAGGTTTGAGCACATAGTTGTACATATACACCCTTCTAATTTACACATAGGGACAAGCATTTTTTTCTATTAATTTTTATAACATAAACATGGTAGAACTATTTGATCCAAAAGACATCTTCCCACCCCCTAGCTCCCCAAATCAGTAATCACTGGAACCTAAAGAATATGGTACATCAGAACCAGAAAAAAAAAATTACAATTGCTAAAAAGCACAGAAAAAGTTTTTTTTAAATTATATATGAATTAAAATAATTATATTATACTTTAGATTTTTTTACTTTAGTAGAGCTTAATGCTTCCCCACCTTAATTGTTTAAACAATTAAATATACATAAATTCATAATTTTTTATTATGATCAAATCATCCTAAATAAAATAATTTATTCATATTAAAAATGAACCAGGTACTAGCTGTGTGACCCTGGGCAAGTCACTTAACCCCCATTGCCCCGCAAAAAAAAAAAAAAAACAAAGAACCAGGTAATGTTTTACATAACCTTTATCTAATTGCTTACTGCCTCAGGGAGGGAGGAGGAAAAAGAAGGATGAAGGGATAGAATTTAGAGCTCAAAACTTTAAATAAAAATGTTTATTTAAAAAGAAATGAACCAGGGATATTGAGCTCAAGAATACTCGTGGTCATACAAAACAGATGAGTATGTTTAGTTCTAAGAAATTTCAACAAATGGAGGGCCAAACTGACATTTAGTGGATTGATCATTAAGAAGCTATTACATTTCTATATTTATTGTTGTCTACCTTAACAACTTTTATTAAAAAATAATCCTGGGGCAGCTAGATAACGCAGTGGTAAAGCACCGGCCCTGGATTCAGGAGTACCTGAGTTCAAATCCGGCCTCAGATACTTGACACTTACTAGCTGTGTGACCCTGGGCAAGTCACTTAACCCTCATTGCCCTGCAAAAAAAAAACACAACAAAAACAAAAAACAAAAATAATCCTGATTTAAGTCAAAACTTTGGCTAAAGTTATGAACAGACATTGTTTTTGGTAAAAAATAAAAATATTGCATCTCTCTCTTCCCCCTTTTCACCAATTCTTAAGCTGTATGTAATCATCTAAAGAATACTAATATTCCAAGACTTTTGAGGACTTAACATTTAGTCACAAGAGACATTCCAAGCTATTATTTTATTCATGCAAAGTTACACTTCAGAAACTACTTAAAATTTAGTGTCTTGTACATTTTGGCAGTTCTGGCTTGCAGCATAATTTAAAAATCTATCTCCTAGCAACATTAAATAAAACATTTGTGCAAAACCACAAAATATAATAATTATGCAATTTAGCTAAATTAATATTTATCCACAAAGGTTCACAAATTGAACAAAAACTAGTTTCTTGCAAGCAAAAACATGTTTTTAAAAGTCCATTTTACTCTTGGAAGTCTTAACTATTAGTTAACATCAATTTACATTAGAGAACCAATTTAGCAATGTCCTTTTCTAATAATTTGTATGATACAATTTTGTTTTTGTTTTTGCAGGGCAATGAGGGTTAAGTGACTTGCCCAGGGTCACACAGCTAGTAAGTGTCAAGTGTCTGAAGCCGGATTTGAACTCAGGTCCTCCTGAATCCAGGGCAGGTGCTTTATCCACTGCGCCACCTAGCTGCCCCCTCTAATAATTTATATATAAGTTCTAGCTAAGGTAAGCACCACATAATTATTAAAGAGAGTAAAGAGAAATTTATTTGACACTCATGAGGACCTGAGTTCAAATCCAGTATCAGACACTTGACACTTACTAGCTGTGTGACCCTGGGTAAGTCACTTAACCCTCATTGCCTCCCCCCCTGCCCCAAATCCCAAACAATTAGGGAATCAGCTCTCCTACTTTAAAGAAGCTTTTTCAGGCACCCACACCTCTGGATAGTTACCAAGTAGATAGTATGAAAAAGGAAACTGATCATTAACATTTATATATGCCTTATGGTTTACAAAACATTTCTATTTAGCATGTAAAGTCTGTACTAGGAATGTCCATTTCAGAATACTATCATACTATTGAAAAAGGTTTTAAAAATTTAAGATGCTATTAATAGGAATATCTTAAACCACTGATTTCATCCCTTTGAGCTTGAATGAAAAAACATTTGACAATTCATTTTCTTATTTTATCTTCTTACTATCAAAAAGTAAGATAATATAATTAAGGACTTAAATAGCATTCAATTTAGGAATGCCTTTGAAGCATTAATTTTATTTTGTGAGAAGTAAAATTATTAAAGTTTCTAAAAGTCAAAATGAACAATATTAGATTTAGACTAAAAATATAAAATAATATACTAAATGGAATTTTAAAACACCCTCTCAATATTCCATTACAATGAATTCTTACTGATGTTAGCCATTATCTAAACTTTGAGAAAAGAAAAGCTTGGATAATTTCACATTTGGATACTCAAATTGATTCAAAGCACTTCACACAATATGGGCATCGTAGTAGAATTCTCACTCTTACATCATTCTGAGTTAAACCCTTGACATAGTCTATTTCTTTATCAAATACTGTTTCTATATGGCCTTTTTCATTTCTACTTTTCCTGCCCCTAAAAAGACTAATAATCCTTATTCATCTCTCCGAATTAAATTTCTTGAAGTTGGGGGCTATTTTGCATCTTTACTTTTCTACGTATCACCAGAACCTCCTACACAGAGCATGCACTTAATAAATATTTGTTTAATTGAACTGAGTCCCTCAAACATTTTGGTTTAGTCAGCTAGAATTATAGTTCAAAAGTTTATCAAAATACAATTTATTAAGGTTCACAAGTAAAGAAACTTGCTCAGACATATAAGGGGCTTTGGAGTAAGGTTAGAAAAGTGGGAACTGGAAGAAAAAAAAAGAAAGGTCCGTTTAAGGGGCAGGAAAAACAGAAATGCATAATGCTATAGTGAAACAATATTTTGATAACAAAGAAATAGACTACAATTAAAACAAAGAGGGTCAAACTGAGATAGGAGGATGTAAGACAAAAGGGTAGGAATGAGGGACCCCGAAATATATTTAGATGTCAAAACTTCTTCACAGAAGTTTGGGAATCTATTTTCATGCAAAGTTGCTATTAAAACACAAAACCTCAAAAAGTGACTTAAAACCAGAGTTTTAGTGGATACTTTTGATTATGGTTAAACTACATGAATTTACTATTTCTGAATCAAGAAGAAGACTTGAAAACTGCCAGATAGCAAGTGATGAAACAGAAAACAATTAGTTTTATTATTTTGCCTGAAGAACAGAGGGAGAGTGTTCTGGTTGCCACAAAACAGAGGTGGTGCTTAAATAAGAACAAAGCAGAAATAAAAGCCAATAAATGGAGAAACAGAGGATCTCATCATTGTTTTTTAAGTTTTCTTGACATACTGTATGTCAAAAGCTTCTATTTTTGGTTGCTTCACTGACTTTGAACCCCTCTGTTCATTAACTGGAGAAAAAAAGATATAATTTCATGAAGTCAAAATCTTTTTCAATACCACATCAGATGCCACAAAGGTTAATTACAAATATTTGGATAAGGTTTTATGTCCATGTGAGATACAGTAACTGGTTAAAGTATTGGGCTCTTCTCAGTTAGGGAAAAGCATGCCCAAAGAAGGAACAGCAAAGCAATATTATCTAGTAAACTAGCTGAACTCAAGAATTTGAGAAAATAACTTTTTCAGGGCTAGTGGGAAAACTGAAAAACCAGTTTGAGCTGACTCTCACCAGTGCTCTAGTAAAAGTAGGTAAAAATTCAACCCTAGTAACTACTGCACTTGCTTAATAGACTTATGAATATTAACTTCTCCTCCCCTGCCTAAAATCTCCACTCCATTGTTGATCATGAGTTGCATGAAAATGTATATGGATGGGAGGGGTAACATATCAAGAATTTAGTTAGAACTCTTCCGGGAAGATTGTGAACCTGAGTCTAGCAACCTATAGTGACTCAGGGGAGGGACTTACCAAGTCAGGGCTTAGGACATATATGGGCTGTACACTCCCAGCAGGGGCACTCACTAATTGGTTTTACTGTGGGTGCCTATTCTCATGAGAATGCTTTTGTCATACCAAAGTTGCTTCTGAAAGAACTTATTTCGAGAAGGTTGTCTGCACCTGTTTCTCACAGTCCACAAGATAGGTATAAAGAATAAGGGCTGTTTTCTAATCTACAACTTCCCACCAATTTGTGATTCCCTATCTCACTTCTAAAATAAGTTATTTCAAATATTCTCTTCCTTCAAGCCTTCCAGTTTTCCCTTTCCCTTGCAGGGCCTAATTTTATTAAGAAAATTGAGAATATTCCGTGTTAGCTCTTTCTTCTCCCATTTTCTTCATCCCAAAATTCCTTTGCATTCTTTTCTCCTTTCTCTTAGTCTCTGCCAGAAATTGACTGTAAAGATTATCTTTTGTATTCTTGCCCCTGGCATTTCAATTGGAAAGATGTAATTGCTAAGTGTTGGAAGGACTCATATGTAAAGAAAATGTATATATAAAACAATTTCTAGAAGTAATACTTTTACCAAAAAAGGGGGGTGCAGGAAATAAACCACATAGTCCAACCACTGGAAAACAACTTCAACTATGGCATATAAATATAACACAATATCATTGCATCATAAGAAACAAATGTGACAAATTTAAATAAATGTGGGGCAATACGAAATGATACAAAGAAAGCAAAACCAGAGAATAGTATTCATACTGACTATAGTTATGTAAAAACAAACAAAAGTTACAAATTGATTTTAAATACACAGAAAAGTTCCCTGGACTACTGAATAAACAATGTACAAAGAAAAAATAAAGCCTGTTTATTACAGGGGTAACAATATACATTTTCTGTTTTGGGGATGACAGTCACTAAATAATACAAATTTAGGTACAGGTATAATAATTTATAGTGTTTTGTTTTTTTGATTTGGTAGTTCTTTTATTTTCTTAAGTTCCTGTTCTATACAGTTTAAGAATAAATAATAATAGCAAAACTTATGTAGCACTTGCTATGTACCTGGCAAGCACTTATTATCTTATTTGAGCCTCACAACCACAGGAGATAGGTGCTATTATTAAACCACATTTTAT
Source organism: Dromiciops gliroides (assembly GCF_019393635.1). Classification (NCBI taxonomy): domain Eukaryota; kingdom Metazoa; phylum Chordata; class Mammalia; order Microbiotheria; family Microbiotheriidae; genus Dromiciops; species Dromiciops gliroides. Next base: position 264,688,936 of record NC_057863.1, on the reverse strand, counting down.
GGATGAAAAAACTGAGGAAGACAGAAGCTAAGTAACTTGCCCATGGGGTCACACAGCTATTAAGAGTTTAAAGTTAAGGGGCAGCTAGGTGGCGCAGTGGCTAGAGCACTGGCCCTGGAGTCAGGAGGACCTGAGTTCAAATCCAGCCTCAGACACTTGACAATTACTAGCTGTGTGACCCTGGGCAAGTCACTTAACCCCAATTGCCTCACCAAAAAAAAAAAAGTTTAAGGCTGAATTTGAACTCAGGTCTTCCTGACTCCAGGACCAGTGCTATACCCACTGAGCCACCTAGCTGTACCATAGAGATGATAATAGTTCCTACCTTACAGCGTTATTGTGAGGATCAAATGAGATGGTACAGGGTTTGGCATCAGAAACCCCATTTTCAAAACTTCAGTCTGCCCTTTACTATCTGTATTACTATACTTTTGTTGTTGTTGTTGTTGTTGTTGTTTTCTGGTGGAGTGATGAGGGTTAAATGACTTGCCCAGGGTCACACAGCTAGTAAGTGTCAAGTGTCTGAGGCCAGATCTGAACTCAGGTGCTCCTGAATCCAGGGCCAGTGCTTTATCCACTGTGCCACCTAGCTGTAACCCCCCCCCCCCACCGGCCCCTTAACTATCTGCATTACTATGGACAAGTCTGGTTTTCAGTTTCCTTGACTGAATGAGGGGAACTAGATAATCTCAAAGGTCCCTTATGCTGCTGCTGCTTCTTTTTGTGTGTGTGTGTGAGGCAATTGGAGTTAAGTGACTTGCCCAGGGTCACACAGCTAGTAAGTGTCAAGTGTCTGAGGCTGAATTTGAACTCAGGTCTTCCTGAATCCAGGGCCACTGTGCCACCTAGCTGCCCCGATCCCAAATTTCTTGAGGGCTGTTTTATTTGTCTTTTTATTTTCAATGCCTGACAGGGCTTGTTGATTGATCCTATAATACTTTTGGGGGGGGGGGGATACTGCCTTATTACTCAGAGAACCCTGGAAAGGCACTTGGTTGATGTGAACAAGATGCGACATTTAACAAATAAGAACCTGTGAAGAACCAGAATAAAGAATTTTTAAAAAATTATTAAAAAGATTATCTGGTCATACAGTCAGAATAAGGCATAAAACCAACAGACATATTGTCCCATTGATATTCTTACCATGTTAGTGTCAAAAGAAATCAAGAGAGGAGCCCGCAGGTTAGGGCAAAGCCTGGCAAACTTAGGGGAAGATATGAACAAGAGTTACACAGGACTGGCAGGCACAGACAGGTTGTGGATCTACTTCAAGACAGAAAACAACCATTTTGAAAAGATGACAAATCCACGTACATAGTTCTTTGCAAACTTTATGTTCTATTTAAAAAAATAATTACTATTGCTATCAGTTTGGGGTAAGCATATTAATTTATTCAATATTAAATACCAGTAAAGGATTGACCATGTATCTTCCTAACTTCTCATGGTCTCAGACCACATGGTAGAGAAAGTAGGGAGAGAGCTTCAGCATGCCAATTAGCTCAAGCAGGAGAAGTCTCCAAAGAACCATACTGTCCTAAAAAGAAAGACCTTTGTCTTCCAAGGGTTTTAATCCTCTTTTGATAGAGGCAGGTCATTATACATTGATCAAAATTAATTGGTTAGTATCATTCAATTCCACTGGTTGGCATGATTTGAAGGAGGTCCACATCAAAATGAACTCTAGAGATGACATCAGGGAAAAAGTATGCAAAAGACCCTCACTGAAGTTGCTCAAGGCAAAGACCATCATCTAGGTGTGGTTTGATCCCATCAGCCCTTCACTGAGCTAGACATTTCTTTTGTTCCCTTGGGCTTGTCCCAGATCAAGAACTGGACTTTCTGGAGTGGGAGAATGGGGGGGGGGGGAGGAGGAAGGACTGAAAAACTTATCTCTGGGACCCCCAAGAAATTAATTATTAATAATTATTTGCTTACGTGTGTGAGGTGCTTATCTTTTTGTAAACTAGTCTATCTGGAGAACCCTACCATCTCTGGAGTATATAGCTCCTCCATTTGAGCTTTGTAAAGATACTTCTGTTTGCAGGTGATGTTCATTACACTGAGAGGTAGAATGGCTTCCTCAAGGGGATCAAATATAGCTGGAAAAAGATCAGCTTAGCAAGCCACAAAGAAAAAAACAAGGGAATAAATAGTATCTCATCTAGATTATGATTCTCAATTCAGAATACTCAACTCCTTTGAGGGTAGGGACTGTTTTCAACTTTATTTTTGTATCCTTAGCACCTCATATAGTATTCTTGCACAGAACAGGCACTTAATAAACATTTTGATTTATTCAACTAGAGTACGAATTCAAAAGCTTCTCAAATCAGTAAGTGATCAAAACTTTTTTCTTTTTACTTTTTGGAAGGCTGGGGGGGGGGTAGATCCTATTAAATGATTTAAATAAATACTCACTGGTTTTTCCATACCTTTTTACCCCTCCTCAAATCTCCCATAGCTCTCCTCACCCCATAGTTTCAGCTGAGAATCTTGCTTCAAAATGGTCTCATTTTATTAAAAGATTGAGGTGATTCATCAAGAGCTCCCTCTCCTCCTCACCTCAAATCACCCAGCTGTCAGTATCTCCCTTCTTCACCCTTGTTTCACATAAAGAAGTAGCCCTTCTCCAAGCCCAGGTAAAACACTCTACAGGCACAAGTGAGCTCTTTCCATTCCTTTTCTCCTGCAGATTGCCCCGCTTCGTTATCACCTCTCTCACTTACTTTCAAACTCTCCCTGGCCAATAACTGCTTCCCTGATGTCTTCAAACATGCCCATGTCTCCTCATACTCAAAAAATCCTCATACATCCCTACTAGCTTTTGTGGTTAAACTTTTTGAGAAAGCTATCTACGACAGGTATCTACTGCTTTCCTCTCACTCTCTTCTAAACTCTCTAGTCAGACTCATTCGGCTGAAATTGTTCTCCCCAAAAGACCAAATCCAATGGCCTTTTCTTAACTGTCACCCTTCTGAACTTCTTTGCAGCCTCTGACATTGCCATTTATCCTCTTCTTCCTAGGTTTTTGCACCAATTCTGTCTTGATTCTCCTTCTATAGGCTGATTGTTCCTTCTCAGTGTCCTTTGCTAGATCCTCTAAGGTCACATCTGCTAACCATGAGTGTCCCAAAGGGCTCTGTCAAACTTGTTCCTATTCACCAAAAAAGACTTACCTTCCTTTCTCTTAAGTGGACAGTGATGGATAAGTTAGAGAAAGACAAATTGGGAAAGACAGGTGGAAGAAACAGAAATGGGAGAAAAAAAGTGATAGCAATGGGGCAGCTAGGTAGCGCAGTGGATAGAGCACTGGCCCTAGAGTCAGGAGTACCTGAGTTCAAATCCAGCCTCAGACACTTAACACTTACTAGCTGTGTGATCCTGGGCAAGTCACTTAACCCCAATTGCCTCACTAAAAAAAAAAAAAAAAAAAAAAAGAAAAAAGAAAAAAAAAAGTGATAGCAGACACTATGGGTAAGCATAACTATTCTGAGCTTTTGAAACCCAATACTGAATCCAACAGAATATTTGACCTCATAGTCAAAAATCTAGCCTATATCCTTACCTCAGCTATTAAATATGCCTAGAGTAACTACAAAATCTACTGGATAAGGAGGCACAGTGGGTAAAGTGCTGGTCCTGGATTTAGGAGGACCTGAATTCAAATTCGACCTCAGACACTTGACACTTACTGTGTGACCCTGGGCAAGTCACTTGGATGCAGCCTTCCATCCTTAGTGAGAATCTTTTAAAACTAACCAACTTTAGATTTAGAAGTGCTTTATGGAAACATTAAACCTCCAGTCTTAAACCTTGCCCACTTTGCTCCTTGATGACACAGACAACACTGTCAACAGTGTCAAGACTACACTATTTGTGGTGCCAGGATTTCTGAAGACTAACTTATGTGAATATTGACACACCCTGGCCTTTTCCCTACTCATTATAAAAGGCAAAGAAAATCTGGAACATTCCAAAAGAATATCCAAGGGGGTTAGGAAAACTATAAAACTGTATTTCTTCATTTCTACTTTATGTACAAACATTAACGAAACATTCATGTAAGAATCATATGTTCAGCTTTTTAGCAAGGAAGAGTAGGATGTCAGTGATTTAATGACCATTTCTAATGATATTAGAGGAAGTGTTGCATAGTGACAGAATAATGGTCTTGGAAAGACCCTGGTACAAAATTTGGTTTGTATACTCACTGTGTAAACCTAGTCAAGTCACTGAGCCTCAGTTTCCTCAATTATAAGTTGAGGACAATAACACTGGACTACCACAAAGAAAAGTTTTTGTAACTGCCATAAAATTAGGTGAACCTAACAGGGTGTTTTGGATGCTGACTTCAAATATGGCTTCAGGTTTCACCATTTTTATGGCAATCAGTTTTATGTTTTTAAAATTCATGCTTAAATAAACAAAAATTGTGCTTAACTCACCTAGAATTTGGTCACTGATGACTTTCTGTTACATTTTCACTGCAGCATCCAACATTAGTCAGCCAGCAGAGGCCTGGACTCTACTTGTTCTAGTATTTCTTTTCCACTGAGATTCCTTGATAGGAAGTATTCTTTTTGTTCATGACACTGATATCACTGTATATTCTGGGAAGAAGTCCAAATGTAAATCCAAGAAACAGATCTTGAATGTCATGTTCCATTCCATAATTTTATAGGCTCTGGGGGTTTTATCGCGGACATTTTCATGGTACTTTTCTGTTTTGTAGTTTCCCCAAAAGTTTTGATCACTTTTAACAATGATTTCCATGCAGCTATTTCAACTTCATTCTACTGTTCCTGAAGATAATTGTCTTCCAAACCATTTCTTATTTGAGGATCAACAAATATCCTCTTTGATCATGGCTTCAATGATACTTTTTAAAAATCCCTCCCATTGCATATAAAAACAATTTTTAACATTCATTTTTAAAAAATTCTGGGTTTCTAATTCCCTCCATCTCTCCCTCTCTTCCACTTTCCCTCAGATGGCAAGCAATTTAAAATAGGTTACACATGTGCAATCATGCAAAACATGTTTCCACATTAAGCATGTTGTAAAACAGACAAAAAACCAGGAAAAAATAAAGTATGCTTCAATCTGTGTTCAGACTCCATTAGCTCTTTCTCTAGAGGTGTACAGTATTTTTCACCATAAGTCCTTTGGAATTGTCTTGGATCAGTGTATTTCTGAGAATAGCTAAGTCATTCATAGCCGATCAGAGCACAATATTGATGTTACTGCGTACAATGTTCTCCTGATTCTGCTTACTTCACTTTGCATCAGTACATGTAAGTCTTTCCAAGTTTTTCTGAAATCATCCCACTTGTCATTTCTTATAGCATAATGGTACTTGATTACAATCATATATCACAACTTTTTTAGCCATTTCCAAATTGATGGATATCCCCTCAATTTCCAATTCTTTGCCAACAGAAGATCTTTCATAAATATTTTTATATAAATAGGTCCTTTTCCTTTTTTTTTTTTTTTGGTCTCTTTCAAAGATAGACCTTGTAGCAGCATTGCTGAATCGAAGTTTTATGGCCCTTTGGGCATAGTTCCAAATTGCTCTCCTGAATGGCTGGATCAGTTCACAACTCTACCAACAAACAGTGCATTAGTGTCCCAATTTTCCCACATCCCCACCAACATTTATCATTTTCCTTTTCTGTCATATTAGTCAATCTAGTAGGTGTGAGGTGGTACCTCAGAATTGTTTTAATTTTCACTTCTCTGATCAATAATGATTTAGAACATTTTTTATATGATCATAGATAGTTTTGATTTTTTTGTCTAAAAACTGCCATTGACTCTTACATATTTGAGAAATAAGTGGCCTCATTGATTCTTGGAAATGCATTTTTCACATAAAGAAAATTACCACTTTGATCCTTCATCTTGACAAAAGTTTTCTATAAGCCAAAACCTTTCCAGGATTCACAAGTGATTGGCATGTATTTTCTTCCATAGAATTGATTTTCCTTTGAGGCCAGCAGCTTTTAAGAAAAATTTTATTATGGTTTTTGTGTTATTGCTGTCCTAGTCACAAAGCAGTAATGGTTAATACACACAAGTTATAATTCTAATGAGCCACACAGAATGCCAAGAATATTTTTCATACTTAAAAGCTTCTTAAATGTTCTTATGAACATATCTGGGAGCATTTTTATAGGAGATTATGCCATTTTAGTACATGAGTTAAAAAATTCACCTTCATGATTAGCTAAATTGAGATCACAATTCTTGTCATTTAAATCTATTTAAATAATTTACAATTATTAAATGAAGCTTTGAGGAAAGGATCTTTTAAACAGGTAAATCACCACCTTGTTGGCCTCCCACTTTACCATCCATGCCAAGGCTCGTTAAAATAGGAATCATTAGTTCATTTTCTTCATCCAAATGCAGGCTTTCATTGATTTTTGTACAAGTAGTTTCCTCAAGGTAAACAGGTAAACAGCTGATAGTAGATTTGGACACTGTACAGTATGTTTAGACACAGAAATAATCCCAGATACATTTGTTAAGCAAGTGATCTTTTGCTCTCTCCAAGTTATAGAAAATCAAACCACACAGAACGAGACCATGTATCTACCCAAAGAGTAGTTTAAACAGCGCAGGGGGGGGGGGGGGGGCCACATGCCTTATCCTGATTCCCTATTTAATAACCAAAAGAAAATTCAAATGCTTTAACAAGGGGAGTAAAATTTTGATTCGGATATAAAAATTAGTTTACTGCATGCAGAAAATGATTCAGGTGACTAACATACTTATGACGTATATTAATCAAGTAATGCACAAAAACATCTTTGAAATATAAAACATTTGAGAAAAGAGAATTAGAAATAATAATGTTAACCAAATTGACACACGATTGACAGATCAGTCTTTTACTTAGTTTTAATGCATGCCAAGTACAAGTATGTCCCTGCCAGCTCTGCCTCAAAGTAAATAAGCTGGGGATTCCCAAAGCATGCAAATATAAACCAACTAACAATTTCTTATTATGCCCCAGCACCCCACAACTAAGCCACATATTATTACTGCCTCTTACCATATAACTTATATTAGAATTCACATGTCAATGACTATGAGTGAAAGACATTCCCATTGCAGTTTTAATTCAGCATCCCAAAACAGATAAAATACCCCCAAAAATCATGTGACAAAAATGTGTTTTTTAATAGTACTTACCTCAGGGGAGGCTAGGTGGCACAGTGGATAGAGCACTGGCCCTGGATTCTGGAGGACCTGAGTTCAAATCTGGCCTTGGACACTTAACACACTTACTAGCTGTGTGACCCCGGGCAAGTCACTTAACCCCAATTGCCTCACCAAAAAAAAAAAAAAATAGTACTCACCTCATAGGGTGGCTGTGGAGATCATGTCGAGTATACAAACACTTATTAAACATCTGTTATATGCCAGGCACTGTATTAAGTGCTAGGGACACAGAGAAAGGCAAAAATAGTCCTTGCTCTCAAGGAGCTCACACTCTCATGGAGGATACAACATACAAACAAGAATTTATATAAGATAATTAGAAAATAATCTCAGAGGAAAGGCACTAAGATTAAGAAGGACTGATAAAAGGCTTGTGTGTGTGTGTGTGTGTGTGTGTGTGTGTGTGTGTGTGGCAATTGGGGTTAAGTGACTTGCCTAGGGTCACACAGCTAGCTAGTCATTGTTAAGTGTCTGAGGCTGGATTTGAACTCAGGTCCTCCTGAATCCAGGGCCAGTGCTTTATCCATTGGCTTCTTACAGAAGGTGGGAATTTATCAGAGACTTGAAGAAAACCAGGGAAAAAAGAAAATGGAAATGAGGCAGGAAGAGAATTCTAGGCATAGGCAACAAAAGCCAGTGGAAATGCATGGAGATGGTAAATGGAGTGTGTTGTGAGAAGGGCAGCAAGGAATTCAGTGTCACAGGATCAAAGATTACATGGGGAGTGGTGGTGGTGGAGAATAAGGTATAAAAAGACTAGAGGGGCAGCTAGGTGGCACAGTGGATAGAGCACTGGCCCTGGAGTCAGGAGTACCTGAGTTCAAATCTGACTTCAGACACTTAACACTTACTAGCTGTGTGACCCTGGGCAAGTCACTCAACCCCAATTGCCTCACTTAGGAAAAAAAAAAAAAAAAAGACTAGAGGGGCAGTTAGGTGGTGCAGTGGATAGAGAACTGGCCCTGGATTCAGAAGGTCCTGAGTTCAAACCCAGCCTCAGACACTAGATACTAGCTGTGTGACCCTGGGCAAGTCACTTAACCCCAACTGCCTCACCAAAAAAAAAAAAAAAAAAAAAGACTAGAAAGGCAGGAAGGGGCTGGGTAATGAAGAATTTTAAAATCCAAACAAAGGATTTAATTTGATTCTGGAGTAAAAGGACCCATTGCAGTTTATGAGGTTTTTGACTGCGGGAATGGGAAGGTGATATGGTCGGGCTGCATTTTAGGAAAATGAATTTGGCAGCCTAAGACCTGAGACAGGAAGACCAACCAGCTGACAAAGTCCAGGAGTGAGATGATGAAGGTTTACACCAGGATACTATTATCAAATGGCATAATGTATGTCAAAATACTTTGTAAACCTTAAAAGCACTATATAAGGGGCAGCTAGGTGGCACAGTGGATAGAGCACCGGCCCTGGAGTCAGGAGTACCTGAGTTCAAATCCGGCCTCAGACACTTAACACTTACTAGCTGTGTGACCCTGGGCAAGTCACTTAACCCCAATTGCTTCATAAAAAACAAAAAAAGCACTATATAAATTTAAGCCATTGTTATATATAAACAAGTAAAATTACTGAGTTAAACTTTACTACAAATATGAAGCTCAAAATATAACCTATTATGTTATTCCTAGGTTAACTTTATATTATATTGTCTTCAAAAGAGGAAAAAAAGACTGATACAGTAGGATACTGTTGAATCAACTAGAAAACTGAGAAGTCAAGAGGATAATTACTATACAGACTGGAAAAATTGTCAACCAGGAACATTTAAAGTCATGGCTTTAGACTTAAAGAATATTTTAAAAGACAATGAAATTAATAATCTAAATATATACATATATACTATTCTCTGGATAGGATTTGGAGATATCCCTATGGTGACTCTTTTTGGTTATGATTTTATGTTGATGTAATTTTAAAGTTAAAGTTGATTCAGGTTAACCTAGTTTCCTGCTTTTGTTATGCAGAAAGCTAATTTTTAGTGTTTTTCTTAGTATACAGGTAAATTGGCAGGACTTCTTTAATAAAAAATTTACCAGTTTAGAAATAGTACTAATTAAATGTCATTTCCAGCTTCAATTTTATGAGTTAAAATTTAAAAACTTATATTTCTTTTTTTTTTGTTTCAACAACACAAAGGACTTATTATGCTTATTACATACTAAATAGACATGTTTTCATGGGGTTTTCTCAGCAGTTGTAGGGTGGACTACATGTTACAACACAGTTGAACAAAGTCAACTAATTTAAATTATCCTCATAAGTAAAGAGGACATAAATCAACGCTTTTAATTTTAAGTGTCAGAGAAACATTCTATTTCTGTGCCAGTCACTTTAAGTATCCCCTTTCAAAGGACTGAGTGGAACTGCTCCCTTCTCTAATCTTCCCAACACTCAAACGCGGGGTTCCAAACTGGCTTGACTGGGCATACATTATTAGTTTGATGTCTTTGATTAATTCGGTAGACATATTCTCACCTGATAAAGGTATCAAGGCTAATGTTTTGTTAGTTACTTGAAGTGGGATGGGGTGATAGTTGACCTCATCCTTATGTAGGTAATCATCAAAACTCTGTTCCTAGTTGAAAAATTGAAAGCAACTCAAGATCCAGAAGAAAAGAATGTATTAGCATAGTGTCAGATAAACCTAAAGATACTAACTAATGGGGTAAACACTTACTGTTTGACAAAAACTTCTAGGATAACAGGAAGGTAGTCTGTGATAAATTGGTCTGGACCTCCATTCACATCATGAACCAAAATAAACTCCCTACAGATATGTGACTTAGATATCATAAGAAATTATAAAAGTAGAGAAACACCTTTCTAACTATAGACAGGGGAAATTCTTGACCAATCAATGTAGTGCAAAAAAACAAAACAAACAAACAAAACCCAAAACCCAGAAGGAAAACAGTTACCTGGGGGAAAATCTTTGCAGCATGTTATTTTCGGATAAAGGCATGATATTTGAGACATATAAGGAACAAGAACAAAAGCCATTCCTTAATAAAGAATATGGACAGGCAGTTCTCAAAAGGATAGAAGCAAACTATCACCACTATATGAAAAAAATGCTTCAAATCATCAACAATAGAGATGTACATTAAAAGAACTCTAATGTTTTGCATCACATACCCATCAGATTGGGAACAATAACAAAAAGGAAAACTAATTGTTAGCATGGCTGTGAGAGGACAGATATATTAATGCATTCTAAGTGACACTATTCTGGAAAGCAATTTGGAACCATATCCTAAAAGCTCCTGAACTGTGCCTATCTTTTGATCCAGTGATACAACTACAAGGCTTTTACTCTAAAGGGATCAAAGAAAGAAGGAAAACAAATAAGTGAACAAAAATATTCCCAACTAAAATCTCATCTACTAAATGTCTTTCCTACCCCCCCCTTTTTTTAAAGTGAGGCAATTGGGGTTAAGTGACTTGCCCAGGGTCATACTGCTAGTAAGTGTTAAGTGTCTGAGGCCAGATTTGAACTCAGGTACTCCTGACTCCAGGGCAGGTGCTCTATCCACTGTGCCATCTAGCTGCCCCGTTTCCTAACCCTTTTTAATTCTAATGACTTCCTGCTTTTAATTATTTCCTCTTTATCCTGTATATAAGTGATTTGGTACATATGTATTTGCTTATTATCTCCATTAGATTGTGAGCTCTTTGAAGGCAGGAACTGTCTTTTGCCTTAGCACAGTACCTGGCACACAATAGGCACTTAATAAATTTGTGTACTGACTGACTGATTCTCTAATCTCCCTCCTCTCTCTTTCTCATTCTCATTCTTTCTCTCTTTCCATCATGTACCAAGATACTGCTTCAGTATATAACTGTATCATAAGGTCTAGGAAGTTGGTTTATTTGGAATTTGTGCTATTAAACTGCACAGTATACTTACCTTCAATATTTAGCTCAAAGCAAAGGTGGCAAAAGGAAAGTGTATCTTTATCTGTTCCCAGTTTACAAATACTGCAAATGTTGTCATCATTTAAGTCAATGTTTACAAACTGCTCTTCATTCATAGTTGCCCCTAATTAGGGAAAAGAAGACAAAGTTTCAATTTCAGTATATTTAATTTTCTTTCTACTTTTGAACATATGTTTAAGACAATAAAATGACTTAGGAAGGCCCCTAGTACCTTGGGTAGATCCTCTAGGAGTTGCAAAGGCTGAGAAGGCATGGATGGGTTGAAATCTGCACTGATGGAAGGAATTCTCACATGGAGAAATGCAAAGATCCACCTAAATATTAAAGTAATACATTAGTCAGAGATTAGTAGAAAAGTCTACTTTTAAAAATAAGCTTATATGGGGCAGCTAGCACTGGCCCTGGAGTCAGGAGTACCTGAGTTCAAATCTGGCCTCAGACACTTAACACTTACTAGCTGTGTGTCCCTGGGCAAGTCACTTAACCCCAATTGCCTCACCAAAAAAAAAAAAAAAAAAAAGCTTATATATTACCAGGTAAACTTCAGTCTCAATAGGATCATACACTTAGAACTAGAAACAACCTTAGAAGGACACCTACTCTCAACCCTGTCATTTCACAGATTTGAGAAAATGAAGGAACTAGGAAGTTAAGTAACTTCCCCAGTCTTGGAGACAAGATTTGAAATCTGTTCTTTGAATTTAAACACTGTGGTTTTTCCTCTCTAAGAATATACTGTACTGTTATCGAAACAACAGAGGTCATTTTAATAGGTTTCATTTAGTTTATTTATTTAGCAGATTTCTGGGAATTACATTCTAGTACTTCTTTTAAACATTGTATCTGAAATATCAGAGCAACTAGAATAATCTTTTAGGTCTTTTCCAGTGCCTAATCAGTAGTGTGGGAGGTGGGTGGATAAGACTCTAATACAATTCACAGCATTTTCATCAAACACTAAACAGTTAACTTCATGTCATTTCTAGCAAACTGAAGGGCAGATTTATCCTAAAGTGGCAATGAAATAGGCACTGTCAATAGTCAATAAATATTAAATTCTTACTATGTGTCAGGTACTGTAAGCACCGGGAACACAAATAGAAAAAAAGGTAGTCCTTGCCCTCAAGGAGCTTATAATCTAATTTGGGCAGATAACACGAAGGTGAAAGCAGAAAACCAGGGGACTAGAGGAGGAAGGTACTCAGAGGGGGTGGAGGCACGGTGAAGTCAAAGAAATTCAAAATGAATTTGTTTTAAACGAGATGTCTGAGGATCTGTTTCTCTATTTCTTCTCTTTAATTGGCTGAGCTTGAGACTCTACTCTCCAAAGAGAGGGGCAGAGTGTACTGATTATGAGAGTGTAGGAAGATTAACTTTATCTTGCAAGATGATGAAATTTTCCAATGAAGACTTTTGCTGGGGAAACTTCAGAGAAATCAAAAAAATCCAAAAGGAGTGCAACTAGGGTGGGAAAAGAGAAGTTATCTGAGACTGTCACAGAATCGAGAGAAGAAGAGCACCAGCTGACTTAGGAGAGCACCTAGAAATCAGGTGTTGAACCATTGTGGGAAGGTGGGTGGAAAAAAGGAAGCAAGAGCTAAGTGCCGAGAAGTCATGGGTTCCACATAGTTCTGGCAGGGGCCTCCCACTCGTCCACCTAGATAAGAAAAATCAATCAACCGGAATTTATTTAAGCACCTACAATATGAACAGCACTGTGGCAAATACTGGGAATATAAAGAAAAATGAACGTTCCTGCCTTCATGAAGCTTGCAGTCCATCACATGAGAAAATAAGTGTAGGTAAACATAAAATAAACATATCCCTAATAAATACGGGGTAATTTGGCCGGGGGGAGGTGGGAGATACAGTAGGATCAATGCACACGTATTCTTAAGCGCTTCCTATGTGCAAAGCACTCGGTGCAGACGGACCAAGAATGAAATAATCCCTCATTTCAAACCGCTTACATTCTTACGGCGCAGTTTAGGGGCGGAGATACCCCACTCACTACAGGTGTTTTCCCTCAACTTCAGGAGGAAAAAGATTTTTAAGCACCAGCAAAGGGCGAAAGGAAAACACCAGGGGTATCGAAAGGCGCCCGAAAAGAGCCTTCAACTTCAAAGCTTCATCACCACCACCACCACCCCGCCTCCTTCTGGGGGCCCCTGCCCGGGGGCACAGAGACCCTCACTGGCCGAAGGTCAAGCAAGCGCTTAGTCCGCTGGGACCCCAGGAAAACGGCAGGGCTAAAGACGGCGGGGCAAGGGGCAAGGAGGGCAAAGAGCGGGCAGGACAGCAGAAGAAGATGGTTACCCCGGACTCGGTCACTTCGGCCGCCGCCACCGTCTCGAGGCAGCCTGGGGGGAGGCCCCGCCTCGCGGCGGCCAAGGCTATTCCGAGGGGCCAGGGAAGCTCGGAGGGAAGGAAGAAAGAATGCCCACCTTTGTCTCCAACTGTTCTTTGTACTCATTTGCGGCACATACCTCCCAACTCGCAGGCAGCTTTCTTCAGTTATTCTTGCCCGTCTGTCTTTAGAAGTTCCGCCATTGGTGAAGAAACATATTTCTCTCTACCCCAGTGAAGTCTCAAGTTAGACTCTGCCGCTTGCTCGCTCAGGCGCGCGCCCCCCCCCCGCCCCCTACCCCCCACGACAAAGCGGAAACGGCGGCCCGGGGGAGGGAGGGGCAAGAAGAGGGATATGGAAGAGTCCATTACTGAGGCTAAAAATTAGAATAGCCTTAAGGTAATATTTCGGAATAGGGGATATTAAGTAAGAATCTTTTGTATAAAGAATTCATATGTTAAGTGACGTAAAGTGTGAGGTGTTTGAAAAAAAACTATTGACCCAATACTTGCGAGATGGAAGCTCTTCTCCCCCAAAACTTAGCTGTTGGAATGGTACATTCCACGCTCTCGATTCTCGCCTTGCCCCTTCCGGGTTCTTGGTGTTACGAGTGTCAATACTGGTTTTTGTTTTGGAAAAATGGAGAACGTGGATGTGCTCATGGCCCCGGGCTACTTCCACCTTTGTTAATCTATAACACGTAAGAGAAGTAGCCTGTATGTAACTTTAGTCTTTTTTTTTTTTAACCTCTCCATGGTTTCGATAGAGATTCTTTTTGCCCACGGGAGCTTCCATTCCTCTTTTCTTGTATGTATATCCAGTCCCCCGATCTGTTGGGGGGGACTTCACTAGTGTAGAATGCAGCCAGGTTAGGGGTGCGGGAAGAATTCAGCAGCAAGTGATCAAATTGCGGGTGAGTCTCTGACTACTTAGTCTGGTCCTCGGAAAACGGACTCAGGTGTGTCTGTTATGAGTACCCGAAGCTTTCCTACAAGGTAGGGTATCCCAGGGCCTATGACCGAATGGCGTCGTGTTTAGGACCCTACAGTATAAAAGAGATAATAAAATAATGGCGACGTTAATTATGTAAAATTAAAATGATTTTGCATAACTAAAATCAGTGCTGCTAGAATCACAGGATGTGAATTAGAAAAGTCGTTGCCCTAATTTTGTACAACTCATTTTGTTCTTTGTGTTTGTTTTTTTCAGGACAATGAGGGTAAAGTGACACAGCTAGTAGGTGTCAAGTGTCTGAGGCCGGATTTGAACTCGGGTCCTACTGAATCCAGGGCTAGTGCTATATCCACTGTGCCATCCAGCTGCCCCTGTTTTTTGTTTTTTGTTTCTGTTTTTGGCAATGATACTGGAATGGTTTTCTGTTTCTTTTTCCAGGACGTTTTACAGGTGAAGAATTGAGAAAAAACAGGGTTAAGTGACTTGATGGAGTCACAGAGCTAGTAAGTGTCTGAGGTCAGATTTGAATTTAGGAAGATGGGCCTTCCACTCTCCAGCATCTTAACCATTATGACACCTA
Organism: Dromiciops gliroides; assembly: GCF_019393635.1. Taxonomy (NCBI): domain Eukaryota; kingdom Metazoa; phylum Chordata; class Mammalia; order Microbiotheria; family Microbiotheriidae; genus Dromiciops; species Dromiciops gliroides. The sequence goes on along the minus strand of NC_057863.1, from coordinate 264,673,874 downwards.
CATAGCTGATTACAGTCTGGCATGCAACATTTATAGCAGGGATTCTTAACCTTTTTTTTGTATTGTAGACCTCTGTAGCAGTCTGGCGAAGATTATGGATCCTTTCTCAGAATATTGCATCAAATAATAACAATACATAAAATACATAGTATCACACAAGAAATGGCTTATGTTGAAATTAGCAACAAAATATTTTTAAATGTCAGGAATCCCAGTCTAAGTGCCCTTGACCTATGAAAAACTGGCAATATATAAGGTTAACATCCATTTCCCCAAAGATGTGATTAAATGGTTAGTTAAAAAAAATCAACCACCTGAAAAAGTGCAAATTAAAGGAATCTTAAGGTATTTATCACCTATAACCTATCTAGCTAGCAAAGTTCTAAAAGATCCTGATTAGAATGTTTGGGAAGACAGCCGTGGTAATTTACAAGTGCTCTAGAAAACACTTTGGAATTAATTATGCAAGAAAAGATACTAGATTGGCCATATACTTTGACAGAGATTCCACTTGTTGAGTTGTTTTAGCTGTGTCTGACTCTTCATGACCCCATTTGGGATTTTCTTGGCAAAGATACTAGAGTGGTTTGCCATTTCCTTCTCCAGCTCATTTTACGTGTGAGGAAATGAGGTAAAGAGGGTTAAGTGACTAGGCCAGCAGGCTAGCAGTTTTTTGTTTCTGGCCTCTGGGAAGATTTACTTGATAAAGATGGATGGCTTTTAAACTTAGTTCTGGTTGACCCTCTGAAGTCCTTCTTTGTTCTCCTTATTTACCTAGACCTCAGGGTCCCTCCTCCCCCAGGTACTCTTTATACCCTAGGGATATGGCTCAATTTCCTCTCAACAATTTTCCACTGGAATGATTTGGATAATTCTTTCCCATAGAGAACTAGGGGGCCCATGGTGATGGTGAGAGGTGACCTAATAACATGGAGAAGTGAAACTGTCTCTGGATAACTATAGGGTAATTATAAATTTACATGAAAGAAAAGAGATCACTTAAGCCACTTGGTGGCAATCCTGAGTCCCTGGATCACTATCCAGAGATAAGTTATTAACCCATTCCCTTTCTGTCCTTGTGGAAGGAGGGGACAGAGCTTCAGCAGAAGCCTCTAAAGAGGCAAAGATTTAACATAGCCCTGACTGGGTCCTCAGGAAGGGGGAGATTTTGGTGGGTGGGTTAGAGAATACTGAATGGGTAAGTACAGAAGGAGCCTTAATATCACATTAGATCCAGGTTGTACCCAAGGGGCTTATGACCTCTTAACCAATTTACTACAGATGACTCTTGTTAGGGGAAGGCCTAACATCAGTACCCTATTTCTTCAAGTTTGATTTTGGGGTGAAATGAAGCACTTAAACGTCACTGAACTGTTGACTTAAAGGAAGCTTACTTTGCCTTAACATAGCAGGGATATGCAGCAAGAAGACACTGGTACTTAGATTGTATGGACATTGCTACCTTCACTCCATAAGGAAGTACTTCTGGTCATCATTGTAGGGTATGGTCATTTGTGTGGTCTTCATAAATCAAATTGGAGGGACTCAGACTCCCATGTGAGTGGCATTTTTATGCTATCAGGTAACTAGAAAGCTGGGGCAGTTAGGTGGCACAGCAGATAGAGCACTGGGCCTGAAGTCAGGAATTCTGAGTTCAAATTGGCCTCAGACATTTACTAGTTGTGTGACCCCAGGCAAATCACTTAACCATGATTACCTCAGTTTCCTCATCTGTAAAATGAGCTGGAGAAGGAAATGGCAAACCATTCCAGTGTCTTTGCCAAATAAAATCCCAAATGGAGTCACAAAGACACAACTGAAACAACTACACAAAAAACAACCAGGGAGGACCTGAGTTCAAGTCCGGCCTCAGACGATTGACACTTACTAGCTGTGTGACCCTAGGCAAGTCACTTAACCCTCATTGCCCCACAAAACAAAACAAAAAAACAACTACATTACTACAGGAAACTACATTAAGGGAGGCAGAGGCTAATCAGGTTTCAGGGATGTTTTTGTCTTGTTATAGGGAAAATTCAAAAGGAGGTTTACTTAGTGATAGCACAGAAGGATGTTCAACAATGATAATCTGTGCCTACTATCTGTAAGGTACCATGCTGTCAAAATATTTTAACTAACTTAACAGGTGGTCTAATCTGTGGACTTGACTGGCTGGCTATCTGACTGCTATTAATTTCCTAAGCCAGTCCCACAACTGCTTCTCCCAAATTGATAAGCAAACACCTCTTTTAATTAAATAATCAAAGCAGGATTTATTTATAAAAATAAATGTAAGAAATAAGGGTAAAGAAATGCAAAATTATATGACCTGACTGCTTTCCCAGCAAGTCTGTCCCTCTCCTGCCACTGCTTGCGCTTACTCTTTGCCACGCCTGCAGCTTTCTTAGCGTCTTCCACTCTCTGTCCTGTCTCTCTAGCTTCTCACTAGCTCTTTCTCCATCCCCTCACTGCAAAAAAGCCCCCTGCTTCACTCTTTAACCTCTCTCACTACTGTAGCAACGATCTCCCAGCATCTCTGCCTTCCAGGCTATATATCCCTTCTCTCCCCTCAAACCTTGGGCTCCCTGTGCCCCCGCACAAGCCAAGCTAATTTCACTGGCCATGCTAGTGCTGGGGGGGGGGGGGGGCTGTGCCCCCTGCTGCGGGCCTGGGATCTTCACACAGGCTGCACTGTGCCACGCCTGGTGCTAGCTTGGTATCTCCGGGGTATATCCCCTCAGGGGCTTTCCCCAGCTGTCAGCCTGGCTGGTGCCTACTAAGGCTCCAAGGCCCACGGGGCTTCTCAGCTCAGGCTGCTGAAGCAGAGGGGGAGGGGCACCAGCCCGTCTTACACAGAGAAAAACCCTGAGGGCCTAAGGCTTTTTAATCTCAGCCCAAAGGCAGGGTCCCCAAATCACAATAAATTCCCACAATGCTAAGCAGTGAGGATATAAAAAGAGGCAAAAGACTGTCCCTGACCTCAAGGAGATCACAATATTAATGGAGGAGACAATAAGCAAGCAATAGAAATTGAGAGAGAAGACCCTAAATTAAGAGGTGTTGGGCAAGGCTTCTTGTAGAAGAGGGGATTTTAGTTGGAACTTAAAGGAAGTCATGGGAGCCACTAGGTGGAGATTAGGAGACTACTTCAGGGATGGCTAATACAGAAACATGTTTTTCATGATTTCACATGTATAATTGATAAATTGCTTACTTAGTGAGTAGGAGAGGGTTAAGAAGGAGGGAGAGTATTTGGAACTCAAAATTTAAAAAGAAAAGAAAATAATAATTTTAATAATAAATAATAAATTTATACAATAAATAATTGATTGGCATGTTAACCAAAAAAAAAAGGGGGGGGCTTTTGCTTCCATGGGAATTTTACATGAATTTTGATTGCAGAAGTATTTTGCAATTTCTCAAATGTTATTCATTTCACTCAGATATACATACTCATAAACAAATTCTATAGGTCATCCATCCAAACACAAGCTGAAATCTAAGCAGACATTCTTCATCCTCTTGGTTTTTCTTCTGTGAATATCAAGCCAAGTTCCTTTGAGTGATTACAAATATCTTCTAGGAACCTCAGTAATGTTCCAGGGCATGTCACAATCAGTACAATGTCAACCATAAACAGGAAAATAGGGACACTTTCGTCACTCACAGGGATCTTTTTATAGCTTAAACTCTTCATTTGATCTCCATAACAGTGACTAACACCTTTTACTGACCATCTGGTGAAAAAAATTTTTTTTGCCAAGGTAACCCATATTAACATGGAACCATTTCAAATGATTATTATGTTTCCATATTAGCCATATTTCAAAAAAAGCAAGAAAAATAAAGAAAATTATACATCAATTTACACTCAGAATTCATTAGTGATAGCATTTTTTTTTTCATCATGAAGTTTGGAGTTGTCTTGGATCACTGTATTGATCAGAATAGCCAAGTTTTTCACAGTTTATCATCATTACAACATTGCTGTTACTCTTTACACTGATCTACCAGTTCTTACTTCACTTTGAATAAGTTCATAAAGGTCTTCACATTTTTTTTTGGTGCAAAACCATGCTCTTCATCATTTTTTATATACAATATTACTCCATCATAATCATATACCACAACTTGTTCAGCCATTCCCCAATTGAACATCCCTTCAATTTCCAATTCTTTGCCACCACAAAAAGAGCTATTATAAATATTTTTGTACATGTGGGTCCTTTTTCTTTTTCTTTGATCTCTTTGGGATACAGACCTAGTAGTGGTATTGCTGTATCAAAGGGTATGCATAGTTTGATAGCCCTTTGGGTATAATTCTGAATTGGTCTACAGAATGGTTGGACCAGTTCACTACTCCACCAGCAGTTAGTGTACCCATTTCCCCCTTATCCTCTTCAGCATTTGTCATTTCTGATAGGTGTAAGGTGAATTTCTCTAATCAGTAGTGATTTAGAGCATTTTTTTCATATGACTATAAATAACTTTGATTTTTTCTTCTGAATACTGCTTTTTTATATCTTTTGACCATTTATCAATCGAGGAATGGCTCTTGTTTTTATAAATTTGATTCAGTTCTGTACTCAGTAATATTTGAGAAATGAGGCCTTTATCAGAAAAACTAACTATAATTTTTTTATATTACTTCATTTTCTGTAGTACCTTTTAACAAAATGTAGTTTCTTTGATTATCTCTTTTAATTAGGTTGGTTTTTGCCTTTTCTTTGTCTGAGATCATGATTGCCACTTCTGTCTTTTTTTACTTCAGCTAAAGTGTATTAGAGTCTGCTCTAGTCTTTTATTTGAACTCTGCTGTGTGTCTTTCAAGTGTGTCTCTTATAAACAACATAGTTTTGGATTCTGGTTTCTTATACATTCTGCTATCTGATTCCATTTTATGGGCAAACATCCCATTCACATTGTCACATATTATTACTATGGCTTTCCCTCCATTTCATTTTCTTTTGTTTCTTCCTTGCTCTCGCTCTCGCTCTCCATCCTGTCTCTTCTCAAAAGACTATTTTACTTCTAACCTCTCTCTTCCTTAATCTGGCCTCTGTTTTATTCTCCTTCCTCCCTGCTACTTTTTTTGGGGGGGGGGGGTTGGGGCAATGAGGTTTAATTGACTTGCCCAGGGTCACAGAGCTGGTGAGTGTCAAGTGTCCAAGGCCGGATTTGAACTCAGGTCCTCCTGAATCCAGGGCCAGTGCTTTATCCACTGCACCACTTAGCTGCACCCACTACTTCTTTTATCCCTTTCCCCTCCTATTTTCCTACTGGGTAAGTTATGTTTCTATACACAATGAGTTTGGGTATACAATGTATGTATGTATGTGCATCTGTGTATACATGTATGGATGTATGTATATTTCCCTCTTTGAACCAATTTTAATGAGAGTAAGGTTTAAGCATTGCCTGTCACCCCCCGCATTTCCCTCTCCACTGTAAAAGTTCTTCCTTATGTGTTCTTCTTAAAAGTTCCTCTTTTACGTCAAAAAATTTGCCCTATTCTACATCTCCCTTCTCCCAGTGCATTCCTCTTTTTCACCCCTTCATTTTTTTTGAGATCATTCCAACATTATTGACTCAAACCCATGTCCTGTATGTAAACTTCTTTTAACTGCCCTAATAATGATAAAGTTCTTTGGTGTTACATGTATCATCTTCCCATATAGGAATGTTTAACTTCATTAAGTCCCTTATGATTACTTTTCCATGTTTACCTTTTTATGCTTCTCTTGAGTCTTCCATTTGAATGTCACAATTTCTATTCAGCTCTGGTCTTTTTTTTTATCAGGAATGTCTAGAAAGTCTTTTACTTCATTAAATATCTGTTTTTCTCCTTGAGGGATTATACTCAGTTTTGCCAGTATTCTACTGGTGTTACTATATGGTGGTGAGAGAAAAGACCATATTTGGACTCTTCTCAGAAGCCTAAAGATAGACAGAGAGTTTAGTTGCAAATCCTGCAACTTTGTTGCCTGAACTTCCTAGTAGGGGGCTGCCTGGCATACAAAGCTCTGAGAAGCCAAGGCTCCTGGGACTTAGGCCTGACCAGGGCTTGGACAGGGGCCTATGCATTGTGATAATTGAGTAAGCTGAGAATTCACCTTGAGGCGCCTGAGGTGATTCCCACATGACCCCAATGTTGAAAGCCTGACTTAAGTTTCGTTTCTTGAAAATTTATATATGTTTATGTATGTTAACACAACACTGTTCTAGTGAGGAATGGACATTCTTGCCTAGAATAAGGTTAAGGCCTAGTGTTGCAATCTGATTGGTCAACTGATACAATCTGATTGGTCATTAATGGGGCAGTCTGATTGGCCAACTGATACAATCTGATTAGTCATTATAGTTACCATATATGGGGGGGGGTTGGTAATATGTGCTGTTATTGGTTGTTTCTGTATGTAAATGGGAACTGTAATGTGACTGGTCAGGAGGGACCCTTGGTGAGTATAAATAATGGTGTGGGACCTCACTTCAGTGTACTCTCCGGCACATTCAGAGGAGTGCCCATTTTCATGAAGATGAATAAAGAAGTCTCCAACCACACTCTGCTGCCTGCTTGGATTCTTTGAGCTGCGAGCAACACTTGAGCTGCACTACACTATTTGAACTGTTAGCTGTGTTTCTAACTATGGAAAGACAGGGTATATAACAATCTTGGAAGAATTACAAATGAATATTACAACCAGGGTGCTGGAAAGACATATGGTCAGTATGAGGAGACTCCAAAATAGCTTTTTAAGGTATTCATGGTAATTTAAAAATATTTCCTCACAACAACCCTGGGAGGTAGGTACTATTATTTATCTCCATTTTATTCTTCATGAGAAAATTGAGGCAAAGAGGTTAAGTGACTTACCCAGGGTCACACAGCTAGTAAATGTCTGACTTGATTTAAACTCAGATCTTCTTTACTCCAGGTCTAGTGTTCTATCCACTGTGTCACTAAACTTCTTCTATGAGGAACTCTGAAGAAAAAGTGTGAACAAGGGCATCAGTGATTGTATGATAGGAAAAGAATATGGGTTAGTCATTTGGCAGGGTAAGGGATGACAAGGTGGAGAGCCAGAGTGCTATACTGATTCCCTTATGGTTTCAAGAGAGAGGGAGGTCTGTAGCCACCAGATTCATTTATGTTTAGACATGGAAAAGAGTTATATAGGATTGGCTGCCATGAATGGGTTGTGGTCTGCATCATTGGAGGGAACTTCTAAAACAATAAGATCAACAGATCCAATGTCTCTCTCAGAGTGCCTGACTTATTAGTTTATTAATAAGTGTTGAATGAATATTTGATTAATAAGTCCAATTTTTTTAGCCCAAAAGTGAGCTCAGAGATCATCTAACTCAGTTCTTTAAATTTACAGATAAGAAAACTAAGGCCCAGAGGAATTGTAACTTGCCCATTGGCTATCCAAAATCCAGGTCTTTTGATGCCCATACCTGTTCTCTTCCCACTATATCATGCTAACTCTCCTAAATTTCCTTTTTACCTCCCTGCACAAAAAATATTCTTTATCAACTTAGTTATTCCTGTGTAGATGGTAAGGCCAAATTCTTCAGTGACTATGTATACCATTTAGGAGGCTCTGCTTTATTTATTTTTTTGTTTTTTCAACCTTTTTTTTTTTGCAGGGCAATTGGGGTTAAGTGACTTGCCCAGGGTCACACAGCTAGTAAGTATTAAGTGTCTGAGGTCAGATTTGAACTCAGGTCTTCCTGAATCCAGGACTGGTGCTCTATCCATTACACCACCTAGCTGCCCCTGTTTTTTTCAATCTTAAAAGTATTTTATTATTTTCCAGTAACATGTAAAAATAGTTTTCAACATTTGTTTTTTATAAGATTTTGAGTTCCAAATTTTTCTCCCTTCCCTCCTTCCTACCCAATACAGAAAGCAATCTGATATAGGTTATAAATGTACAATCACATTAAACATATTTATGCCTTAGTTATATTGTGAAAGAAGAATTGAAAAAAAGGGAAAAACCTTAAAAAGTAGAAGCATTATGGTTCAATCTGCATTCAGATTCCACAGTTCTTTTTTCTGGATGTGGAGAACATTTTCCATCATAAGTCCTTTGGAATTGTCTAAGATCATTGTATTGCTGAGAAGAGCTAAGTTTATTACAGTTGAACATTGCACAATGTTGCTGTTATTATGTACAATGTTCTCTTGGTTCTGCTCATTTCACTCAGCATCAGTCCACTTAAGTCTTTCCAGATTTTTCTGAAATCTTCCTGCTCATCATTTCTTATTCTGCTTTTTTTAAAAAAATCTTTCTTGATACTCAAAACTGCTTGTCCACCCCCATCTCCTCATTACCTTGTTTTTTACTTTCTACATACTTACATGTATATATGAACAATTCATATAAAAGTATATATCTAGAAATACATATGTATATGCAAATATATGTGTATACATACGCATATATGTGTATGTATGTTTGTATATAAACATGTTGTTTCCTCTGATAGAATGTAACATCCTTGAAATCAAGGACTATTTTATTTTTGGTTTTGAGTACCCAGTTCCTTTCTTTCTATGTTGTCATGGGTTACCATGGTCAAAAAATTTATCAAAGTTCAGGAATTTGATGTAATCTGCATGATGTCATCTTCTAACAGAAGCATGTAAAGTAACTCACCATCTATAGAGAATACCTCTTCCATTTGTATTCTGCACTGGACATCTTCAATTATCTTCTGTGAGCCTACTTGATAATAATTAGAGGGTCTTAAAACTAAATTATTTCTGTTATATCATTCAAGCAGTCTTGAATGATTTTCATACATGTATGGGAGGTACCAATATAAGATTTCTACAAATGCATTCCCCACAGAAATAGATTAAAAATGGAGAGATTGGGAAGATACTATAGATTATTACATTTCTCAATCCTGTGGGTTTTACATAAGCCCAGAACTAATTTTCATAGACAAAAATCCATTCTCATGGTTAATATAACACTTTTCAATACAAAGCCAATACATATGGTATAGATTAAATGTTTTATAAATATAAATTATGTGTTATGGTAAAAATTATTTGTGGCAAAGATTAATATCGAAAGTTTTAGCTGAATCATTTGAGAGGGGTCACCCTGAAATTACACATGCTACTGAAGTGGCTTTTGAAGGACCTCCCCTTTTGGGGAGGAAAACAAGAGGAACTTCCGGGACGCCAGCTCTTAAGTGACGGCAGGAACAAAAGTTCGCTCTCTCTGGCTATTGACTTAACCGTGGCAGTGCTCTGGTGAGAGGAGTTTGGAAGCACGTGGGTGTGTCTTTGGGTGTGCTGGTTCGTGGCCTGGCAGGCAGTTTGGGATTCAGTGAATTTTATAAAGGAAAATCCTAAATTCCTTTAAACTAGCTTAATCTCTGGGATCTCATAAGCTTAGATCTTAGACTATTCATCTGTATTTCTACTTCCTTATTTCCCTAATTGGTTTCACCTTTGTGGTCTAATTAATTCCCAAACAATAAAATCTGATCCCTCACAGCTTAAAGCTCAGAGGCTCCTTTTCTTATTGGCCTGGGAGGTAGATATAAAAGGGAAAGTTTAAAGGGGGAGATTATATATAATAGCATCCATAAAATTAAATATATATAATTCATATTATGTATAAAGTTTATATGAGTATGTATATATATTTTTAAATTCATTACATGAACTATGTATGTGGTTACATATGAAGCTTATAGACTATATCACACTTTCCTAAGATTCAGACATCATCAGAGATTTTAAAGGTAGCAACTAAATCATAGTAATGTTGCCCAAAAGTTTAGAGACAGGAATGTGGACAACTGAAAATGCTGCAAGTAAGCAAGCATGACAAATGCAATTATAAAACAAAATTTGGCACACAAAACGAATCACTCTTTTTGTCAAAGGAACCATAGATCCAGACATAATTGCTAAAAGCTGACTTTGCCAAATTGTATCTTCTATTGATGCTGACTCCTACATTACCAATGCCATTACCTGCCCAAACCACCTTGGTTAATTTCCATTTCAAGACTCATCCAGCATCATCTTTATTAACTTGAAATGTCTAGAAAGGTCAAAACTTTAAAATATTTTTATTGGAAAGAAGAACTCAATTTTTATATCAGGAATTCCATTCCAAAAAGAACATTCAGTCCACAAAACTATCAAACTGATTTGCAAAATCACCATGACAAATGAAGTACTGGGGCAAACAAAGGCCAATTTTTATATTTCAAAAGAGCTATGATTTAATAAGTGTGGACACTCCCTCTACTAATATAGATTACAGCATTCCGTGCTTTAGTAGATATTCTTCAGGAGTTGCTTTTGCCAAGATAATTTATCACTTGATAACTAATCTTTTGGTAACAAGTCTCTGGATTTAGGCTGATCCTCAGACAAAAGACATATAAGAAGGTCACTAAGTATGTACCTAAAGACATTGTACCTAGCCTACTACATTGTGTTATCTGATAGAGCTTTCTTCTTTGGCTGGGTTGAGGGGTGAGGAACTCACACAATTTTATTCCTTACCACATCACTAAAGAGACAGAAAGACTCCCCAGGTCCATTGAGACTTTGGGCCTGAGTAGGCTCACCCATGAACCATACCCTATGAACTGTATCCCAACCTAACCCCATGAACTGTATCCACTAATATAAACTGGCAACAAATTCACCCCACCTCCTAATTTTGTGGGAGAGATACAGTGGTGCAGTACTAGCTCTTTGAGGGAGGTATAGCTCCCTTTTGCTATAGATGTATTAATTTCATGTAATTTCTGCTAGGGTGATAGAAGAGATCTATCCAAATTGGATGGTATATTTAGTATAGCATCACTGGTAGAATTTGTGATGTGGAATCCCACAGAGCTTAGATAGAGATAGTTTCCTCTATCATCAGAAATCCCTTGGTTTTGAACCATGAAGTGAGGAGGGGAGTACCTTCATTTTTTATCCATCAATAGATCACTACAATCAATAAGTACACATTTTGTATTGTTGAAATGTAACCCTGCCCATGTGGCAACCTTGTCCAGCATTTCAAAAAGAACACTCAAGTTATCAGTCACTGTGGCTCATCCTTGTAGACTAGGACATTGACTTTCTTGTCATAATGTTCATAGCCAAAATCTGTCCGTATCATAGCATAGTTGATCAGTTCTAGAATTAAACTGAAAACTGTAAGACTGAGAAGGCAGCCTTGCCTCACCCCTGCTGAAATGTTGATATTTGGGGAAAACTCATCCCTAGAATGGATAGAAATCTTATTACCTCAATAAAGTCTCTATGTGACATTAATATCCTCATCATGTAAGCCAATATATTTCAGTACCAACTAGCCAGTGTTACATGGCACTAAGCTAAGTGTTTGTAAGGTCCAACCAGTCCACCCCACACATTCTCTTTTTATGTTTGGCATCATTAATGAAAGACCATAGCAAGAAATTGTATTCACAACAACCTTTAACTGACACGAAGTCATTTGAGTATATGCTGATATGTCTCCTAGTGTTCTACTACTGTAATCATTTATTTTATTTCCAATTACAAGTAAAGATATATATATATTTTTTGGCTGGGCAATGGGGGTTAAGTGACTTGCCCAGGGTCACACAGCTAGTAAGTCAAGTGTCTGAGGCTGGATTTGAACTCAGGTACTCCTGAATCCAAGGCCGGTGCTTACTGCGCCACCTAGCCGCCCCCAAAGATATTTTTTTAATTCCAAATTTTTCTCCCACTCTCCCTTCCCTCCCCCTCCTGAAGCAAGCAAGCAATCCTATGTAGGTTATACATTATAATCATGTTAAACATAGTTCTACATTAGTCATATGGTAAGAAAAGAATCAAAACAAAAGAAAAAGAAATGCAAGAAAGAATAAACAACAACAAAGCAACAAGAAAAGTGAAAATAGTATGCTTCAATCTGCATTCAGACTCCATAGTTATTTTTCTGAATGTGGAGAGCTTTTTCTACCATGAGTCTTTCAGCATTGTCTTGGATCATTGTATTGCTGAGAACAGTTAAGTCTGTTATAGTTGATCATCACACAGTGTTGTTGATACTGTGTACAGTGTTCTCTTGGTTCTTCTCATTTCACTCAGCATCAATTCATGTAAGTCCAGGTTTTTTTGAAATCCATCTGCTTATCATTTCTCACAACACAATAGTATTCCATTACATTCAAATACCATAACTTGTTTAGCCATTCCCCAATTGATGGGCAGCCTTTCAATTTCCAATTATTTGCCACTACAAAAAGAGCAGTTACAAATATTTTTGTACACTTGGGTCCTTTTCCCTTTTTTATGATTTCTTTGGGATATAGACCTAGTAGTAGTAGTATTGCTGGGTCAAAAGGTATGCACAGTTTTATAGCCTTTTGGGCATGGTTCCAATTTGCTCTCCAGAATGGTTGAATCAGTTCATATACCTCCACCAACAGTGCATTAGCATTCCAATTTTTCCACATATTCTCCAACATTTATCATTTTCCTTTTTTGTCATATTAGCCAATTGGATAGGTGTGAGATGATACCTCAGAGTAGTTTTAATTTCTCTAACCAGTAGTGATTGAGAACATTTTTTCATATTGATGTAGATAGCTTTAATTTCTTCATCTGAAAACTGCCTGTTCATATCTTTTGATCATTTCTCAAATGGGTATGACTAGTATTCTTATAAATTTGATTCAGTTCTCTATATATTTTAGATATGAGGCCTTTATCAGAAAGACTGCTGTAAAATTGTTTCCTAGCTTTCTGCTTTCCTTCTAATCTTTTTTTTTTTTTTTGGTGAGGCAATTGGGGTTAAGTGACTTGCCCAGGGTCACACAGCTAGTAAGTGTTAAGTGTCTGAAACCAATTTGAACTCAGGTCCTCCTGAATCCTGGGCCGGTGCTTTATCCACTCTGCCACCTAGCTTCCCCTCTTTCCTTCTAATCTTGTTGGCATTGGTTTTGTTTGTGCAAAAACTTTTTAAATTTAATGTCAAAATGATCCACTCTGCATTTCATAATGTTTTCTATACCATCTTTGGTCATAAATGCTTTCCCTCTCCATAGATCTGACAAGTAAACTATTCCTTCCTTTTCTAATATGCCTGTGGTATCACCCTTTATATTTAGATCATGTACCCATTTTGACTTTACTTTGGCTATGGTGTAAGATGTTGGTCTATGCCTAGTCTGCCATACTGTTTTCCATTTTCCCCAGCAGTTTTTGTCAAACAGTGAGTTCTTATCATGGAGGCTAGAGTCTTTGGGTTTATCAAACAGGAGATTGCTATATTCATTTACTTTGTCTTTTGTGTGTGTAACCTATTCCACTGATCTGTCTCTATTTCTTAGCCAGTACCAAATAGTTTTGATGGTTTCTGCTTTATAATATAGTTTTAGATCTGGTACAGCTAGGCCACCTTCCTTTGCATTTTTTTCATCAATTTCCTTGATATTCTTGACCTTTTGTCTTCCTTATGAATTTTGTTATTATTTTTTCTAGTTCTATGAAATAGTTATTTGGTAGTTTGGTATGGCATTGAATAAGTAAATTAGGTAGAATTGTCATTTTAATTATATTAGCTCATCCTACCTGTGAGCAACTTATATTTTCCCATTTGTTTGGATCTGTTTTTATTTGTGTGAAAAATGTTTTGTAATTGTGTTCATATAGTTCTTGGGTTTGCCTTGGCAGGTAAACTCCCAAATATTTTTATATTATCTACAGTTATTTTAAATGGAATTTCACTTTCTGTCTATTGTTGCTGGACTTTGTTGGTCATATATAGAAATGTGGGTTTATTTTATATCCTGCTACTTTGCTAAAGTTAATTGTTTCAGGTAGTTTTTTAGTTGATTCTTTAGGATTCTCTAAGTATGTCATCATATCATCTGCAAAGATTGATAGTTTTGTTTCTTTCTTGCCTATTCTAATTCCTTCAATTTCTTTTTCTGCTTTTTTTTAGGAGGGATAGTAATGGGGGTTAAGTGACTTGCCCAGGGTCACACAGCTAATAAGTGTCAAGTGTCTGAGGCCAGATTTAAACTCAGGTCCTCCTGAATCCAGGGCCAGTGCTTTATCCACTGCACCACCTAGCTGTCCCCCCTTTTCTGCTTTTATTGCTAAGGCTAACATTTCTAGTGTAATATTGAATAATAGTGGTGATAATGGACATCCTTGTTTTACCCCTGATCTTATTGGGAATGCCTTCAACTTATGTGTATTGCATATAATGCTTGCTAATGATTTAAAGTAGATACTGTTTATCATCTTAAGGAAAGCTCTATTTATTCCTATGCTCTCTAGTGTTTTCAATGAGTGCTTTATTTTGTCAAAAGCTTTCTCTTCATCTATTGAGATAATCATATGATTTTGGTTAGTTTTGTTATTGACATGGTTGATTATGTTGATAGTTTTCCTAATGTTGAACCAGCTCTACATTCCTGGTATAAATCCCACCTGGTCATATTGTAATATCCTTGCTAATATTTTATTCAAGATTTTTGCATTGATATTCATTAGGGAAATTGGTCTATAATTTTCTTTCTCTGTTTTGGCTCTGCCTGGTTTTTATATCAACACCATATTTGTGTCATAAAAGGAATTTGATAGGATTCCTTTTTCACCTATTTTTCCAAATTGTTTTTATAGTATTGGAATTAATTGTTCTTTAAATGTTTGGTAGAATTCACTTGTAAACCCATCTGACCATGGAGATTTTTTCTTAGGGAGTTCATTGATAGCTTGTTCAATTTCTTTTTCTAAAATGGTCTTATTTGGCAGTTTTCTGATAAAGAAATCAAAGCTATCTATTGTCATATGAAAAAATACTCTAAATCACTATTGATTAGAGAAATGCAAATTAAAATAACTCTGAGGTACCACCTGGCACATATCAGATTGGCTAATATGACAAAAAAGGAAAATAATAAATGTTGGAGTAGCTGTGGAAAAGTTGGAACACTAATGCATTGTTGGTGGAGCTGTGAACTCACCCAACCATTCTGGAGAGCAATTTGGAACTATGCCCAAAGGGCTATAAAGCTGGGCATACCCTTTGACCCAGCAATACCACTATTTAGGTCTTTTTCCCAAAGAGATCATAAAAAAGGGAAAAGGACCCACATGTACAAAAATATTTATAGCTGCTCTTTTTGTGGTGGCAAGGAATTGGAAATTGAGGGGATGCCCATCAATTGAGGAATGGCTGAA
This sequence comes from Dromiciops gliroides, assembly GCF_019393635.1. Lineage (NCBI taxonomy): Eukaryota > Metazoa > Chordata > Mammalia > Microbiotheria > Microbiotheriidae > Dromiciops > Dromiciops gliroides. The sequence continues at coordinate 264,658,651 of NC_057863.1, read as the reverse complement.
TAAGTTGTGGTATATGAATGTAACAGAATACTATTGTTCTGTAAGAAACGATGAGCAGGCAGATTTCAGAGAAACCTAGAAGGACTTACATGAACTGATGCTGAGTGAGATGAGCAGAACCAGGAGAACATTGTACCCAAGTATCAACAATATTGTGTATTGACCAACTGTGATAGACTTTTCTCAGCAATACTGTGGTCCAAGATAGTTCCAAAGGACTCATGATGGAAAATGCTCTCCAAATCCAGAAACAACAAACAAACAAATAAAAACCTATGGAATCTAGATGCAGATTGAACCATACTATCTCCATAATTTTTTGTTTTTCTTTTTTGAGGTTTTTCCTTTTTGCTCTGATTCTTCTTGCACAGCATGACTAATGCAGAAATATGTTCAATGTGATTGTACATATATAACCTATATCGGATTACTTACTATCTTGGGGAGGGGGGAGGGAGGGGAGGGAGAGAGAAAAAATGGAAACTAGAAATCTTATAAAAACAAATGTTGTAAACTATCTCTACACATAACTGGAAAATAATAAAATATTTTTATGGAAAAAATAAAATGGGCCTATTTAAGGATTTTATTTCCTCTTCTGTTAATCTGGGTGGTTTATATTTTTTTGTAGATATTCATCCATTTCATTTAGATTGTCAAATTTATTGGCATATAGTTGAGCAAAATAGTTCCTAATTATTGCTTTAATTTCCTCTTCATTGGTGGTGAGTTCACCCTTTTCTTTTTTTTTTTTTTTTTTGTGAGGCAATTGGGGTTAAGTGACTTGCCCAGGGTCACACAGCTAGTAAGTGTCAAGGGTCTGAGGCCGGACCTGAACTCAGGTCCTCCTGAATCCAGGGCCGGCCCTGAGTTCACCCTTTTCATTTTTTTTTCAAACCCTTTTCATTTTTGATGCTGGTAATATGGTTTTCTTTTTTTTTAAAAATCAGATTAACCAAAGGTTTATCTATTTTATTTTTTCATAAAAGTAGCTCTTAGTTTTATTTATTAATTCTATAGTTTTCTTACTTTCAACTTTATTAATCTCTCCTTTAATTTTTAGAATTTATAATTTGATATTTAATTAGGGATTTTTAATTTCTTCATTTTCTAACTGTTTTAGTTGCATGCCCAATTCATTGATCTCTTCTTTCTCTATTTTATTCATGTAGGCATTTAGAGATATAAAATTTCCCCTAAGAACTGCTTTGGCTGCATCCCATAAGTTTGGTATGTTGTCTCATTATTGTCATTCTCTTGAATGAAGTTATTGATTGTTTCTATGATTTTTTTGTTTGACCCACTCTTTAGGATGAGATTATTTAGTTTGCAATGAAGTTTGGGTCTATCTTTCCATAGCTCTTTATTACATATAATTTTATTTGTTTGTTTGTTTGTTTTTGCAAGGCAATGAGGGTTAAGTGACTTGCCCAGGGTCACACAGCTATGAAGTGTCAAGTGTCTGAGGCTGGATTTGAACTCATGTCCTCCTGATTCCAGGGCTGGTGCTTTATCCACTGTGCCACCTGGCTGCCCCCCTATTATATATAATTTTTATTGCATCATGATCTTAAAAGGATGCATTTACTATTTCTGTCTTTCTACATTTGACTGTGAGGTTTTTGTGCCCTAATACATGTTCAATTTCTGTGTATGTGCCATGTGTTGCTGAGAAAAAGGTATATTCTTTTCTATCCCCATTCAGTTTTCTCCAGAGGTCATATTTAATTTTTCTAAAATTCTATTCACCTCCTTAACTTCTTAATAATTAACTTTGTGGTTAGAGTTATATAGTTGTGAGAACGGGAGGTTGAGGTGCCCCACTAATATAGTTTTACTATTTCTTCTGTAACTCAACTTCTTCTCTAAGAACTTGGATGCTGTATCACTTGGTGTATACATGTTTATTATTGATATTATTTCATTGTCTATGGTACCTTTTAGCAAGATGTAATTTCCTTTCTTCTTGCTTTTAATTAAATCAATTTTTACTTTTGCTTTGTCTGAGATAAGGATTGCTACCCCTGCTTTTTTTTTAACTTCAGCTGCAGTGTAATATATTCTACTCCAGCTTTTTACCTTTACTCTGTATGTATCTCTCTGCTTTAAATGGTTTCTTGTAAACAACATATTGTAGGATTCTGGTGTTTAATCCAGTCTATCTGCTTCCATTTTATAGGAGAGTTCATCCCTTCACATTCACAGTTATGATTACTAACTGTGTATTTCCTTGAATCTTTTTTTTCCCCATGTTTGTACTTTTCTGTTTCCTTCTCCCTGTCCCTTCTCACTAGTGTTTTGTTTCTGGCCACCACCTCCCTCAATCTGCCCTCCCTTCTATCAGCACCCCACCCTTTTCTTTCCCCTTTCCCCTTTTACTTCCCTATAGGGTAAGATAACATTCTTATGCCCAACTGAATGTGTATGTTATTCTCTTTTTGAGCCAAATCAGTCGAGAGTAAGGTCAAAACAATTCATACACCTCCCTTCTTTCCCTCTATTGTAATAGTTCTTTTGTGCCTTTTCATGTGATATGATTTACCCTATTCTGCTTTCCCTTTCCTTTTCTTCCAGTATAATCCTTTTTATTACCCCTTAAGGTTATTTTTTTTTAATATCATCACATCAGAATCAACTTATACACATGCCTTTTGTCTTTGTGTACTCCTTCTATCTGCCTTAATAAAGATATAGTTCTCAAGAATCACAAATATCTTCTTCCCCTGTAGGGATGCAAACATTTTAACCTTATTGAGCAATATGGTTTTTTCCCCCTTTTTAACTTTTCATATTGATGTAAGGGGTGGGTTTAATTGACCAAATTGATCATGAGGCATCCCAAAGAATTACAAGACTCAGTGACTCAGTTTCCCAAGTTTTATCGCAATACTGTGAGTGACCATAGGGAGAGCACCATGGAGATTGATGTCTCCAATAGGGAGAGGAAAATAGTTATATTTATAGTAAGAAAAAATTGATTATCTCCTCATTATCTTTTTTGTTTTTGTTTTTTGCGGGGCAATGGGGGTTAAGTGACTTGCCCAGGGTCACACAGCCAGTAAGTGTCAAGTGTCTGAGGTCGGATTTGAACTCAGGTACTCCTGAATCCAGGGCCGGTGCTTTATCCACTTTGCCACCTAGCCGCCCCCTTCTCCTCATTATCTTAATCTCCTACTTGTGGGAGGTTCATGGAAGGTCTTATCTTAATTTGGACTTCCTGGGGTCCTAAGACAACCTCTGAGCTTTTTTTTCTTGGATGTGTGTTTTTGGGGTTTACACGTCATAAGGTGAACCTAAGGACACATTTGGTCCTATCTGTGCATGCTCCTAAAGACATGCTTAAACTTGTCAAAGCCAGAGGGTGTCTGTGTTTTTGGTATTTCTTTACTTAAGATCTGGTTTCTAGATGTCCTGTCATCTAGGAATATTAATGGCTATTAATGGATAACTCTAGTTACTGTATCCGTTGATGGTGAGGGTTGATAGGGATCGAACCCTTTTGGTTACTGTAAGAACACAAACTTTAGTTTCTCTGTTAACCCTTTTAGGTACTATTGATAGCTACTATTGATAGGTTATCTGTTAACCCTTTTAGCCTCCTTCATCACTTGGAGTTTTCTTTCTGTGGTCTCTTTGAGGAGGTGATCAGTGGATTCTTTCAATGACTAATTTCTCCTCTGGTTCTAAGACATTGGGGCAGTTCTCCTTGATAATGTCATGAAATTTGCTGTCTAGACTCTTTTTTTTTTGATTGTGGTCCTCAGGCAGTTCAATTATTCTTAGGTTGTCCCTCTGGGATCTATTTTCCAGGTCTGTTGTTTTTCTGAAGTGGTATTTTATATTTTCTTCTTTTATATTCTTTTGATTCCACTTTACTTCTTCCTGTTGTCTCATTGAGTCATTAGCTTTCATCTGACCAGTTCTTATTCTTAAGGAATTGTTTTCCCCAATTAGCTTTTGCACCTCCTTTTCCATTTGTCCAATTGTGTTTTTAAGGCATTATTTTCTTTTTCCAAGCTATTGACTTTGTCTTGCATAACTCTCATTTCTTTTCCCAATTTTTCTTCTACCTCTCTTATTTGGTTTATAAAAACCTTTTTGAGCTCTTCCAAGACGGGTCTCAAGACCAATTCTTCTTCCCCTTCAAGGCTTCACACGTAGGCGTTTTATCATTGTTGTTCTTCTCTAAGTTTATGTTTTGATCCTCCCTGTTGCCATAGTAATTGTCAATGGTGAGGGTTCTTTTTTGTTTCTTATTCATATTTTAGCCTCTTTTGTACTCCTGGTATACAGTGTACACTGTCCCAAGCTTCTTTTGCTGGGGCCAGGGGCTGGGTCACTACCTTTCTGCTCTGAGGCATCAGCAGCTTTCAGCTTGCTTTCTGCACTGGAGTGGCCCAGCCTAGTTGGGCCTTTTGGGTAGCAGATCTCCAGCTGGCATATTGCCTTCTACATTGGGTCTGGAGGCCTCACAACTGGCTTGCTGTGCCACTAGCTTACTGAGTTAGGACCTTGGGTCCTCAGCTGCTGATTTATGCTGTGGCTAAATGCCTTTTTTTTTTTTTTTTTTGGTGATGCAGTTGGGGTTAAGTGACTTGCCCAGGGTCACACAGCTAGTAAGTGTTAAGTGTCTGAGGCCGGGTTTGAACTCAGGTCCTCCTGAATCCAGGGCCGGTGCTTTATCTACTGTGCCACCTAGCTGCTCAGCTAAATGACTTTTGCTGGCTTGCCCAGACACCCTCTGGGATGAGCTGTGCTCCCCTTTTACCCAGATGAAACAGATCTTTCCTGAAGATCTTCTAGGTTATCTTAAATCAGAAGATTGTTTCACTCTTTCTTTCTTTCTTTTCTTTCTTTCTTTCTTTCTTTCTTTCTTTCTTTCTTTCTTTCTTTCTTTCTTTCTTTCTTTCTTTCTTTCTTTCTTTCTTTCTTTCTTTCTTTTTGGGCAGGCCAGTGAGGGTTAAGTGACTTGCCCAGGTTTACACAGCTAGTGTCAAGTGTCTGAGGCTGGATTTGAACTCAGGTTCTCCTGAATCCAGGGCCAGTGCTTTATCCACTGCGCCACCTAGCTGCCCCCTTAACATTTGTTTTTGAGGGAAATTTTGGAGAGTTCAAGCAACTTCCTGGTTTCACTCTGCCATCTTGGCTCTGCCTCCAGATGAGTCTAAGAAACTTGACCAGAGTCTACTTTAGTCATTTTTGCTAGGACTGAGGTAGAGACCTCGTTCAAGGTGTTATCTTAGGATATGACTCTCTAGTTGGAGAGCAGATTTGTATCACCTTTTTAATAGATTAAAATGGCATTGGAAAGCCACTGCTCCTTAAGGATACAGTTACATTTGTGTGAAATATTAAAAATTGTTATAAAAATGTCCTTTTTCCCCTCATTTATCCATATCTCTAGTACCCAATAACGTTTGGATGAGGAGGCATGTTATTATCATGCCTCAAATGAATCCAAACCTCAGTGTAGGTAAATGGGTTTTTCTACATCACTTAGATTGTTATTGTTTGGTAGTAGTGGTAAGAAAACTGTGATAATGAATGAATGAATGAAAAAAGTAGCCATGTATTAAGTGCTTATTATGTTCAAAGCATTGTACTAAGCTAGAAATAGGAATAGAAAAGCAAGACAGTACTTTCTCTCAAGGAGTTCACATTCTTTTTTTTTTTTTTGTAGGCAATGGGGGTTAAGTGACTTGCCCAGGGTCACACAGCTAGTAAGTGTCAAGTGTCTGAGGCCAGATTTGAACTCAGGTACTCCTGAATCCAGGGCCGGTGCTTTTACCACTGCGTCATCTAGCTGCCCCAAGGAGTTAACATTCTAATAGGGGAGAAAGTATTTATTAAAGTTTCAGTTGTCTGTCAGGTGGAATAGTAAATTACATCGTTTTCTTTTAACCACTGGACAGTGCCAAAGACTTTTGTGTCAAGAACTATCTTTTCTGATACTTCAGTAGCTATGGCCGTAGCATCTTCAGGAGCAGTTGCTAGGTTGCATGCATCTCCATTTGGGTTTCTTCCCAAAATGATAGGTGAAAGCATCAGGCTGGAAACATTGCTATTCAGAAGGCTCTTGGTTTCAGGGTCCTCAGCTGTCTCCATTAGGATCTGAGGGGAGAGAGTGGTCAAGTTAGTGGTAGTGGTTTGACTTGCCTGGCACTCAGTGCCTCCTGTTTTTTCATCAGCATGCCTTGCTTTAGCTAGGCTGGCTTGCCAGCCTTGTTGGTCACAGCTGGTTGCCAGTTGGTGGGGATCGTTGCCCCTTTTGCATAGATGTTACTTTCTCAGATGATGTGGAAGTAACACTAGATCCAACTTTATCTTTAAAAGAATATAATTGATGATGGAATCTGATAAAATGGTGAAGTTATTTCACAAAAAGTATGAGGGTGATTACTCCTATACAATCTATGAATTTGGACTGCTTCTGTAAGATGTGGTATATTAGGCTTATTTTTGAAATTCTTTCAAATACCAGTATATTATGGATATCCTATATCTGCTTACCACCTCAGAGAGGAAGGAGGGGGTGGTGGGGAGGAGGGATAAAAATTGGAACCCAAAACTATAAATAAATATGTGTATTAGTTAAAAAAACACCCAAAACAAATACCAGCACATTTTAAATCTTCCTGTATTTTTTGGATAGAATCCTATATTCTCATCTGGAAACTTGGTCTATTTATGCAGTTGTTACACTTTGTAATCCATTCTTTTTGGAAAACACCAGTAAGTATAGATTGCTAAAATTATTTGGTGGTGCTATTTTTTTTTTTTTAGTGAGGCAATTGGGATTAAGTGACTTGCCCAGGGTCACACAGCTAGTAAGTGTTAAGTGTCTGAGGCTGGATTTGAACTCAGGTACTCCTGACTCCAGGGCTGGTGCTCTATCCACTGTGCCATCTAGCTGCCCCTATGGTGCTATTATTTAAAGTTCTATTACTGGCTTCCCTGTTTAGCACTGCTTTTACTACTTAAGTTAAAAATACTTAAGGAAGACTCAGATTAATAGATTTGTGACTAATCTTATTTGGTCTTTTTGCTTCCTGAGGGACCAGCCTGATGTTGAGTTCACTTCTATTCTGGTTCATTTGAAAACAAACAAACCAATCCAACTATCCTCAAATCTCTCTTGGCCTGGGTCATCACTGAAAAGAAATTTATTTAGATTACTTTCTGTTTTCCCAGTTTCCATTTCTGAGCCATCATCGAGTATGTACTTAAAACAAAAATTACTAGCATGTATATCATGTTTTAACAGGGCAGCTAAGTGGCACAGTGGATAGAAGACTGGGCTTGGAATCAAGAAGATTCATCTTCATGGAGCCTTTTGATGAGGGTGAAAGAGAAGAGTGTAAAAGCTGCCTTAAAGCTTAACATTAAAAAAACAAAACCCTAAGATCTTGGCAACTGGTCCCATCACTTCCTGGCAAACAGAGGGAGAAGAAATGGAAGCAGTGTCAGATTTTATATTCTTGGGCCCAAAGATCACTGCAGACAGCAACTGCAGCCACGAAATTAAAAGACGCTTGCTCCTTGGAAGGAAAGCTGTGGCAAATCTGGATAGCATATTAAAAGCAAAGATATCACTTTGCCAATGAAAATCTATATAGTTTTTCCAGTTGCTGTGAAAGTTGGACCATCAGGAAAGCTGAGCCCTGCAGAATCAATGCTTTCAAATTGTTGTGTTAGAGATGACTTTTGAGAGTCCCTTGGACAGTGAGGAGATCCAATCAGTTAATACTTTAAGAAATTAATTCAGGCTATTCCCTGGAAGGTCAAATGCTGAAGCTGAAGCTTAAATACTTTGGCCACATAATGAGAAGATGTGACTTATGGGAAAAGACCCTGATGTTGGGAAAGATGGAAATCAAAGGAAGAAGAAAATGGGGCATCAGAGGATGAGATGGATAGAGAGTATCATGGAACAATGAACACGAACTTGGACAGACTTTAAGAGATGGTGGAGGAGGGCAGCTAGGTGGTGCAGTGGATTGAGTACCGTCCCTGGATTCAGGAGGACCTGAGTTCAAATCCGGCTTCAGACACTTAACACTTAACTAGCTGTGTGACCCTGGGCAAGTCACTTAACCCCAATTGCCTCACCGCCCCCCCCCCCCAAATAAAGAGATGGTGGAGGATAGAAGGGCCTGGCATACCATGGTCCAGGGGGTCACGAAGAGTAGGAAACAATTGAACAACAGCAAATATAGTGCTTAAAAGTTTCCAAAGTTCTTTTCAAATAGTATCTAATTTTATCCTTACATCAACCTGAAGGCATTATTATTACCATTGCTATTATTACTGTGAGGGTTACCCTAGTAGATACTATTTCTATCCCCATTTTACAGATGAGGAAAATGAGGCATAGAGAAATTAAATGACTTATTCAGGGTCACATAGCTAGAAACTGTCTAAGGCTGGATTTAAACTTGGGTCTTCCTGACTCCACATCCAACATTCTATTCACTGTAATGTTTAATTGTCTTCTGACAGTGGCTAGTATTGTCTTGCTTATACCAAGTGCTTAGTGCTCTAGTTAAACTGATGAACAAGGGAATCTCATCTGTTTCCTTTGAATATATTCTTTATGGAACAAGTCCTGCTGATTAAAATATCTGTCATTTAATCATTTTTATCAAATAGTCATATGCATTTCAGGATTAAAAATGAAACCTATGCCACAGCCCCACCTCTCTGCCCAATCCATTTGGTTTAGTATGTCTTGCTCAGAGAGTCTTGATTTGATGAATTTTGTTGTCTTATCTTAGATTCCAAGGAGAGATCTGAACTGTCCTCATTCACCTGGTAGCATTTGGGTTAGGGAGAGCAGGGGTTGAAATCACTTTTTTATTTTAAAAATGACTACTGTGTTAGTAGACCTCTTTTTCCTCAGTGGCCAATAAAGAGATGAGGAATTGGTCAAGCCCAGCCCTTCCTTATAAGCACTCCCAGTGTGCTGTGGGGACCAATTTTTAATTGGGGAGTGTTAGCTAAGCGGTTCCCCGCAATATTGGGGCAAGGAAGGAGACTGGCAGCCTCCCTCAAAACAGAACAGTATTTATTTTAACAAGAGAGAACTTAAAAAAAACCAACACAAACAGGATCAGTAGGATCAAGGGAAAGGAAATAAAATGGGGAAAGGGAAATTATACAACCTTAAAAGATACCACCACCCAGGAATCAGATGAGAATATGCAGCAGACCTCCTGTCATTCCAGTGTCCTGCTAGAATGCCCAATTCTCCTCCCCCAATCTCAGAAAAACCCCACACAGCCCCAGCCAATGGGATGGCCATTCTGACAGTCACATGACTGCCCTCACTAGGCTTCCAATCATTATAATTTTGCCAGGCCCCTGTAGGTGTCAGGGAGTGGTGATGATGTGAGGGGCCAGTGCCATGGCAACGGCTACAACCAGTGGGTGGAGCACCATGCGGTTTGCAGAGCCCCAGGCCATAATTCTTTACAATGCTTAGCTGATAATCCCTCCCCCCCCCCCTTTTTTTTTTTTTTGGTGAGGCAATTGGGCTTAAGTGACTTGCCTAGGGTCACACAGCTAGTAAGTGTCTGAGGCCGGATTTGAACCTAGGTCCTCCTGAATCTAGGACCGGTGCTCTATCCACTGCGCCACCTAGCTGCCCCTGATACCATCCCTTTGTGAACCTCAGAGCATTGCATAGATATTGAAGAAGAGCCATTTGATTGTCAGAATTAAGAATGCTTAAAAAGGCAATAAATGGTTGATTAGGTTTCTTTCCTGCCTGGCTGATTTGACTGAAGAAGACACATACCAAACATATGGCCTAAAATTCTTTGGGTTTTTTGCATTTATTCTGTCTTGCCTTTAAGTGAAGGATAATCATACTAGATTGCAACCTTGTGAACTTTCTAAGATCAGGAGAGTGAGTGGGAGCTAGATTCCATGCCAGATTTTGCAGATAGTTGAGCCTACTCAGAAGCAAAGTCTGGAGCTACTTGCTTGACTCAGCATAGCAGTGGATAGAAGGCCCCCAAGAGGGAGTAATGATTGTGACTCAGGCATTAGCTATGCAGCATTCAGAAGTGAACCTGTCTATGTGGATGTTTTATAGCAACGGCTTTAAGATTGGGTCTAATTTACCCAGGGACCAAAGTAATAGGGGGAGAATGTGGCTCAAATGTTGGGTTAAGGGAGAGATGCTTAGTAACTTCTGTTCTTGATGCATCTCTCCGTAAATATCTCTTTGTAAAAGCTAATGGATGTTAATTTATTAAATGATACTTGGGCATTAATCACTACACGGTATTGATAATATAAGGGACACTGTGACTAGCAATTGATAATGGAGGGAAAATATACAAGAACCAGAGGTCAGTCAAAAAAGCATTATAGAAAGATCCCCTTGCCGCCCTTAAAGGGGACTTTTAAAAAGCATCCAAAAATGATACCACATCACACTGCTAATTTATATTGAGCTTATGGTCCACTAACCTCCCCTCTTCCCAACCAAACAGGCTTATTCCGAGCAACTGCTGTCTAGCCATGCTTCCCCCATCTTATACTTGTGAATTTATTTTTGTACCTAAGTGCAAGACTTTACATTTACATAAATTGAATTTTATTTTGTTATATTCATGTCAGTGCTCTAGCATGTCATGTTCCTGATTTTGTTATCCATTGTATTAGTTTACTCTCCCATCTTGGTATCATAAGAAAATTTGATGAAAATGTTAAGTAGAACAATCCCAAGCCTACATTTCTGGGGGAACATATTGAAGACCTCCTACCACATTGAACTGTTAACAACTTCTCTATTAATCTTTCTATCCACCTAGTTCTGAATCCATGTGGTTATATTATCATCTAATCTATATCTCTTCATTTTCTCCATAAGATATGAGATAATTTATTAAAGACCATTAAAATCTAGGTAAACTATATCATAGGATTTCCCTGATCTATTTATTTAGTAATCCTTAAAAAAAATTATGTTAGTCTGGCTTGACTTTTTTTTTGAAACTATGCTAACTTCACTCATCCAACTAGGATAAAGCTTGAATTATTTCTTTGTTCCTTGAGTAAAAAATCATATAATTTTGATCAGCTAGAAATCCTTTTTATCATTCTAATGTCCATATCAGGTAGAATCCAATTTGTTGAATGTGATAAAAATAGTAACTAAGACTATAGGATTGCCTTGAAATACCTTAATCATATATATATATATATATATATATATACACTAGATTTCCATAACTATATTTAGTGAAAGTAATATCACAGATTGTTCTTTTTATAAAAATTATATTGTTTCCTTAATATTAAATGTGACTACCAAGACACAATTTTCATTTTGTTTTCGTTTGATTGCTAGTTAAAATAGACCAACATAATTTATCAAATTTATATCCTTATTGATAAAATATCATTTTATTTACAGAATTACATTGATTTTAAAAGCTTCTAAATGGTACTTGGAAAGCAAAGGAATGGAATGGGTAGTGGTTTTGTCTTATACATCAATCAGTTGAAATTGCATGGATTATAAAAACACATTTACTGAGGGTCAGCACTTTTCTTTTTGCTGCTCTTTCACAAACGACTGCTTGCTACTTATTTGTGCTAGGTATAGACTTTCTGAAAAAGTAATTCTATTAGAGAACAATTTGGCACAGTTTCTTGGCAGGGAGTTGCCTACCCATAACTACTTTAATTCCACTAATTGCATTAGATTCATCTCTGATGAAATGTGCTCTGCCAGCCCTGAGGATTGTATCAGCTATGAATTGATGCCTCATTTCTTTGAGCAGTTTTCTTTCATATAGACATAACTGTGGATGCACAGAAATACAGATCTGGTAACAATAACAAGATAAGCAAATTATTTATGGATTTTTTTCTCTTAACTATCCTCTTTTCCATAGAGGATAAAAGACACCTAAAATTAAATTAAATTAAAATTAAATTGGGATTAATTATTGCAAAAATTAAAATGGGATCTCTATTTGTCTCTCTGTACCTTTGTCTCTGTGTCTCTGTCTCACCATCTGCCTCTATGTTTCTGTTTCTCTGTCTCTGTGCTTTGTCTGCCTATCTTTTGGAGTAAGCAAGTGAGGCTAAATCCAAAATACCTCTATACCTCTCTGGATATGACACTTTCTTTGGTGTGGTGGATGGAGAACCAGACTTAAAGCCAGAATAACTTGAGTTTAAGTCTGACACATTGGCTGTATGACCTTTGGCAAGTCATTTAACCTCTGAATACTCTAGGCAAGTCTCCAAGATTATAAATTATAGAGAAGGCATTGACTTGCATTGGAAGGGGTTTTCTTATCTGGAAGTTCCTTATACCAATGAAATGACAAGTCTGTTCCCTATCTACTATATGTTTATGAAAAATAAATCTAGAAAATCCACCAGATTTAATTCTAATAGGGAAATTTTTTAAAAAGTCACAATAAGTCATATTTCCAGCCTATGTCAGTTGGCATAGGAAGATAGGCAGAGTAGTCCATGGATGCTAGGGAAGGGGTCTATCTGGGAACATACCAGTTAACAGGGAGAGGTTGTGAAATGCAGAATAAAGGGATTCCCTGTACCCTGTAGGTACTTCCAGACTTATACGAGGGTACCATGATGGGGACAGATGGCAGCTTGCCTACTACCCAATTCTGGGTTACAGATCCAAAGCAGACTAAGAAAGAGACCTGTGCAGCCTCCTTTTCTTCAGCAATCTCAGGCCCTAGGTGATAATCCAAAAGAGGAGTAATTTCAGAAGCAAGAATCAGTGGTATGGCTCAGACCCTATGAGCAAAATGGGATATATCTATTATACCCTCTAGCACAGTGTGAAGCCTGAAGTAGAATAACAGGGCGGGAAGGGGTGCCTGCAGTTCTGTAATTCTGAATCAGCAGAGTTTTGCAGTTCACTGTTAGTGGCTGAGTCCAGTAGCAAACTACTGTTGCTCAGTCACAACTTGGGTCAGGAACTTGCAGAACTTAGGCCAGGGAGGTCATTAATCAAACTTTGCTCTTCATTAAACCTCTTTGGAAGCACTTGCAGGTCTCCAACTGAGCTATCCCTGAGATCTTGGAACAACAGAACACTCAATACCTCAAGGAAGCAGCAGCAAGACCATCCTACACCTTCCTTACAGATGTGGACAGAGTTCATTCCTAACATTAAATCCAAAGTTAGGAAGTAGACTGGAAGAATGAACAAACATAAAAAGAATCACACTATAAAGAGCAATTAAGATGACATAGGTGCTCAAGTTGCAAACCCAGAAGATGATATCTACAAGCAGTGCCTCAAATGAAAACACAGTTTGGGCACAAATTCAGATGGAATTCTGTAGAAGAGATGAAGTAACAGTTTTTTAAAAAGTTAATTTTGGGGGCAGCTAGGTGGTGCATTGTATAAATCACTGGCCCTGGATTCAGGAGGACCCGAGTTCAAATCCGGCCTCAGACACTTGACACTTACTAGCTGTGTGACCCTGGGCAAGTCACTTAACTCCCATTTCCCCACAAAAACAAAAACAAAACAAAACAAAAAGTTAATTTTTTTGATAATGAAATGAGAGTGCTATAAGAAAAATAGAAAAAAATGAGAGCAAAAGGAGAAAGAATTGGAAAGGGAATTAACAGCTTGATTCAAGTGGTTCAAAACCTTATACAAGGAAGAAACTCATTGAAAATTAGAAGGGACCAAATAGAAGCCAATGACTCCATGAAACAATAAGAAAGATTACAACATAGTCAAAAGACTGCAAAAACAGAAGAAAATATATTATATCTCATAGCATAAGCAACTTACTTGTAAAACAGATCAAGGAGAAAAAACTTTTATAATTATTGGACACCATGACCAAAAAATGAGCCTAGACACTGTGAGAAATGCTTATTAATAACTGATATCTTGGGGGGGGGTGACCCAGTGATTCTCCCTTTCTTTCTTAGTCATTTCTTCCTCCCCACTCAATAGTTTAATTCTCCATGAAAGATCCTATTGAATCTTTACTTTTCATCTGAGTCAAGCCCAACCCAAGCTTACAAAGAATCTTGGATGGAGACAGGTCTGTTTATCTACATAACTGAAGGACTTTACTGAAGAAATCTGGCCTGCAACAAACCACACCTAGGTGAAAACTATTTTGCTCTGATCAGCTTGGGTCGAGGTCTGCATTCTTTCTCTGATATCATCTTGACCAATGTTTGAGTTACCTAAGTCACCATATTCCCAGATCTCATTTAAAAAAATATATCTATTTATTTATTGGCAGGGCAATGGGGGTTAAGTGACTTGCCCAGGGTCACACAGCTAGTAAATGTCAAGTGTCTGAGGCCGGATTTGAACTCAAGTCCTCCTGAATCCAGGGCTGGTGCTTTATCCACTGTGCCACCTAGCTGCCCCCAGATTTCATTTTAATATAACACACCTCCAATCATGTCAGCCAATTAGGTTTGGTTGTTGTTAACCAATTAGATTTGATTGCTATATAATGGATCTCTTACAGTTACAAGGGTATATAAACTGTGACCCCATCACCATTAGAGATCTTTGGGAGAGATGGTCAATGACCATCCTTTTATTAATAACCTGCCAGCCTATTAATAAAATGATCAAATTACCCAGAAACTATGTCTCTCATATTTTTAACTGTCATAATACTTTATTTCAGAATATTTTACTTGATTTTTTTTTTTTGGCGGGGCAATGAGGGTTAAGTGACTTGCCCAGGGTCACACAGCTAGTGTCAAGTGTCTGAGGTTGGATTTGAACTCAGGTCCGCCTGAATCCAGGGCTGGTGCTTTATCCACTGCACCACCCAGCTGCCCCCATTTCAGAATATTTTAAAAGAAAACTGTGGGCAGCTAGTTGGCACAGTGGATCGAGCACCGGCCCTGGAGTCAGGAGGACCTGAATTCAAATCTAGCCTCAGACACTTAACACTTACTAGCTGTGTGACCCTGGGCAAGTCACTTAACCCCAATTGCCTCACCAAAAAACAAAACAAAACAAAAACAACAAAAAAAAGAAAACTGCCCAGATCTCTTAGAACCAGAAGGCAGAGTAGAAATAGAAACAATCCACTATTCATCCCCTGAAAGAAACCTTAAAATGAAAACTTCTGGGAACATTAAAGCTCAAATCCAGAGCTTCCAGGTCAAAGAAAAACATACTACGTAGAGCTAATAAGAAAGAATTCAAGTACTAAAGAGTCAAAGTTATGATCACATCCAATTTATTTAATAGCCACCACTATGAAAGAAAAAAGAACCTGCAATATGACATTCCAAAGGCAAAGAATATAGAGTTATAGCCAAGAATTACTTACCCAGAAAAACTGAGTAGGGGGAAAGTAGACCTTTAATGTCAAAGTATACTTGATGAAAAGACCAGAACTGTTTAGAAATTTTGAAATCTAAAGAGGTAAGAGAAACATTAAAAAAAGTAAACACAAACAATGATATGAGATTAAACAAAAACAGATTGCCCACATTTTAATATAGGAAGATGTATCTCCTCTTCACCCTATTAACATCAGGCTTCATAGAAGGAGCCTGATTAAACAGAAGACCTTGGAGTAGTCCAATTATGTTTTGATGATCTTTCCACTAAGAAAAGGAGGGGAAGAGGAATATACTGGGGCAAGGAAAGGAAAAGAAAGGGAAAATTACCTCACATAATCAAGGTGTGCAAGTAGACATCTAAACAAATAAGGAAGAGGGGGCATGGCTAACATTTGAACCTCACTCTAATCTGAATTGGTCACAGGAGGAAAGAATACACATACACAGTTGAGTACAGAAATACATTTCATTCAACAGTAAGTAGGAGGGAAAGGGGAGAAGGGAAAAGGAAGAGTTAAAGGGAGAATAGATTAAAGGATAGATTAGTTCTAAGCAAATGAAATCTAAGGATGCATGAAAACAGATTAGTCCTAAGCAAATGGACTTTAAGGATGCATGAAAATATTTATAGCTCTTTTTGAGGTAGCAAAGTATGGAAAATGAATGGAAGCCCCAAAAGTAGGGAATGGATGAACAATCTCTGGTATATAAATGTGATAGGCTACTAATGTACTGTTAAGAAATTATGAAGGGCATGGTTTCAGAGAAACCTGGGAAGATTTGTATGAACTGATACAGAATAAAATGAACAGAACTAGGAGAACAATTTATACAGAGACAACAATATGGTAAGACAACTTTGAAAGAATTGGGAACACTGATCTGTGCAATAACCAACCACAATTGCATTCATTCAATGAATTTATTCATTCATTCAGTAAACAAATATTAAGCACTTAATATGCCAGGCATCTGCTAAGTGCTGGAGATTCAAAAAAAGGCAAAATATACTCCATGCCCTCAAGGAGTTTACAATCTACTTGGGGAGATAACATGCAAGCAAATAAATACAGGATAAATAGGAAATAATAAAAAGAGGGAAAGCATTGGAATTAAGAGGGATTGGAAGAGGCTTTCTGGAGAAGGTGGGATTTTAGTTGGGAGTTAAAGGAGGCTGGCAGTCAGTCATGGAGGGAGAATGTTCCAGGCATGGGAGGCAGCAAAAGAAAATGACTGTAGCTGAGAGATGGATTGTCTTGTTTGTGGAACAGCCAGGAGGCCAATGTCACTGAATTGAAGAGTCCAGGTTGGGGAGTAAGGTTTTAGAATACCAGAAAGGTAGGAGAGGCTAGGTTATGAAGGGTTTGGAATGCTAAACAGAACATTTTGTATTTGCCCCTGGAGGCAATAGGAAGCCATTGGAGCTTATTGAATTGGGAGGGGGGGGGGGAAGGGGGGAAGAGTGGGGGGTGTGTGACATCATCAAATTTGTGTTTTAGGAAAATCACCTTAGTGACTGAATGGAGAATGGATTGAAGTAAGGAGAGACATGAGGCAGGTAGACCCACTAGCAGGCTATTGCAATAGTCCAGCCATAAGATTATAAGGGCTTGCACTAGAATGGTGGCAGTATCAGAGGGAAGGGGGCATATTCAAGGGATATTACAAAGGTGAAATTGGTAGGCCTTGGCAACAGCTTGGATATGGGAGTGGTGTGAGAGATAATGAGAAATCCAGGATGACTCCTGGGTTGTGAGCCTAGGGGACTGAGAATATGGTGTTACCCTCTACAGCAATAGGAAAGGTAGGAATGAGGAAGGTTTAGAAGGAAAGATAATGAATTCAGTTTTGAATGTATTGAGTTTAAGAAGTCTATTGGATATTGAGTTTAAGATGTCTGAAAGGCAGTTGGAGTTGGGAGATTGGAGGTCAATAGAGAGATTGGGGCAGGAAAGATAGATTTGAGAACTAATAGCATAAAAATGGCAATTACATCCTTGGGAGCTGATGAGATCTCTGAGTGAAGAGGGAGAAGATAAGAAGACCTAGGAAAGAACCTTGAGGGATACCTATGATTAGTGGGCATCATCTGGAAGAGGAGCCATCAAAGGAGACAGAGAGAGGACTAATGATGAAAAATGCTATCCACTTCCTTATAGGCAGGTAAAGTACTTTGAGAGCAGAATGAGAAATAAGTTTATACTTAATTGGACATGACCAATGTGGAAATTTGGTTTGCTTGACTATACATGTTTTTAACAAGAATTTTCTTTTTCCTTCATTCTCATTGGGGAGGAGGTTTTGGGGGTGGGAGAGAAAAGTGCTTTTTGCTGAATAAAATATAATTTAATTTACATAATTTTTAAGAAAGAAAATGCCTAGAGTTAGGAGATGGAGTCCTTGTGGAAGAAACAGCAAGAAAGCCAGTATCACTAGATTGCAGAGTACCTAGAGGAGAGGTGAGGTGTAAGGAGACTTGAAAAGGTAGGAAAGAACCATATTGTGAAAAGCTTTGAAAGTTAAACAGATGGTTTATGCTCAATCTGGGAGATGATAGGGAGCCACTGGAGTTTACTGAGTGGGGATGTGGTGTGTGAGACATGGTCAGACCTGTACTTCAGGAAGGTCAATTTGATAGCTGAGTGGAGGATGGATTGTAATGGAGAAAGGCTTGAGACAAGAAGAACCAATTAAAAGGCAATAGTCTAGGTATGAGGTGATAAAGGCTCACACTAATTAGGCAGTCATATTAGAGGAAAGAAGAGAGCATATACTAGAGATTTTATGAAAGGAAGACTGACAGGATCTTAAAACAGATTATTGGATGGAGGAGGTGAGAGAGAGTAAGGAGTTGAGAAGTTGAGCCTGAGAGACAGGGAAGAGGATAATACCCTCAACAATAATAGGAAAGCTAGAGGGGAGAGGTGGGCGGGGAGAGCAATCAGTTAAGTTTTGTACATGTTGAATTTTAGATGACTATGGGACATCTGGTTTGAGATGTCCGGAAAATGGGAGAGTGGAGGTCAGCAATGAGGTTAGGACTGGATAAGTAGATCTGGGAATCATCAGCATAAATATGATAATTGAATCCATGGGAACTAATGAGATTAGCAAGTGAAATAATATAGAAGAAAAGAAGGCCCAGGATAGAGCCATGGGGGGGATCCAGTTAGTGGACATGACCTACACAAAGATCTAGCAAAAGAGACTTAGGAGAGGTCAGGAGTAGGAACAGAAAAGAGTGGGTTTATGAAAACCTGTATAGAAGAAAGCATCAAGAAGATGATGACTGATACTGTCAAAGGCTATAGAGAACTCAAGAAGGACAAAGATAGAGAAAAGGCCATTGGATTTGGCAAGTAAGAGATCATTAGTAACTTTGGAGAGAGCAATTTCAATTGAACAATGAGGATGGAAGCCAGACTGCAGAGTTAAGAAAGTGAGATGAAAGAAAGTGGAGGCATCTATTCTAGATGGCCTTCTCAAGGAGTTTAGCCACAAAAAGGAGCACAGATCTAGGATAATAGGAGGGATTGACGGATAAAGTAAGGGTTTTTTGAAGATGGGCAAGATATGGACTAATTTGTAGGCAGTAGAGATGTAACCAGCAGACAGGGAGACTGAAGATTAGTGAGAGAGTGGGAATAATAGAGGCAACACTCTGCTGTAAAAGATGGAAGAAATGACATCACTTATTTATTTATTTATTTATTTTTAGTGAGGCAATTGGGATTAAGTGACTTGCCCAGGGTCACACAGCTAGTAAGTGTTAAGTGTCTGAGGCCGGATTTGAACTCAGGTACTCCTGACTCCAGGGCCGGTGCTCTATCCACTGCGCCACATAGCTGTCCCAAGATTACTTATTTTAAGTAAACAAGGGGTTTGCCTTGGCAAGGAGAAGGACTACCTCCTTATGTGAGGTAGTGGTAAAGTAGGGGAGAGACATTTTAGTGATGTGAAAAGAGGGAACTCATGGTGAATAGCCTCAATTTTTTTCAGTCAACATTCTCATTTGAGAAGATTTGGGAGGAGGAACCATGGGATGTTTGAAGAAGAATGAAAAGGTTTGCAAAAGGTAGGTTGGATAGTGAATCAGTTAAGGAGATGCAAAAGATTGCCTTGCTAAAGTGAGAGCCTAGTTGAGATTATGTAACATAAATTTATGGTGGGACCACTTGGCACAATTTTGACATTTTTTTTCCAGCTTCTTTTAGTAGTATGTGATCAGGATCCAGAAACAGATGGGAGGGAAATAGATGGTAGGAGTAATCCAAGGCTGATACTTGGCAGGGCAAGATCAGTCATAGGATAAGGGGGCAAGGGACTCAAGAAGAGGTTCATCAAGGGGTCAAGATGAGGAAAGGAGAGAGAGTGACACTCTCTGACGCTTCTCTCCCCTATTTCTCCTCCTACCTACTAACTGCTGCTCTATCAGTGCAAAAGTGATGGTCTGGGAAAGAATTGAAAATGAAGACATGAGTAGTTATAATGAAGATGAAGAACAGGGTTTGGGGTCATATGGCAGAGAGAGGTGGAATGACAATTGTGATCTGATAAGGGAATTTCAGACACTTGTGGGTGATGGCAAGATCAAAGGTATAATCTTCTCTGTATGTAGTTGAGGTGGGGAGAGAGGAGTGGGTCATAGAAAATGAGTAAGTTGATGATCTGAAAGGTTGGGATGTACCAGGGCTATTGATATATTTGTTGAATTTTTCTTGTAGGAAGAAAGGAGTTGGGAAGGAGAAAAAGACTGCAATCTAGGACAATCTGTCCAAAGTCTCATCTTCACCTCTTGGCTTCTCTGGCTTTCTTCAAGTTACAGCCAATATTCTACCTTTTACAGAAAGCCTTCCTGTGCCCCTCTTAATCCTAGTGCCTTCCTTATGTTGATTATTTCTAATTTATCCCATATTTGGAATGTTTATACATAGTTATTTGTATGTTGTTTCCTTATTAGATTATGATCTCCTTGAATGCAAGGACTGTCATTTACCTTTCTTTTTATCCCTGGAATTTATCACAGTGCCTGGAACATAGTGGTGGTACAGTGCACAGAGCACTGGGCATGTAGTCAGGAAAGACTCATCTTCCTGAATTCAAATCTGGCCTTTGACACTTCCTAGCTATGTGACCCTGGACAAGTCCCTTAACTCTGTTTGCCTCAGTTCCTCAAATGAGCTGGAGAAGGACATGGCAAACCACTTTAGTATCTTTGCCAAGAAGATACCAAACGGGGTCCCAAAGAGTCAGACATGACTGAAACAACTGAATAACAACTGGGAAATAGTAGGTGCTTAATAAATGTTTATTTCTCTCTCTTTTTTTTTTTTTTTTTAGTGAGGCAATTGGGGTTAAGTGACTTGCCCAGGGTCACACAGCTAGTAAGTGTTAAGTGTCTGAGGCGGGATTTGAACTCAGGTACTCCTGACTCTAGGGCCGGTGCTCTATCCACTGCGCCACCTAGCTGCCCCCTATTTCTCTTAATAAACTCTGTAGTCCTGTTAAACTGGCCTATTTGTCACACCCTGAACTTGACATCTCATCTTTTACCTCTATTCCTTTTCACAGTATGAATGTCAATTCATCTGTCAATGATTGGAATTTGCTCCTCACTCACCTCTTCCCCTTCTAATCTTTTTTTTTAGTAAGGCAATTGGGGTTAAGTGACTTGCCCAGGGTCACACAGCTAGTAAGTGTTAAGTGTCTGAGGCCGGATTTGAACTCAGGTACTCCTGAATCCATCTAGCTGCCCCTTCCCCTTCTAATCTAATCCTTCTTTTTTTCTTTTTCTAATCCTTCTTCTAAGGTTCAGCATGTGTGCCACCACCTACAGATAGTCTTTCCTTTTTATTCTAGTTGTTAATATTCTCTCTCTTCAAGCAATCACATACATATTTATCCTTTTAAATGTCATTCCCTTCATTCTACTCTACCCCTCTTGCAATGTAAGCTTTTTGAGGATAGGTGCTATATTTAATTTTGTCTTTGTATCCTAGAACCTAACACACACCTGCATATCTATATCTATATCTATATCTATATATATATATATATATATATATATGCCAGTTGTCTACAAATCTACATGAGATTTTAAACAGAGTTCTGGGGGGCCTCCCTCTAAGTCTTTTTGTACTAAAAGGTGGATCATAAAAGTACATAAAAGTGGATCATACTCTGCAGTCACTTGTTATCCTCTGCTTTCACTCAATGCCTGACAGACCTACATCCTTTTCTAGTCATGTATCCCTTCCATAATATCTGTTATACTACTTGTGGCATATAATTATTTAGTCATATGCTATTGCATGTTTATGCACATTTTGTATTTGTCCATTATACTTTGGAGGGCTTGAATAATTTATTCTTTGGAAACTATAGTATTCAATTATTTGGAAACATTTATCACTAGTATATTGATTCTCATAAATGTTTGTTTCAGAAGAAATTTGGAGTCATTAAAAACACTGCTCAAATTCTCAAAAGCAATCCCATCTGCCTTCTTTCTATATTCATGTGTGGGCCTAGTTCACGCACTGTCCATCTGTGGTGTATACTCAAAATATATTTGTATACCAAAGTACTAGTTTTATGGGCTTTTCATAAAACTACACACCATAGTTTGTATAAGTATTCTTTATCCATTTTCTCCCCATATGAATAGTTAGCCTGAACTCTGCTGAGTGAGTATGTGTCTCAGGAGGCTCCACTGTGTTCTAGTATTTGATGCAATCACCACAATGCCACTATCTATAGCGAATTCTTCTTTCATGTGTATTCTGCACTGAACATCATTTATGGAATTGACAAACACCTTTGCTGAGCACATGTCACTTTGGTTTATGCCTTCATAGAATTAATTATTGGATGGTTATTGAAGAGGCATATCTCTGTTATATCTTTAAAGGGATCTTATATGATGTTAACATATATATGGGAGATACCTTGTTGGAACAGAATTTTCAAGGCTTTATTTTTCTCTATTTTATCACATGCTTCTAAAATGTAATCTACAAGGGGGCAGCTAAGTGGTGCAGTGGATAAAGCACTGGCCCTGGATTCAGGAAGACCCGAGTTCAAATCTGGCCTCAGACACTTGACACTTACTAGCTGTGTGACCCTGGGCAAGTCACTTAACCCCCATTGCCCTGCAAAAAAACCAAAAGCAAAACCAAAATGTAATCTCCAAGAGAGGATTCTGGGAAGATGGCAGAGTAGGTCAGAAAACTTTCAGGTCTCCAAATTTCCTCCACAAAATAAGAAGACAGAACATCACCTCAGAGGAACAGAAATAAATTTGGGGTAAAGCAGTCGTCCTCCTAAGATAATTTGAGAAGACTGGACCTCCAGGGGTGGAAGTTGGCCTCAGTGAAGTATAAACTGCAGACTTTGCAATAAACAACAAGCCCTGGGGCAGCTGGGTTTAGAGGCAGCCTCAGCCATAGAAACTTTCATCACAGACAGTGCGGGGCACTGTGGAGGGATGCCAAGCACAGCTGTGCTGACCAGACATACCCCAGGCTGTGGCTGCAGGGAGAAGGAGCTAGCACATACCTGGCAAGTGCAGTAGGAAGGGGCAGGGACCCTGTTGGCTGTGGGCAGTTGGAGGATAGCAGAGTCCCTGGCTTCAGTTCCAGGGAAGAGAGGATAGTTGTAGTTTGCAGCCACCAGAGGATCAGCAGGGAGCAAGATCATTTGAAGGATAGGGGGCTGGGGGCCCTAGCTGTGGCTTAGGAGTGGAGAGGAGAGCCCAAGATTGGGCCCCAAGACAGACCTCAGAAAAATAACTACCAACAGAAAATAAAACAAAAATAAATAAAAATTAGTAGAGAAAGAACCAAAGCATAGATAGTTACTATGGGGATAGAGACTGGGTTCATATTCAGAGGAAGATAACTGAGCTAAAAAAGCCACCCCTTTTTCAATGAGATGCATCAAATGGTCCCAGGCACAAAATGAATTCATGGAAGAACTTTAAAAGGACTTCAAAAATCAAATATGAGAGATTGAGGAAAAATTAGAAAAAAAATAAGAGCAATCCAAAAAAATCAAGAAAATTATGAAAAGAAAGTCAACCAACTTGAAATAGATAATCAAAAATTTAAGGAAGAAAATAATTCCTTGAAAACTAGAATTGGGCAAGAGGAATCAAATAATATGACACCAAGAAATCATAAAAGAAAACCAAAAGAATGAAAAAATAGAAAAGAAAGTGAAACATCTCATCAGAAAAACAACTGATCTGGAAAACAGATTGAAGAGAAATAATATAAGAATAGTCAGACTACATGAAAATTATGATTAAAAAATAATCTTGATTCAATATTAAAAGAAATTACCAAGGAAAATTGCCCTGAAGTTTTAGAACAAGAGGGCAAAGCAGAAATAGAAAAAAATCTACCAATGAAAAAGATCCCAGGAGGAAAATTTAGAGGAATATCATAACCAAGTTTCAAAGCTTCAAGGTTAAGGAGAAAGTATTGGAATCAACAAGAAAAAAAAACAATTTAAATATCATGGAGCTATAATAAGGGTTATACAAGATCTAACAGCTTCTATACTGAAGGACTATGGGTCTTGGAATATTGTATTCCACAGAGCAAAAGAGCTGGGGTTATAACCAAGGGTAACTTACCCAGCAAAGTTAAGTATAATCCTGAATGGGGGAAAAAAGTGGACATTTAATGAAGTGAAAGACTTTCAGGTTTTTTTTGATAGAAAACCTAGAACTTAAGAGAAAATTTGACAAATAACATCCAGGAGAAATATAAGGTAAACATTAAAGATCAATTATAAAGGACTCAATAAGGATAAAGTGTTTATTCTTATATGTGAAAATATTAACAGTACTCTTATGACATTCATTATTATTTGGGTAGTTTGAAAGAAAGATTTGGGCTGAGCTGAGTATGATGGGTGATTCTCAAAAATAAAATTGTAGGGAGAGATAAAAAGGAGTAATTATACAAACAAGGCATAAAAGGAGAAATTGAGACAGAAGAAGTTAGTAGGGAGGAGGGCAGGTAATGCTGGTATCTTTCATCAGGAATGGGTTAAAGAGAAAACAATATATAGATCTAGAAGGGTATAAAAGACTTCCAAATTTGGAAAGAAATAAGAGGGTAAGGACATAGGGTGAGAGGAAAGGATAAGGGAGGGACTTTTGGATGGGTAGGTAAGTTAAGGAATAGGAGGGCAAGGTAGTAGATAGAAGTAAAACAGAGGAGTGAGGAGGGATAGTGTAAATAAGGTGTGAAGAATAGTGAGGAAAAATAGGAAGGAGGAAAATACACAAGTAATTGTAGCTTAAAATGTGAATGGGATGAATTTACCTATAAAACCAGAAATGGATAGTACATTAAAAATTTGAATTCAACAATATGTTGCTTTCAGGAAACATAAACATGAAATACACACAAAGATATAATAATTAATTGTAGCCTTCACTAGGGTTGAGGGCGGGTAGTGAGGGGGAAAAATAAAGTAAAAAGTGCACAGCAGAGAACAAAAGAAAACCAACAAGGAAGCAAAGATGGGCAGTAATGAAAATTCTTTTTCTAGATAAATGTGCATACAAAACTTCATGTGTAAAGTATTTTGTCTTTTTATTCTAAATTGAGCAGTTTGGGGATATAAGGGACAGAAAAATGTTTTTGTGTAAATGTAGAGATTGATTAAGAAAGGATGTAAAAGATTGACACTGTTATAGCTGAACAGTTTGGTACCTAATAGGAATAGGAAAGGAACTTTGTTTTAAGATGCACTGCTAATATATGAATATGAGAAAACACAGCTTTCAGATGGGATTTGAACAGCTTTGGAGAGAAAAAGATAAATAGTGCTAAAATACTCAAATTTCTTTGTAAATGATGTATAAGTGTGGCAAATGTGGGAAGTAATAAGGAAGCAGAATACAGTTTCAAGGGCATTAAAGAGATGGATGATAGTGTTGAAGGTTTCAAAGTTGTAAATATGGTAGTCTGCTAATATGTATATGTATGGTTTATGACTAAAGAGGGCAGAACTAAAAATATAAGAAATTGCATTAAAATTTTGAGACATTTGATAGGGAAAGTTAAAGAGTTTTGACTTTTTAAGTGAGAGGTGAATCAATGAGAGTCATTTCATTTATGCTATCAGAGATAAGAATTGAATTGTAGAAGAACCTTACAGAAGAACTGAAGGCAAAGCACCAGAACTGAAAAGCAGCTTTGTCCAAGCTGTTCCTAGAAGCTATGAGCACACCTTCAGCTAAGTGATTCATAAATGGTTGACTTATTAGCCAATAGGTTTATGATAGCTCTTTGTCCTTCAGCACCACCTAGAGTTAAAGAGAGGTGAACCTTCTCATAGGGGCTTGTTGTTTTCTACTTTACCCTCTGGCTTTGCAGCTCCTTTGATACTCCAAGCATAATGAACACTTTCCCCCCACCTCTGTGAGCCCTCCCCAACCAGGGGAATGGGGGGATGAGAACAATTTGTTCTAGCATCCATGAAGGTGGCTGAAGCAAGCACCGTGGAAGGCTTAGAGCTTGGTCAGACATCCACTGAATCCTGGACCATCACTAGTTGACCTGACTTTCATCTTGCTATTGGTCTCTGATGCCTCTGGAAGAGAGAGTGAGGTTGTCAACTTTGTGAAACTCTGCCTCACTTAAATCCAGTTCATGTGCAAGTCAAGATGTCACCCTGTGATGTTACTAGTCCTCTTTGAAAATGAAAGACAAACACCAGATATCTTGGTGAAATGAATGATGTGGACATTCTGATTTGAGAACGTGGGGCTACCTGGGATGGTTTAGGTCAGGGGTTACAAACTTAGATAGAACCTGAGGCCAATAAGCCACACCTGAGAATCCCTGATATGCATATTGACTTAGAAAACCACATATTTACATTATATATGTTCTATCATATTTTATTTTGTTAAATTTTTCCTAATTACTTTTTTTTTGCAGGGCAATGAGGGTTAAGTGACTTGTCCAGGGTCACACAGCTAGTAAGTGTCAAGTGTCTGAGGCTCTATTTGAACTCAGGTCTTCCTGAATCCAGGGCCAGTGCTCTATCCACTGCACCACCTAGCTGCCTCCTTCCTAATTACATTTGAACTAGTTCCATCAGTACTCAGGAGTTCCTGTCACAGTGCAGCTGTGTTTTATACCTCTGGTCTAGGCAGCCAATTTAATGAGCTTCATGAAAGAGAACTGCTACTCACATTAAGAGCTACAACTTCTTAAATGACATTTTTTAAGGATGAGGCCAATTGTAAGAGCTACTAAATGCTATGAAAGAAAAGAAGATTTCCCTGAGAAGTGGTGAGCATCAACAGCTTAAGTGAGCAGAGAAACAGTTTCATATAGGACAGATTTTCCTGAATTGACCAATAACATTGAAGCCTATGGGCCAGTGTTGTGAGTTACCCTAAGGAAAATCTTAAGTTTTCCTCTTTTCTGTGTCTCCTTGCCTATATTCTTTTAACTGTTCACTCTTGACCAAAAATGAATACGAGGGTGGGAAAGTATGGCCTAGGTTTATATGTGTTTTGTGTTGTGTTTTAAGCATTTGCTTTAAAATTTTGATATTTATAGTCTTACAATTTCTTTTGCCTTGCTAAGTTGTTATGTTCAAGTTCTAAAAGTATATTATGTGTAGATTTGTTTCCTTGTGGGAAAATAAAATTGATACCTCCATTTTTGTAATTGATTCTATTCTGTATCATCACAGACATTTTGTATACTGCACAAGTCACGTTTTTTAGTCTCAGAGTTAAGTTCAGAAGTTCAGCTTTCCTCTATGAGTTAATTAAGTTTAGAAGTTCAGTTTTCCTGCTAATCACTGCTCTATTCTTGTATCAAGGAAATCTGTTATCCTTTAAGAATGCAGATGGATGCCAGAGAGTCTGGTCTCTGCAACACTGGCTGTACTTCAAAAAAGTCTGGTCTGTTATTGACATTAACTAGCCATGCAGGTGGACACCACCAATGAGCTTTCCATAGAGATATAATGGAAGGAGGGGTTGTTGCTAGTCTGCACTCCCAATTTCCAGCCAGTCATATTGTCCCCAATTCCTGTGATGCTGCAGACTTTGTAACCAATCATATTGTTTTAGATGCTCCTCCTTTTGTCTGTAAAAATGATCTGTCTGCATTCATTTGGGGTCTTTTGACTTGCTGAGGACCTAGAGACCCGTTTTATTGGTAACTGCAGCTTTATCAAGAGATTGAATGTGCTCAGAACTTTGTGGCTCAGTTTGCTTTAATTTCAATCATTAAATTTGTGAGTGGATGGTTGTATAGATAAAAAATGCTTTGGATAAGGGCTCAAGAGCTAAAGTGGGGAGTGGGAAAATGTATCTCCCCAAATCAAGGTTATTTGTAGCTCCCTGAATGAGTTGGAATGTAACCTTATATTAATGGCCTTGCTCTGCGAACTACTATGAGGGCAGGTTGGAGTGATGGAGTCAAAACCAGAGAAAGAGAGAGTTTTTGACACATCACATGAAACAGGTGATATTAATATATATTGTGTGATATTAATGGTTGACACCAAGTCACAGCCCATGCCCACACAATTCCCCACATGTCATGAAGGCTACGTGTGTGGGTTTTGTCTAGGCTCCACTGTCATTACACTTTTGTTACATAGGCATTATATTACCCTTTGACAATTATATGTCAGGATTGCTGAAGGGTTTATTATCTCATTCATGATCTATAAACATTGTTTATTGTCTGACCATAATTTTATACTTTATATATGATTTGGCATAATAATTTAAGTGCTTTTAGTTTCTCAAGTTTTAACTTAACCAGCTATAGTTTAAGAGGGGAGTGGGAGGAGAGAAGCATGAAACCCAGTATATTTTCACCTGAAATAGGTATCTAAAGCTATTCCTTTCATTGACCCTGTCAGCTTAAACGGAATGAGTGTATTTTCTGTAGATATGATAGAGAAGATTATAGAATCACACATGCTTACATTATGAGAGACAAGGACAACACTTATTGTTGGAAATGACTAGCAGAATCTCTTGCATGATTTAAATGATTATTTTTTTGGGGGGGGTCACTATTTTTTCTTTGATTTTTTTTCTTTTTGCAGGTAATGAAAAAATGAGTAAGTTAAATGTGTGGTTGATATGACTTTCAGGATCATAAGATAGATTTAGCACTGGAAGGAATCTTAGAGGCCACCAAATTCAACTCCCTTTTTTTTTTATCAGATAGAGAGAGGCACAAAAACCATTTTAAATGGTTATATGGAGTAGATTATTAATTTCCCAAATAGTCACATTTATATATCTATATAAATATAAATTTCACTTTGCTTATAGAGATATTTATTAGACTTTCCTCTTTCTACATTTGTTCCTGAAATTACATGGTAAAAGCTGACAACCACAAATGATTTCTTTTTCTTTAATTCATTTTTACAATTCTGTTCACTACTTTAATGAAAAGCTAGATCAGAATAAAGATGACATGTATATCCAACATTGCCAGAATTTGCAGGCTAGGAATTTGACAGTTACCTAGATTTAACTAACTAGCATCTCATTACATGGAATACTTGTGTGTTCTTAGCAATAACATTCCTAGGTGAACTCTTGGGTCTGAAGTTTGGATTTATTTGTTAATTACATAGGCTTTTGGTTTTTTTCCTGTGAGCATAATTATTTGCGGTAGGATAGACACTGATTTTTCAGCTCTGAAAATTATATTGCATCTTTACAGTTGGTTTGAGAACTATTGCTTTTGATTTCTCTTGGAAATTTGTTTCATCTTAACCTCTTGGGTTAAAGCACCAAAATATCCTGTAGACTATTGTATTAATTTAAAATACTTAAGAAATTTAATGCAGCCATTATGAAAATCAGTCTAGCTTTTTTCATTTTTTACTCTTACATCATCTTGCATTCAAAATGAACTTTGGGGTCATATTTTTACATGTAAGTTGTTTTATTTTAAACTTGGTATCCCATTTGGGATAGCTTCTCATAAGATTATAGAAAATAATTTCAGTAAGTGCTTAGCTTAATTGATTTGCATTCCAATACAGACCCCAATTTTTACACTTACATATTCCCTTATATGGTGTATCGCCAATTTTACATGTCTCTAGAAAACATACTTCTGAGATTTGCATATAGCTTTCATTTTCAGTAACAGTCTTCTCAGGGAGCTCAGGTGAGGGGACCAGTGCTAGGCGTTGATGAAATGGTATTTATTTCTTTTCCCTGTAGGCTAGCCTGGTAAGGGAGATAGGCAGAGGGAATAGGATGGAATGACATCTCTCTATACCCTGTAAATGGGAAGTAGCCAGACTAGTGTCCTCTTGGTCCCCTATAGACAGAAAGAAGACAGCCTATGAGACTAGGCACACAACCATGCCAACCTCTTCCTACTTGTTTGTTTGGTTTTTTTTTTTATCAAAAAGGAGTTTTTCCTCCAAGTAATTTACATTTTTCACTTTATCAAACATTGGGTTATTGAGTTCTATTGCTTCTAGATCTCCCTTGTCTAGTCTGTTTCATTGATTTATCTCTCCATTCTTTTTTTTTTTTTTTTTTTAGTGAGGTAACTGGGGTTAAGTGACTTGCCCAGGGTCACACAGTTAGTAAGTGTTAAGTGTCTGAGGCTGGATTTGAACTCAGGTACTCCTGAATCCAGGGCTGGTGCTTTACCACTGCGCCATCTAACTGCCCCTATCTCTCCATTCTTTAACCAATACCAGATAGTTTCGATGACTGCTGCTTTATAATATAGTTTGAGGTATAGAAATGCTATCCCCCTTTGCCTTTACTTGTTTTTATTATTTTCCTTGATATTTTAGATCTTTTTGTTTTTCCAAATGAATTTCATTATTATCTCATCAACTTCTCTAAAATATCACCATGGTAATTTGATCCTGAATTTCTGATATAAATCCAACCTATTCACAGTGTATGATCTTTGTGATCATATTGTAATTTCCTTGCTACTATTTTATTTAACATTTTTTGCATCAATATTCATTAGGAAAATTTGTCTATAGTTTTCTTTCTCTGTTTTTACTCTCCTGGTTTAGGTAGACAAACAGGTAGATAGGTAGACATATTTTATTTTCTGATATTGGATTATTTAAGATTGCTTTCTGGTCTTCTAATAGTTTGGTTATTTTATATTCTTAAAAGTATTCCTCTGTTTCTTTTGTGTTGTTTTATTAGTATATAACTGTGCATAATATGTCTTGATTATTCTTTTTATTCTGGTTTTACTGTGATTTCACCTTAGTCATTTGCTATTTTATTTATTTAATTTTTGATCTCTTTAAAAAATCAGAGTAGCTAGAGGTTTATCAATTTTATTAGTCTTTTCAAAGAAAAAGCTCTTAGTTTTGTTTATCATTCCTGTGGGTTTTTGTTGTAAATTTATCTATTTCTCCTTAATTTTTAGTATCTCTTCTTTTGTGCCTTTTAGGTTGCTTTATTTGTTGATTTACTAATTTTAAAAATTCATATTCAATTCATTTATCCTCTCTTTTTCTATTTTGTTAATGTATGTTTACAAGGATACTATTTCTTCTCTAAGGACCACTTTAGCTGCATCCCAGAAATTTTAATATTTTGTTTCATTATTATACTTTTATTTTACGTAGTTGTTCATTGTTTCTGTGGTTTGTTCTTTTTTTAAAAAATTTTTTGGGGGCAATGAGGGTTAAGTGACTTGCCCAGGGTCACACAGCTAGTAAGTGTCAAGTGTCTGAGGTGGGATTTGAACTCAGGTCCTCTTGACTCCAGGGCTGGTGCTTTATCCACTGTGCCACCTAGCTGCCCCCTGGTTTGTACTTTTAACCCCTTTATTAATTAAAATTTCATTGTTAAACTTCCATTTGGATCTATATTTTTTGTGGTCTTGATGCAATTTCTATTTTTATTATGTCATGGTCTAAAAGAATGTATTTACAATTTCTGCCTTTTTACATTTATTTGTGATATCCCTGTGCAATGGTACATGGTCAATTTTTGTAAAAGTGCCATGTGGTGCAGAGAAATACATATATTCTTTTGCTGCCCCATTTACAAGTTGTTATAAGTTTTTAAACTCTAGTTTCTACAGAAATTTCTTCAGTTCCATATTTTCCCTTTTGTCTATCTTTCTGTTACATCTATACAAAGTGGATAAGGGGACACTGAAATCTCCTATCACTATTGTCTTATTGTCTATGCCTTGAAGTTCAGGTAATTTTTTTCTTTATGAATTTGTATGCTAAGGCATTTGGAGTGTATGTTTATTACTGATATTGTTTTGTTGTCTATGACTCCTTTCAGCATAGTATAGTTTCCTCATTTATCCCTTTTTATTTTTTGAATGTTAGTTTTTACTTTGTCTGATAACATGACAGTATCTCCTGCTAGTTTTGATTTATTTGATGCACAATAAAGTTTTTTCCATCCCCTCAGTTTTATTTTGTGTATGTCTTTGTTTTTTAAATGCATTTCTTGTAAGCAACAGATTGGAGGTTTTTTAAAAAAATCTAATCTATCACTTTTTGTTTTATTGGATTATTTAATTCATTCACATTTAAAGTTGAGTTAGGTTTATATTTTCCTCCATCTTTAAATTAAAAAAAATTATTCCCCTCCTTTTTTTTTTTACTGTAAACACAGTGTTATGTTTCTTTAGTTACTTTAATTTTGGGGGGGGTGGTAGCCTTGTTAGGTGGCTCTGATGACTTTCATAATTTTTTGTTTCTTAATTGAATTATTAATTTAACTACAATTTGTCTTGGAGTTTCCTGTCTTGTTTTTGTTTGTGTTTTTTCTGGAGGTGATCTGTGAATTCTTTCAATTGGATTATCAATTTCTATGTTCAGAAGTTGTGGGTAGTTCTCTTCAATTATTTTCTTCATTATGTCATTAAGGTTTTTTGTCTTGTGTTCTTTTTGGACACCCATGATCCTTAGGTTGTCTTTGGCATCCTGTTTTCAAGGTCAATTTTGTATGTATAATGAGTGTATTTTCTTTTAATGTTCTTATTTTTTGCTTTTCTTTTTCTGGATTGTCCTTCACTTCTGTGTATTTGCATTCCCAATCTATTGTTATCTCTTTTCTTTCTTTGTTGAGACTTGCCATTGCTGATTCTAGTTTTTCTATTCTGCTCATTATTCTTGCTGTGAAATTCTGCTCTTATAATTCTCATTTCTATTTTGAGCCACTCAGAAACAGCATCTTGTTCTCCTCAAATTCCACAGGATCCTTTGTATCATCAAGGGTTGTATCATTTTCCTTTGTTTTACAGTATTTATTTATAGATACTCAAATAATTTACTAGATCTGCACACCATATTTCCTTCGATTGTTATTATTTTTCCTGTTGATTTTTCTGTTTAAGATCTTTGAATTTTCGTCTTGCTTAAGTCTTTGGTTATGTCAGTCTTTTTCTTCCTCCTTATCATTCACTTTCTGACTCCCTTTGGAGTCTCAAAGCATCTCAGCTCTCTCCTATGCTGGTCAATTCATAGTTCACAAGCACAGGTCTCTGTGCCAAGTGACTATTGGGTGGTTAGAATTGGCTCTAGCTGGATGGTGGGCTCTTTCCTTCAGGCTTGGTGGAGTGCTATACATCACTCTATGCACATATGGTTCCTTGTCCTGGTGACTTGTCCCATTCCTTTTGTTCCTCCCTTGCTGGTCCAGTACTAGCACTTAAGAGCTTTGTAGCAATGATGCTATGAGGATGCAGATCAGATTCTGGTGGGGTTAAAATTCAGCCAGGCTACCCTAAATGGCAAATAAGTCATCCCTTTGACTTGATCACTAAAGCTGCTAAGCAGCTGCTAGAAACTAAAAATTTGGGTAAAATTAGACTAATGGCCCTTTGATAGAGCTTTTTTCCTTTTATTTCTCTTTTTGTCTTTCTTCTCAACTCTCCCTAGATATGTGGTCTATGACTAGCCAGTAGATACCTGGATATCCTCTTGAACATGGGTATTAGTTCTATACTCATTCACTCAGGATGACCCTTGGTGAGGGAAATTTGAATTTGACAGAAAGTGAGGTGGGTTTTGAAGGGGGCTTCCACTCCAGAAGTTATCTAACAAACACAAGGTCTTGTTTACTTTGAAAATTTTTGAAGGGGGACACCACATTACCCATAAAGACTGCTGGAAGACAGCACCGCATGGTTTCTTAGAAGGGTGGGGAAGGCTAATAAAGTCTCACATCTAAAGCAACTCTCCCAACTGTCTGTAATATTGAGCAGGGGCTTACTCTCACTGACTTTTTGTTTAGACTTTGAGTGGGAGATGAGGAAGAAATGGCAAGATTCTTTCTTTTTCTCTGCCTTCACATCCCTGGCCAGGTTAAAGATTGCAGAGATAAAGACAGACATAAAAAGGAAGTAAGTTTTTTTCTGGTTTGTAGAAATTTATGGCATTATAAACTAACTAAAGACTTGGGGTATTCTGGGAAGATGGTGGATAGGTCAGGAAGCTTCGAGGATCTCCAGGTTCCCTCCACAAATAGACAGAAAATTGCCACAAAATGAATGTAGAGCAGCAAAAATAAAGGGGTAAAGCAGTTATGATCCTAAGATAACTTGAGAAAACCTCAGAAAAGATGAACCTCTGGGGGGCTGGAGTTTGGCCTCAGTGAAGTGTAGATACCTTTAGGCCTACTCCTTTGAATCAGCAAATAGTGGGCCCTGGAGTGACTGTCAAGAAGTAGATTAGGCCTCAAGAAATTTCACCTCATGAGCTTTTGCCTCACAGCCTCAGAAACTTTCACCTCACAAATTTTTACCTCAAAAGTTTTCATCTATTAATATGAAGGGATAATATATTTTATTTTATTTTATTTTTTAGTGAGGCAATTGGGGTTAAGTGACTTGCCCAGAGTCACACAGCTAGTAAGTGTTAAGTGTCTGAGGCCGGATTTGAACTCAGGTACTCCTGACTCCAGGGCCGGTGCTCTATCCATTGCGCCATCTAGCTGCCCTGGGATAATATATTTTAAAAAATAAAATTAAAGGGTGAGAGGAATGCACTGGGAGGAAGGGAAAGGGAGAGGTGGAATGGGGTAAAGTATCTCACATAAAAGAAGCAAGAAAAAGCTTATGGAGTAGAGGGGAAGATGGGGGAGTAGTAGGGGAGTGAGTGAGCCTTACTCTCATCAGAATTGGTTCAAAGAGGGAATAACATAAACACTCAATTGGGTATAGTAATCTATGTTATCCTGCAGGACAATAGGAGGAGAAGAAGGGGATAAGGGGTGGGGGATGAAAGAAAGGAGGGCAGATTGGGGGAGGGGACAATCAGAACCAAAAGTCTTTTGAGGAGGGATAGGGTGAAAGAAGATAGAAAATAGAGTAAATATCAAGGGGAGGGAATAGGATGGAGGGAAATACAGTTATCAATAATAATTGTGAAAAAAAATTTGAAGCAAGTTTGTCTGATAGACCTCAGTTCTCAAACACATAGAGAACTGAATCAAATTTGTTAAAGAGAGAGCCATTCCCCAACTGATAGATGATCAGAAGACATGAAGTTTTCAGATGAAAGAATCAAAGCTACCTACAGCCATATGAAAAAAAATGCTTTAACTCACTATTGAATGGAGAGATTCAGGTCAAAACAACTCTGGGCTCGACCTCATAACTATTGGATTGGATTAATAGCAGAGCAGAGGACAATGACAAATGTAGGGGATATGGGGAAAATGAAATATTGATACACTCTTGGTAAATTTGTAAACTGATTCAAACATCCTGTAGAGCAGTTTGGAACTATGGCCAAAGGGCTATAAAAGCATGCATATTCTTTGACCTAGTAATACTACTACTTGGTTGGTATCCAAAAAAAGCCAACCCCCCCCCATTGAATTCAAAATTGGGGAGATGCCCATAAGTTGGGGAGTGGCTGAACAAATTGTGGGATGAGATTATGATGGAATACTATTGTGCTATAAGAAATGATGAGCAGGATACTATCAGAAAAACCTGGAAAGACTTACATGAGCTGATGGTACTGTATATAAAATAACAGGAATATTGTGAGATGATTTACTGTGAATGACTTAGTTATTTTCATCAATACAGTGATTCAAGACAACTCTGAAGGACTTATGAAAAATGCAATCCATCTACAGAGAAAAATCTGAATACAAATTGAAACATAATTTTTTGTTTGTTCCTTTTTCTAAAGTTTTTTTGTCTGTTTTCCTTCACAACCTGACTAATGTGGAAATGTTTTGCATGACTACACATTTATGACTTATATTGAATTGCTTGAATTCTTAAGGAGTAGTGGGGAGGGAGGGAGGAAGAGAATTTGGAATGCAAAGTTTTGTGTTTTTTTGGTTTTTTTTTTTGCGGGGCAAGGGGGTTAAGTGACTTGCCCAGGGTCACACAGCTAGTAAGTGTCAAGTGTCTGAGGCCGGATTTGAACTCAGGTACTCCTGAATCCAGGGCCGGTGCTTTATCCACTATGCCACCTAGCCGCCGCTGTGTTTTTTTTTTTTTAAATAAAGTATTTTTTTTCCCGTTACATGTAAAGATAGTTCTCAACTTTTGTTTATACAAGCTTTCCAATTTCAGATTTTTCTCCCTCTCTCCCCTCCCTCCCCCCCTCCCCTAGACAGCAGGTAATCTGATATAGTTTATACACACACACACACACACACACACACACACACACACACACACATAATAACATTAAACATATTTCTGCATTAGTCATGTTATAAGAGAAAAATCAGAGCGATGATGAAAAACCTCAAAATAGAAAAACAACAGCACCAAAAACAAAAGAAATAGTATGGTTGAACACAAAGTTTTAAAAATCAATGTTAAAATTTGTTTTTACTTGTAATTTGAAAAAAATAAAATTCTAAATGGAAAAAAAACCCTTTCATCTAAGGAACAGCAGATGGCTGAGTGGGAGAAGATTGAAGGACCCCTGCTATTTCTGGAAGCTAGGCCTAGCAATGGTGACCAGACATGATTCTGAGCTGTGGCTGTAGGCAAGAAGGAGTGAGCACAGGCCCAGTGAGTATAGTACAAAGGGGAGCAAGAACATTTTCAGGACAGTGTGGGTGGAGGCCCTACCTATGGCTTAAGGGAGGAGGGGAGTACCTATGGTAGAGCCCTTAGACAGAATTTAGAAAATAACTGTAAGGAGAATCTAAGGCCTAGGGCAACATAACTCAGTACTTGGAATCAAAATTTTATTATAATAATAAGCTGCTCAAATAAAATGTAAAAAATACAAATAAAAATGAGTAAGTAGGGGTCAGCTAGGTAGCGAAGTGGATAAAGCACCATCCCTGGATTCAGGAGTTCCTGAGTTCAAATCTGGCCTCAGACACTTGACACTTACTAGCTGTGTGACCTTGGGCAAGTCACTTAACCCCCATTACCCCGCAAAAAAAAATGCAGATTAAAAATGAGTAAGTAAAGGAAAAAGAAAAAACTGTAGATAGCTATATTGGTGTAAAAGAAGATCTAGATTCCTATTCAGAGGAAGATAGTGAGGCTAAAAAATAGCTGCTTCTACCCCAAAGAGTATTGTCAAATGGTCACAACTCTAAATAGAGTTCTCTGAAGAACTTAAAAAGGAATTCAAAAGTCAAATAAGAGAGATTAAGGAAAAATGAGTAAAAAAAAATCCAAGAAAATTATGAAAAGGAAGTTGGAAAAAGAGTACAAAAATTTAAGGAAAAAAAAACTCCTTGAAAATTAGTATTGAGCAAATGGAACTGAATGACATTATAATACATCAAGAAATAACAAGACTAGAAAAGACAGAACAGACTCTGAAACATCTCATTAGAAAAACAACTGATTTGGAGAGCACATTGAGGAAAGACTATATAAGAATCATCAGACTACCTGAAAGTTATGATAAAAAAGAATCTGGATACAATAGTACAAGAAATTATTACAGAAAATGATAAAGTAGGCATTTACCACCTGAAAGAGATCTCAGGAGGAAAACTTATAGGAATGTCATAACCAAATTTCTTTCTTTCTTTCTTTCTTTCTTTCTTTCTTTCTTTCTTTCTTTCTTTCTTTCTTTCTTTCTTTCTTTCTTTCTTTCTTTCTTCCTTCCTTCCTTCCTTCCTTCCTTCCTTCCTTCCTTCCTTCCTTCCTTCCTTCCTTCCTTCCTTCCTTCCTTCCTTCCTTCCTTCCTTCCTTCCTTCCTTCCTTCCTTCTTTCTTTCTTTCTTTCTTTCTTTCTTTCTTTCTTTCTTTCTTTCTTTCTTTCTTTCTTTCTTTCTTTCTTTCGAGGCAATTGGGGTTAAGTGACTTGCCCAGGGTCACACAGCTAGTAAGTGTCAAGTGTCTGAGGCCGAATTTGAACTCAGGTACTCCTGACTCCAGGGCTGGTGCTCTATCCACTGTACCACCTAGCTTCTCCTGCCCCCATAACCAAATTTCAAAAATTCCAGGTTAAAGAGAAAATATTGCAAGCAACTGCAGAAGTACACTCAGGACTTCATAGGAAACAGCAACTTCTACACTAAAATGTCAAAAGTCTTGGAACATTATATTTTGAAGAGCAAAAAAAGCTGGGATTGTGTCCAAGAATAATTTACCCAGCAAAGTTGAGTATAATTCTGAATGAAAAAAAATGGACATTTGATGAACTGAAAGACTGAGGTATTTGTAACAAAAAGACCAGAACTGAATGGAAAATTTGATATAAAAGATCAAGAAAAATATAAGGAAAACTTTAAAGACTAATTACAAGGCACTCATTAAGGTCAAACTGCTAACTTCTTATATATGAAAATGTTATCAGTATTTGTAAAACTGTCATCATTACTAAGATAGTTTGAAAGAAACTGTTGGGTCTGAGTTGTGTTTATGGGCTGATTCTAAAAAATAAAATTGGGTAGGAAAAGGCAAAAAGGAAAAATCATCTCATAAAGATGGGGTATGAAAAGAGCTAATATAGAGGAAACAAGTTGGGATGGAGGACTGGTAATGTTGTAACCTTATTCTCATCTGGGTTGAGGAGGTAACAATGGGTACATCTGGACTGGTGTAGACGTCTTCTGAGGTTGTAGAGAGGTGTTTGTGTTTTGAGTATTCCTGTCATCATAGTAGCTTGTTATGGTGCATTCTATTTTTAACTTGCTCACTTTTCCAGCCTATCTCTTGACTTTATACTTGATGCACTCAAGGTACTGCACTCTTTTGGATGAGAGATCTGTATTGGTCTTGTTACTACATTCTTGGGATATTGAGGATTATATTATTCCAATCCAGAGACAGCTCAGGCTGGAGACCTGCGTACTTTTAGTGCTTCCAAAATGGTATGATCCAGGGCAAAGTCTGATCACTGCTTCCCTGGGATAAGTTCTTAAAATTTCTAACCTAGGTTTGGGTCTGAGCAACAATAGACTCTTTTTTTTGTTTTTGTTTTTGTTTTTTTAGTGAGGCAATAGGGGTTAAGTGACTTGCCCAGGGTCACACAGCTAGTAAGTGTTAAGTGTCTGAGGCTGGATTTGAACTCAGGTACTCCTGACTCCAGGGCCGGTACTCTATCCACTGTGCCATCTAGCTGCCCCAATAATAGACTCTTGCTAGACTCAGCCAATATCAGCCAGCTTGCAAACTCTGCTGATTCAGTGACAAAACTGCAAACTTCTCTTTGGTGTGGGACTCATGCCCTGAATATTCCTCTGCAGACCTCAGACTCATCTAGAAGTTGGAACCGAGATCCATACAATTGTTGCTTGCTTCTGAACTTGCTCCTTGTTCCAAACAAACAAACACAGGTTAGAACTAGAAAGCACTCCTCACCACAGAATGATGTACCTGGAGAAGTCCCTTCTCAGTCCATTTTGCATCTGTGACCCAGATCTGGGTAGTGGGTAAAACTTCTAGTTTTCATCTCTTCCTGTATCCTGCTAGAGATTTGAGAATCTGTTGCAGCCCTGTGAATAACTGTCTTCGTCTACTGGAGTGTTCCACACGGTATGTTCTTGGATACACCCCAGCCCCAGTTTTCACAGATCCCTTTTATAATATGGGCTACAAGAATGACTCATTATGACCTCTTTCTTGGATTTTCACTTTAGGATTCAATAGGGTTCAATTTTTAGATCTGTTTAAAGGAGACTTTTTTTTTTGGAGGAGGGGGTGGAACTCACTATACTTCTTTCTGCTACTCTTTTTTCATCCCTTTATTAATGTATATGGGTGGAAGAAAGGAGTTGGTAGTGTTTCATCAATCTTTCCATTCCTTCTATAATCCTTTTAACTTCATTTGCCTGGCTTTCTATTCCTAATTTGGCAAAGATCTTAAAATTCCTTTTTGATCATTGGCCTATAATATGATAATGTTTTATACATTTTTCAATAGCAGATTCAATTGTTTGTGTCAACTCTGTGTTATATTATTCTTGTCAGGGCTATTCCTTGGCAGTTCTCCTTTGTAAATGACTATTTTGGCCTGGTGCACTGAAGATTTCTGGCATTTCTACATGTACTTACTAGCACTATTTCACAGATTCAGCATTTTATATTCAATTGTACTTTAAGCAAAATTGTCAAGTAGGTAGAATTACTCTTATGCAGTTTACCTGTCTCCATTCTATATGCCCAGGGCCCTCATAAATTTCCCATCTTGCCAAGGGCCATCAGTTGTGGCACCATACTTGTGAGCAGAACATTTAATCAACCCATTTCCCAGACCTCTCTCATTCTATTAGGTAACCAACAAACTAATAAACTGATCAGTGACTACAAAGTAGTAATTTAATGTTATTTATGGATACAGTCTTACACTTAATAGTCACACTTCACACATCAGGACAGTTCAGTGGTGACTTTGATTCCTTTGCCATTTGCATGAGCAAATGAGCTGAACTGTGGCGATATGATCAGCCTTCCAAGGTAGGTGGACAATTATTTACAAGACATGATTTCAGGGTGTATATATATATATATATATATATATATATATATATATATAGTCAAAAATCTGTGCCTCATACAGTTGTTAGATTGCCTGAAACTTTCTCGGACAAAGATTTCCTTTCAAAATTTCAGCATCATCCATCAGTCACTCTTCTTATACCTTAAGGTAAGTTTCAAGCCAATGAAACCTGAGATTATCTTTAACTCTTCCCTCTCCCTCTCCTTTCATAATGAATACAAATCTTGTATCTTCAAAATTTCTATTATATCTGTTCTCTCTCAATTCCCACTGCTACCACCTTAGTACTATCCCTCATTACCACCTGTTTAGACTATTTCACAGTAGCTTCTTTGGAATCAACTTTTTGTTTGTTTGTTTGTTTTTTTGCAGGGCAGTGAGGGTTCAGTGACTTGCCCATGGTCACACAGCTAGTGTCAAGTGTCTGAGGCTGGCTTTGAACTCAAGTCCTCCTGAATCCAGGGTGGGTGCTTTATCCACTGTGCCACCTAGCTGCCCCCTGCATAGTAGCTTCTTGAGAGGACTTCCTGATTCTACCCTCACCTGCCTCTATTTAGTCATCCACAATGTTGCCTGTGCTGCCTTATCCCTTCACTTTTTTTCCATTGGTTCATAAGTTTAGAGTGGAAAGATCACCTAGTCCAGCCCTCCTCATTTTACATATAAAGCAGTTGAAACCCAGAGAGGGATGGTAATTTGCCAGATCTGGTTATTTCATTCTTTTGCCTAAAGACATTAAATGTCTCATTATTTGTTGAGTCAAACTCAAACTCCTTTACTTGGCATTCAAGGACTTCACATGTCACCCAACTTTTCCGGAATTATTTCACACATACTTTAACCAAATGCTGACTCTTATATAAGTCCTGTACTTGCCCTATCTTTGTGCTTTTGTTTAAAAAGTTCTTTATATCTAGAATATTCATTTTTCACCAACCCATCTATCCCACCTACTTGAATTTCTGCCCATTCTTAAAAGCCCAATTCAAACATTACTTCTTCCTTTAAGGTTTTCCCAATCCCCTCAGTCAGTAATAGCCTTTTCCCACTAATACCTCACATAATGCTTTATTGCACCTCACTTAGGCACTTACTCTATCCTATTATTTATTGAACTTATCCTATTAACCTATTATACACACCATAAACTCCATGAGGGCAGAGACCACATTTTATCTAAACATATTTTCCCCAATATTTAGCATTCTTTATAGTTAGT
Source organism: Dromiciops gliroides (assembly GCF_019393635.1). Classification (NCBI taxonomy): domain Eukaryota; kingdom Metazoa; phylum Chordata; class Mammalia; order Microbiotheria; family Microbiotheriidae; genus Dromiciops; species Dromiciops gliroides. Next base: position 264,617,164 of record NC_057863.1, on the reverse strand, counting down.
TGTTCATCCTTCATACTTGAAGAGGACAGTAACATGACAATGTTGGGGTCATGGCACAGTGTATTCAGCTGTGGCCGATCAGTCCAATATAAGCTTGGAAGGCTCTACCACAGGTTGTGCACAAATAGTCCATTTGAACATTGGGTGGAGATGTCTCTAAATTTGTACATCTCACATTTCTTTTGAGTGACTGCAATTCTGCTTTGCTCATAGAGCACAGCACCTTCTTCGGGGCAGGCATGCCATGCTGGATGGTCCTGTGCCAATATCTCCTATGTCCCACAATCGATGAAATAGTTCTTCAGAGAGACCTTGAGATTGTTCTTGTACTGCTTCTTCTGAACTCTGTGTGAGTGCTTGCCTTGTGCAAGTTCTTTGTAAAGAGTCTATTAGGCAAACTTATGGTTGGCATTCAGGCATTGTGCCAGCCCATCAGAATTTAGTCTCTCTGTAATAGAGTTTGAATGCTTGGAAGTTCAGCTCAAGAGAGGACCTCATTATCTGGTGCCTTAACTTGCCAGATAATCTTCAGAATCTTCCTAAGACAATTCAAATGGAAGCAGTTCAATTTTCTAGCATGGTGCTGATAGACTGTCCAGGTTTCAGAGGTGTACAAAATGAGGGCACCACAATGACTCTGTAGTCAAACCTTTAGTTTGGTATGCAGCCTAATACCCCTTCTCTCTCACACTTTCTTTTGGAGCCTCCCAAACACCAAGCCAGCTCTGGTATTCCATGCATCAGCCTCATCATCTATGTGGATATAACATGCTAGGAAAGTATATTGTCAAGGTAAGTGAACTTATCCACAGCATTCAAAATTTCTCCATTTGCTTTAACCAATGGTTCCATGTATGGATGATGCAGTGCTGGCTGGTGGAGATCTTATGTTTTCTTGGTGTTGATTGGCAGGCCAAAATTAGCACAAGTGGCAGAGAATTGATCCATACTCTGTTGCATTTTGGCTTCTGAGGTTGCATTGAGTGCACAATCACCTGTAAACAAATTCTCTTCCTACTTTAGTCTTGGGTTGTAGCCTTTTCAAGTTTAGTTTCAATATGGTAGCTGGCCTTGATGCCACTTTCATCCTCAGTGAAGGAATCTGACAACATCATGGAAAACATCATGCACAGGAGCAAACATACAGCCCTGTTTCACTCCATTGGTGGCTGGGAAAGTGTGACAACATTGTCCATTGTCCAGAAGCCATTAGAGCATGCCACCATGAAATTGGTGAATAATACTGACGAACTTCTCTGGGCAACCAAATTTGCCATGATTTTCCAAAAGCCTTCACAACTGACAGTATCAAAAGTCTTGTTTAGGTTGATGAATATTGTGTACAGACCTCTGTTCTGCCCCTGGGATTTCTCCTGGAGCTGTTGAGCATCATACTCAGCAGGTTTCATCCAAATAGCAGCCCTGAATGAAACAAAGCTGGCAAATGAAGGCCAGCTTCCTGAAGCTGGAGTTAGCTACATGTGTTTCTAGAGTGGCCGCTATGAGGAAGAGAGCTGTGAAGCTGGTGTGGGTTTTACAATCAGATCTAATCTAGTCAGCAAGCTTGTTTGCCTTCCAAAAGGAGTGACAGGCTCATGACAATGTGACTGCCACTTGAAAGAAAGCACCATGCCATCATCAGTGTGTATGCTCCCACCACAACAAACCCTTATGAGTTCAAAGAAAAAATTTATGAAGAACTGGAGATCCTCATCATCAATGTGCTGAAAGAGGATAAGTTTGAAATTCTGGATAACTTTAACACCAGAGTAGGTACAGACTATTAGACATGTCAGGGAGTCCTTGGGAGGTATGGAGTCAGAAACAGCAACAGCAGTGGTCACTGACTACTGAAGACTTGTGTGTCTCATGACCTTATAAACAACACTGTCTTCTTTTTATCTAAAGACAACAAAACTTCAAGGATGCATCCTTGCAGCAGGCACTGTCATTTAATAGATCATGTCATTGTAAGAAGAAGAGACAGGCAGGATGGGAGAATGTTGAAGGTGATATGTGTCACAGAATGCTGAACAGATCATAGACTTATCCTCTCCAAGCTAAACATTCGTATTCAACAAAAGCAGTAGCTCCAAGGCAAGAAAACTATCAGGAAACTTAATGTCAACAGATTTGAGGTTTCTCCCTGAGTGAACAGCTGAACACTTTATTGCTGACCTGGAGGGAAAGCTGTGTCAGCACAGTTAGTAACAGTGGAGCAGAAAAAATGTGGGCAGTTTTCAGAGACTTGGAGTACATGCACTACATTTAGCATTCTGCATACAATTAATGTATTGTTGGGTGGTGGTAAATTACTTGAGCATTTGACAACTGTGAACTGTAGTAGGCAATTGATAAGAAATACTTTCCCCCGCACCCCACTTTTCCTTAGGCAAATGACCTATGCTCAGCTGTGGGCCTCCAAGTGAATGGCTATCAGGAGATGAGGGGGGCTTCTTAAAATGCACAAAAGTGCCATGAGTCTACCCCAAGAGATCTTTTAAAGCCATGGAAAGTCCAGGGGAAGATATGCTCATTTTACATTATGACAGTTGCTTAAGTAAAGAAAAAAAAACAAATGCTGTGGCTCTGAATATTCCATTTGGCCAGATCAGAATGAAGCTCTCCTAGAATGATTGATGTGCATTAAAGTTTATTGAAGTGAAAGAAATCTAAGGAATCCTTAACAGAGAGAAGAGATGATCATGTGAATTTCTGAGGAATTGGACCCTTGGGAGTCATAGGATTAAAAAAATTCTTATTACATTTTTGCTTTGATGTAATATTTTCCATCAGACACCCAAACAACCATCCCTACCTTGCTCACATTGTATAATATCCTGAAAACAGTTTAGCCTGAGAGTGTAATTGTGAGTATTGTTACATATCATTTTCTGTTTTTTCAGTTTGTTGCTTGTTAACAGAAAGGAAGGATCCATTTTGTTTCAGCTTTGATAATATAATTCCAGTATTATCATGGATCTCTCATCCTTTTTTTTTCTTGTAATCAGCACTAAGTGGTTGATACGAGTTTTAGTTGAAGAAATTCTTTTCCCAACTAATCCCTTTGTCTAAAGTATACTTCTTTCCCCTCATTTCTTTCTTTCTTTTTTCCTGCGGGGCAATGAGGGTTAAGTGACTTGCCCAGGGTCACACAGCTAGTAAGTGTCAAGTGTCTGAGGCCAGATTTGAACACAGGTCCTCCTGAATCCAGGGCTGGTGCTTTATCCACTTTGCCACCTAGTTGCCCCTCATTTCTTTATAATATTTCTACTTGATCACCCAAACCATTTATTTTCTTAGTGGGAATTACAAAGGGATCAAAGTTTTGGCTTTTTCTTGCAACATGTAAAGATTGATCCTGGTCCTTTTAAGCCATTTGGACTTATTTGTCTTTTTAATGTTTTATTCATTTATATTTCTAAAACTTCATAATTCTGGTTTTCTCAAAAGAATGATTTAAAATAATTATCTTAAAATCCAATTTTTACACTCTATAGGATTATTCTTATCTCTGCAGGATATTATCTTTAAGTATAATCCATTTCCTTTGCCTTCCCATAGACTATATTACAACTTTTCCTTTAATTTCTTATTGTTGATGATTACTCTTAGATGACAGCTGGCTCCTGGACAGTGCTCTTGATGAAGCCATTCTGCATCTTTGGGATCATTGCTTTCTCTTCTAGGTGTGTACTTGAATATTCCTTGAATAATATATAAAGTTTCAGATTCTGGAAGCTTTATTATAAGCTATTACATAAAGATGGGAACATAAACCAGAATGAATTTCTAATTTATCATTCTTAAATTATCATTTGTTTTGCTTAGATCCACTCACATAACAAGAACCAGTAGGGATGGAGGAATACTGACACTTCAGATCCAGATAGTTTTTTGTGAGTTGATGGAAGGTGAGTCCCAGAAATTATTGGAAGATGGTGGGGAACTTTCTAACCCTATGCCAGATAAAGTCTTGACTCATTAGTGCTATTTACAGGAGGGGTTTGCAGATCTGATTAACTGGTTAGATGTTTTGGGAGCTAACAGATTTTCTTCATTTTCTGGAGCACAAGCCACCTTTTCCCAGTCCAATGACTGTGTGAGTGAGGATCCCTTCCTTTCTATAAGAGTTTAAGCTTAATTAGATTCTGAGCTCTAAACTAAAAGAGTGATGGGGAACTTAAGAGAAAGAAGGAACAGTACCTCAATTGAAATTCCCATCTGAAGTCCAATACATAGTAGCAGAGAGAGGTGGGGAGTGACAGAGATGCTACACCCAAGAGAGACCAAAAGACCAATATAGAAACACTGAGCAGTGACCACATATGACATTCAGTTTAGTAGATATTGGCTCTCCTTAGGGAACAGGCATAGTGACCAGAAAACCGCAGGCCCACCAAAAAATACGAAGGCATCACAAGGAAATTACAGCTAAGAGTTGCCCTCCACGTGTGTATCTTGGTTACATATGTTTCCTATGTGTGTGACTATTCACATGAGAGCTGGGCATATATTTCCCCCAGTGATTCCTATGTGTGTCCACTCTGGTGGAATATGTATTTGTGGGAGAAGGAATTTTCAGGTTTATTGCTCTATTGCTATTTTTCTTATAATGTAATATAATTGAGTTTGCTTTGAACTAATTGTGTTCTTTGACTGTTTTTTTTTGTTGTTGTTGTTGAGTCACTTTTTAGTTATGTCCAACTCTTCATGACCCCATTTGGGGTTTTCTTGGCAAGGATACTGTAGTAGTTTGCCATTTCCTACTCCAGATCATTTTACAGATGAAGAACTGAGGCAAATAGAGTTAATGACTTGCCCAGGGTCACACAGCTAGGCTGTCTGAGGCTGGATTTGAACCCAGAAAGAGGAGTCTTCCTGACTCTAGTTCCAGTACTCTACTCACTATACCACATAAGTGTAAATATATATGGGGGTGGGATGGGAATGAGTTATGGTTTTGAATGGATAAAGACCAAAAAAATAATTTGAAACTGGGGTTACTTTTCTGGAGGTTCCACATTGAGAGGATGCTATCATAGATATTGTTAATATAGACTAGAATTCTGGTAGGAATTGAAATTAAACTCACTCATTGTCCTGTAATTTTTAATCTCCATTTTCTTCCCTTTTTGAAAATTGAGAACAAGAAGGCACTTAAATATTTATCTAATAAAAACTCTATTTGAACCATAAGTACTTTACCAAGGAATGGTTTTTAAGATATCATGTTCCATAATATCTAAGTAAAACCATTTCTTAAGATTTGCTTAGAAATATTGTATACTCATTTAATGTAATTTACATTTAAGAGAAAACATCTTAATTTTTAGAAGAGATATGATAACAGTGAAATGGCTAAAATATTGGGAATTTTTTCATTTATTTACCCTTAAGAAAGCTTATCATACATATATGTACATATATGTAATTTATTCTCAGTGGTAGAAAGGCAACTGTGGTGTAATGGAAAAAGTACTACCCTAAGAATCAGTAGACTTGGGTTAAAATCCTTTCTCAGGTGTGGGGTCATGGGCAATTGATTTATTTTATCAGAATCTATTTCCTCATCTGTAAAATGGGGATAATAATACTTGTATCACAAACTTCACAAGGCTATTTTAAGGAAAATGTTATATTAATATGAATCATCATAAGTACTCATTCTATTTTTATTGTTATTTAGTTGTGTCTCCTTGTGACCTTGTGGACCATAGCACCCTAGTACTATTGGTGGGATTTTTTTTTTTACAAAGATACTGGAGTGGTTTGCTATTTCCTTCTCCAGTGGATCAAGTCAAACAGAGGTTAAGGCGACTTGCTGAGGGTCACATAGCTAGTGTCTGGGGCCGGATTTGAACTCAGATCTTCTTGATTCCAAGCCCAGTGTTCTATCCACTGAGCCACTTAGCTGCCTAATCTCATATTTAGTAACTTATGAGGTATGTTACCATACCAGACAGCATAATATTCATAATATCCATTATGAGTTTTTCTAAGATTTAGTGTCAAATACCCATAAAAGCTTGGTTAGTAGAATCATAATATTTTACTTGAAAAGGAACTGTTTTAGGATAGACCTTATCTATCCAGATTGATTCCCTGATAGTTTAGGTTTTATATTATACTACATAAGACACTTGTAGGCCATTAATTTACTTAGCTATAACATGTGAACGATATTCAACAAGGATGTGCATTGAGGACACTATGAAGTGAAAACTATATGAGGTTTCCTTGTTCATGAGTTGCCTGTGGTCTAAGCACCAGAGCAAGGCTAGAGGTCCTTCTAGTTGTTTTTTATTAAGGTGACCATAAAATGTTGTCAACCATTTGAGCCTTTGGTTCTCTGAACCAATTAAATCTCAGACAATTTCAATACCTTTTTTTTTTTACATATATTTTCCCTTTTAAAAATTTTTTCCTTTTTTTTTTTTTGTTTAATGAGGCTATTGGGGTTAAGTGACTTGCCCAGGGTCACACAGCTAGTAAGTGTTAAGTGTCTGAGGCTGGATTTGAACTCAGGTACTTCTGACTCCAGGGCCGGTGCTCTATGCACTGCGCCACCTAGCTGCCTCTTCCTTTTTTTAAAATAACAATAAACATTTTTATTTAAAGCTTTAAGTTTCAAATTCTAAACCTCCTTTCTTCTCTCCCCTCTCCCCTCCCTGAGGCAGTAAGCAATTAGATATAGGTTATACATGTGCAATTATGTAAGACATTATCATATGAGTAATTTTGCATAAGAACACTTGAATAAAAGAAAAAAAGAAAGAAAATGAAAAATAGCATGCTTCAGTCTGTGTTCAATCAATATCAGTTCTTTCTTTGGAGGTGGATAGTATGCTTTATCATTAGTCCTTTGGGATTGTCTTAGATTTCAATACTTTTTCGGGGTGGGGGGGGGCAGGGCAATGAGGGTTAAGTGACTTGCCCAGGGCCACATAGCTAGTGTCAGGTGTCTGAGGTGAGATTTGAACTCAGGTCCTCCTGCATCCAGGGCCAGTGCTTTATCCACTGTGCCACCTAGCTGCCCCAACATTTGGTTTTAATTTTAAAAATCCTTTTGTTCTTTATACTTTATATTATTATAGGTATTGCATATATTATTTTCTTGTTTTTGTTTACTTCATTTTGCATTAGTTCATTAAAATTTAACCACATTTCTCTATATTCCTCATATTTACCATTTCTTAATGAAATGGAGGCAATAGGGGGTTTTGCAGTACATGTCGAGATCACTTAAGAAGTACCTACTTCTGGGACAAGAAATTCTGCATCACCCTACCACATGGGTAGGAGTAGCTTCTTTTATTTGGCTGTATCGCTGGAATAGCCCTTGTCTTTAAAACCTTCTAGACTGGGGTGTTCGCTCTATCTTTCCTGAGGTGTCCAGAAAGGATCAAGGTCTGAGGTCACTCAGAGTACACATCCCATGAACTGATTTAGTGGGGGGAAGGGAAAGGCCACCTTCCCTGTCTCTTTCCTTTTACCTTTTGATCCCAAGAAAGGGACTTGGGTTTATGGCTCTTTATTTTGGTCTGTTTCATTTGTCCTTTTCAGTTTCAGGTTGGGGAGGGGAATGGAATCCTCAATGAACCTGGAATCTAGCCATAGTGACCTGGGAACCAGGATTCTAGACTGGAGATTGCAGCCAGCTAACCTGGCAAGGAAGCCCTCAGAAGCCAGGGAGTCTGGGACTTGAATCAAAGTGGGGTTTAGGATTTGGAATTTGGGAGTGTATGATATATGGGAAGATCTAAGCTGTGAATCTAATTCCCTCTCCTTCCCAAGAGTATGAGGTGGTCCAGGGAGGGATTGTACTCCCATGTATGTTTGTATAATTGTTTTTGATGCACCTTTGAAGTAAATATTCTTTTGTAAATGTTACTCTGACTGTTAAGTAGTTAAATGGAACTGGGATACATGGGGCCTCCCCAAATTGGGAGAACACCATCACTGGGGCTAGAGCTAATGGCAGAGAGCCTAGATATCTCCAAGTCCCCTTATGGGTATCAGAGAACTGTGGGGGAGAGGTGAAATGTAACAAACTTGGCTTTCAGTCAGTGGCTGCTAGAGTAGTTAATGTTACATGCAGAGGTCCTGTCTGGGATAAAACTGGGCTTTTTGCATTTATGGGGATGCCTAGAGAGATTATCCGACTAGGACTTTTAATTTTAGATACCTGAGGTTTTGAGTTAGAGCACTAGGCATTTTCTCTGATCCCCTTGACCTCTCAAACTTTTCCAAAATATAAATTATGCACCAGAGATAAAACAATTTTAGCTATCTCTATAGTGTAGGCCACCATAAACCCAAAAAAGGTAAAAACTCCATGAACTAACATTTAACTCACACCCACTTATCACCCATCCCCCAATACTCACAAGCCAAACTGATACACTTGTAACAGAATTGTAAACCCACAACTGACCCTTTCCCCTTCCTCTTTCCAGTGTAGTGGAGAACCAAACTCTAAACTGCATAAATATGTGATAGCCAGAGCTGCAGCAGTTTCCTGTGCTGCAATAGAGCTCTGCAGAAGTATGGGGGATCAGAGGGAAAAACGGGGCAGGACATTTGTCTAGGCTTGTCACAGAGCTCTACTATATACACCCTGGTGCCCCGTATACCCACAGCCCTTTTCTACCACAAAGATCCAAACTCCCAATGGAAGAAATTTGCCCAGCCTATGATAGCACCAGCATGGAAGTAATTTGTACTGTTGGACCAGAGAAATTAAAGCAGAAGGAATGGACCAGAACGACATGTGTGTGAGGCCCTTCACTGAGGGAAAGAGCCCAGCATCCTGTTGGGTCCAGTTCTGTCACCCCTAAAGTCACTTGGGGCAGAGAACTAGACTGGTGGACTGTGAACTGCCCAGCTGGGGAGAAGGCTAAGATGTTTTGAGATCCATCCCACAAGGAAAGAGTGGAGGGAGTCAGGAAGTGAATAGTAAGGGAAAATAAGGGGGAAAAAAAAAGACTGAAATTGCCCCAAATCTCAGGAGCAAGAAAACTCTAAAACTTTAATCATAAACACACAAATCGTCAGGGAAGACATTAAGAATAGAAAGACATATAACCTTCAGAGCTAGAAAATAAGTTCAAGCATCTATGAATAAATACTGCAAAACAAAGGAAAAGGATTCAACACCTGATGAGGCAGAGGACCCTAAGGATCTGGGGAAGAACACAGAATCATAGTAAGCTTTTATTGAATGGTTTAAAAGAGAAATGAGAATTGTAAGAACAGAATTTATGGCCTGCTCAACAGAAGTACCTGGAAGAATAGAAAAACTTGAATGTGATGCCAAACCTTACCAAAAGAACAAAAAGAAAGGACAAGCGATTAGGAACACAATATACACAAGTAAAGGGTAATCTAGAAGTAGAGAAGCAAAAAGCAATACCAATAAGAGAAAACATGTTCTCTATATAAACAAAACATTTATCTTGAAGACATGATAAATAGAGATAACTTAAGGATTTGGGTCTCCCAGAAGAGCATGACAAATTAAAAAACCTGAACATTCTAATACAAGAAATAATAGAAGAAAATAACTCAGAACTCTGAACACTGAAAACAAGTTGCCAATAGAAAGAATTCAGATTGCCTCCAGAAAAAAAAGGCTGAAAACTCTAAGACAAATAGTGGTTGAATCTAACAATTCCATTGAAAAACAACAAATTCTGCAAGCAACCAGGAGAAAGACCTTCAAATATGAAGGGAAGGATATTCAAATAACACAATACTATTCTGCATCCATCAGAAAATGCAGGAGGGCATGGAATAATATATTCTGAAGATTCAGCCCAAGGTGACATATCCTAGAAATCTGAGTTTATCTGTAAGTTAAAAACATGGTTGTTCAATAACAAAGAGGCATTCAAAAAATTGTTATAAAGAAAACTAGACCTGAAGAGATGGATTACTTGTTTCTCAAACACCCTAGACAACAAAAAATCAGGAGGGATATCAATGCAGAAGCTAAGCTTATGGCAACATTAACAGAATGACAGTGGAGAGACCAGTAAGATACTTCTTTTTTAAATGTACACAAGGAAACAGGGATGAAGGTGGAAGTCAGGAGGAGGTAATGGGTGGAGAGGCTCTCCTAGGGCATTATGGACAAAACCTTGTAGCACTCCACCTTCAGGATTTTTTTTTTTTTTTTTGTGGGGCAGTGAAGGCTAAGTGACTTGCCCAGGGTCATACAGCTAGTAAGTGTCAAGTGTCTGAGATCGGATTTGAACTTAGGTCCTCCTGAATCCAGGGGCCAGTGCTCTATCCACTGCTCCACCTAGCTGCCCCCCCACCTTCAGGATTTTTATAGGAATAAATTACAATATTTGAGGGTATATGGAAGAGGGAAGGTAAAAAAAAAGAGAGAGGGGATTATATAGTATGCCCTGGTCAAGTTGAGAGCTAACTAGGGGAAGATGAATCCTTTGGTCTCTTATTAAGAGGAGATTTTCAGAGGAGGGAGTTAGGAGTCATGAGGAAAGACTGAAAAAAAAAGGGGAAGAGGAGGCCTTTTTTTTTGGTGGTGGGAGGGGAATCCACTGATGCATTATTGATTCTGAGTAAAGAGTGATGTTCTGTGAAAAGAGATGTGGATCCTGCACAGGGTGTTGTCTATGGGGATTTGGTGCTTGGAGAAACCACTCTCCCTCCCTGAAGGAAACTGGGACCTTGGGAAGTGGGAGGGCATGTGCCAAGGAAGGAGATTTTAAGTCAAATGGGTAATGAAAGTTACTAGGGGGAGAACAGAGGTCAGTGGTAGGCTACATAATTGGGTACTTGTGGGTCTTGCCATGGGAAATGTACTATCACAGGAAGGAATTGGGATTTTTTTTTCTCTTAGCAAGACACAATGGAAAAAGAGGCTGAGGGGCAAGCTCAAGGAAGTGGCAGAAACTACTTAGAGAGTAGAGAGCAGAATGGTACATTGGGGTTGAAGTTTTGATTACATGCAGAATGCAGAAAATAGAGGGGGACTAGATTAATATAGTAGATATGAATGAGAGAATGAGGGTCTAGAGTTGACAGAAAGGCAAGATGGATAGTGAATAGATCGAGGGAAAAAAATCTTTGGAGAGTAGTACAGGAAGTGAAATTTTAAAAAATGAACAGAAAAAGTTGAAGGGGGGAAAGGAAAGGGAATTCTACTTGAGGAAAAGAAGGGAAGAATTAAATAACAAAAAAAAATAAAGAAGAACTATTAAATGAAATTCCAAAAAGAATGGGTAACAATTGGGGGGGGTCAGAGGTGAGGGGAAGAGGGCTGGTAGAAATAGGACCCCTTAAAATTAAGCTAAAGTTAACTGAAGAGGACATCATACTATCTTTACAGTAAAAGAGCAATTAAATCATAGCTTAAAAAAAGTTTGGAGACAAATGGAGGAAGATATAAATCTAACTCATAACTTTAAATGTGAAATGGATTAAACGATCCAATTAAAGGGAAAAGTGACAGATTGAATAAGAAAAGAAAACCCTACCTTTTTTTTAAGCACAAAGACATATGCAGAATAAAATTGAGGGAAAGAATTTTCTTTTTACTATGCATCAAATGAATACAAAAAGTAAGAATTGCAGTTATGCTTTCCAACAATACAAAAACAAACACTAAAAAAAAAGCCAAAAGGAATATGAAATTATATTATGATGAAGGGAATCATATATAGTAAACCAATATCAGTATTAAACTTATATCTCCAAATTACTTATCTTTCAGATTCATAAAGGAAACATTAACTGAGCTGCAAGAATACATACAGTAACATAATAGTGACATTTTCTCTCTCATTTTTAAAAAGAATATTTTTAACATACTTAAAAAATTTGAATTTCAAATTCTCTTCCTCCTCCCACATCCACACCTAATAAGAAATCAAGCAAAATAATTTTAATTAATTATGCTTGTGAAATCATGCAAAACATATTTATATTAGTCATAATAGAAAAAAGCAAAAAAATAATAAAGCAAACAAGAAAATTATACTTCAATTTTCACTCAGAGTTAATCACGTCTCTCTCTGGAGCTGAATAGCAATTTTTCATCATGAGTCATTTGGAATTGTCTCAGATCATTGTACTGATCAGAGTAGCCAAGTCTTTAATGGTTGATCATCATTGCAACATTATTGTTACTGTGCATAATGATCTCCTGGTTCTTTTCACTTCATTTTGCATCAGTTCATATAGGTCTTGCCATATTTTTTTTCTGAAGGTCCCCCCCCCTTCATAATTTCTTATAGTACAATAGTACTCCATCACAATCATATACCATGACGTGTTTAAATATTTCCCAATTGATGAGTATCCTCTCAATTTCCAATTCTTTGCTCTCTTTGGGGAAGGGACCTAGTAGTAGTATTGCTGGATCAAAGGATATGCAGAGTTTTATAGCTTTGATTTCTACTAATGAACACTTCCTGTTCATATCCTTTGATCATTTATGAACTGAGGGAATGCTTATTCTTTCATAAGTTTGACTCAGTTCCCTATATATTTGTGAAATGAGCTGTTTATTGGAGAAACTTGCTGAACATTTTTCATTGTTTATAGTACTTTTTAATAAAATGTAGTTTCCCTGATTATCTCTTTTAATTAGGTCTATTTTGATTTTTTTTTTTGTCCAAGATTAGTGCTACCCTTCCCTTTTTAACTTCAGTTAAAGTTTAGTAGATTCTGCTCCAGTTGTTTATTTTAACTCTGTGCCTTTCTGTTTCCAGTGTCTCTTGTAAGCAACATATTGCTAGATTGTGCCCTCTTTTTTTGTTAATATGTTAACATATTGTTAATCCTGCCCTTCCTTTTATCATCCTTCCTCATCTCTCTATCCCCTTTCTCTCTTATTTTTCCTATTGAATAAGATAGATTTCTATACCCAACTGAATTATGTATATTTTCCCTCTTGACAACGATTCTGATGAGAGTGAAGTTCAAGCATTTGATTAGTACTTCTTCCATTTTCCTTCTACTATAAAAGCTCTTTCTTGCTCACTTCTTTAAGTGAGAAAAATTTCCTCCACCTCTACCTCTCCCTTCCCCCTTCTCCCAATGCATCCTCTTTCTCACCCTTTCTTTGTTTTAGATCATCTAACCTAATCAACTCAGAACAATGCCCTCTATTTATACTTCTTCAATCTGTCCTAAACATGTTACCATCTTCTCATATAGATATCTAAACTGTTAACTTTGAGTCTCTTTTGATACTCTTTCATATTTTTCATTTTTATGCTTCTCTTGGGTCTTGTGTTTGAATGTCAATTTTTCTATTCAGCTGTGGTCTTTTCATCAGGAATGCTTGACACTCTCCTATTTCATTAAATATCATTTTTCCCCCTGAAGGATTACACTCAATTTTCCTGGGTAGGTTATTCTTGTTCGGAAATCCTAGCTCCTTTGTCTTCCAGATTATTATACTCCAAGTCTTCCACTCCTTTAATATGGGAAGCTACTTAGCTTGTATGATCCTGACTGTGCTACCATGATATTTGAATGGTTCTTTTCTGTCTTCTTGCAATATTTTCCTCTTTGACCAGAACTCTCGAATTTGGTCTATACTGTTGCTGGGAGTTTTTCATTTTAAGATCTCTTTCAAGAAGTGGATTCTTTCAATTTCTATTTTACTCTATGATTTTAAAATACTGGGGGAGTTTTCCTTTATAATGTCTTTAATGTTTAGGCTCTTTTTTTTTTATCATGACTTTCAGGTAGTCCAATAATCCTTAAATTTTTCTCTCCTCAGCTATTTTCCATGTCAGTTGTTTTTTCAATGATATCTTTCACATTTTATTATGTTTTTTCATTCTTTTGACTTTGATTGTTTTAATATCTCATAGAATAATTAACTTTAACTTTTTCCAATTCTAATTTTTAAAGTATTCTTCTTCATTGAGGGAGGAACCTGAACCAGGTAACTCAGGGAACATCACACAATCTTCCTAACTTCCCTATTACTGTTTTTTTTAAAAATATTTTATTTATTTAGAATTTTCCCCAATTTACATGTAAAAACAATTTTCACATTGATTTTTTAAAACTTTGTGTTCCAAATTCTCTTCGCCCTCCCTCCCCACCGCTCCTTAAGAACTCAAGCAATTCAATATAAATTATACATGTTCAGTTGTGTAAGACATTTTCACAATAGAACTAAAAAATTATACTTCAATATGTTTTCAGATATTAACAGTTTTTCTCTGTAGATGGACTGCATTTTTTCATAAGTCTTCTGATAGCATCCTGCTCATCATTTCTTATAGCACAATATTGTTCCATCCTATTCTCATCCCACAATTTGTTCAGCATTCTCAATTGATGGCATCACCCCAATTTTGAATTAACTTTTTTTTTTTAATCTCTTTCTAGGGTACTGACCTGGTAGTGGCATTGCTAGGTTGGAGAGTATGCATGGTTTTGAGTGGGAGGAATTACACCCACTGACCCCTGTAATAGAGACTCGAGGAGAAAGGATGCCAAAGCATGATTTTATTTCTTTCGAAAGAAAGGTGCACCACCACTTCACTGGGACACCCAGGAGGTGTGACACACTGGGATAGGAAACAAGCAGTTTTTACACACTTTACAGAATCTAATTGAGGAAAATGCAGTAATTGGGTTCAGCAATAAATCATTCTCCCTGGAATGTTCAGTGATAAGTCTCTTTCCTGGGTTGTTAGATTATTTTGCAACATTTTCTGTTTCTGCAACAATGTATCATGTTACATAAGTCTCGGTGCAGACTTATGAAACAATTTTCTAAGTTGACTATGCCTATATTTAGAAAGGGAGCTAGTAGCTTCCATTATTGCTTCTCTCTAGAGAAAAAACAGAGAGAGAAATAGGGGGCTCTAAGGGGCTTTAAGACTTTGAGATCAGATTACTAGGCCGAGCAGGCCGGGGGCACTTTCCCTCTCAGTGGAGGGTCATATCCCTATGTCCCCTCTCAGTTTTATAGTCCTTTGGCCATAGTTCCAAATGCTCTACAGGGGGACAGCTAGGTGGCACAGTGGAATAAGCACTGGCCCTGGATTCAGGAAGACCTGAGTTCAAATTTGGCTTCAGATACTTGACACTTACTAGCTGTTTGACCCTGGGCAAGTCACTTAACCCTCATTGCCCTAAAAAAAATTGTATCACCCAATTGCTCTACAGAATGTTTGAATCAGTTTATAACTTTACCAAGCGTGTATTAACTAGGGGCAGCTAGATGGTGCAGTGGATAGAGCACTGGCCCTGGAGGCAGGAGTACCTGAATTCAAATCCAGCCTCAGATACTTAACACTTACTAGCTGTGTGACCCTGGGCAAGTCACTAACCCCAATTGCCTCACTTAAAAAAAAGAGTGTATTAATTTTTCATTTTCCCCATTATCCCCCACATTTGTCATCTTCCTCTGCTGTCCTATTATCTAATCCAATAGTATGAGGTAGTACCCAAAATTGTTTTTGATCTTAATTTCTCCAATCAATAGTGAGTTAGAAGATTTTTTATATGGCTATAGGTGGCTTGATTAATTCATCTGAAAATTATTCATGTCTTTTGATCATCTATTAATTGGGGAATCTCTCTCTTTTTAAACAAATTTGACTCAGTTCTCTACGTGTTTGAGAACTGAGGCCTATCAGATAAACTT
This sequence comes from Dromiciops gliroides, assembly GCF_019393635.1. Classification (NCBI taxonomy): domain Eukaryota; kingdom Metazoa; phylum Chordata; class Mammalia; order Microbiotheria; family Microbiotheriidae; genus Dromiciops; species Dromiciops gliroides. The sequence goes on along the minus strand of NC_057863.1, from coordinate 264,601,515 downwards.
GCATTCAAATCTGTTTTTTTTTTTTCACAGTTACTATTGCTAATATATTACCCTCCATCCTATTCCTTCCACATGACATTTACTCTATTTTTCTATCTTCTTTCACCTTACCCCTCCTCAAGTGTTTTGCTTCTTATTGCCCCCTCCCCCAATCTGCCCTCCCTTCTTTTGCCCCTTCCCCCCTTATCCCCTTCCCCTCTCACTTTCCCGCAGGGCAAGATATAATTACTATAACCATTTGAGTGTATATGTTATTCCCTCTTTGAACCAATTCTGATTAGAGTAAGGCTCACCTCACTCCCCGTACCTCCCCCATCTTCCCCTCTACTCCATAATATTTTTCCTTGTTTCTTTTATGTGAGATACTTTACCCCATTCCACCTCTCCTTTTCCCTTTCTCCCAATGCATTCTTCTTACCCCTTAATTTTATTTTAATGATGTCATCATGGAGCAGCTAGGTGACACAGTGGACAAAGTACTAGCCCTGAATACAGGAGGAACCGAGCCCAAATCCTGGCTCAGACATAAGATACCCACCAGCTGCACGACCCTGTGCATGCCACTCAACCCTGACTACCCCCCCACAAAACACACACACACACACATACACACACACACACCCCTCAACCAAAAACCAAAACCAATAAACAAAAAATAAATGCTTTACCTGTATCATCCCTTCATATTCAATTCACACCTATGTCCACTGTCTAAATATATTCCATTCAGCTGCCCTAATACTTAGAAAGTTCTTATGAGTTAGAAGTATCATCTTCCCATGTAGGAATGTAAATAGTTTAACCTTTTAACATACCTCATTATTTCTTTTTCCTATTAACCTTTTTATGCTTCTCTCGGGTCTTGTATTTGAAAGTCAAATTTTGTATTCAGTTCAGGTCTTTTCATCAAGAATGCCTGAAAGTCCTCTTTTTCACCGAAGTCCCATTTCCCCCCCTGAAAGATTATACTCAGTTTTTCTGGGTAGGTGATTCTTGGTTGTATTCCCAGTTATATTGCCCTCTGGAGCATCATATTCTATGCCCTCCGATCCTTTAATGTAGAAGCTGCTAGATCTTGTGTTATCCTGACTGTGGCTCCATAATTCTTGAATTGTTTCTTTCTGGATCCTTGAAATATTTTCTCCTTGACCTGGGAGTACTAGAATTTGGCTATAATATTCCTGGAAGTGTTCATTTTGGGATCTCTTTCAGGAGGTGGATTTTTAAAATTCTATTTTACCTCCTGCTTATAGAATATCAGGGCAATTTTCCTTGACAATTTCTTGGAAGATAATGTCTAGCCTCTTTTTTTGATCATGGCTTTCAGGTAGTCCAATAATTTTCAAATTATCTCTCCTGGATCTATTTTCCAGGTCAGCTATTTTTCCAAAGAGATATTTCACATTGCTCTCTATTTTTTCATTTGTTTGGATTTGCTTTATTGTGTCTTGATTTCTCATAAAGTCATTAGCTTCCATGTGTTCAATCCTAATTCTTATGCAATTATTTTCATTAGAGAACTTTTGTACCTCCTTTTCCATTTGGCCAATTTGGCTTTTCAAGCTGTTGACTTTTTTTTCATGACTTTCCTACCTCACTCATTTCTCTTTCCATTTTTTTCCCTCTACCTCTCTTACTTTATCTTCAAAGTCCTTTTTGAGTGCTTCTATGGCCTGGTACCAATTCATATTTTTCTTGGAAGCTTTGGATGTAGGAGCCTTGACCTTGCTATACTATTCTGAGGGTGCGCCTCGATCTTCCTTGTCACTAAAGAAACTTTCTATGATCTGCATCTTTTTCTGTCTGCTCATTTTGACATCCTATTTCTTTGACTTTAACTCCTTCTTAAAGTGGGGGCACTGCTTCACGGATGCATTAGCCCAAGCTTCAGATATCCAAGGTGGTTAAGATTTAAGGAGGAGGCATGTTCTCAGCTTTACTGACCTGTGCTCTGGTCTGTAAATAAACCCAGGTCTACTTTCTCTTTAACCAGAAACAAAATTAAGTTTTCTTGTGGTTGCAAGCTTAGTGCCTGTGCCCCTCCCCAACCTGGGCCACTGCCATTATAGACTGCTTCTTAGTTCTGAGTATGGAACCCAACAGAGTTCTGCCTCAACACCAGCAGAGACCTCTGCTATCTTCCCCTGGCCAACTGCTCAACTCCCTCACTGTTCTGTGAGCTGGGTTCCAGAAGTAGCCACTGCTGCCTCTTGTGTGGCATAGCCTGTGGCTGGATCTGCATGGTGCAGCTTAGAGCTGGATCTGCATGGAGCAGTCATGGTAGGGCTGGGCCTCACTCTTAACCTTGGTACAACAGACCTTTCCTGCTGACTTTCTAATCTGTCTTTGCAGGAAAATGATCTCACCCCATCCTTTTGTGGGTTCTGCTGCTCCAGGAATTGTTTATGAAATTATTTGTAGCTATTTGGACTAGGCCAAATCATAAAAGAAGTACAAAAAGCCAATGAGGAGAAGAATGCCTTGAAAAGTACGATTGGCCAAATGGAAAAAGAAGCACAAAAATTCACTGAAGAAAAACTCCTTAAAAAGTAGAAATTGGCCAAATGGAAAAAGAGGTACAGAAGCTCACTGAAAATAATTCCTTAATTAGAATTGAGCAACTGGAAAGCTAATGACTTTATGAGAAATCAAGATATAATAAAACAAAACCAAAAGAAATAAAAAAACGAGACAATATGAAATATATCATTGGAAAAACAACTGACCTGGAAAATAGATCCAGGAGAGATAATTTAAAATTTTTTGGACTACCTGAAAGCCATGATCAAAAAAAGAGGGCTAGACATCATCTTTCAAGTAATTATCAAGGAAAACTTCTCTGAAATTCTAGAACCAGAGGGTAAAATGGAAATTGAAAAAATCCACTTATCACCTCCCAAAAGAGATTCCAAATGAAAGCTCCCAGGAATATTATATCCAAATTCCAGAGCTCCCAGGTCAAGGAGAAAATATTGCAAGCACCCAGAAAGAACAATTCCCAATATTGTGGAGCTACAGTTAGGATAACACAAGATTTAGCTGCATCTACATTGAAGGATTGAAGGGCTTGGAATATGATATTCTAGAGGGCAGAGTTACTGCTTTCCTCTGCCATTTTGGCTCTCCTTCCCAGCCCAGCCTTGCACAATCTAACCAAGAATTCATCCCATCTAAACCTGTATAGAGCACAATGGGCTTCCCCTCCTTAGATTACATTCCTTATTAAAGTTGGGTGGGTCTGAAAGAGATTGAGGAGAGAGTTAATTCAATTTCATTATCATTAATGTCCCTCAGAGACTGAACTTTGAAATGAGGAAATGAGCACTTTAGAGAAAAGGGGAACTTTGGATACCCCCAAATTATCAGTTACTGATAATCATTTCTCTTAGAATAAAAATCATGTAGGTTGGAATTAATTAAACCACTATGTATTGATGATAATATCCATGTACTGATGATTATATCATCTAAGTGATTTATACTATATAAACCTGTATTAACCTGTGTTGAGGATAGAGACAGAGACCTGTTGTACTATTTCCCCACCTCCCCCTTCCCTAACTCCACTGATGTTCTTACAGGTTGCTATGCTCCAGAAACCACAGTTTCCTGTTTCTTATGTGCCAGATGGTTGTAACAAATATTGGAAAGTCCAAAAATTATGTTGCCTAGCCACTGACTAAATAGTGGAGGTCCCAGAGTCTCATTGCTTGGTCAATGATTAAACAAGCAGGTGTCTAGGGTACATTTACCATTAACCCAATATGGAAGCTCCTTCCTTTGGATACTTTCCTATGGCCAAAAATGGATTCCACTTACTCCCCTTGACCAATCATGTAACTTTCTTTTTTGGAATTGACCAACCAAAGAACTGTACCACCCCATTCTATTTTTAGTACTCATTCTCTATAAATATGCCTGATCCTTGAATAGAAAGGGTTTTTCAACAACAGAGGAGAGTCTTGGATCTAATTTCATAGGGACCACCAGTTTCATTAATAAATTGAAAACTTCTCAGAGTTTTTATACCTCAGTGGTCTTTTGTTAAAGATCAGAATTTTGGTGCCACAACTTTAGGTTCGGGTAAACTCTCCAAAACCCAGAATCTGTGTTTTTGTGGGAGGGTGAGCCCCAGTGATTTTTAAAATTGCTTTGTAACTACTATTCTTGCTATGCTATTTGAATAAGTGTTTTTTCTAAGAGACACTTGACACTCTTGGATGGTTATTAATGGGAAGCATGTGGTGAGAGCTAGTGAGCTATAATAGTAGTAGGAGAACCCACTCTATCAGGTGCCCCTCTGGAGCTCCAAACTGTGACTATGATTATAAGTTTGGAGGAGTGATCCCAGAAGTGGTGTTCTACTCAAATACTGGGAAAGAAGAGATGAAGCAAGGATTGGAAGTCAGGTTGAATATCTGGTTTGGAAAAATAGCTGTGAAATGATTCCTTGGGATCCAATTAAACTCCCACTAAGTTCTAGTTCTTTTGCCTTATTTGCAGATGGCAGAATATCATGTTTAGCTAAAAGATAACCCTTTTCTAGAGTGCACACTTGTTTCCTGATCAGACCCTGATTTTGGATAAGTTTCTTGTAAAGAGGCCTGGTACCTGGGGGCAGCTAGGTGGCACAGTAGATAAAGCACTGGCCCTGGATTCAGGAGGAATCTGAGTTCAAATCTGGCCTCAGACACTTGACACTTACTAGATGTGTGACCCTGGGCAAGTAATTTAACCTCTCTTTGCCCCACAACAAAACAAAACAAAAAATAAACAAAAAAAAGAGGCCTGGTACCTGAGACTCTAGTCTTGGATAATATCTTCCTGAAAGCAGAAGCTCTTTGGAGAGGTGTTTGAGAGGTTGATGGTGACCAAGGTCTGAGGTGTAAGCTTTTCTCATATGGTTCACTAAAACAGGGAAGAGAAGTTATTATTTTCCACATGAGGAAGGATGTGCTGGACCAAAAAGACTTCAAACTCCTATCTCTAAGAGGAGCTAGGGTTGGACCCTCACCTTTCCAAGCCCAGTGATAGACTGTTAGAAGGGAGTAAATGCTAATATGTAAGCAGTCTCTCATTCTCCAGAAGCATAGTCCAAGGCTCAGGCTCCCTGAGGCTAGGATCTTTCATGGACATCAGTGGTTAAGAACATCATGGACATCAGGTTCAGAATTTTATAAATTATAACTAGTTTGTGGAATCAAGACACCTGGATTTTTTGTTTTAGCTTTGTCAGTAGGTAGTGATATGATGTTGGCCAAGCCATTTCATTTGTCTGGGCCTCAGATGAGTAAATTGGACCACATGATTTCTAAATTTCTTTTAATTAAAGATAATGACTACTTATCAAGTATCCACTGTGTGTAGAATATTGTGCTAGGTACTCGGGAGAATAGAACATTTATTGAAGAAATGGCCTTGTCTTGAAGCAGTTTATAGACTACCCACTGTTTTTATTTCTTTTTTTTTTATTATCTTAGGTGTTAGTGAGTAGCACTCTAGTTCCATTGAACCACTTAATTTCAATTAGCTTTTACAAACAGATATTTCAAATAAATAGCAAGACTAAACACAAACACACAAAACTCATGAGTAGGATTTTCCCAAATGTGAGTAAATACCCTCCCCCCCGACAAAGTATTCCTTTTACAATATGAATATTGGGTATGGTAAATCATTTTATCTTTTACCACAGAAACAGCATAAGACAAAAGGACTTAAAGATATACCTGAATAAATATATCTCCCACTGAAGTACTATTCTGGTGCTTTATCACACTATGAAGGTGGGGCTGCATTCTCAATAACTATGCCAATGGAGACCAAGTTCTGACCAGATCCTACAAAGCTAGAAAGGGTTCAAGTATGGGCCCAGGCACAGACTGTATGTCTATTGTCCAAGGACTAGCCTTGCTGGGTTTGGGGAAAGTTCATCAACAAAAGGTTAATTAATAGGTGATAAAACTTTTTGCCATAACTTATAAAGCATCTTTTCTAAGGCATCAGAGGGACTGTTTTCAGCATCTCTTTTGTTGTCCTTTGTAATCAAAGAGGATCAAAATGGTATCACAATTAATGTACAGTGTGTTTGACTGGCGGATCAGACCAATGCACTCCTGGGAGGCTCTAGCACAGGTTGGGTACAATCTATTTGAATATTTAGGATAGAGATGTTTCTAAGTTTGTGCCTCTCTGTTTCTTTTGAAGCTACTGCATTGCACACAAATGATCCACAAATCCTTGAAACACTGACAAGTTGGATCCACAGAGGGCTGGCTAGCCATATCTTCCCCTGAATGTTCTAGAAGTACTCCTGAGAGGTTGGAGTATCTTTCTAATGCTATCATCTCAAGCCCCCATTCCAGTGCCTTCCCCTAATATCAGTGTCAAGTGTCAAAGATTTTGGCCTTAATAACATTTTCCACTTAACCAATTAATATCAATTAGCTTTTAGTAAGAACAAGATTACAATCAGGACCCCCAATTGAGGGTCATATTCTCTGGGTCCCTGGGGAGAAGCAAGGATCAGATTTGAAGTGATCGTTACAAAGCATTTGCCTCAGCAATATCACTTCTGCATGTGGCATCCTGGATGGATGGAACTGCCTTCTTGCATATAGACAGCATTGCAGTTGCTTGGTTGATTCACAGCTGGCCTGAATCCTGAAGGTCATACCTTGGACTGTGTCAGAGCCTCACTAAGCTCCATTGTGGTAGCTACAAAAATCTCTGCCAAAGACTCCCATGACTGTGAGGAAAATGGTTATTAAATAACCAAATATAGGGGAGATCCAGGATTTTTTCCCCTTCCTCGTTTGGAAGTTAGGTCAAAGCTTAGTTCTCTGAAGGGCAAGGTGGATGATGAGATGAAATATTGGAATTGTTACCCTACTCAACTAGAGAACATTACAAAGAATTTAATCTAAGGTGAATTATGGCCCACGGTGTTCCACCAACCAGGTCTGAGAGGAGATAGATCCCTTTTGTCTAGGTTGCCTTACCTAGGGGTAGTCTGGATAAGAGATAAATCTCTATCCAAGATTAGGTGATCAAAGTCATGTCCCCCAGCCCCTCATTAAAATAAGCACCTCTCATGATGATATTCATTCTTCACATTGTTAACTAGTAGTTAACCATTGTTAACCAATCAGAGGTTTATTGTCACCCTTAGAAACACCCACTCTTTCAAAGGCATATAGCATTAAGTGGGTTCCATGAGGTGTCTTTGGCATTTGAGAGTGCCAGCTGACCCCTTTTATTAATTATATGCTAGCATGATTATAAAATGATGAATTACCCAGAAACTATGGCTCTGAAATTTTGTATATGTCACAACTGGATCCCTAGTGACTCTTCTGACCTTTGGAATTTCACAAGGTTGATAGGTCTCCAATACTCCACCAAAGAGAAGGAAGAATTACCACAATAAAGACTGAAGCAACATAGGCACAATATGCTCCAGGCCACTATGGAAAACTAAATGATTATTAATTCTTAAATATTCAGTTAAAATGAGAAGTAAAAGGGGGGGCAGCTAGATAGCGCAGTGGATAAAGCACTGGCCCTGGATTTAGGAGGACCTGAGTTCAAATCCCAGCCTCAGACATGACACTTACTAGCTGTGTGACCTTGGGCAAGTCACTTAACCCTCACTGCCCCACAAAAAAAAATGAGAAGTAAAATCAGCTGTACTATATAACCCTCTTCTTAGTTGCATAGTTTTTTAATAGCATTTTAATTTAAAGTCTAGAAAATATTTTAAAACATATATTCTTTTTACAATGAAATCTAAGAGCTAGGAAAAATGTAGATGAAAATATTTTATATTTCTTAGGCTGAAAGGAAACTTCATTTGAGTATTAGGAATAAGTTTTACATTTAAAAAAAGAAATAAGCTTTACTTCTCAAGCTAATCTGGAAGTTTAGTTTTCCCATCTCTATAAGAAATAATTGTAGCAAATATAAAAAGAATATAAATTGTTGTATTTTCAAATATATTTTTTTAAAAATTCAAGTCAGTAAGAGCTTGGAATAAACCTGTAAACTAAAGGTTTTTACTTGAAAATGAGGTATCTGTGAGGAAAATATCTCATTATACAAATATAACTCTTCTAATAAATGGAGGGAAGCATCAGGGAGAACAAGTCCCGCATTAAGACATCACCTCCTTACAACCCTATGCTCAAATTTATTGTGCCAAAGCATTTTTCTGTAGACATAGCCAGAAATTTTACTTTGTCCACAGTCTGATCAATGGAATGGTAGTTAGAATGATGACAGTGAGAAGAAAAATTATAAATGACTTAAAAATAGATAAAAATGATGGTCCTTAATAATATATGCCATAACCAGTTTGTATGGTTATATAATAATACTTCTCCTCAGGGACCCAGAGAACATGACCTTCATTTGGGGGTCCTGATTGTAATCTTGTTCTTACTAAAAGCTAATTGATAGTAATTGGTTAAGTGGAAAATGTTATTAGGCCAAAATCCTTTGACACTTGACACCGATATTAGGGGAAGGCACTGGAATGGGGGCTTGAGATGATAGCATTAGAAAGATACTCCAACCGCTCAGGAGTACTTCTAGAACATTCAGGGGAAGATATGTCTAGCCAGCCCTCTGTGGATCCAACTTGTCAGCATGAGTGGGATAAGGAAACCTTGAGATTAAGAGGTCTACACTTACATTAGTGGGATCATTATGGAACTTATTCTCTTGCTTTTCATTATTTAGTACTGTATCAGTTCACACAAGTAGTCCCAAGTTCCTATGAATTCTTCATATTCACCATTCATAGCTCAACAATATACTATTATATTCATATGTATGTACATATAACATGCAATCAATACATTATACACATATACATTCATATAATACAATTTGTCCCCACTTTCTTTCAGTTCCTTGAATCTATAATAAATGAGGCTATGTATATTTTGAAAATATATGAGACCTTCTTTCTTTTACTTTTTTGTGGTACTTGAATAATGATGCTGCTGAATCTAAGGGCAGATAGAATCTTGTGACATTTTTAGTATGCTTCCAGAATGTTTTCCAAAAACATTAGACTAATTCACATCTGGTAGCACAGTGGATAAAGTACTTGGCCCTGGAGTCAGGGAGACTGATCTTCTTAAGTTCAAATCTAACATTTACTAGTTATGTGACCTTGGGCAAGTCACTTAACTCTTTTTGCCTCAGTATCCTCATCTGTAAAATGAGCTGGAGAAGGAAATGGCAAACCATTCCAGTATCTTTGCCAAGAAAACCCCAAGTGGGGTCATGCAAAGTCAAACACAACTGAAAAATAACTAAACAGCAGTAGCAGCAGCAACAACAATTCACATTTCCACTGTCAGCTCATTAGACTGCCTGTCTTCCCACTTCCCTTTATAATTTTGTTTTGTAATTGTAAGGGGTGTGATATGTGTTGTGTTGCCCATATAGGGTATGTGGTCTCTCTAGAAGTGGTTTGTAGGGAGGCACAATAGGTATAGATAGAGTCTCCTCCACCTGCCTTCACCAAGAGAGAGATTCCCACAAGAAGAAGAAGCAGACTCTGGTCACTCTGTTCTTAGAAAAAAGTGTACTGAGCTAGAATGATATACCATATGCCCTCTCTAAATATTATTGATAGCTTAGATGAAAAAATTCTAGGTTCAAGCTGCTTTCCTGATCACTATACCTTTATGGGGAAGTACTCCAAACTCTATGCCCAAGTCTTAACCTTTTACTAAGTGCTAGTTCCATAAAGAATAAAAGTAGTAAGTAGAAAATAAACTGGTTTAAACAAACCCAATAACAGACAGGAAATCAGAAAAGGTCTACAGATGAAAATATAATAAACAATACATAGAAAGAATGAGATCTGAAATTGGAAGCTAGATATCTCACCTCTACCCAAGGAAAAATTACCTGACATCTCTACAGTACCAAGCTAGGGATAAGGGACACAATGGATGTTCTGATTCCTCTACATGTAGGCTTCTTCCCAGACTCTTTCTCTCCTTTCAAGAACCTGGTGATAATCTGGTACTGAGTGTTTTTTCTTTCTTTTTTAAAACAGTATTTTATTTTATTTTTTCCAGTTACATATAGAGATAGTTTTCAACATTCATTTTTGTTTTTTTGTGGGGTTTATTTTGGTTTTGGGTTTTTTTTTGCGGGGCAATGAGGGTTAAGTGACTTGCCTAGAGTCACACAGCTAAGTAAGTGTTAAGTGTCTGAGGCCGCATTTGAACTCAGGTCCTCCTGACTCCAGGCCGGTGCTTTATCCACTGAACCACCTAGCTGCCCCCTCAATATTCATTTTGTGTCCTTTCTTTCAAAGCTAGAAGCAGAAGAACAGATTTCTCCTCTCCTTCCACCTTTCTCCAACTTCCCCTCCGCATAGGCATGGAACATTGAGTAATAAATCTCTAATAAGGAGATTCTTGTTTTTTTTTTTTTTTTTAGGGCAATGAGGGTTAAGTGCCTTGCCCAGGGTCACACAACTAGTAAGTGTCAAGTGTCTGAGGCTGCATTTGAACTCAGGTACTCCTGAATCCAGGGCAGGTACTTTATCCATGCACCACTTAGCTGCCCCTAATAAGGAGATTCTTGTGTAAATGGGCTTTTGAGTAACAGGTTTTATTATCTTTGCTAGTCTTATGGGGGTGAGGTCACAGAATAATACATCTAAATGTAACCTCATTGAAGGTGGCCAAGAGAGTGGAGGCTGGAGATGGATGCCTATAGATTTGGACAAAAATCTCCAATGTTCTGTACCCAAGAACTGAAGGGTTTTAGATCTATGTGTGAAAGGACTATCATTCTTTTTCTCAGCCTAAGGAAGTGGGTAGAACTTGAATGTGGTGAGAGGTGTGAGGTGAGGAGGTCTTCAAAGTATGGTCAGTGCAGCCACAATGGGTTGAAGACTGTTGCTGCCTGTTGTAGCCACCTAGATAAAGCAGCTTTAGTTGTACCAGATTTGGGGAAGTGTGAGGAGAGGGCATTGTAGCCAGACTTTGAAAGGCTATGATAACGGATAAGTGTAAGCCTAATAGAACTGCTGCAGATGGTGACTATTGTGTACAGAGACTGAAGTAGGTGAATAATACTCTGCCACTATCTGCCTTGTTTATGTGTTCTCATTTTCTCTAGGGAGAGGTGTCTCTTTTATCAATCTTTGTTCTTTAAGCATTTATTTGCTTTCTCTTAGGGGTTTGTTTGGAAAGAAACTTGTTTCTCTAAGACAATGTAATTGTTTATTGAATTATTTATTCGTGTGTTCCTTCTGGAAAATGTCATCAAAAGATGGGGATAGAGTTTATTAAAGCGGGGAGGCACTCCTTGGCAAAATTCTGATTAAATTCTAGGCAGACTAGAGCTAACAGCAGTCCTAGATTGGGGAAGGTGTGGTGAAATGAGCTAGAGTCTGCTCTGAGGCAGCTTCCTTAGACACTTCAAATCATAAGCCTTTGATTGTCTGGAGGTTTGAACTCACTATCCTCTCCCCACCAAAAACAATTAAAGAAAAGAAAAAAGTTTCCCTTAAGGGGTGGAACTGAAAGCTTTGACTAAAGTGAAGGAGCTGTGGAACAGTGGCACAACTACATAAGGGTGAAGGCCACCCAAGAAGGAATAACTAGTTCTCTTGCTCACCAACCCTTTCACCTTTACCCTCCTATGTACTGCCCTAATAATAACTAATCTTTACATAGCATTTTAAGGTTTTCAAAGTGTTTAACATGTATTTTCTCATTTGATCATTACACCAACTCTGTATGGTAGATGTTATTGTTATGCCCATTTTACATATGAATAAATGAAGCTGAGACAGGTTAAGTAATTTGCCCAAGGTTAGTTGTGCAAGGGAGGATGCAAACTCAGGTCTTTCCTGATGTGAAGTTGAACATAATTAAACCCACATAATTGCCTCTATGTCTAAAGCATGTAAACTCCCTTGTGTATGTTGTTAAAGCGTCTTCAGAATCTATTTAGTACAACCTCCTTATCTTGTACAAGTGAAACAACTGAGGCCTTGAGGGGTAAACACCAGAGGTGGAAGTGTTTCAATTTGTATTTCTTTATCATTAGTGATTTGGAGCATAGTTGTTAATAGCTTGCATTTTCTCATTTGAAACTGCTTTTTGATATTATTGAAAGTTATGCTGAGTCATCCCATTGTTTTCAGTCCTTGTAAATGAGTAGTGAGGGAGGCTTTTAAAAATAAATACAAGTCAAAAAACCCCCAAAACCTAAAAAAAATAAATACAAGGGGCAGCTAGGTGGTGCAGTGGATAGAGCACCGGCCCTAGAGTCAGGAGGACCCTCAGTTCAAATTCAGCCTTAGACACTTGATACTCACTAGCTGTGTGGACCCTGGGCAAGTCACTTAACCCCCCAACTGCTCACCACTTTCCCCCAACCCCCAATAAATAAATAAATGCAAAAAGTTCAAGATTAACAGTTAATTAGCCAAGAGTAACAACTAAATTATTATTTATTTCCACTGACTTTAGTTTTTGATTAATATTTAACAAGGAGGGGAAAGCCTTTTCAATTTTCTTTGCAATCCAGTTTCCTTAAAAGGATAATAGATTAAATGCTTGCAAATATTTTCCATGTGTTTCTACTATACAATACTAAAGGCATAAAATTTAATTACCACATACATTAGACCTGTGTATTAATTAAGTGGTTTCTAGTTTGAGTTACTTGAGTATCAGCACTTTTCCTGATAGCTCTCTTTACTGACTGCAGTCCTTAACAGAGGCTGGGTCCCAGACAGAACAAGGATTGGAGGTTGCCAAAACTGCATTGAAGCCAATGTAACCCTCCTCTCCCAACAATTAAGCTAAAAGTCTCAGAGCTGGTCTTGCCCTCCAGATGGCAAGGAATCTGTATCTATAGGAGGGTTTTAATTAAGGCACTTTGATACCGTCTATGAATGATGCCAAGAATTCAGTTCTTAAGGAAGTATGTCTAGCATTATGACTAAAAAAGAAATGGAAATTCAATAAATACTAAGGCCATGATCAGAAGGCATGGAATCTATTACCTCATAATCCTCTCTAATATTGTCTTTTATGCTACTATCTAGTCAATTAAAGACTTGTAAATTTTTGTTAAAGGTGTATAAGCAACATAAAACATTATTTAACAACGCATATGGAGGAACAAAATTTATGTTACAGGAGGGCAAAGCCAGGCATAGTCTGTCAGATATGAGCCCTACTTTTGGGAAAAATCAGTTTTTTAAAGGTTTAGAGCAAGGACAAGTAGGATTTCATGGAACTTAAAATTCCTCAGTCTAAATTTAGTCTAAATGACATAGGAAATTCTTAGGAATGAATTATGAAGATGAAAACACAAACTATGCCAATGAGGAAACAAGGGGAGAGCTGTCTAAGGTGATTAATGTGTATGTGTAGAGAGCTATAAATCACTTAGATTTTTAAAAGTATGCATCAATCAAGAAGAATATATTAAGCATTATCTGTGTTGGCACTTTGTGTGGGCACTAGAAATACAAGGGCAAAGGGATGAACAATTTCCTATTTTCAGGGAGATTACATCTAAAGGGGAACAAATGGAACTAGAGAAGCATTATCAACAACCTCTTAAAGGATAACTATAGAAAAGTAGCATTGTACTTTAACAATAGATTTAGGGGTGCTTAAATTCAGAATTAGCTGTCTGATTAGGAATGCTAAGGACAACAAAAGATTTTATGAAATATGTTGGGGGAAAAGGGAGTAGGGGTGGAATAAGACTATATGCCTCAGAGCCTTGAAAATGGGTTCGAAGCCCACCTCCAGCATTTAATAGGTATGTGATCTTGGGCAAATTGTAAACTCTCTGCATCTTAGTTTCCTCATAAACAAAGTGAGGGGATTAGATTAAATGGTCTCTACTTTTTTCCAGTTCTAAAACTACAATTTGGGATCAAAGAAAGGATTGGACTACTGTTTGACATAGAGGGGATGGTGATAAAGGACAATGGAGAGAAGAAAGAAGCCCATAACTCTTATTTTGCTTTTGTTTCTCTAATCCTCAGAATGGGAAGATCAGAACAATAATATCTAATAAGGAGCTGAAACCCAAGATAATTAAGGAGATATTAAGAGAGCATTGTTAAAATAAAAACCCCTGTGAACTGCCAAAACAGAAGAAACCCCAGGTCCAAAAGGGGATCTGGAATGAACCAGAGTCTGATCACAGTTTACAAAGACTATACCAGCATTTATTGCCTGATAAGAAGAAGCTTACAAGTTGGAACAGTGAGACAGTGTTCTCATAATGTTCAAAGGATAGTGGGAAAGGGTGAGGTGTTTATACATATTTGAGGTATTTAGGACTTTTTTGAAGTATTTATGGCTAAATCAGGCTTAAAGGAGAAACACAATAAATTGGGAAGTCAGGGGGAAGTGGAGGTTTATGGAGAAGATATTTGTAAAAACAGTAAATCAGAAAGCAGGATGTTTGCCGCTCTTTAGATAAGTTAGAAACCAAGATGTTTTCTTCTTTCTCTGAGCTGGTCAAGACTGGTTTCAGCAGTTGCGGGTATTTTAGTATTCAGCTAAGTTTTACTCACAAATGATCACTGGTATGTCAAGCAGCCAGGGCATCAGAAGGTCCTTCTGATTAGCTAATTGTTGTGCTACTCATTTGTCTGGTTTCCCCTATAAATAAGGAAACTCTAGCCATATTTAGTGATTAGTACAAAATCATGTCCACAGCAGCTACTTCTATGCCTAGAAGAACTATGTTCTAAACTACTAAAATAATTGGAACATTTGATTTCTGGGTCATTTTGTAATGGGCTAAAATTCTAGCTAGTCTGTCTAAAATTTAATGAGTGGTTGCCAATAAATTATAAGCTTTAGCAAGAGTTAGATTTTTAAGTATTTATTAAGGTGAATAAGAATTTGGTGAAAAGAAAGAGAAAGGCCTAGATTCATCTATCTATTAAAGGGAGAGCACATTTCTAGCTCCCTTTTCCCACCCGAGTCCTGAGGAAAGAGAACGAGAGAACCAGCCTCGCCTCCTCTTCTTCCCACAAGCAACATCACTTCCTGATGCCAAAGAAAAGCTGCATGGCCTTGCCCTCAGAGGCCTTCTCCTTATGGCGGAGCTTTCCTACAGTAAGTCTCCAGCCAGGTGGCGTCATTTCCAATTGTTACAATCCCCCCTTTGTTTCTTCAAGAAAAATGGGGTGTTTCCTTAATGAAACAGTCAACAATAACAGATATAATACTCTGTGCTAACAAACAACATGTTAATAACAATATAGAAAAGGGAGAGAGAAAGTTTGTCCAGAGGGGCAGTCCCTCATGAATTGGATACTTTGACATTGGCCTTGAAGAGGGAGGGCCTCTGCAGAGAATACATATTATAAATGGTGTACATAACAACAAGAAAGGAATAAAATAAAACAAAACTGTTCATTTAAAGTATTTGAAAGTCTTTTCTCAGATGGTTCTTGGGACATCCTCTGGGTGTAGTCATGGAATGGAAGTCTTTTCAGGGATTGATGTGTGGATGCTGGTAATCAGGAAAATTTCCTACAAAATTGAGCTTAACATAACTTTAAAATAGCTTTGTCAATAATCAAATCAAACAATGAGAGTTCTCGAAAACATGTCTAAGGGAATTCAGAATCTTAGTTGTTATACATGAAACATATAATAAAAAAAATTGAAACATTCTCTAAAACTTAATATTACTGTAGGACCCCCTTGTGGAGGGTAAATTGGGAAGACAATTGCTGCAATATTAATTAAAAAAATAATTTTTATCTTTGTTTCATCACTTTTTTGCATCATCTGTCTAATTATCTTCATGCCATTATGAGAAATTTTAAAAATCTAATATAATTGGTAACAGATGTCAAGGCCAAATCCAACACTGTATTTATCATGACACCTGAGATAATTATGAGAGTTACCATAAAAGAACAGAGAAATGATGGGACATGAGCATTCACACACTTGAGCAATATATTCTGCCCATGCAGTATGCCAAGCTTAAAATAGGTGGTTGGGATATACGTCCATGCCGCCGAACATATTGGAGGAAACTGAGTCAGACTTAATCAGATGCATGGGATTGAGATGTCCATGGCATCGGGCATATAGGAGGGGGCATAGAAGCCAGGTGTAGAATGAGATGGGTGGGATGAAAACTTCCAGCCATCTGTACAATATTGTGGGAAAAAATTAAACCAAGAGAAACCAATCTCAACATCTGTCAAAAGCCGTTCCCTCGGCCATACCTTGACTTCATGCAGTCTCCCCTCATGTGACAGTTCAAGTCTGGCTCTTGCATGTATTCCTTTTTCGATTGGATGATTTTAAAATTCCAAATTACACATTTTTAATCATCTTGGGGGGGGGAAGGTATTGAAGGACTGGAAAAAGGAGGAAGAGAATGCAATCTTCCAGCTGAAGATTGATAAGTTTGACTTCAGTTCTGGGTCGGGGGGGGGGGACCCTCTAGAAAAACATTAATGCAAATAGGTTTGATCATGGCAGTCCCAGATAATTTGATGAGGTTTCCCCAATCAACTTGAGAAGATTAAAGGACATGGTTATAAGAGGCACCTCATCACAGAGTATGGGCATATCCACTGCATCTCACTGAAGTCACACAAGGAACTGTTATGGAGAGATATCTCTTTTCTGAGTTCAGGAGGCAGGTAACTAACTGTTGCTGAACCCCAACACAGAATTATAGAGGTAAGAAAAACCTAGGTTTTATTATTCTTCTTAACCATAGGCTCAGATTCAGACAAAAAAATAAATTTGAACAAGATTAAGATTCTAACAAGGCCTCTCAGAGACAAAATTACATCAGAGCGACAGAGAAATAATTCCTTTACATATGACAAACTTGTACATTTCTCTTAGGCCAGAAAAATTAAAAAAAAGACAGATTCATAATTCTTCATTTCCTCAATGTCATAAAGTTGAATAAATTTAGTTAAACAGAGTAAAAATCTCATACATAAATAAACCTGTTTAAAACAGACCCTATAACTAAACTTTCAGGTTATAGATGAAGATGCTTTTAGAGGGTTCACAAGAAGGCTGATTAAGGGGGAAGATTTACACACCACCAAGATAATCATGAACAACTGGCCACAAGTAAATCCCTCCTTATATAGTTAGCTAAGGGAGCAACAAATAACTAAATCACTTTGTGGGGCTTAACTACCCTTTGTCTTTTATCAAGGAAATGTTAAAAGCCTGCCCTTAATATTGTTACTATTAATATTATGATAGAAAATTGTGAGAAACTCCATTTAAAAATTTCTGGGACTCAGTGTTGGAGAAGTATCAAAGGTCTTTTATTATACATTCACACTTGAATGGGCCAGCTCCCTAATGGAAATTGGTGTGAACATGGGACTCCAGAGCCCTTTTATCTCAACCTGGCTGGCCCCTCCCTTCTTCCTCAGTTACAATCTTCCTGCCAAGACACTGGTGCCAAATGCTAGCCAATTGGAATGCAGTATAGTCAAAGGGGCGGCCCTCTAAAACTCCTCCTTCTTCCTCAGAGGAGAGGCAGGAACAGCCCTCTAATGCCTCCCCTACATCCTGATTGCTGGGGGGGTTTATGGGGGTGGGGAGGAGCTGAAATTCACCTCCCAGACATTAATTGTTCCCCAGACAACTTTAATCAGCTTTTGAGGGGGCCCCCATATTTTCCCACAATATATACTAATATTATTATTGTTATTACATTCCAGGAGTCAGGTTTTGGTCAGGTGAGGTTAATATTATCAGAAATTAAGCTTGTAGTTAACCAGAAGTTGCAGGGGGGATGGCCTTGAGTCCTGAATAATAAAAGCAATACATGGAAATAAAAATTTCTCAGAACCTTGCTGATTGGCCAAATGAGACTCAAGGGGACAGACCCTTGTTGAAGGAGTCACCCCTGTCTGATGTCTATGAAGACCACAAGGTAAACTCACATATTCTCTTGGACTTTGAAAAGACAGATCAGAGCACAGCAAAATTATTTTTTTTGAGGGACAGAGTGGGTAGGGAAGGGATTTTGCCATGCATAGTCTCCTTCCTCCAAGAAATGGAATGACTGTCTTGGAGCAGAAGCATCTGGAATTATCTGGGCTCATTCAAGCTTCAGGTCATAAACTAAAGTTCTGATAGTGAATTTTCTCAACCCAATAGAAGAACCATAGAAAAGATGTGTGTGAACAGTCAACCCAAGAAGGAAGTTCATGGACAGCATTTGTGACCTCCAACTTCTGTGTAAAGGAAAAGATATTTGGAATTCTCTAAACATCAGGATCCCCAAATGTAAACTTCAAATTAGAGAAAGATTTAAAGGAGGCAACACCAATTTTGGGTGTTGCCTCATGGGTTATCCTCAGTAATACAATGTTTTCATGTTCAAGAGCTAATGCATTGACTTTTCAGAAGGATATTTCAATAGTCAATAAAAGGAAATTTATTGGGGCAGCTAGGTAGCGCAGTGGATAGAGCATTCGCCCTAAATTCAGGAGGACCTGAGTTCAAATCCGGCCTCAGACACTTAACAATTACTAGCTGTGTGACCCTGGGCAAGTCATTTAACCCCAATTGCCTCACAAAAAAAAAAAAAGGAAATTTATTTACCAATAACAGGAGAAAGATATTCTACAAAGGCATGAGTTGAAGACACCTTGCTGTGACTCAGCTGACTAAAACTCTCTTTTCTAAGTTGCTGAAGGTGGTCTACATTAGAGAATGGCTTGAGTTTTTGTAGGTGTTTTGTATTCAGGCAACCAGCAACAACAGCCTGAGCCTTTTGTTCTCTGAACCAATCAAGTCACAAGGATGTTTTACATATCTTTTAAAGAAAAACTAGCCTGGGGGCAGCTACGTGGATAAAGCACCAGCCCTGAATTCAGGAAGACCTGAGTTCAAATCTGGCCTCAGACACTTAACACTAGTTGTGTGACTCTGGGGAAGTCACTTAACCCTCATTGCCCTGCAAAAAAAAAAAAAAAAAGAAAAGAAAAACTAGCCTAACTTGCTTAGGGTAGGGGGTTAGGATATTGTTCCACCAGTGGGGCTGGCAATTAATTTCCATTCAACAGACATTTATTTAGGCATGTGAAGCCTTCCATATTTTAGAAACATCTATCTTTTCATTGTGAAGAATCAATTTGAACTGGTTTTTCTTTCCCCACTGATTCTACTAGTACCAGTTCTATGATATACAAAGACTATGATGTTCATCTCTTGGCAATTGGGCTATCAGCAGCTTGGAGACTGGAGCTGCCCTTTTCCCAAGGTTAGGAGGGACATTATGTGGAGATGGTCCTATACACTACTCTCCCTTTGACAAAAAAATTGTCCTACCATAAGTAAGACATGCAGATATTAGAATCCACAAACTAATTCTACAAACAAGAAGAATTTCCTGCACACAAGTACATGTATAAACAAATGTAAATATTTTTTAGTTACATTTTACAAATATACATATTATGAATCATGGGCTCAGTCTGTTAAGTAGAATCTGATAGTATTGTTCTTGTGTTATGTAACAAACACACATATATATTGCTAGACAAAAGTTTAACATCTTTTCTATTTCTGAGGTATATATATATATACATACACATATATAAACATAAGAGCAACATATATATGTATGTATAGATACGTGTGGCTAGACATAAAAGTTTAATATCTTTTCTATTTTGGAGGTCTATTTCCTCAGAAGATAGCAACAGAGAAGTCTATAACAAGGCAGAGATGTTGCTAATCCTAGCTTGCCATACTCTGTGTGTGTGTGTGTGTGTGTGTGTGTGTGTTCCTTTTGGTGTTTTTTTATTCCCTATGCCAAAATTATAAGAGCCTTCAACCCAAGAATCAATAAGACTTCTGAATTTTCTAAATATTTACACCACAAAACAAATGTATTTCAAATCCAACTTGATCTGTGATGAAAATCTCTTCTTTTTTATAAGATAAATTAACTCACAACAAAGTAGAAAGAATATCAAAAGGCAAAAAGGCAACAGGGACTGGGCAAATTAAGTTGGTCCTATGTACAGATGCTGGGTGGGGTCTCAGAACCATGATGAGTGTGAATGATGCTCCCCTGTGCTGGAACCCGAGCACTACCATGAAAGCATTTACTGTCCCATTGTGCAGACTGCTGCTACACCTGGTGCTTAAGTGTAGCCCCTTTATGCCAGTGCTTAGTGCTCCCCTGTACAGAGCCAAGTAATGGGCCTTATCTCAGGGCCTAGCAGGGTTCATTTATGCTAGAGCAGCAGTGCTATCATGGGTCCTGCCACTTCCCCTGCCTCCCTATCTAGGGTCAGGACAAGATCATTGGCATTGTTCATTTCAGCTTATCAAAGCCATGGCTGGGGTCTAAGCTTTGTTTCTCTACTGCAGTTTAGCAGTGATATATACAAGGGTCTTATACCTGTCTCCCTCCACTTCCCTCAACCTAAGTACTTCCCTTCTATTCCCGGATCAGGGTGCTCATGTGGGTGCTGCCCTTGTACACCAGGGTTTTCACTGCTGGGACTTGAGTCTTGTGCTGGGACCTTGGTGCTGTACCTCTACCACAGGCCTAGTGATGCCTCTATGTTTTGGGATAGTCATTTTCCCTCTTTATTGGGCCCTTGCTACATGATGCTTGTGCTACAGGTCAAAGCATCTTTGCCTCTGGCTGGTTCAGCTCACTGATGAGGTGGGAACAGCCACTCAGTCTTGGGCAACTCCAAGCCTAGGTTTCCCTTTTCGGTTGTTCATCCCTTCTGATGCAGGGGATTCTTCCTCCTGACATCCACTCATGACTGAGTGACTTAGGAACTTTTGTATTGGATTCACAAAGTAGCCACCAAGGCTAGGACTGTCTAGCTAAGAAATGAATATGTATGTTCAGAGTAAGAGAGAGAAAGAAAAAAGCAAAAGAGGTGGCCAGAGACTCCTCAGCACATGTGTTCTAGCTGCTATGGCTAGCAGAGTCACCATTTCTGCCAGGGTAGGGAGACTGTGCCTTAGGTCTTTGCTTCACTCATCTGCCCCAGAAGTCAGAGAGACAAAGAGACAAGAGACACAGAGAGACAGAGGCAGAGAGACACAGAGAGAAAGAGACATACATAAAAAGAGAGACAGAGATACAAGTAACAAGAGGAAGAAGAGATGATCTTTCACCTTTTAAACTTTTAAAACTGATGTTGTCTATTATCAGTAAATCAATTGAGTTTCACTTGGCACATTTGTCCCCATACACAATTCCATAAGTGTTTCTGAACTACTGGGAAAAATGAGGCATTAACTTTTCATGAGAATACTGGGAGGACTGAAATGAGGCAGTGTGAAATGAGAAAAACCACGATAACAACTTATACAATGACTATAATATTATGTGACAAAATAATTTCTGTCTCAGACTTCTTGCTGACACTGTGAAAAGAGAAAAACAGTGATGGGAAAGAGACTTTGGCTCAGACTTTTTGCTACCACTATAATAAGAAGACATTGCCCAAGACTCTATTTTGAGTTTCCAGACATTTTTCCTGGAAGCTAGAAGGTCACAAGACCTGCAGAATCAAGGTTGGGAAACAAGCTACAGCTCTAGTTTTGACCAGCTGGGAGGTGTCCTTATCTTCTACCTTCTGTTACTTGTTTCCAGATATGTAAATCCTTATCTTCCCTTTCTGCTTTCTGTAAAATTCTATTTTTCTATGTTGCTAATGTATTCACATTCTTTATAAGGTTACTGAAGCTGATGTTTTAGGCTCAGTGACTTGTATAAATCAATGGTTGTGTTTGAAGTGTAAAAATAAAACTGTAATTAACCCTCTCTGGGTCATTGATTCAGTGTTCAACAGCAGTACCTAATCAGTGAACCCTTGGAGAGGTAGTTTTTTGTTTTGTTTTGTTTTGTTTTTAGCTTTTATCAGCTCACCATTCATTCATTCATTTTTTGGGGGGGTGAGGCAATTGGGGTTAAGTGACTTGTCCAGGGTCACACAGCTAGTCAAGTGTCTAAGGCTGGATTAGAACTCAGGTCCTCCTGAATCCAGGGCCGGTGCTCTATCTACTGTGCCACCTAGCTGCCCCATCATTCATTCTTTTTTTTTTTTTTCAGTGAGGTAATTGGGGGTTAAGTGACTTGCCCAGGGTCACACAGCTAATAAGTGTTAAGTGTCTGAGGCCGGATTTGAACTCAGGTATTCCTGAATCCAGGGCCAGTGCTCTATCCACTGTGCCACCTAGCTGCCCCCATTCATTCATTTTTAAACATTATTTTTAAAAGTTGAGTTCTAAATTCTCTTCCATCTTCTCTCCTACACCCATTGAGAAAGCAAGCAATATAATATCAATTACACATGTGAAGTCATGCAAAACATTTCCATATTAGCCATATTGCAATAAGAAGGCAAGAAAAATAGAGTGAAAAAAGTAAGCTTCAATCTGTACTCAGAGTTTATCTGTTCTATCTCTGGACATGGCTAGCATTTTTCATCATGAATTCTTTGGAATTGCCTTGGATCACTGTACTGATTAGAGTAGTTGTCTCTCACAATTGATCATTGTTACAATATTGCTGTTACCTCATATCATGTTCTTTTAATTCTGCTCACTTCACTTTACATCAGTTCATGTAAGTCTTCCCAGGTTTTTTTGAACACACATCACTTGTCATATCTTGTAGCATTCCACCACAATCATATCCCAAAACTTGTTGAGCCATTCCCCAATTGATAGGCATTCCCTCAATTTCCAATTTTTTGTTACCACAAAAAAGTGCTATAAATATTTTTGTATATGTGGGTTCTTTTATTTTGCTTTTATTCTCTTTGGGATATAGACCTAGTAGTGGTATTCCTAAGTCAAAAAGTATGCTTTGGGCATAGTTCCAAACTGTTCTCTAGAATGGATCAGTTTACAGCTCCACTAACAGTGCATTAGTACAATTGTTTTTCCACACCCCCATCTATCATTTGTCATTTTCCTTTTCTGTCATATTAGCCAATCTGATAATTGTGAGGTGGTACCTCAGAGTTGTTTTAATTCCATTTCTCTAATAAAAATTATTTAGAGCATTTTTTTGGTTTGTTTTTTTGGTGGGGCAATGAGGGTTAAGTGACTTGCCCAGGGTCACACAGCTAGTAAGTGTCAAATGTATGAGGTCAGATTTGAACTCAGGTCCTCTTGAATCCATGGCCAGTGCTTTATCCACTGAGCCACCTAGCTGCCCCATAGAGCATTTTCTAATATGGCTTTTGATAGTTTTGATTTCTTCTTCTGAAAACTACCTGTTCATATACTTTGATCATTTATCAATTGGGAAATGGCTCTTATTTTATAAGTTGAGCTTCGTTCCCTATATTGTTGAAAAATAAGGACTTTATCAGAGAAACTTGTAAAATCTGCTCCCCTACCCTCCAGCTTTCTGCTTTCCTTATAATTTTGGCCACATTGGTTTTGATCGTCCAACCCTTTTTTAATTTCATGTAATCAAAATTATCCATTTTATTTCCTATGGTCATCTCTGTCTCTTATTTGGTTATAAACTCTTCTCTTATCCATAGATCTGATAGGTAAATTTTTCTGTGCTCCCCTAATTTACTAATGAAATCACCTTTTATTTTTAAATCATGTACCCATTTTGACTTTATTGAGGTTATAGTATGAGATGTTAATCTATTTCTTGTTATTTGGTCGTTCAGTTGTTTTAGTCATATCTGACTCTTTGGGACCCCATTTGGGGTTTTCTTGGCAAAACTACTGGAGTGGTTTGCCGTTTCCTTCTCCAGCTCATTTTACAGAAGAGGACTATGGCTAATTTCAAGCAAATGATTACAGTTTTCCCAGCAATTTTTGTCAAATGGTGAGTTCTTATCCCCAAAGATTAGCTCTTTGGGTAACAAACATTATTTTACTATGGTCATTTACCACTCTATATTGTGTACCTGATCTGTTCCACTGATCCATCATCTTATTTCTTAGCAAATGCCAATGTTTTGATAATTACTGCTTTGTAATATAGTTTGAAATCTTCCAGATGATTTTATTATTTTCCTTAGCTCTATAAAATAATTCTTTGGTAGTTTGATTGTCATGACACTGAATAAGTAAATTAACTTAGGTAGGATTTCTTTCTTTCTTTCTTTCTTCTTTTTTTTTTTTTTGGCGAGGCAATGAGGGTTAAGTGACTGGCCTAGGGTCGCACAGCTAGTAAGTGTCAAGTGTCTGGGATTTCATTTTTTATTATATTGGCTTGGCCTACCCACAAACAGTTACTATTTCTCCAATTGTTTAGATGTATCTTTTGTAAAAAGTGTTTTGCAATTGTGTTCATATAGACCTCAGGTTTGTCTTGGTAGGTAGACTCCCAAATATTTTATATCTACAGTTATTTTTAGTAGTATTTTATTTTTTATTACATGTAAAGATAATTTCAACATTAATTTTTTGTAAAATTTTGAGTTCCAAATTTTCTTCCTCCCTTCCCTTGCCCCTCCCTATGATAGCATGTAATTTGATAAAGGCTATATATGTGCAATCATGTAAAACCTATTTCTATATTAGTCATGTGAAAGAAGAAACAGTTTGCAAAAATATAGTTTGTAAAAGGAAAAAAATCAGACAAAAGTAAAGTGAAAATAGTATGCTTCAATCCTTCAATCTGTATTCAGACCATCAGATCTTTCTCTGGATGGAGCTTCAGTTATTTTAAGTGGAATTTCTCTTTTTCTCTATCTTCTGGATAGCTTTTTTTTTGGGGGGGGGCAGGGCAATAAGGATTAAGTGACTTGCCTAGGGTCACACAGCTAGTAAGTGTCAAGTGTCTGAGGCCAGATTTGAACTCAGGTCCTTCTGAATCCAGGGCTGGGGCTTTATCTACTGTGCCACTTAGCTGCTCCTCTGTTTGTTAATATATAGAAATGCTGATGATTTATGTGAGTTCATTTTATATCCTGCAACTTTGCTAAAGTTGTTTCAACTAGTTTTTTAGTTTATTCTCTAGGCTTTTCTTAAGTATATCATCTTATCATCTGCAATGAGTACTAGTTTTGTTTCTTCATTTTCTCTTTTTATTCCTTCAATGTCTTTTTCTTATTTTATGGTTATAGCTAACCTTTCTTTTTCTTTTTCAAATAACAATAAACATTTTTATTTAAAGTTTTGAGTTCCAAATTCTATCCCTCTTTCCTTCCCTCCCTTCCCCCCTCCCTGAAGCACCAAGCAGTCAGATATAGGTTATACACGTGCAATTATGTAAAACATTACATATTAGTCATTTTGTATAAGAAAACTTGAATAAAAGAAAAAAAATGAAAGAAAGTGAAAAATAGCATGCTTCAGTCTGTGTTTAATCAATATCAGTTCTTTCTTTAGAGGTGGATTGTATGTTTTATCATTAGTCCTTTGGGATTCTTGGATTGTCATTATTTCTGAGAATAGTTGTCATTCACATATCTTCATCAAACAATATTGTTCTCACCGTGCACATTATCCTGGTTCTGCTCACTTCACTTATACATCGGTTCATATAAATCTTTCCAGGCCTTTCTGAAAACATCCTGTTTGTCATTTTTTATAGCACAATAATATTCCATCACAATCATATTCCACAATTTATATAGCCATTTCCCAATTGATGGGCTTTCCTTTGATTTCCAATTCTTAGCCACCACAAAAGGTCATAAAAACCATCATTCTACCTCAGATTTAGCTCATTTGGTTATGAAACAATGGACTATATATAACATTTGTATATTTAAGTTAATTAGTACTTCAGACTATCCCTACTCAATGGTCCTTTTTTCCTTAGCCATGGATTTCTGAAACACCAATTAGATATGATTTATTTGTTCAAGCACCTATTCCTTTGCCTCACTTAAGTCCAATCCACACCCCACTCAAGATATCATCCTGTGATGTCATTGATCCTCTTTGAAAATAAAGGACAAATAACAATATGGCAGCCAGGTGGTACAGGGGATAAAGTGGTGAGGTTGAAGTCAGTAAGACTCATCTTCTTGAATTCAAATCTGGCCTCAGACAGTTACTAACTGTGTGACCCTGGGTAAGTCACTTACCCTTGTTTGTCTCTGTTCCTCATCTATAAAATGAGCTGGAGAAGGAAATGGCAAACTACTCCAGCATCTTTGCCAAGAAAACCCCAAAGGGGGTCACAAAGAGTCAGGCACAACAACAACATTAGGTATGTTGGATACAAAGATGAAAAGTAACAAGGTCCTTGTCTTGAAAGAGTTTAAAATCTACTAGAAGAGATGAGATATCTCTCCTGATGAGATGATCTCTCTGATGAGAATAAGATCATTTACACAAATAACTATAATCACTAAACACAGTTCTTTTTTGTTTGTTTGTTTGGTTTTTTTTTGTAGGGCAATGAGGGTTAAGTGACTTGCTCAGGGTCACACAGCTAGTAAGTGTCAAGTGTCTGAGGCTGGATTTGAACTCAGGTACTCCTGAATCCAGGGCCGGTGCTTCACCACTGCGCCATCTAGCTGCCCCCAACACAGTTCTTTGAACATAGTATGTGCCAAAATAAACTCTTGCAATTGAATAATTTATTATTAAATCAGGAAAGGTTAAAACAGCAAAGGTTAACAAAAAGTGGCAGAAGAATTTTTGAGAAGGGAGAGCTTGCTTCCAACTGTAGTGGGAGGTAGATAAAGGAAGGCATCGTGAAGGAGGCGGTGCCCAACTTGGGCTTTGAAATAGAAAGAATTCAATAGGCAGAGCTTTTGGAGAGTCCAGTTCCAGGGATGAGGAACAGCATATGATAATTTATGAAAGCAGCATAGAAACAGTTTGATTGGACATAGAGTATGCAAAACTGAAAAAGTTTGTTAGGTGTATGTGCTGCTCATATAGATTATGTATACATCCATATGGGTTATCTAAATGTCAGTCGACAAACATTTATTAAGCACTTACTGTAGCTACTGTGCTAGGCTGTGGGCATATAAAGAAAGGAAAAACCAGTCTCTGTCCTCAAGAAACTCACATTCTAGTGGGAAAGAACACATGCAAACAACTATGTACATACAAGATATATACAGTGGTAATGGAAGGCAAACTCAGAGGAAAGGTGATAGCAGCAAAGTGATTGACTGAAATCTTTGGAATCTTGCTTCTCTAACTCCAAGGGAGAGCAGAGAAAGGGCCATGAGGTTGACTGTTCTATGTTCTCCTCCAAGAGATAGTGATACTAGACTAGAATTGTCTCTATCCCATACACGTTACTGGTCTAGGGGCATGATTTTTTTTTTTAAGTTTCAAGCCACTTTCTTGGTCATTATCTCTTTGAGGGAAAAGATAAATCCAAGTTTACATCCACAGGCTTGACTCCTTCCCAACAAGTGTCAATTACAAAAAGATCATCCCAAATTGTGAATAGTAAGTGAATCAATGTATTGAAGAAAATGGAAATCAGAAATTGGGGAAGTTTTTAGATTAGATTATAATAACAAATATAAAGAGTAAATGAACTCTCCCGTTGGGAGTGAGAGATCATTTTTTTTTTGGCAGGGCAATGAGGGGTTAAGTGACTTGCCCAGGGTTACACAGCTAGTAAGTGTCAAGTATCTGAGGCCGGATCTGAACTCAGGTCCTCCTGAATCCAGGGCCGGTGCTTTATCCACTATGCCACCTAGCTGCCCCTGGAGTGAAATATCAACCTGATCTCAACCAAGAGGAAATTTCCTAAAGTCTTGGAGGCAGGTTGGAAATTAGGGTTGCCAGATTCTTCAGGATAATATATTTTTTTTCTCCTCTGGAGTTGTTCCTGAAGAGAATCTGGAACCATGTGTGTTTTTCTCAGAGGAGAGATGAAGAATATGTCTCCTTTCTAAAGTTCTTGTCCCTCACTGGCACACACAGGGTTAAGTGATGATTTTCTCCACCAATGAGAAATAGAATTATGCAAAATGCTCTAGGCTTGAAAGCCAGGTTACAGGTTAATTTTACCTGCATTGTTAAGGGCATAGAATTCCAGGATGAGGCATTCATATCTTATTCAGCACTTACTGGGGAGCTACTAAGCATTTGTTAGAGTGGCAATGCATTAATTAGGCTCTGTGATTGGGAGGTTGTTTTTCCCCTACGAGTGAATTTGGACCCTTAGGATCAGATTTTAATTCACATGTATTGGGAAGCCCAAACCCCAGAGACTGAATTTTGGAAAAATCTGTTCACATTGACTGTGGAACTCTGGTGGCCCTGCTGCTGAGGGTAATTAGGCAATCATGTGATATAATATCAGAGAAGTGTAGCAACTGAGTGGTAAAGGACTTAAGGTGTCTTCAAGTCTTACCTACATCTAAATAGAAAGCTCCTCTATGATGTCTCTGTGATCAATTCACACATTGCTTAACTCCAGTCAACTCCTTCTTCAAGTGGAACCAAAGAGTTATTCTCTCTCAAATTCTTGTCCCCAACACTGTGATATTTTACCTGACATTCCCACATCAGCTGCTCATTTATGGTTGGTTGTCTTTGGAGAATTTTTTGAAGTGAACTTGAAATGAATCCATTCTTAGTTCCTTTGATCAAATAAACCAGTCACCAAATAAGACCCTCAGGCAAAAGGATATGTGATGAGAAAATTAGATCACACAAGGTCTGGAATGCAGATATTCACAGAAGAAATCACCACATTTATCAAATAGGATTGTGAGATATATTAGACATTTAAGCACTTAGCTGTTATAAACATTTGGTTTTAATTATATGACTTTCTTTATATGACAATCCTTATAGTGAGAATATTTTTAAAAGAAAAATTAAGCAAAAGGATTAGGAATAAGGGTATATGGAGTAGGAGTAAGAAGGAATCCAAGTTTGTTTTGCTTTTGTTTTTTTCTTTTCAAAATGCTGACTGGATAGAGAATTGGGAATGGGGGAAAAGAGACCATATTTTTCCTTTTATTGGATTTCTATTCACCCAGTTTTCAGAGCATCCTACCTCAAATACTGGCTTTTAAAGGCCAATATTTCTAATAATTTGGAGCAGGAAGGAAGACAGGAAGGTACACAATCTTATTTAAAGGACATTTAATAGAATAAAATATGATACTAACTAAATCTTCTCTTTAGACATGAGCCTTAAAGCAAATAGGCTTTGGCAACATTTTTCAATTTAAAATTCCACAGACATTTTAATTTCCTAAACTCTGATATGATCACAATGTCCATATTGACATGCCAAACAAAAAAGAGATCCACTCCAATATTTGTCCATTTAGATTGTAAATAAGGAGTAACAGGCATTTGTTTTCTTTGAGTAATGGGTGTGGGGGAGGCAGGACTAGCCACCCAAGACCCTGTTCATATGCATTCACAATATGCTCTGTCTGCTGCAATATCCATGTGGAAACTCAGTGAGTTTGCTTCTGGAAGTGTATGATGGAGAAGTCCTTTCCCTTCCTATTTCAGAAAATTTATAAGCATCTTCTGTTGTCTAGTGTCCTCCTCGGCAGTGAGTAGTGAGCTGCAACTGAGTGTGTATTCAAAATACAGATGAAAATATTCTTCTTTCCTATTGGCTTTTTAGTGAGATGGAAGAATAAACGCTATGAGCCTTTTGGGTTGGGAGAGAGGCAGCAGCAGTGACAGCAGGCACTGTTTCAGCTGCCTTATCTCCCCTTCGTGCCCCCTACCCGACCCGTGCTACCCTATGCCTATGGATTATCAGGAAGCCCATGCCAAGACCACCCCTCTCTTTTAATTCCTCTCTTTTTACTATCAAGAGACACCTAGTTTTCCAAAATTTGGGCCCAGCAAACAAGCTGTTCCCTGAACTTAGCATAACAATAATCTTTTGCACTCACCCTCAGGATGAACTCTGCCATAGCAAAATCCCAGAATTCTTTCACACCAGCACCAGGTAGTCCCTGAGTTCAGATGAGCACCTGCAGGACCCATGTTCCAGTCGTGAAGCCCTGCTACAAATCAAAGTTGTCTCATTGTTGCCGTTACCCATCATTAGCAGAGCTACAGCTCACAGGGTAACCATTGCATATGTATTGAGATTTGTCCACACTAAACCAGGTCTTCTACTAGAGGAGGCCTTGGCACATGTGTCTAGCTTCCCTCCTCCAAAATAACAAAGAAAACTTTTTGCTTATCACTGCTGTTGGCCCTATTTTTAAATTCTGTTTTTATTTTATTTTTATTTCTCAGAGTTAACTGTGGTTGTGATGACCTGTGTGAGCTCTGATAATTTTCAGAGTTAACTATGTTTGTGATAACCTGTATAAGCTCTTTGGTATTTTTAGAGTTTACAGCGGTTGCTTAACCTCTGTGACTTTTTAGTCATTTGTTTTCAGACTTGACAGGACATATTATGTCACTTTCATTTTATCTCTTTGTGTCTATTCTTTCCTAACTCTAGGTAAATGAAGAATAAAGGTCAATGATGGAATGGAGCAGGTCCGGACCTTGTGAGCTTTAAAAAGCTTGAGAAGCTTCCAGAGGTCCAGCAATTGGAGTCCTAGCAGCATCTGAGCTTGATGAGGACCCAGACCTGAGGAACAATCTTTTCCATAGCCCAACAATAGATTGACCTAGAAACCAAAACACAGCGTACTTAAAAGAAAAGGGAGTGACATATCCCTCAATCTGTGGCATATTCAGAAGGAACTTAGAATGAGGAATACTTTGAATCTACTACTACTTTAACTCTGAACCCATGCTCAACGTACAGGGTATCTTCCAACTGTACATGCTGTTACCATCTTGGGGTGAGACAAATACAATGATAACTAAATATGACTAGTCAGGTGCCTGATGACCCAAATCATGAGTATTTATTAACTGATTTTTTGTTCTTTGGTTGTTTCAGGCATGTCCAACTCTTTGTTATCCCATTTGGGATTTTTACAGGTGAAGAAACTGAAGCAAACAAGTCAAGTTACTTGCCCAAGGTCACACAGCTAGTGTGTGTCTGAAGCTAAATTTGAACTCAGGTCCTCCAGGCTCCAGGCCTGGTACTCTTATCTACTGTGCCATGTAGCTGCCCATTTGATACCTGATATGATCTTCCTTCTTCCTTGGTGTTTGAGCTGTTGTCATAGAACCTTTTTCAGAGAAATTGGCTTCCCCATCCCATGACCAGAAAACTCAAATTTCTCCGTTTTAAATCTCTTTGATTCAGGCAGGTGCTGATTAAATAAAACAACAAAAGAACAAAAACACCCAAACAAAGCAAAACAACAAGCAAACAGCAATAAAATACAAACCTTCTTTCTCCTGCTACCACTTCTCATTCATACCCATTCATCTCACATCTACAGCCTCTAAAGTCTATGTCCTGCTCAGTCATCTCTTTCCATTGTATATTCTGGAATCTCCAAATTATTATTAATATATTTCACTTTGCCTTAGACTTCCTCCCTCACATTCCTTTTATTTTCTTGTATTCACAGAAACCTGTATTCCCTCTACCCCCAAGAAAACACTGTATTCCTGGTCATCCTACAGAGTACTGTGTTCTCTTTTCCCATACCCCCTCACACAGTGGACAAGGGGGATGAGTAGGGATATTCTTTGTTCCTTGATGCCATTTCCTGACACTCCCTCAACTAACATCACCTAGCAACTTCTCTTCCTTTCAGATTCATTTCCTTTTGATATACCTTGAGAAGTAGATCACCCTCTCAGGATTCTTGCTATAATCATCTAGGGGCTTCCAGGTCATTCTCCCTTCTTTTCCTATTAGTTCAGTTCTTTTTTATTCCAACTTTAGCTTTCAGGGACTTTGGTATATACATTGAGATCCCCTCCAAAACTGTAGCCTCTCAGTGCACCATCTTCATTAACTCCCATCCTCCTCTCCTCTCTTCTCCTTCTTCTCCTTCCTCTCCTCTTCTCTCCTTTCCTCTCCCTTTCACTTCTTCCTCTTCTCCTGCCTCTGTAAAATGGTCCTAAATGATAAAAAAAATACTTATAGGAACTCTTTTTGTGCTGGGGAAAAAACCTTGAAAGTAAAGATAGGTCCATTGACTGAAGAATGGCTGAATAAGTTGTTGGGAAGCTAGGTTCTACAGTGAATAGAGTGCTGAGCTTGGAGTCAGTAAGACTTGAATTAAAATCTGGCTTCAGACACTTACTACCTGTCACAACCTCTGTTTGCCTCAGTTTCCTCATCTGTAAAATGAGGATAATAATAGCACCAACCTCACAGAATTGTTGTGTGGATTGAATGAGATAATAATCATAAAGTACTTAACACAATGCCTAGCATGTAGAAAGCACTTCATAAATGTTAGCAATTATTATTAGTATTACTACTACTACTACTACTACTAGCACTACTATTGTGATTTAAGAAGTGAGGAAATTGATGATTTCAAAAAGACATGGAGAGACATCTGATTTGATGCAGAGTGAAGTAAGTAGAATTAGGAGAATCATTTATAATAATTATTTACAATAATAACTATATTTAAAAAATGAGTAATTTGGAGAACTTTTATCAATCGATGAAGAATGAAACAAGTAGAACCAGAGAAGAATTCATATAACAAAATCTAAACACAAACACAACTTTGAAAGCTGTAAGAATGATGATCAATTCAATGATCATTCATGGTTCCAAAGGAAAATGAGGAAACATGCTCTTGACAGAATGGTGATGAATTAGGGTGCAGAATGAGACACACACAGAGAGCCAATGAAGGAATTTGTTTTGCTTGACTATGTATATCTGTTCAAAGAAATTTCTTTTTCTTTTCTTTTTTCCCCCAATAGGATGGGAAATGGGAGGGAGAGAAAATAGATTTCTATTAATTAAAAAATAGTGAGGTGAGAGGTTCTACAAATGTGGAATGTTGCATGCACTTTTGGAAGAGGTAACTATATTGTTAGTTTTTCTTAATTGCTTTATTTTATTATATGAGTCTTCTCAGAGTAGAAATAATCTGTAAATGTTTGTAATGTAAAAAAAATCAGTAAACTTAAAAAAATTTAAAATGAGGTATGATTCCCTGATAAATATTGCACCAATGAATTTCATTTACATATGTATGCTTTATTTTTTTACATTTTAATCAGAAAATAATTCGTATTGGAATAAAGTGTGCGTGTTTTCCTTTATGTTGTTATTGTTTTTGTTGTTGAGTAGTTTCAGTCATGTCTGACTCTCTCTGACCCAGTTTGGGGTTTTCTTGGCAAAGACACTGGAATGGTTTGCCATTTTCTTCTACAACTCATTTTACAGATGAGGAACTGAGGCAAACAGGGTTAAGTGACTCACTCAAGATCATATACAGTATCTGAGGCTGGATTTGGACTCCTGAAAACATCTTCCTGTTTCCAAGCTTACCTGTGTTCCCTTATATACTCACTGGTTTCTGACAGAGCCATCCTTGTTCATAAAGGATGAACCAGTTCCCTTCCCATTAGATAACCAGTTCAACTCTACAACATCCTCCAGCCCTCAGACCCTTCCTAGTGGTCATGTGCTGGATTCTGCTACACCCTCTCTCCTTTATTGAAGACATTTTGATGTACTGTAATTGTTTGTAGGGTTTTTTGGTGTGTGTGTGTGTGTGTGTGTGTGTGTGTGTGTGTGTTTGAGGCAATGGGGTTAAGTGACTTGACCAGGGTAACACAGCTAGTGTCAAGTGTCTGAGGTCGGATTTGAACTCAGGTCCTCCTGACTCCAGGGCCAATGTTCTATCCACTGTGCCACCTAGCTGCCCCCCATCTTGATGTATTGTAAAGACTTCCAGCCTTTCCATTGTCCCTGCAACTGAATCTTTCTCCATATCTTGTCTTCCCCATTTAGAAGGTGAATTTCTTGAGAGCAGGGACTGTGTTCTTTTTTTTTCTTCTTTGTATACCCAGAATTTATCACAGTGCTTGGTACATGGTAAGAGATTAATACATGTTTTTTGTTTTTGTTTTTAATTTTTCATCCTTTCAAAGACCCAGGTCCAAGGACTGTGTAAGCAAAGAATTATTAAGAAAGTTAATATTAAATTTGGCTTCATACTCTCTGAGCCCCATATATTATAGATCTTATAAGCTGGTAAAACTGAAAGGAACACCTTAACCCACATGGGAAAGTGAATCTTTTTGTGTGTATGTGTATGAAGGGCCAAAACCTCCCACCATTGGGCTGATGCTTTTTTCATGGACTCTTTCCCAGTTATAGGTGCTTAGAGCCTATCCAAAGCTAGAGAACCTTTGCAGATTGGAGGAGCATGATTCCTACTGGAAACACTCAGGAGACCCTCAGCAGGAATGTTTAAGACCATGGATCAGTCAATTTCACTCAAACAATATTCTTTAAGCTACCTTTTGTTAGCTTTATATATGTATTATGTATCTGTGGCCTGTCATTATTCTGATATGAACGTTGACTTAATAAAAAATATTTGTTGCTTATATATGGGTGAACAGAGCAGGAAAGGCTGATCTCTTATAGTTTCTTGAATACATAATTCATCATCCAGTACATTTTCTAATTTTACTATCAAGTAAGACTGAATTCTTTCGAGTGATTATTGATCTTATTTAGGGGGATCTGCCATGATTCAGGAATTGATGCAATCAGCTCGGTGCCATATGTAATCAAGGGCATTAGAGGTACCTCACAATCTGGGAAATTTTGCCTCTTTTTGTACTCTATGTTGGACATCCCTTATGATGATGGCAAACAACTTGGGTAAACATATATCTTCCTGTTTTATGCCTTATTTACTATTAATTCTTAGAAGGCCATGAAACAAAGTTATCTTATTGTTACATTCTTCAAAACTCTTTTCTGATCATGACATATACACAAGAGACAACTTGTTACAGAGACTTTAAGATTGTTTTTTGCACTACTGATGATTTTTTAAAGTCAACAATTGGCACTGTTAGTTCTTGGGTTGGAAACACCTTTCAGTCAGCTCTGTGACTGTAAATGGAGAGTGTGCTGTAAACTATCACTTATAGATGTCTGCCTGTTTCCTTCTACTTTCATCAAGGATAACCTTAATTTGCAAGTAGGTAATTAAAATAAAAATTTTATGGATATGGGAAGATAGGCATGTATATCAGTAATTATCGACATTCTCCTCTTTATCTCACAAAGTAATATTATGGCCCAAGATTTGCTTCCAAAACTTTGTTCTCTTGTCCTGTTTCAGGTACTGTATTTGACAATTGATTCTTCAGTGTTCTAAAAATCTCCAGCACCATTTCCAAATCATTAAGCAGCATATACAGGTCTACAATGTTACTGTTGACATGTGGTGGTTATGTTGTCATTAATGTCAGAAAGAGTTTGTTTAAAATGCTATATATATAAGAGTTTACAAAGATTTTTATAGTCCATTTCCATTTTCATCTGTTTACTGTCCTTTCAGTTTTATCCTTCAGGTAAATTTTGTTTTGTTGGGTCTCTTGTTATACTTACTTTTTTCCTGGTTTAGAAAATTTTATTTTATTTTCAATTTATGGGATAAAACAAACATTTCCATAGCATAGTATAATTTAAAAAAGATTGTGCATGAAACTGTCAATCTATTATGTACAACTTGCTATTCCATTTACATATATAATAAATTTGTTTATAGATATATAATTCATATATAATACATTTCTTTTTTTCTTCTCTTTTTTCTTCCCTCCACCCCACCATAGAGATTGCTACCGTTAGAAACAAATAAGTATGCATGTAAAATTACTTTATACATACTTCTATTTATCAGTTCTTTCTCTGGAAATGGAGCATCTCTCTTCATTTGTCCTTTGTAGTTAGTTTGGGTGTTGTAATAGTCAAAATGACTTATTCACTCAAAGTCTTTCTTAAAATGATATTGTTCTTACTATATATGATTTTCTCTTGGCTCTGCTCATTTTGCTCTTCATTATATCATGCGTCTTTCCATATTTTTCTAAGATCATTGAGCTCACCATTTCTTATAGCATTATTCCATATACGACAACTGAAAACAAAGTTGTTTTTTTGTTTGTTTGTTTGTTTTTTTAGTGAGGCAATTGGAGTTAAGTGACTTGCCCAGGGTCACACAGCTAGTAAGTGTTAAGTGTCTGAGGCCACATTTGAACTCAGGTACTCCTGACTCCAGGGCCGGTGCTCTATCCACTGCGCCACC
Organism: Dromiciops gliroides; assembly: GCF_019393635.1. Taxonomy (NCBI): domain Eukaryota; kingdom Metazoa; phylum Chordata; class Mammalia; order Microbiotheria; family Microbiotheriidae; genus Dromiciops; species Dromiciops gliroides. The sequence goes on along the minus strand of NC_057863.1, from coordinate 264,565,394 downwards.
TAGCTGCCCTAAAGTTGTTTTTTTTTTTTTAAACTTGTTTTTCCTTCTTCTCTTTTTTGCTGCTTAATGACATGATACTGCTTATAATTTCTCACCATCCTTCCTGGTAAAATTTTAAAAGTTGGATACACACATATATAATTTATGTTTATTTTGAGTTTACTGTGGATTTTAAAATAAGATTTATAAATAAATATCTAAAGTGTCTTTGCCCTTGCCTGCCATATCCTTCTGCTTGGTAAAGGTAGTAAGAGTTTGAAAAATATTTGCTCAAGTGCTTTCTAGGTACTTTTTCTGATTTCCTTGTTATGGAGATGGATTTAAATCAATTAAGGAAATATTTGTAGTCTATTTCAATGTTTCTTCTTTCATTAATTTCCAGTTAGTGGGAAGCTTTTTACTCAAAATAGGTAAAATAGGTCAGGTTGGAGTTACCTCAAATTTGGTCCCATAACTTCTCACATTTAGTCTTTATTTTAGTTTGATATTGTCTTAGTATGAAATAGCTTTTAAGTTAAATATTTTTTAATCTTTATGTCAGATATTTGTTTCGCCCAGGACTTATGCCCTAGGGGTTGATGAGGCTATATGACATTAATAATTTAATGCGCAACTCTTTTTTTTTTTTTTTGGCAAGGCAATGAGGGGTTAAGTGACTTGCCCAGGGTCACACAGCTAGTAAATGTCAAGTGTCTGAGTTTAGATTTGAACTCAGGTCTTCCTCAATCCAGGGCCAGTGCTTTATCTACTGTGCCACCTAGCTGCTCCCCTAACACACAGCTCTTAGGCTTAGAGACTTAGAATGAGGATAGGATCAATGTACTAATGCTGACTTTTTGGAGAATCATGAAGAAACCAGTGTCAAGAAGGGAGTGTAGCTTTTTGGACTTGACAGACTCTATTCTGGTTTAGGTTCAACCTGGGGTACAACCAGGTGGGGACCTGGATAGCTATATCTATGAATGTTTATCCATCATGAATGTCTGTATATACTTGCTTGGTGCTTCTCTAGTATAAGAGATCATGATGATGATGATGAGAACAACAACAATTTGCCTCATCAATTCAATTTCTTCAAATCCCAAACTTTCATTTAGGGCTAATGTATATCTAGCCTAAGGCTAGGTAAGTTCTAATATGTCAGTGGTCTGACTCTATAGAAATAACTAATTTTAAAAAATGACTCCCACATTACTAACCAATCATTTATTGTCTATTAACATGTTAGAAATTTCATTTTTTGTGATGTTGCTTGGTACTTGCCATCTCCAGTACTTCTTAACTCTTGAAGAAAGTATTCATGGTATATGAGTGTGAGGCTTTTTTCTATAAGTCTTTCATTTCTTATTCTTGTACCATATTTTTCCAATGTATTTTTCATTGTTCTCTTTTATGCCTAGCTCTGCATTGAAATCATGGAATAGAAAATGGCATGTTGATTTAATTTAGAGGGGTTTTATTAAGTTCATTATAGAATTTCTCTACCTTCTAATCCTCTTCAATATATGTTAGTGCATTATTACAGTTATTTTCATGCTGGTTTTTTCCCTGCAGATATTTATTGTGACTACTGTAGTATGAGGTGATCAGATATTTCAATGAAATGTTCTTTCTTATCTTTGAATACATGACTCTGCTAAGTCTTTTATTTGCCTCTCTGAGGAGTACCTATGAGCCATCTTGCTATTTAGTTGCAACTTATTTCTTTCTTCTGGTTTTACATTAGTAATTTTAAAAAATAGTGAAAACATCAAGATTAATATAATTCACTTGCTAAAGTGATACATCCATTCCTTGAAAAACAGAGAAGGATCTCGCATTTAGAGTATCAATGGCTAAGTTAATATTTATAGAAAATCTAGGACTTTCATGATTCTTTGAACCCTTTACTTCTCTTTTCTATCTGCTGTCATCACCACAGACACAATTATTTTTCATTGTTTCACAGATTGCCTTGGAAAAAGAGTTCATCACCTAGTTATTAGCATGCCAGAACTGGTCCTTGGAAAGTCCATTGCTAGGATCACACTCAAAGCATTTCTTGCAAGGTAGAACATGATAGAATTTGCACTCCATTGGCATAGTCTTCAACAACCTTGGGTCACTTCCATTGTCACCAAAAAGCATAGGGATGGGAAATAGCTTTTAAATTAATACATTTAAAAATCTTTATATCAAGTATGTAAAGACAACGTGGGTTGATGGTGACTATTATTTCATTCTCTCTTCCATTCAGGAACAAAGTAGTCCTTCAAATTCAGGAAAATGCTTATCTAGCAACTTCCTCCCTGCCCCCACAAATAGACTATAGCATCATATAAATTATTCTGGCCAATCTGATAACCTCAATAACTAAATGCCTATATTGGCCTTTTAGTAGTAGCATCCTGGAATTTATCTATTTTAGTAATATATATCTTCCCTATTGAGATCCCATTATTAACATTTATAGCCTATAAGGTTTGCACATTTCGCTAACCCAAAGTCAAAACAAACAATATATGTATGATCATAATATGAATTATGTCCCAAACTATTCCACCAAAAAATTTTTAAATGTGCAAGTAGTAGTATAAGAAAAAGAAAAGTAGAATTAAAAAAATCAAATTGCCCTTATTTTTAAAGATTGTTTTATCTTTAATAATCTATCTTTATAAAATTCATATTTGGAATTTCTTATTTGACATTTTTATCTTCAGCTAGAAAAGTTTATTTCAATTTTCTGCAGCACTCTGTTGAAATTCACCATAAGTGATGATTGGCAGGTCTAATTGACAAAAACATTATTTGTTTGGAAGACACATTCACAAAATCAATATGAATCCATTTGGGAAAAGAGAGTAATTTAGAAGAATATGCAGCATAGACATCTCTATTTTGTCCATTTATTGAAGATACAATGTGAAACCCAAATTGAAAAAGCAATGTACTTCTGAATTCCAGCCATTTAATAGCATCAGACGAAAAACATAATTGTGTGGTAAAGAAATGTTTTCCCGGTTTCAATAATGTCTTTCTTTGTGCAACTAACTTTCCTTTAGTTTGAACAAAAGTATCAAGATGATCATCCCAGAAACCTGTAGTAAGTCTTAATTTTTAAATTTAATCTTTGAATATGCACTGTAAACTATTCTCTAATTGGGGAATTTTTAATTGCTCAGAATAGTGGTTTTTTAGTGATTACATAAATTTCTATGACTCAATGAAAGTGTTTAAACTTTTTAAAAGCATTAAATACTTTAATCTCATGAAGAATAAAGGACTATGAAGTTAAACAGATAAATAAAGCCTAGTTTCTAGTCAAGGAAAGAATATCACCTCAATTACATTAAGAAACACTTGCTTCATATAGGCCTAAGGGTTACTGTTAATTTTAACTTCCTGATTTTCTTCCTTGGCTTCTTCTGTCATCCCTTAGTAGGTTACTAATATGTCTATATTTGGTCCTAAACTTTCACCTGAGTTACAGGTTCATATTTCCACCTGTATACTAATCATTTTTTACCCTGGTTCTCCTTCAGAGACATCATGTCACAAATCAAATTAATTTTTTTTTGCCTTGTTGCCCATAAGATTAACTCTTTTAAACTTTCTTATTTCTTTCAGTGCCCTTTTCTAATCCCTCAGTTTTTTAGGTTTAAAATTTTGTACACAACTTTGGTTCTTACCTCTCCTTATTCTTCATATCCCAATAATCATGAAGTCCTACAACTTCTTTTTTGACAACTCTCATACAGAGCTTTCTTTTTCATTCTTACTGCCCTAAGTACATTTCTTTATTACTTACAAAAAATTTTTACAATGTTGTTTTCGGTCATGTCCAACTCTTTGTGACCCTATTTGGGGTTTTCTGGGCAAAGATATTGGAATGTTTTGCCATTTCTTTTTCCAGCTTATTTTCTAGATAAGGAGCTGAGGCAAACAGGGTTAAGTGACTTGCCCAGAGTCACAAAGCTAGTAAGTGTCTAAGGCCAGATTTGAACTCAGGAAAATGAGTCTTCCTGACTCCAGACCCAGCATTCTATTCACTATCCCAGCTGGCTGTCTTAATTACAGTATTTTAACTTATTTTCTGGCCTCTAGTCTCTCCATCACATAACTCATCCAGCAAACTACTGCCATGTTAATGTTTCAAAAACCACTCTTTTAATAATATTTAAAAAAATTATTTTTCCAATTACATTTAAATATATTTTTTTGAGTTCCAGATTTTTCTCCCACCCTCCCTGCCCTCTCCCCTCCCAAGGACAGCAAGCAATTAGATATATTTTATACATTACAATCATGATAAACATTTCCACATTAGTCATGTTCTAAGAGAAGAATCAGAACAAAAGAAAAAAATGCAAGAAAGAATAAACAAGAACTATAACAAAAAAGTAACAACAAAAATAAAAATAGTATGCTTCAATCTTCATTCAGACTTCATAGTTCTTTTTCTGAATGGAGAGAGCATTTTTTACCACAAGTCTTTAGACAATGACTTAGATCATTGAATTGCTGAGAAGAGTTAAGTCTATCACAGCTGATCACACAATGTTGTGGATACTGTGTACAATGTTCTCTTGGTTCTGCTCATTTTACTCAGCATCAATTCATGTAAATCTTTCCAGGTTATCTGAAATCCATCTGCTTATTATCTCTCACAGCACAATAGTATTCCATTACATTAAACTCTTTCTACTATACTGTACTGTTTCATGTAGATTATGCCAGTTCATGATCAAAGGTATCAACAGAGCCCACAAGCATGGTGTTCTCCTACCTCATTAAGAGAATTAACTGGTTGGTGAAAAGGTTGCTCTTTCTGCAGTAGTGAAGAATTGGAAATTGAGGGGATGCCTATCAATTGGGGAATGGCTAAACAAGTTGTGGTATATATTTATTTGAACAAATAAATAAATACCAAAGTAGTATTTCGGGCCAACTAGGTGGTGCAGTGGATAGAGCACCAGCCCTGGAGTCAGGAGGACCTGAGTTCAAATCAGGCATCAGACACTTAACAATTAGTAGCTGTGTGACCCTAGGAAGGAGGGGCGGGGAGGCAAGCCGGGCTGAGCCGGGGCGCGCCGAGCCGCGCCAGGGCGCTCGAGCCGAGCCGAGCCGGGGTGCACCGAGCCGAGCCGAGCCGCACCAGGGCACTCCGAGCCGAGCCGAGCCGAGCAATGGGATTTTCTAATGAAATGATAAAAAAATTACAATGAAACAAAAAAGGGGAAAGCTTTAAAATACTTATCCAAATAAGGACTTCATCAATCAATTCATGTTTTTAAAAGATATATATTCAAGTTGAAAGGTAGAGAAATATCAGTGAGGATTAATTAAACAAATACTTTTACAGTCCTAAAATAATATCAATATTACTAAAACCCAGAAATATCTTAATCTGTTGCTGAATGCAAAAGAAAAAAGAGAAGGGGGTAGAAGTAATGTTTTTTGTTTTGTTTTTTTTTGTGGAGTTTTTTGCGGGGCAATGGGGGTTAAGTGACTTGCCCAGGGTCACACAGCTAGTAATGTCAAGTGTCTGAGGCCGGATTTGAACTCAAGTACTCCTGAATCCAGGGCTGATGCTTTATCCACAGCTGCCCCCCAGAAGTCATGTTTTAAAAGCTATATTGGGGGCAAGAGGAAGATCAGAAAAAGGATAAGACTGTTCTTTGGAGTATTTCAGATGATCAGCAAAATTACAAATATAAGTCAGAACTACTGAACTCCTATTTTATTCCTCCACACAGACTCTTATATTTCTCTCTTCAAAGGCAATGAGTACTAGTAATTGTGGCAGGAGATAAGTGAGTAGCTAGAACTCAGTGAGTTTGAGTCACCAGACCTCAAAAAAGTATATATCAGGCACTGAAGGAATGTGAAAGTTAAGCATATGCAAGTGATATGTTCAAAAACTGAAGAGAACAGGAACCACAGAGTTGGGGAAAATATCATTCCAGTTTTCCAAGAAACAAACAAAGAAAAAACCATGCAAGGTGGATTCCTCAAATTATAAATTGGTTATGATAAGTGACTTCAATTATTGGGAACATTGTAGAATCAATCATTAAAATAATATTTTGTGAATATTTTTAAAAGAAAGTAGTGATTACCATGTGCCACCATAGGTTAATCAAAAATCAATGATGTCAGACTCCTTTAGTTTCCTTTATTGAAACAATGATAGGTCTAAGAAAAAATATAGAATTGGTTCACTTGAGTTGTAACAACATTTCACTGAAAGCTTAACAAAATCTCACTTAAGGCCAGAAGAATAAAGAAGAAATTAGAACCCTTATGGAAATGGCTTGGATGATGGGATAATTGAATCAAGAACAATTCAAGAGTTAAACTTCCCATTTGCTTCATGTTGAAAAAGGATAGATTAAAAATCATTGAAAGGGAGGTAAAACACAAAGTAAACAAAAAGAATCAAAACATCTTGCTGCTTTCTATGAGTATACATCCACTCACCTACATCCTGTGACAAAAAATAAAGAAACAAACAAACAAATGGAAGTATGGCTGAACAAATAAATAAATACCAAGAGTTAATAGATCTGGGTTCATAAAGGCAAGAGAGAATAGAGATTGAGTAGTGATCCTGTAATTATAAATATCAGTCTCAATATGTGCTTTCCAAAGGCGTTTTCAGCTATCATAAAGGCTATCCAGGCACTGTCAAAATAGAAGAGGGATTCATTATAGATAAAGAGATCTATGAGATGCACTTGTTTGCAGATAGCATTATGTGGATTGTATTAAGACCCCAAACACTATAAAACCTTATCAATCATATCAGTTATCACTCAAAAAATTAATCTTAATAATTCACATTAGAAAAATCACTTAGATAAAGAATGTCTATTTTTTTACACATGATATTCACATTTGTTGATGTGACAACACATTGGATGAAAAGTCATTGTGCTAATTCACTACTCTATGTCTCTGGGACAGATACTGTTGGTAAATAATGCACTGGTCATAAAATCAAATAATCAGAAGAAATCAATTTTTACCAATGCCTAGCAGGATCCTGAAGAAAAATCTTTGCAACATCAATATTCTTCTTCTAATGATACTGGCACCATCAATCAACAAATCAAGCAATCATCAGGCAACAAATCTTTGAGGAATTAAAATTACAAGTGGACAATTATAAAGGACACTAGAGATATATACTTATTACTGACATTTACTTTCATTTGAGAAGTAGAGTAAAAGTTGCCATTCAAAGGATGTATGATTTGGAAAAGCAAGTGGCCTGGCTAAAAAGCAAGAACAAAAGATAATAGAATTCTATACAGGCACCCATATAATGTTAAAGAACAGGACAGTGGATAAACTATGGATGAGTCTGGGAAGGCACAACAGGAGTTGCATAGGATCAGAAGATTTAGAGGAATTATGAACTGCATTGCCGTAGAGAGTATCTACCTGGACTTTCAATGAATGTGCATATCATGTGTTTGAAAAATAGACATTTTTTCTTTTTCTTTTCTTTTTTTTTAGTGAGGCAATTGGGGTTAAGTGACTTGCCCAGGGTCACACAGCTAGTAAGTGTTAAGTATCTGAGGCTGAATTTGAACTCAGGTACTCCTGACTCCAGGGCCAGTGCTCTATCCACTGCACCACCTAGCTGCCCCGACATTTTTTATTTAATGAGAACATTGGATGAAGGTAGAAATGGTATGATGACCAAATCAACAAAAGACATACAACTGGAAGAGATAGCTAACAAATTAAATCACAGAATTATTTTGTTTCTTTTTCTTTCTTTCTTTCTTTTTTTTTTTTTTGCGGGGCAATGGGGGTTAAGTGACTTGCCCAGGGTCACACAGCTAGTAAGTGTTAAGTGTCTGAGACTGGATTTGAACCCAGGTCCTCCTGAATCCATATCCAGTACTCTACCTACTGCGCCACCTAGCTGCCCCAATTTTGCTTCTTTTTAAAAATCTCAACAGACTAGAAATTTGGGGTAAAATTAATAGGATTAATTTAATACAAATAAATATAAAGTTCAATACTTGGGTTCCAAAAGTTAGTTTTGCAAGAATAAGACAAGGAAGATCTGGTTCAATGAAAGATTTGGGTTTGTGTGTGTGTTTGTGTTTTTTTTTGAGGGACTTCAAGTCCAATATTAATCCATTTTAGGCTGAATTAAGTATTCAGAATGAGGTGATACCTTTACTATGCTTTTCTCTGATCTGATGTTCTGATTAGGTTAAGTGTTAAATTATAAAACAGCTTGATCATAGGTTGTAGTGTTTTAAAATTCTTTAGCTCCTGCCAAAACTAGGTGCATGTATTTGAACAAAACCTCTGCCAATGTGTTATGCCAACAACCTAGCTTGTTGGATGCACCTAGGTTCTGATAAACTTACCAATGAAAAAATAACCGGATGACAGTTCTGAAAAGTAAATTCTGAGAAATAGTTCTATTACCTATGAGTTGTTTTTTTAGATACCTATAAGAGTTACCACTCTGTTTGTTACCTGTGTGAAAAGAATGCTGTTGTGGATTTCTCTCATGATCTCTTGCAGGCTACCTTTATGTATATACTCAGGATGCTTCTATTTTACTTCTTCCAATAAACTCTCTATTATTTTAAGGTTTATTCCCACATAGGTTCATTTCAACCTAACAATTTAGCACAGTTGGCAGAGTACTGAAGAAGAGAGAATTCCCTTTGGGTATTAATGGCCACCTTCTAGCAGGCAAGAGACTATGATTTCCTTTAAAGTCTCTCTGCCATACTTTCATAATAAAAAAAAAAAGTCTCTCTGCCAGGACTCCACTCAATGATTGGTGCATCAGAAAGTAAAGAAGATACTGGAGAGTAGGTATTGTAAATTGGAAAATGGACAATGAGGGCTTTAAAGAGATCCTGCCTGGGACTCTGCTGGCTAAAAATGGTGGAGAAATATAGGAAACCGCATATATTCAAGAGGGAGGTCTCTCTGTCATGTGTAGTATGATGATACTTATGAAAGACCAAATTTGTAGTGGCTCGAGGAGGGTTCATTTGAAGAAGATAAGCTGACCTATCTAGGGGGATTTTTTGTAACTCTGCATCAAAAGCAAATGGATTACTAATATCTCTAGGATGGGTATTATACACCAATAAACTATTTGAATAACCTGAAATTTTTTTAAATGGAAGAAGCAAAACAATTAAAAGTTCTCTCACTCTCTCTCAACTCTCAAATAGAAAATCATCACCCCCAATCTGATTCTCCTCTTAATTGTTGGTAAGAGACCTGCTCTTGAAAATTCTATACTCCAGAAGGGGTGTTTTTGAAACTCTGAGGAGAAAAGTCACCTGATTAGGTTACTATGTACCTTTAGATTTAGGGTGGGGTGATGGTGGTGGTGGTGGTGGAAGAATGGTAATGAAAACACCCTGAGTTGGTGGAAATTGATTCTGTATTGTGGGACCACTCTAGGAATGAAACAGGCTTGATAAAAGGAATTAAACCAATTATGATTAGTTATTACAGGAATAAGCCATGGCCATGCATTAAGCATGGCCTTTTAAAGACCTTTTTCCTAAAGCTCAAATTGAAGAAATACAGCCAGTAATTGATTTAGAGAAAGAAGGAATTATCAAAACAGGGCAGTCCCCACGTAATACTTCTGTGTTACTGGTAAGAAAAGAAAGAAAAATAGATAAAGACGGCTGACATCTCTTTGTACAAGTTTTAAGAATTGTAAATAAGTTTGTTATTCCTCTGACTCCTGTTGTTCTTAATCCTAATACTATTATAACTTTGTACTTTGGAATGTGGGGTTACTTGCAGTAATTGATCTAGTCTGCTTTCTTTTCCATTCCATTAGGAAAAGTGGAAACTTTTTCTGCCTAAAGTTTTGAAGTTTTCAAAGATATCGCACCTTTGTATTCCTAATTCTAACCAGGTACAGAATGCAAAGAAAGAGATGAGGGAAGAAGGTTCTTTTTCCCATTTGCAAACTAATGAGAGAGAATTTGTGAACAAAAAAAATCTATTTACTGAGAATTTCTAAAAGAAATTCTGAAAGATTCCAGTGGATTTTGGGGGTTACATACCAGTGGGACTAATTTACATAGAAACAACAGACCGGCTATAACTCTCTCTTTCCTAGAAAGTGATAGATTTATTGTTTTAGTGTAAGGGAAGAAGATTGTTTTGAAGACTAGAGAATAAACAGAACTGAAGCTAATTTAAAAGCTTTGTCTTCAGCAAAATAGAAAAAATAGAGAAAATAGTTTTCAAGCCTTTTCTTAAGAAGCCTTTATTTTTTCTTTTTTCAGTCTCTCTCTTTTTTTTTTTAGTGAGGCAATGGGGGTTAAGTGACTTGCCCAGGGTCACACAGCTAGTAAGTGTTAAGTGTCTGAGGCCAGATTTGAACCCAGGTACTCCTGACTCCAGGGCCAGTGCTCTATCCACTTCACCACTTAGCTGCCCCTCTTTTCTCAATCTCAGAAAGAGAGAGGCTTTTAAAAAATTTAGAGTTGAAGAGCCTTTAGAAGTCACCTAGACCACAGATTCTAGTCGCTCATTGCACAGATGAGGTTACTGAGACCCAAAGAGATTAAATGGAGCCTAAGGTCTCTAAGATACTAAGTCACAGAACCATGATTTAAATACAAGGTCTTTGCTACCAAATCAAATCCTCTTCATCATTTCTGACTTGACTGTTCACCTGGACTTCATCATTATCTCTAGAAACTCATCTTACAAGATGACACCTGCTCTGAACTCCACACTTTCTCAGTACCTCCTTCCCCTTAGTCCTCTACTTTCCTCTTACTGAAGAGCTTAGAGGGTGGACATCAGAGAGCTCCTCCCAGAGCTTCTATTTAAGGAGGGGGCCCAAGCCAGAAACTTAATTATTCTCCATCAGGCTATTAACCTGGCCTTCATTATTGTCTTCAGAAAATCATCTTCCTCTAAGATCACATCAACTCTGAAATTATAGGACTTTATCATAGCTTCCCTTTCCTCCCTATCCCCTTTTCAGTGTTGTCTGCTCCCATTACACTATGTCCTTGAGAGCAGAAAATGTTTTTGCCTTTCTATCTCCAGAGCTTAATAAGTGCTTAATAAATGTTCATTGACTGATCTTTCTACTGTATTTGATCTCAAAGACCTCACAGTTTAATGAGAAGAGATAACATGCATACATACATACATACATACAAGATATATAGAAGACAAATTGAAGATAATCAATAGAAGGAAGACATTAGCATGAGTAATGGGTCATAGGCAGGAAGCACCAGAGCAGAATGAGATCCCATGGGATCCCCAAATTAGTCCAGCAGCTGTGTTGCCCATGACACAGTTCTAGGTCACAAATTCAAGGGGGAGGGGAGCAGTTGATTGTTAGCTGTGTACTGAGGGGAGCAGTATTGATGTTAACTGTGCACCGAGCAAGGAAACAGGACTCTGGCTGATACCAGGAGCAAAGCAGTGACTCAATTTTAGCCATTAGCCAGCATGTAAGACCATAGTGGAATAACCAGGCAGGAGTTATAAACTATAGGGCAGCTGGCAATTCAGTAGCTCTGAACCTGAAAAACCTCCCAGCAGGCTAACAGCCACCAAGTCTAGTGGCAGTCTACTGAAGCTCCCTGGGTCAGGGACTTACTGATCTTAGAACAAAAACACAGTGAATAGACCTCACCTGAGATCATAACATTTTGGGAGCTCTAGAAGCTGGAAGGCCCCTAGCCTGAGCTGTGAATGTAGCAGAAGGACATAAAAGGATAAAAATCTAAGACCAGATATACCCCTCCCCTCCCCTGAATTGCATAGGGTGCAGAACTAACATAATGTCCAAAGTCAAGAAGTAGGCTGGAAGAATGAGCAAACAACAACAAAAAATACTACCATAAAGAGTTACTGTGGAGGAGGGAAGCTCAACAGAGATAAATAGAGAAACTACATTTTGATAAAAGGTACCAGAGAAATGATGGCTAGAGCTCAGTGGCTCAGTGACTAGAGTTCTCAGCCTGTAGTCAGGAAGACCTGAGTTCAAACCCATCCATCCTTCCTTCTTTCCTTCCATGCCTAATGTGGGAATTTGTTTTGCATGGGAGGGAGAGAATTCAGAACTGAAAATAAAACAAAATTGAATTTAAAAAAAAGAAAAAAAAACCAATGTCGAGTCAAATTTTGGGGAATATAGTGGGCTGGGAAACCCAGAGGATTCCTGTCACAGTCTGGATAATTATAAGCTATTGACATTTTCTTCCACATGATCTAAGAAGGAAGCCCAGTAACTTTTTGTGTTTAAGTTTGGGAAAATCCACACTTTTTACCTGGATATGCTGTGGTCCCCATTTACTGAGTCACACATAAGTCTGTGTTTTCCAAGCTAGTCCCAGGATGGTTTACAGCCCTGGAAAATGTGAGGCAGGATGTAGAACAGGAAACAATTTCTATTGCTAGATAGAGACGGTACATAAGAAATCATGCTTGCCTGGGTCCTTCTGGTGTTAGTATTTTTCATAAATAGGTGGTAAGCATGCTAGAGAATGAAGGATCTGGGTGGCATAGTGGATAAAGCACTGGGCCTAGAGTCAGAAACTCCTGAGTTCAAATATGACCTTAGACACTTACTAGCTGTGTGACTCTGAGCAAGTCACTTAACCTCTGTTTGCCTCAGTTTCCTCAACTAGAAAGTGGGTACAACAACGGCACCTACCCTGTAGGGTTGCTGTGAAGTTCAAAGGAGATAATATTTGTAAAGTACTTAGCACAGTGCTATGTGCCTGGCACATATTAGACTCTAAGTTGATATCAAGGCTTTGCCTGTATGTGTACAATATTCATTGACCAAAACCCACCCTTCAAAATCTCTGCTATTGTAACAACTCCATTCTGGTCATTAAGCTTGTGTCTCTGAAGTATACTGATATGCCCCCAAAATAACTTTATGTGCTGGGAGGGACCAGTAAAATTCCTCCATTGGTCCTGAGACCAAAGGAGAGAGCCTTTGATTGTCCTGTCCCCTGTTCCCCAGGCCCAAGACCACTTGGCCAGACTCATGGCCACCGCCCAAGGAGCTGGTTCAATAAAGATAATTTCTGCCCCATCCCTCAAGGCTCTCTCACATAGTAGCCATGTAACCCAGTATCTCCTGTTACCAGATTAGTGGCTAGTTGTCCAGTTGTACAAGCCTCTTGTAGTGGATGAAACCATCAATTAAATAGATAAAATCGTGTTCCTCAGGAATGAGGTGCTTATAGATGGGATCCTACTGGGCCAATGGAGGAGCAAGGGTTTCAGATGTTAAAAGTTAATCTGAAATAAAAAGGAAACTGAGGACAAAGTTACCAAGCCATGAATGACTTAATCTGCAAAGCTAGCATTTGCATATCAAACCAAGTCACTTGACTCCTCAGAGGTCAGAGATAAAGAGTGATTTACAGAGATGGTTTTTATAACAAAAAAAGAGAAATTGAAAAAATGACAGAATCTTGTTTTGAACATAATTCAATTAAATAAGGTAGTTCACCTGACTAGTTAGCTTCTTCCAAGACTTTCTTAATCCTATGCCAGACATCCTTTTCTCCACATGGTACCTTTTGTAACCAGAAAGTGTCCTGGGAAAGAGGAACTTTTGGCCAGTGGTCAGCAATCACCCCCCGGCCCCCAACACACACCCATCTTCCTTAGTAGTGTCTTAGTAGTGTCTACACTAAAACTGGAAACAGGAGCCTAGCCTCTGGCTAACCTTTGTCCAACTGCCAGAAAGGGGGATTTAGACTCTGGCCAACCCCGCTTACTGCCGGAAAGGGAAACCTAGCTTTTTTTTTTTTTTTTTGGTGAGGCAATTGGGGCTAAGTGATTTGCCTAGGGTCACACAGCTAGTATGTGTCAAGTGTCTGAGGTTGGATTTGAACTCAGGTCCTCCTGAATCTAGGGATGGTGATTTATCCACTGTGCCACCTAGCTGCCCCCAAACCTAGCTTTGTTTGTTTGTTTGTTTGCTGGGCAATGAGGCTTAAGTGACTTGCCTAGGGTCACACAGCTAGTAAGTGTCAAGTGTCTGAGGCCAGATTTGAACTCAGGTCCTCCTGAATCCAGGACTGGTGCTTTATCCACTGTGCCACCTATCTTCCCCAAAACCTAGCTTTTAAAAAAAAATTAATAAAGTATTTTATTTTTTTCCCGTTACATGTAAAGATAGTTCTCAACTTTTGTTTACACAAGCTTTCCAATTTCAGATTTTTCTCCCTCCCTCCCCTCCCTCCTCCCTCCTCTAGACAGTAGGCAATCTGATATATATATATATATATATATATATATATATACACACACACACACACATAATAACATTAAACATATTTCTGCATTAGTCATGTTATAAGAGAAAAATCAGAGCAATGACGAAAAACAACAGCACCAAAAACAAAAGAAATAGTATGGTTCAATCAGCATGCATATTCCACAGTTCTTTTTTTTCTGGATTTGGAGAGCCTTTTCAATCATGAGTCCCCTGGAACTTCCTTGTACCATTGTATTATTGAGAAGAATCCAGTCTCTCACAGTTGATCAAACACATAATGTTGATGATACTGTGTATAATGTTCTTCTGGTTCTCATCTTCCTCATCAGCAGTTCATGCAAATTGTTCCAGGTTTCTCTGAACTCCTCCTGCTCATCATTTCTTACAGCACAATAGAATTCCATTGCATTCATATACCACAGCTTGTTCAGTCATTCCCCAACTGATGGGCAATCCCTCAATTTCCAATTCCTTGCCACCACAAAAAGAGCAGCTATAAATACTTTTGAATATGTGGGTTCTTTTCCTTTTTCTATGATCTCCTTGGGAAAAGACCCCAAAGTGATATTGCTGGGTCAAAGTTTATGCACAGCTTTATCGCCCTTTGGGCATAATTCAAAATTGCTCTCCAGAATGGTTGGATCAGTTCACAGCTCCACTAACAATGCATTAGTCTTCCAATTTTTCCACAGCTTCTCCAACATTTATTATTTTCCTTTTTTGTCATTTTAGCCAATCTGATAGGTATCAGGTGGTACCTCAAAGTTGTTTTAATTTGCATCTCTCTAATCAATAGTGATTAGAGCATTTTTTCATATGGCAATAGAAAGCTTTGATTTCTTCATCAGAAAACTGCTTGTTCATATTCTTTGACCATTTCTCAATTGGGGAATGACTTGGATTCTTATAAATTTGATTTAGTTCCCTATATATTTTAGAAATGAGGCCTTTATCAGAAATGCTGGCCATAAAAACATTAGCTTATGTGACCCTGAGCCAGTCAGTCACTTAAGTTCTCCTGGTTCTGCTCCTCTCAGTCAGCATCAGTTCATGTAAGTCCTTCCAGATTCCTCTGAACTCCTCCTATTCCTCATTTCTTACAGCACAACAGTATTCCATTACATTCATATACCACGACTTGGTTAGCCATTCCCCTGTTGATGGGCATTCCCTTGGTTTCCAATTCTATGCCACCACAAAGAGAGCTGCTATAAATATTTGTGTACATGTGGGTCCTTTTCCCTTTTTTATGATCTCTTTGGGATACAGATCTAGCAGTAGTACCACTGGGTATTTTCAGTCCTATAGCCCTTTGGGCATAGTTCAAAATTGTTCTCCAAAATGGTTGGATCAGTTCACAGCTCCACCAACAGTGCATTAGTGTTCCAATTTTTCCACAGCTTCTCCAGCATTTATTATTTTCCGTTTTTGCCAATCTGATAGGTGTCAGGTGGTACCTTAGAGTTTGTTTTTTGTGAGGCAATTGGGGTTAAGTGACTTGTCCATGGTCACACAGCTAGTAAGTGTTAAGTGTCTGAGGCCAGATTTGAACTCAGGTACTCCTGAATCCAAGGCCAGTGCTTTATCCACTGTGCCACCTAGCTGCCCCCTTAGAGTTGTTTTAATTTGCATTTCTCTAATCAATAGTGATTTAGAGCCTTTTTTTTCATATGGCAATATGAAAATTTCTTCACCAGAAAACTTCCTGTTCATATGCTTATATTCTTATAAATTTGATTTAGTTCCCTATATATTTTAGAAATGAAGCCTTTATCAGAAATACTGGCTGTAAAAATTGTTTCCCAGCTTTCTGCCTCCTTTCTAATTTTTGCTGCATTGCTTCTGTTTGTACAAAAACTTTTAAATTTAATGCAATCAAAGTCTTCCATCTTGCATTGCATAATATTCTCTATCTCTTGGTTGGACATAAATTGTTTTCCTCTCCCTTTCACCAATATGAGAGATAAATTACACTTTCCCCTCATCATTTATCTGTGGTATCACCCTTTATGTCTAAATCTTGAATGCATTTTGACCTCATTTTTGTATAAGGTGTATGATGTTGGTCTATACCTAGTTTCTGGCCTTACTCTCTTCCATTTTTTCCAGCAGTTTTTGTCAAATACTGAATTCCTATCCTAGAAGCTGGAGTCTTTGGGTTTATCAAACAAAATATTACTATGGTCATTTACTACTGTGTTTCCTTTGCCTAACCTATTCCATTGATCCACCACACTAATTCTTAGCCAGTACCAAATAGTTTTGATTACTGCCATTTTATAGTATAGCTTCAAATTTGGTATAGCTAGCTCACCTTGATATGCATTTTTTTCATTAGTTCCCTTGATATTCTTTAATTTATATTCTTTCAAATGAATTTTGTTATTTTTTCTAACTCTATAAAATAATTTTTAGGTAGTCTGGTATGGCACTGAATAGGTAAATTAATTTAGGTAGAACTTAGGTACCACCTGATACCTATCAGATTGGCTAAAATGATCTTTTTTATATTAACTCAGCGTATCCATGAGCAATTGATATTGCTGCAATTATATAAATCAGATTTTATTTGTATGAAAAATGTTTTGTAATTGTATTCATAGAGTTTCTGGGTTCATCTTGGCAGGTAGACACCTAAGTATTTTATATTATCTACTGTTACTTTAAATGGAATTTCTCTTTCTATTTCTTGCTGCTGAGCTTTGTTGCTCATGTATAGAAATGCTTATAATTTATGTGGGTTCATTTTATATTCTGCAACTTTGCTAAAGTTGTGAATTTTTTTCAAGTATTTTTTAGATAATTCTCTAGGATTCTCTAAGTATACCATCATATCATCTGCAACGAGTGAAAGTTTTGTTTCCTACTTGCATATTCTAATTCCTTTAATTCCTTTTTAATCTTATTGCTTAAAATAACATTTCAAGTACAATATTAAATAATAGAGGTAATAAGGAATGTGTGCATGTTGAGGGAAAAGTAATGAGTTCAATTTTAGACACTTAACACTTACTAGCTGTGTGAACCTGGGCAAGTCACTTAACCCCAATTGCCCCGCCAAAAAAAAAAAAAAAAAAGAAGGATGTTGCAGTAGTCCAGGCAAAACCCAATAAGGGCTTGAAATAGAATTTTGGCTCTATGAGCAGAGAGGAGATGTATGTCATGTCAAAAGGACAAGATTTGGCTGGGGATTGTCTATGTAGGTTGAGAATTATGTAACAATCCAGTTTGTTCTGTGTTAGACTTGATAGGATCACAGGCTTTAGAGATGGAAGGGTACTTGGGCTAATCTAGAATGATCTCCTCATTTTACAGATGAGGAAATGAATGCTCAGAGAGGTTAGGCAAGTCTCAAAGGACAATAAGCCAAGACTTGAACCCAGCTCCTCTGACTCCAAGTCCAGGTGTCTTTCCCCTCAATCATGAGATACCCAGGAAATTAATTAGGGCCTGAGAGAGAGCCGGTATCAGTATGCAAGATATAGGTGAAATGGGGTTAAAACAAAAATTTAGGGCAACTGTAAAAGAGAAAAGAGATCCCAAAAGGGCCACCTGAGAATAGGGTTCCTATTTCACCTATTTGGCTTGGTGATGGTGTGTCACCTAGACTGCTTATACAGCTATCAATCCCGATTGAGAATCAATTGGTAGGAGCCACTTTCTTCTTCTCCCAAAGGGCTTCTGCCTTCTACAGTCAATGCCTAGACTCAGCAGCCATAGGGTCCCCCAAAGCAATGGTCAAAGATAGGAACTGCTACATGTTGATAACTGTTCTTTCTATGTATATGCATAATTGAAAATTACCAATAGAGGGAAGGCCCTAGAATTAAGGGGGATCTGGAAAAACTTCCTGTAGAAGGTAGGATTTTAGCTGGAACTTGAAGGGCGTAAGGACCCAATTTAGTACAGGCACTTGACTATCCTAGAGAAACTTTATTTCCACCCAAAGATATCTATTAGCAATTCAACCAGCAAAGTATATGCCAAGATAATTAGGAAGTCATCCTAATTCCAGGTACTGAGGTGATGAAAATTACTTACCCAATATAAATAAAGGGATTGTATGTGTATGTACATACGTGTGTATACATATATGTGTGTATGTATACAGATATATGTGTATATGTGTGTGTGTGTGTGTGTGTGTGTATGTAGAGAGAGAAGGAGGAAGAGGAGGAGGGAAGAGGGAAAGGGGTGGGGCTGGTAAGGATATAGTTTTCAAATACAGGGCAGGATCCATGATGAAATATTGGACCCAATACCAGTTGCAATAGGCAGACAGATTATGTCAGCCTGAGGGTTGCATGGGTAATAATAGTCAAGATGATGTCTCTGTGTCTTGAGAAATGTCTATTTTTCCTTTTACAACTTTGCTTTTTTTTTTTCTTTTTTTTTTAGTGAGGCAATTGGGGTTAAGTGACTTGCCCAGGGCCACACAGCTAGTAAGTGTTAGGTGTCTGAGGCCGGATTTGAACTCAGGTACTCCTGACTCCAGGGCCGGTGCTCCATCCACTGCGCCACCTAGCTGCCCCAACAACTTTGCTTTTCTGACCCTTCCCTGCCTCTATTCTGTAACCTTGTTTCCCTGCCCTTCCTTGGTTATATTGTTATTCACCCTATTGCCTTTAGCCTAGGTATCTTGGGGAGGGGGTTGCAGCAGGGCCCATACAAAGCCCCACTATAAGCTATCTCAGAATTCTGCTATGTAGTCCAGTGAGGTTGGGATTGATAAAGAACTAGAAAAAAAAAAGACAAATTAAGGCAGTTTCCTTCTTGAAAGACCCTTCCAGGGAGCAATGTCGAGCCGAGCCGAGCCCCGCCCTGCCGGGAAGGCGGGAATTATTGTCCTGTGTGTTCTTGGAGACTGTGGTAATTAGGGTCATAAAATGCTCACGAAGAGAAGACTTTCACTTGGACGGGTTTTTACTTTGTAGGAAACATTCCCATAGGGAAATTCTTATCTATCTGCATGTGTGGCTATCATGTACCAGCCTTCAACTGAGGGATGGGATCCTTTTTGTATTTTTCCTATGGCTCACCCCCGCTCGCCCCACCCCCGCCCCGGCTCGGCTCCACGCGGCCCGCCCCGCCCCACCCCGCCCCGGCTCTCCCCGGCTCGGTTCAGCTCGGCCCGCCCCAGCTCGCGCGGTTCCGCTCGCCCCGCCCCCGGCGCGGCATGGCTCGGTTCAGCTCAGCTCGCCCCGGCGCGGCACGGCCCGCCCCGGCGCACCACGGCCCGGCTCGGTTCGCCCCAGCGCGGCACGGCTCGGTTCGGTTTGGCTCGGCCCGCCCCGGCGCGGCATGGCTCAGTTCAGCTCAGCTCGCCCCGGCGCGGCACGGCCCGGTTCGGTTCGGCTCGGCCCGCCCCGGCGCGGCACGGCCCGGTTCGGCTCGGCTCGGCCCGCCCCGGCGCGGCACGGCCCGGTTCGGTTCGGCTCGGGCCGCCCCGGCGCGGCACGGCCCGGTTCGGTTCGCCCCGGCGCGGCACGGCTCGGTTCAGTTCGGCTCGGCCCGCCCCGGCGCGGCACGGCCCGGTTCTGCTCGCCCCGCCCCGGCCCGGTTCGCCCCTGCGCGGCATGGCCCGCCCCAGCTCGCCCCGGTTCCGCTCGCCCCGGCTCCGCTCGCCCCGCCCCGGCACGGCATGACCCGCCCCAGCTCGCCCCAGCTCCGCTCGCCACGCCCCCGGCGCGGCATGGCTCAGTTCAGCTCAGCTCGCCCCGGCTCCGCTCGCCACGCCCCCGGTGCGGCATGGCTCGGTTCAGCTCAGCTCGCCCCGGCGCAGCACGGCCCGCCCCGGCGCGGCACGGCCCGGTTCGGTTCGCCCCGGAGCGGCACGGCCCGGTTCTGCTCGCCCCGCCCCAGCTCGCTCCGCCCCGGGTCGCCCCGCCCCGGGTCGCCCCGCCCCGGGTCGCCCCGCCCCGGCTCGCCCCGGCTCCGCTCGCCCCGCCCCGGCCCGGTTCGCCCCTGCGCGGCATGGCCCGCCCCAGCTCGCCCCGGTTCCGCTTGCCCCGGCTCCGCTCGCCCCGCCCCGGCGCGGCATGACCCGCCCCAGCTCGCCCCAGCTCGCCCCAGCTCCGCTCGCCACGCCCCCGGTGCGGCATGGCTCGGTTCAGCTCAGCTCGCCCCGGCGCAGCGCGGCCCGGTTCGGTTCGCCCCGGCGCGGCACGGCCCGCCCTGGCTCGGCCTGGCCCGGTTCGGTTCGGCTCGGCCCGCCCCGGCGCGGCACGGCCCGGTTCGGTTCGGCTCGGCCCGCCCCGGCGCGGCACGGCCCGGTTCGGTTCGGCTCGGCCCGCCCCGGCGCGGCACGGCCCGGTTCGGTTCGCCCCGGCGCGGCACGGCTCGGTTCAGTTCGGCTCGGCCCGCCCCGGCGCGGCACGGCCCGGTTCGGTTCGGCTCGGCCCGCCCCGGCGCGGCACGGCCCGGTTCGGTTCGCCCCGGCGCGGCACGGCTCGGTTCAGTTCGGCTCGGCCCGCCCCGGCGCGGCACGGCCCGGTTCGGTTCGCCCCGGCGCGGCACGGCCCGGTTCGGTTCGCCCCGGCGCGGCACGGCCCGGTTCGGTTCGCCCCGGCGCGGCACGGCCCGGTTCTGCTCACCCCGCCCCAGCTCGCCCCGCCCCGGCTCACCCCGGCTCCGCTCGCCCCGCCCCGGCCCGGTTCGCCCCTGTGCGGCATGGCCCGCCCCAGCTCGCCCCGGTTCCGCTCGCCCCGGTTCCGCTCGCCCCGGCTCCGCTCGCCCCGCCCCTGCGCGGCATGGCCCGCCCCAGCTCGCCCCGGTTCTGCTCGCCCCGCCCTCGCCCCGGTTCCGCTCGCCTCGCCCCGCCCCGGTTCGCCCCGGCGCGGCACGGCCCGGTTCGGTTCGCCCCGCCCCGGCTCCCCCCGGCTCCGCTCGCCCCGGCTCTGCTCGCCCCGCCCCTGCGCGGCATGGCCCGCCCCAGCTCGCCCCGGTTCCGCTCGCCCCGGCTCCGCTCGCCCCGCCCCGGCACGGCATGACCCGCCCCAGCTCGCCCCAGCTCCGCTCGCCACGCCCCCGGCGCGGTATGGCTCAGTTCAGCTCAGCTCGCCCCGGCGCAGCACGGCCCGCCCCGGCGCGGCACGGCTCGGTTCGGTTCGGTTCGGCTCGGCCCGCCCCGGCGCGGCACGGCCCGGTTCGGTTCGCCCCGGCGCGGCACGGCCCGGTTCGGTTCGCCCCGGAGCGGCACGGCCCGGTTCTGCTCGCCCCGCCCCAGCTCGCTCCGCCCCGGGTCGCCCCGCCCCGGCTCGCCCCGCCCCGGCTCGCCCCGGCTATGCTCGCCCCGCCCCGGCCCGGTTCGCCCCTGCGCGGCATGGCCCGCCCCAGCTCGCCCCGGTTCCGCTTGCCCCGGCTCCGCTCGCCCCGCCCCGGCGCGGCATGACCCGCCCCAGCTCGCCCCAGCTCGCCCCAGCTCCGCTCGCCACGCCCCCGGTGCGGCATGGCTCGGTTCAGCTCAGCTCGCCCCGGCGCAGCGCGGCCCGGTTCGGTTCGCCCCGGCGCGGCACGGCCCGCCCTGGCTCGGCCCGGCCCGGTTCGGTTCGGCTCGGCCCGCCCCGGCGCGGCACGGCCCGGTTTGGTTCGCCCCGGCGCGGCACGGCTCGGTTCAGTTCGGCTCGGCCCGCCCCGGCGCGGCACGGCCCGGTTCGGTTCGCCCCGGCGCGGCACGGCCTGGTTCTGCTCACCCCGCCCCAGCTCGCCCCGCCCCGGCTCACCCCGGCTCCGCTCGCCCCGCCCCGGCCCGGTTCGCCCCTGTGCGGCATGGCCCGCCCCAGCTCGCCCCGGTTCCGCTCGCCCCGGTTCCGCTCGCCCCGGCTCCGCTCGCCCCGCCCCTGCGCGGCATAGCCCGCCCCAGCTCGCCCCGGTTCTGCTCGCCCCGCCCTCGCCCCGTTCCGCTCGCCTCGCCCCGCCCCGGTTCGCCCCGGCGCGGCACGGCCCGGTTCGGTTCGCCCCGCCCCGGCTCCCCCCGGCTCCGCTCGCCCCGGCTCTGCTCGCCCCGCCCCTGCGCGGCATGGCCCGCCCCAGCTCGCCCCGGTTCTGCTCGCCCCGCCCTCGCCCCGGTTCCGCTCGCCTCGCCCCGCCCCGGTTGGCCCGGCGCGGCCCGGTTCGGTTCGCCCCGGCTCGCCCCGGCTCCGCTCGCCCCGCCCCGGCGCGGCATGGCCCGCCCCAGCTCGCCCCGGTTCCGCTCGCCCCGGCTCGGCCCGCCCCGCCCGGGCGGCTGGGCTCACCTGCAGGGAAGGCCAGGGGATTATTGTCCTGTGTGTTCTTGGAGACTAATTAGGGTAATTAGGGTCATAAAATGCTCAGGAAGAGAAGACTTTCACTTGGACCTGTTTTTACTTTGTATGTGTCCATCTTCATATAGAACTTATGTTATTTGGCATTTAGTCACCAAATAAATACTTTTTCACTGATTTGTTTAACAAACAAATAGGCCAACAAATGAAGGAAGGAAGGAAGGAAAAGATAGATCCACAAGTGAGGGTGGTAACATATGGTGATTTGCCTTGCTTTAAATGGTATCTGACAAAATAGTTGTCCCAGTATTCTGGCCCTCCTTACCTTGCCCCCACTCTCCCTTATACAAATCTGTTCTGAGTAAGAATTGGGTTAGTTTCCCCTAGTTGCTGCACTGTCAGCCATTGTTGTCAAATATTTTTAATCTCTTTTTCTGAGCACGGTTCAGATATTCAACAGCTGGGAATAAATAAGCAATATAAATCTCTATTTCTTGAAAACAGAAATGAAGTCTATACCTTTCAGATAACTTAATAACCTCTAGCATCAGTAATAAATATCCAGCTTTTCTTTTTTAATGACTCTGGAGAAGAGGGTGAGACTTTGTCTCACTTAAACCCAACTCATTCACAAGTCAAGACATCACCCTCATTTGTCCTCTTTGAGAATGAAGGAGGAACAATTAACAACAATGCTTCAAAGGTCTTTTATTGAATACAATTTTTATTGCTTTGAGTGATGATTTCCTGCATTTGTAAGTTTTTTATTTCCTAATATGTGAACAATTTTTGTGAATTATACAACTGAGAATGGGTATATTCCTTTCTATTTCCAGTCTATATTTTTCAGATGTCTATCATATATAAATTTTGCATAATTCTATTCAAGTCCTTAAGTTCTTTCTTATTTATTTATTGGTTAGATTTATCTAGGTCTCAGAAGGGTAAATTGAGGTCCTGAGTTACTATAATTTTACTATTTCTTCCTATAACTCATTTAACTTTTCCTTTTACAATTTAAATGCTGTACCATTTCATGCAGATATGTTTAGTATTAGTATTAATTAATTGTCTCCTGGGAGACTTCACAGGTCCATTGAGACAACTGGCATTCCCCTTTGGTCTGGAATGTTAGACTCTGCTCTTGGGATCAAAGCCACACAGCTACTGTTTGCTTCGGGAACTTTTTTCTTGCTTGGTACACAGCTGGGGTCAAAGTTCATGACTGGTTCTCACTTCCCTGAATCTGTGATCTGGAACTGGGTAGTGGGTTACAGAGCTGCTAGAAGGCATGAATTCTTGCATCTAGGGCTTTTTCAGGGAGCCCCATGGATCTTTTTTTTTTTTTTCTGGGTACTTCCTACTCTGGTGTCCTCTCTCAGCCCTCTTTCAGTCCCTGGCATTGTAATGCTATCCTCTGAACCAGACCCCATCCCCAGTGTTTTTACGTGTCTTTGTCCTCCTAAGCTTCCCATGGGTAGAAAAATGACCCACTAACTTTTCTTGGCTTCCAAAATCACAATTCAGTCTGATGAATTTTCTAGACCTTTTTGAGGAGATGTGGTAGGTAAATGAGACTTTGATGCTCCCTCTCATTTTGCCATTTTGACTCTAACACAAAATGTTTTGTTTTATATTGTCTCCAATAGAATTTAAGCTCTTGAGGTCAGGGATTGTTTTACTTTTGTTTTCATATAATCAGTGCTTAGCACGATACCTGGAACACAATAAGCATTTAATAAATACTTGTTGATTGATTTGGGAAGTTTATGGCTACAACTGTCAAGGCATTCAAATCAGATATTTTTCTTTTGTGGACATTTTTGCATACTTGGCAATGTGTTGATTCTCGGCAAAGGTGAATGAGTGACTGGGGCATATAGTAAATATGCTGTTTATGTTTTTTCCATTCCCATACATATTATGTGTCTGATGACATGATTCAGAAACTGGCTATTCTGTAAATGTAATTGTCTGAGACTTCACTCCCAAATCTTAGAAGGATGATTAAGGGTCCCAAACACAACAATGTCACAGAGAAATTGAGCAGAATTGAGAATCATTAGTGAATTAATTTTTCCCCCTGTGGTGCTTAACACCTAGTTGGCACTCAATAAATATTCATCAAATCAATTGATGAATTAATGGGTGAATATGTTTTAATCACATTGTTTAGATAATGTAATTTAGAATGATTAAAATTCTTTTATATCAATTTTTAAATATTATTTTTCAATATGCCTTGTTTGATATAAGAATTTGATTTCTTCAAATGCACAATCTTTAGTCCTTGGGAAGTCTAAAGGACAATGTAGTATATACCCTTTCTGTGTTTTAAATATCATAGTCACCTTGGGTGTTCACATACTCCCTGGCCCTCCAGGGTTGGTTCACAAACTTCTGAGGGTGCTAGGCCACAGAACAAGGGATATGCATAGTTGATGAGACAGAGGCAAAGAGGTGGTGGTAGGAAGGGAACAAGAAAAGTTGAGGTTCATGCTCCTTCCATCATCTAGGATTGGGTCAGGCACAAATAGCACTTGGGATACCATTTTAGTTTCTAATAAGAATAAGAAATGTGGGAGTCATAAGGTATAAGAAGATTGAGGGCCTACACCAAGGTGGTGGTAGTATCAGAGAAGAGAAGGGGCATATCTGAGAGATGTTGCCATGTGAAATCCACAGGCCTCCGCAATGGCTTGGATATGGCAGAAGGGTGGGCTGAGTGGTAGTGAGGAATTGAGAATGTCATAGGTTTTGAACCCAGGGAATTAGGAGGATAGTGTTGCTCTCTATAGTAATAAGGAATGTGTGCATGTTGAGCTTGGGGATGAGTGGGGTTGGGGAACATAAGAGTTTAAAGGGAAAAGTAATGAGTTCAATTTTAGACACATCAACTTTTTTTTTTTTTGCGGGGCAATGAGGGTTAAATGACTTGCCCAGGATCACACAGCCTAGACACATCAACTTTAAGTTATCTATAGGGCATCCAGTTTGAGATGTTCAGTAAGTAGTTGGAAATGCGAGGAGGTCAGCTGAGAGTTTAGGCCCGGGCAAGTAGATCTGATAATTATCAGTATAGCAATGATCATTGCAGCCATACTGAAATAGGTTAACATTTAAAAACAAGTACATTTAGTTTCTTAGGATCCCACAGGTAATGGTTAGTCTTTTGCCTTTTCTTTCTCTTTCTGCTTTTCTAAAGCAGTCATCTCTAAAGTGGACCCAAGGACTCTGTGGGCTAACACTAAGAGGTTTGTGATCAATGGACTAGAGTATGGGAGGTGTCACATCCTACCCTCTCTATAATAGACAATTGTGGGGTTTATCTCCAACCTGTCTTTATTCCCCAACACTCCTCTACTCCAAAGACTTCTTTTGCTGTGTAAGCTCCCAGTATTTCCCCTTCTGAGTCCTCTTCCCTCTTAGGAAAAATATAAACTACTCAGTACCTGAGTACTCTAAACATCAACCACACAGATTCTCTTTCTCACCAGCATATCCACTCTCTGTTTTGCAATCATTTTACATTTTATTTCCTCCCAAACCTACTTTTCTTCCAACTTTTATTTCTGTCAAGAGTACCACAGTCCTCCCAGGTCCACACCCTATTACTTTCAACTCCTCATTCTCCTTCAGCCTTCATATCTAATTAGTTGCCAGATTAGTTTTATCTCTACAACATCCTTCACATCTTTGCTGTTCTCTTCATTCACACAGCTACCACCCCAGTTTGGGCCCTCATAACTTTTTTCCTGGTTTATAGATCCTAACTCTTAACATTGACTCAAGGCTCTTTTCTCTCCAACCCAGACTCTACGTAACTGCCAAAGTGATTTTCCTAAAATGAAGGTTTTACCATGGTATTCTATTACTCAACAAACTCCAGGAGCTCAGTATTTACTCCAGAATTAAATGTTTCATCTTTATTTAGTCTTTTAAAAAAATCTATATTTTTTTCATGTTTTATAATATAATGGCTTGATCTATGAGGGCTCAGTGCTTAAATTATTCACAGAAAACATTTTCCTTAAGGCAATCCAGGAAGCAGAACTTCAGAAACTGTGGTTTTGGCCATTATAGGTCAAAGATTCCTACTGTGAGGTGATGAGAAAACAAACAACCAACCAATCTAATTGGTTTCTGAGCCAGAAAGACTGATGCCTCATGAGTTGATGACCTGGAACTAATTCTTCATGTAAAAGGTGAGTGAATATCCTGAGAAGGGTGGACCCAGGTGACTAGTGAGATTCAGAGAGCCATCAGCTTCATCAAAGATCCTATTAGCAATGGGAGCCAGTATCAGAAGCAGTCAAGTCCAGTTAGGAGCCAGCACAGCAGCTAAGTAATCTGCTTGACCAAGACTGTTTCTGAATTGGCCCTTTAGTTGGAACACGGTGCCCTGAAAAAGAGATAGCTCATCTAAGAAAGGGAGTGCCTCTATCCCCAAGAGAAGTTACTAGGGACTTTTCCAAAGGAGAAAAAGATTCTCAAGGCCAGAAGCCATGAGATACCCCTTGGCCCAGCATTTTTGCTACAAGTGGATATTAAGTATTTTAAATTTATGCCCACCCTCCCAAAGGAAAGTGTGTGTGAAGAGGGAAAGGTGTGGCCTTTGGGGGATGTTTTGTACCTTTTGTCCTTGATTTACTTTCTCAGTAGATATCTCTAAGTGATAGCTGAAGCTAATTGATGGCAACTGATTTATCATTATTGGGCAATATAATGGATGGGTGCTCATGAATGACATATTAGAAACCCTATCCCTAAGAATTACTGCCCTACAACTTTGAAGGAAGAAGTAATCATTTCTCTCTGGGAACTTAATCTAATAGCTGAGTGTGAGTTGAGAGAGTGAACTTAAAGGGGCTGCTATGGTGGTATAGGAGTGCATGTATATATTTTGTAAATGGAAATACATTCATACCAGAGGTGACTGCTTTTTTTTTTTTAACTGTGTGGAGTGGGACAAAAAATGCTTGGGGATAATTATTCTAACTACTCATTTCTGTCTGTTTAACCATTGATTATATACACAAGAATAATCAAGATAAAATACACTTTAATTCAAATTACTGGATATATAAGACAAAAACATTTCTCCAATGATAGTATCTAGATTTTTGAAGCTCAAATATACATGTTTTTTGCTTTGATTAACCAACTATATTATGTAAATAACACAGTACAAGAAAGTCATTTCAAATAAGGACAATATAATATGATAAAATAATGGCAGAGTAAGAAGGATTAAGTATCAGTGTCATCATTAAATACATATTTATTACTAACAGAATGCCAAGAGATGCTAAAACATAGCTTTGAGGTAATGCTTTCTACATTCTAATCTGTAGTCTAAAGACAAAATCTGGCCAAATAAACCTTTTCAAACACTAGTAATATAAGCCAAGGGGAGTTGGCAAGTCTATACCAATACTGAGCCAATGCTTTTCTGTAAATCTCCCTGTACCCAGTGACAAGTGGTATAACCTCATCATTGTGGCTCATGTCTTCTGCCTCATTGCACTATAGAACAACTGCACCAATTTCCATTCTCACATGGCAAACAATCAGGTTGAAGCTGCCAAATAATGACTATTTTATTTGTCAAAAGATGCTTTATTAAATTATCAATCATGTATTTTAGAATTATAAAATAAGAATCAATAGGCTTTTTGTTGTGAATTTGTTACTTTTCATTTATAATGTTTTATATTTTTGTGAGAGTCGAAGAGGCAAACCGAGAAGAGAAGATTAAATAGGACTTTAAATCTGATTGGCCTATAGTTGACTTCTGTTTATTAAATGCTACAATATATATTGTAACATTAGATGCTACACTAAATCATTATTGTATATTATAAGAGAAATAAAGGCAAAAAAAGAGTAAGAAATGGTTAGAAATCAACATGACAGAAAATGTTTTATGTCTAGTATCTTTATATAAATTATAGAGAAAAGCTTGATTAAAAGAGATTGTTTAAAACTTAGAAGCTCTACTATGCACTTAAATAAAAACATTTAGCATTGAAATGCAAACACTGAATGCCAAAATATGACTTTAAATGACTAAGCTCAAAAGTGTGGTAATTTCTATATAATTTATACCATTATTGACCAAAATTCTTTTTTATGCTAATGACTTTCTCAAAAGGTTAGTATGAAAAAGAATGCATGTATTGCTCTGGAAACATGAAAGATGTTTTCATATTGAATGATTTTTCATTTACTCTTTTTTCCATTCCCTTCAATGCTATACAGGTGTCTCATCCTTTGCTGAAGGTGAATAGTCCATTATATCTTGCATTTGAAGAAGTAATCCCATTGAATTTACCTTTTAAGTTTAAAAAATCCATTCATATGGAGGGGAAAAACACAGCACTATGTTTTACAAGAGTTTTGACAAAGAATGTCAGTCTTCTTTTCCTGAACATACACTTATGGGCTCCCACTTCTCTTTAAGCATTATGAAATGAAAGTTCCCAAAAGTTCTAATATAATAGTAGTTTTTACTTTCTAGCCTATTGGGCAGAAAGGGCTTCCAGGGCTGCTGGTCATTGTGTATGTGCTAAATGCTTTTTAGTAAATATATTCCACAAGCCTGATCTGATGAGCTTTTCTTTTCCCATCATCAACAAGGACCAATAGAACCTTGGAAGTATGGAGGAGGTGTGGTGTGAGTTTTGGTGAAATATCTTTTACCCAGAAAAAAGTAACCTTAGAAATCAAAGAAATAGAGGTCCAGGTTTGCATAGAGACCCTCAGACTGACAAGGACAGAATGAACCTTACTTATTTCTATAATAGAGATCTCCTGCTCCATCAGGATAGTCTGATGAGATTAACTACAGAGAAAACATTTTCACTGGAACAAACTGATCTTTGGCAACTTGTGAGATGCCAAGGCCTCATTCTCTTCCTAAATCACCTGACATCTTGTTCCTTTTGCTCAACTTCCCAAATAATGAGCAGCCTTACCTAATATGATCCTTTTAGCATGTTTAATGTCAGCCCTAAAAATGTGTAAAACCCAATATATGAGGACCCATTTGTGGTGCCCTTTTCCAAGAAGTGTTCATTTATTTTGCCATGATCCTTATTTTGATCCCTATCCAGGCTCTTCTGAATTTTAACCTCATATTCATGGCATAAATGCTTACATTAAAAATGTCTCTATTCCACTCTCCCCTTTCTGTTTCTTCCTCCCACTCTATGAAATGTAGGGCATGTCTAGGACAAAATAAGTGAACCTTCCTCTAGCCAATTTCTACATTAGTGCTTTTATAGATCCACCCCTTCTCATTTCTCTTTTATTATTTGCTTTGTAATTTTTTGGTAGGGGGAGGGAAAGAGCCCTTCTGCTGTTTCTCAATCCTAAAAATATTGGTCAATGAAAAAGGCAGTATAATGGTCTGGGAATCATTAGGCATCTTTCAGGAGGCTTGGTCTTACTTTCTTCTGTTATCTTCACCATTCAGCCTCCCTAAAGTTAGTAGATTTTATTTCTGAAAATATGTTTTCTCTTCTACCCTGAAAACTAGACATATTCTTTCTCTGCTGGGGTAAAATGTAGTCCCAAGAAACATAATCCTTGCTCAGAGAAGGTGGTCTTCTGTGGTGAACATTTTCTTCAAGTAGAATTTGTTATGAGGACCCTTTTAATTTCCTCCTATCCCTGTCACAACCATTGTGAGACATTTCTTCAGTGGCACCCCTTGGTTTCCTCTTCTGGGGTGAAACTAGCTACTCAGCCTCTATTATTTTTTAAGTCTCTCCCCTGCTTTGCTTTCATTTTACTCCCATTATAGCTCCCATTGTTGTCAAGAGACTGAAGAAATTATTGTCTCTTCAAATCTAGGTCAAGTGGGAGTACTTCTCTGGCTCTCTTCTCCTTCTTGCCTTCCATCTCCCCATTTGAATGATTTCTTTCTGTTACTATCCTCCACTACCAAGAATTGATTCACTTATGGGGAATGTGGATTTTAGTCCATAGAACATTAGTTTAATTTTCCTCCTTTTTTTCTCCTGATCTTTTAAGTTTGCCTTAACTATTTAACCTTTAAAAAACTGATGATACCCCTTGCCCTGTATCTCCACCTTCTAGACTAAAAAGTCTTCAGAGAACATGGCCTAAAATGACTTAAATCTTTCTGTCCTAGAACTTCTGCCCTGGAGTCTACATCCTCTTGATTGGTGCATTTATTTATTTATTTATTTATTTATTTGTTCATTCGTTCATTTGTTTATTGATTGATTGGGTTGGGCAATGAGGGTTAAGTGACTTGCCCAGGGTTGTACAGCTAGTTAAGTGTCAAGTGTCTGAGGCCGGATTTGAACTCAGGTCCTCCTGAATCCAGGGCAAGTGCTTTATCCACTGTGCCACCTAGCTGCCCCAATACTAGCATTACTCTTGGAAACAACAAGGCAATCTTAATTTCTTCAACTGCAAAATGAGAGGTTGGGACTAAATGATTCCCTATCTCCCTTTCAGCACTAAAGCTTAAATGTATATATTTATTTTTAATAAAATAGCAGCTTTGGCTCATTTTCTCATTTATATATAAAGATAACATCCTAATGAATGGCATGGCTTTAGAAGGACTTTAAGGTCCTTAGAAACAACCCTGTCACACTGGTTGCAATCATAACAGAGTGTAAAGATAAGTCATGGATAAAAATAGAAAACTCCAATTTAAGAATACTTTTATAGCACCTTTCATAAAAGAACATAACATTAGATTTAAAAAATCAATAGAAGGGGGCAGCTAGGTGGCAGAGTGGATAAGGCACCAGCCTTGGATTCAGGAGGACCTGAGTTCAAACCCAACCTCAGACATTTACTAGCTGTGTGACCCTGGGCAAGTCATTTAACCCCCATTGCCTTGCAAAAAAACCCAATAGAAGCAAAAGAGTACTAGGACATAATGAATAAATAAGGTTAGTATAGGCGATATATTTGATTTGATCATTATAAGGTAGGAATTATTGCACTATTGATTTTGTGGCACATGGAAATTTTGCATGTTTTTATTGATATCTGTTCTTTATGTAGTTAAACCTTGTTAGAAATGTATTATAAACAGCATTATTAAAATGAAGAGTGCTGTAAAAAATAAAAGGCAATCAAACAATAAATCAAATCAGATATCACTTATTAAATAGGTACTTCATGACAGCCACTTTGTGAAGGTGCTAGAGATTAAAAAAATGTAATGAATGAAGCAATCTCTGGTCTCAAGGCACTTACATTCTATTATGGAATCCAGGTACATCTATAATTATAAATAGAATAAATATAAATAAATAAAAAGAAATATAATATAGTTAAATACAAAGTAGTTAAGATGGATGGGATCCAGGGGTTGAGAGGATCAGCAAAGACAATGCAGAAGATGGTGCTTGAGCTATACCTTGAAGCAAGAGATGGATTTTTATTGAAAAAAGTAAGAAAAGAGTATATTCCAAGCATTGGTATGACCAGTGCAAAGTCATGGAGATGGGAGACAGAGTATTATATGAAGATAGTTTTTGTCTTGATATTGTCAGACTTTTTTCTCAGATGAACATTTGCATAGGCAAACAAAACAAATGACTACACTGTCCACATTAAAAAAAAATGACTTTTTCTGTATTTTAATCCATTACCATGTCACAAAGTGGAAAGCATTCTTCATCACTGGCCTTTGGAAATTGTGATTAATAATTGCCTTCTATAATTTTTAAGTCTTTCAAAATTAAAAAAACCCCAATATCAATATTATAACTACTCTCTTAGTTTTACAGATATCTTGAATCAATCTCCTCTAAGTCTTGAGAACAGTTTTAATACTTTTTGTTTGTCTCAAAAGCTTTTAAAGAAAAAGTAGCCTAGCATCAGGTAGGGCCTTAAAGTATTGTTCTTATCATATATATAATAAATCAGAAAAATAGTTTTTATTTCACAAAGGCATGCATTTTGCATTGTTTCATCAATGAAACACTTGTGCTCCTCGTTAAATCCCATTATTTTATCACAGTATATATATAAAAATTGTTTTCTCCATTAAAATTCAGTAGTTCAAGGGGCAGCTAGGTGGCACAGTGGATAGAGCACCAGCCCTGGAGTCAGGAGGACCTGAGTTCAAATCCAACCTCAGACACTTGACACTTACTAGCTGTGTGACCCTGGGCAAGTCACTTAACCCCACTTGCCTCACCCCCCCCCCCCAAAAAAAAGAAAAGAAAAGAAATTATATCAAGCTCATATACAGTCACAACAACAGTAGTAGCAGCAACAATGATAATTACAACAGAGGCAGAGCCAAGATAGCAAAGAAGAGGCAGGGGATCACCTGAATTTTCCCCAAAACCCCTCTAAAAATTTTAAATAATGCCTCAAAATTTTGGAGTGACAGGACCCACAAAAGGATGGGCTAAAATAATTTTCTATCCCAAGACACAGGCCACACCCTAGTAAACCAGCAGTGGGCTTTGTGGGGTGACTAAATCAGTGGCAGTTTCCAGACCTCTCAGCCAATCAACAGTAAGGGGGTTGGATAGCAGGTCAGATTATAGTGGTTCCTTTGCTGGAATGGGGGCAGGACTCTGTTTTATTGCTTATTCTTGGATCTGGGTCACAGTCCTGGGCAAGGAGGAGAACTAGCACGATGGAACTTACAGGCAACTGGGAAGCTGGGACTCTGGTCACAGATCCAGGGTAGAGAAGAGTGCTTGTTGTCACTCACAGACAAGAACATAGGTAAGGAGAGTAGTAAACATACCTTTCTCTAGATCACACCACCCTGGAAGAACTGAAAACTTATAGTTCCCTAGAAGTATCTTTGAAGACAGTTATATAAAAAACTTGAAGCTTCAGACAGTTTCCCCTCCACTCTGGAACCAGAGTGCACAGAAATTTCAGCATAGAGCTAAAAGTCAAGAAATAGGCTGGAAAAATGAGCAAACAATAGTAAAAGATCCTGACTATAGAAAGTTACTTTGGTGACAAGGATGATAAAAGCACACACTAAGAAGAAGACAACAAAGTCAAAACTGCTGCATCCAAAGTCTCAAAGAAACTTAGGAACTGGTCTCAGGTAATGGAATAGCTCAAGAAGGATTTTTAAAAATCAAGCAATAGGAGGCATCTAGGTGGCACAGCAGATGGAGTGCCAGCCCTAGATTCAGGAGGACCTGACTTCAAATCTGACCTCAGACACTTGACACTTACTAGCTGTGTGACCTTGGGCAAGTCACTTAACCCTCATTGCCCCACAAAAAAAAAAACAAGCAAGAGAGGTAGAGGAAAAATTGGGAAGAGAAATGAGAGTGATGCATGAAAATAATAATAAAAAGAGTCAACAGCTTGTTAAAGGAGGCACAAAAATACAGAAGAAAATAACACTTTAAATCTTGTGATGTTTAAAATCTAAATTGTGGTTGCCTTAAATTAGAAGCTTTAGCACCAGTCCTTGGGCATTAAACATTTATTAAAGCATACAGATATTCCCATGGAGTTCAGAAAGTTAAGAAAAAAGCCTATTTAGCCTAGAGTTCCAGCCTGGTCTGGTTCTTCAAGTCCTCTGCCACAAGCCTGCTTCAATCATGAACTCTCTCCAGCAAACTGATTGAGGAAGCTTTTTATAGGTCTGGAACAGAGGCGGTCCTTACACACTGCTTCAAGCTGATTGGCTGGTGTCATCCAAATCCATTGGTTCTGAAGGTGTTCTCAAGGTGTGATTACAATCCAGTTAACTTGAAGTAGGCTAATCAGCAGTTAATCACTCTCACTTGATTCAATCAGTCTAGATTAATCTCCAGGTGGGTCTTTGAGTATCTGCTAAATCTCATTATTTCATCACAATCTAGAATAGGGCAAATGGTAAAAGAAGCACAAAAATCCAATGAAGAGAAGAATGCCTTGAAAAGCAGAATTGGCCAAATGGGAAAAGAGATACAAAAATTCACTGAAGAAAAGAACTACTTATTTTATTTTATTTTTTTAGTGAGGCAATTGGGGTTAAGTGACTTTCCCAGGGTCACACAGCTAGTTAAGTGTTGAGTGTCTGAGGCTGGATTTGAACTCAGGTACTCCTGAATACAGGGCTGGTGCTCTATCCTCTGCGCCACCTAGCTGCCCTGAAAAAAACTACTTAAAAAGAAGAATTGGACAAATGAAAAGGAGGTACAAAATCTCACTGAAGAAAATAATTCCTTAAAAATAGAATTGGGCAAGCAGAAGCTAATGACTTTATGAGACAGCAAGAAACTATAAAACAAAACCAAAAGAATGAAAAAAAGGAAAAATGTGAAATGTGTTGGAAAAACAACTGACTTGGAAAATAGATTGAGGAGAGATTAGCTATTATCACAGAAAAGGAAAATGACAAATGTTGGAGGGGATGTGGGAAAATTGAGATACTAATGCACTGTTGGTGAAGTGCTATACTCATTCAACAATTCTGTAGAGCAATTTGGAACTATGTTGAAAGAGCTATAAATCCATACATACCCTTTGGTCAAGCAATACCATTACTGGGTCTGTATCTTAAAGAGACAAAAAAATGAAGAGGAGCTATATGTGCAAAAATATTTATAGAAGTACTTTTAGTGGTGGCAAAGAATTGGAAATTGAGGGGATGACCATCAATTAGGGAATGGCTGAACAAGTTGTTGTATATAATTGTGATGGAATACTATTATGCTATAGGAAACAACAAGAAAGATAACCTCGGAAAAACCTGGAAAGACTTATATGAAATGATGTAAAATGAAATGAGCAGAACTAGTAGAACATTGTATACAGTAACAGCAATATTGCATGATGATCCATTGAGAATGACTTAACTATTCTCTGCAATACAGTGATCCAAGACAATTCTGAAGGACTTATGAGGACAAATGTTATCCATTCCCAGAAAAAGAACTGATGGAGTCTGAATTCAGATCAAAGCATACTTTTTCTTTACTTTCTTTTTTTTCTTGTTTTTTTTAAAATCTGTGTTTTCTTTCACAACATGACTAACAAGGAAATCTTTTTTGCATGGCTATGCATGCATAAACTATATCAAATTGCTTGCCTTCTCAATGAGGGGGGAGGGTAGAAAGGAAGGGAGACAATTTGAAACTCAAAAAAGTTTTTAGATGAATGTTAAATTATTTCTACATGTAATTAGGGGGAAATAAAATATTAAAACTAATAACCACCACAATCTAAGTACTTACTCTGCATCATGAATTATGCTAAATACTGGGGATAAAAAAGGCAAAAATGTAGTCCTTCCTATTAAGGAGCCCACATTCTAATCAGGGAGACAAAATACAAACAAGTCCTCATAACTTTGCTCCAAATGATATTTTCAACCTCATTGAATGTTATTTTACCTACTGCATTCTTTGATCTAGCTAAATGAGTCTACCACCTGTTACTCAAACACAATATCTTGCATTGGTCACCTCCTAATCCTGGACTGCATTTCCTTGCTCACCTAAACTTTATGAAATCCCTCTCATCTTTTCAGATGCAACTCAAGTTTCACCTTTTATATGAAGCAATCCCAATACCAGTGTGTCCTCCTTCCCAAAACGACCTTATATTTAACTATTGTTAAACATTTATTATATGGATACTTATTTATGTACTTGTCTTCCCAGTTAGAATATAAGCTCTTGGCAAGTAGGTATTTTAAAAAATAATTGTATTTTTATCCCCAGAAACTGGCACAGTGCTTTTCATTAAGTAGGCACTAAATTGATTGTTATGAGTTATTATCACTAATTTAATTAGAACTATGGTGCTATTGCTAAGCCACTGAGTGAACTCAATCTTGCGAATATGTAATAGAAGGGCAAGTTTTAAAACCTATAGAGCCATGGAAACAAAACAAAGCAAGTTTTGAAACCACAAAGATATTAATGAGTAGACAATGGCGAGCAAATATTTAAAGTCTTAGTCAACTGCCTTACACATGCTGTCTTGATACATGGAGATCTGAATAAGACTTCTGTCCTACACATGCTAGACTGGAAGATTTGGGGTCTATACTATCTCAATAAAATGATGGTTTCCAGAGACCAACTGAATTTTGTAAGAGAGGTTTGAGTAACACTGAAGCTCAATACCCCATTCACAATCTGACATTCTTAGCTTTTAAGTGGACAGTCACTAAAAAGTTCAGACTCTGTATGAAACCAAATTTCAAGTGTGGATTGACAACAATCCATTTACTTAAACTTTGACTAGTGTCAAGTTTAAATGCTAGATGCTGGTAGAATTATTAGTCAACCATGACTTCAATATCCAATAGAGACCTGGGAAGACTAACATGGTTACAAATGACCTATCCCAAAATCCATGTCACAATGAAGCTATTTCATTGAACCTCTGTTGCCTTCTTTCATTGCCTCTATTTTGGGGGATGACTGGTGTTGAAAGCAGAGAGCTAATGAAGGGTTGAGAGAAATGATACAAACCAAGAAGAAAAGAGATGACTTGAAAGGATTAAAATTTTTGTCTCTAAAAATCATCATGAGAATGAGACAATGACAGGAACATTGAAACAATGGCAGAAATTAGAACTATTCAATGGAGTTCTGTATCAGACTATAACTAATCCCTGAATGACATCAGGAAGCAGTAGAGGCCCCCAAAACACAATTCTTTGTGATCATGAAAGCTCTAGATGATGTCTTTGTATATATGGATCAAAAGAGGGTCCTGAAACTAGTAAGAAACTAAAGACTAAAATGGTGGAATAGAAGGAAATACTATGCCTCAGTTCTACCCTACCCTCAAACAAACTTATTACTAAAAATCTCGACCATTAGACAAATAGTAAATATTATTCAGACCTCTTTTTTTTTTTTACGGGGCAATGGGGTTAAGTGACTTGCCCAGGGTCACATAGCTAGTAAGTGTCAAGTGTCTGAGGTCAGATTTGAACTTGAACCCCTGAATCCAGGGCTGGTGCTTTATCCACTGCACCACCTAGCCGCCCCTTATTCAGACCTCTTTAGAGATGAAGTCAAAGGGCTTCAGGCCTTGGTGGTAGGAAATCCCCTGAAGAAAGAAAGGGAAAGAGAAAATGAGGAGGTGGAACCAAGATGTTGGACTAGAAGGAAATAGTGCAGTAAGCTCCCCCACTAAAACTCCTCAAAAGAGATCTACAAAATGTGCCAGACCAAATCTTGATGAGGAAATCCAAGAAAAAGTAAGTAGATCATTTTTCTGGATAGGTTGGCATAAGGAGACAGTCACCCAGGACTAGTCGCACTGGGGATTGGTGTATAGTCAGGAACACACTACCAAGAGCACACTAGCATATAAGAAGAGACCATGCACCAAGAGAAGAAGAGGTACAATACCCATACTGGGCACCTTGATGAGGACAGGTACCACCTTGCAGCTTTGTCACTCACTATTGAGTTACAAGTCACAAATACAGGGTGCACCTGTGCCAGAGTGTGGCATTTCCCAGGTATAAAGCAGTGGAAAGGCCTAGCATGTATATCCAAAAAGAAGCTAGTTCAGAAGCAAGCAGCAGTGGTGTAGCTCAGATCCCAGGAGCAGAACAGGGTCTCAGTTCCAGCTTCTTTCTTTCTTTCCACTAGTTTGAAGTCTGCAGAAGAATAAGCAGGGCAGAGGGCAGAAATTGCATCCCAAAGAGGAACCTGCAGCTCTGTCAATCTGAACCAGTAAAGCTTCCTAGGAGGCTAGTGGTGGCTGAGTTCAGCAAAATTTTAATGTTGCTCAGACCAAATCCTAGCTCAGGTGTTTGCAGAGCTTGTACAGAGTGGGCCAAAAGTCACAAAAGGGTTTTAATATTTAATGACTCCTTTTTTGTTGTTTTTAATTTAGAGTACCATAGCATCAATTACATCAATGAATTTACAATATGTGTGAAAAATCAAATCTCATAAATGGCAAAAAATAAATTAAAAATGATTTAAAAATTATTAAAACATCACGACTTTTGGCTCACACTATATGAGGGATATAGCATTAGGCCTCACTCTGGATCAGACCTCTGTTAAGGGCTAAAATTCTAGCTAGTCTGTCTAAAATATCTAATGAGTGGTCACCAACAAATTATAAGCTTTAGCAAGAGTTAGACTTTTAAGCATTTATTAAGGATAATAAGAATTTGGTAAAGAGAGAGAAAGGCCTACATTCATCTATCTATTAAAGGGAGAGCACGTTTCTAGCTCCCTTCTCCGCCAGAGTCCCCAGGAAAGAGCCCGAGACTGAGCGCCAGTCTCCTCCTTCTTCCTCCCACTAGCCGGCGTCACTTCCTAACGCCAAAGAAAAGACTCCTGGTCTTGCCCTCAAAGACCTTCGCTTCATGGGCGGAACTCTTCTACAGTAAGTCTCCAGCAGGTGGCGTCATTCCAATTGTTACACCACTTTGGGAGAACTGAAAGGTCTCCAGCCTGAGCTGGATGTAGGGAGTAGGAGAGAATGAGGAGAAGAGCATGATACCTAGCCTGTGCAACAGGATGGATGGCAGTAGTAGGAAGTTTGGAAGTAGTAAAAGGTTTGAGGTAAAAGTACTTACTTTGCTTTTAAATATGTTGATTTTAATATTGTGCAAGCAGTTCAAGATACACAATAGGCACTTGGAAAAACAATAATTAAAGTCAGCTGAGAGATTAGGGCTGGATAAGTAGATTTGAAAATCATCAATGTAGAGATGATAATTGTAGAGACAATCAGCTCCATGGGAGATGATAAGATCACCAAGTGAAATTGTATAAAAGGAAAAGAGAAGCAGGCCAAAAACAGAGACCTGGGGGATTTCCACCTTTAACAGGCATGACCTAGATGAAACTTCAGCAAAAAAGACTGAGAAGAAAGCAGTCAGATAGTTAGAAGGGGAACCAGCAAAGAGTAGTGTCACAAAAACCCAGAAATCAGAGAGTATCAAAAAGATGGTTATTGACAACATCAAAGACTACAGAAAGATCAAGAATGATGAGGATTAAGAAAAGGCCATTTCATGTGACAACTAAGAGGTCTTTAGCAACTTTGGAGAGAAGAGTTTCAACTGAATCATGAGATTTAAAGCTAGAGCTAAGAAGACAATGAGAAGAAAGGAAGAGGAGGTACTCATTATAGATGGTCTTCTCAAGGAACTTAGCTCCCAAAAGGAGGAGAATTATGGGGTCATAGCTACTGGGGATGGATGCAACAAGTGAGGATTTTTTAAGGGCAAGGAAGATCATGGCATGTTGAAAGGCAGTAGAAAAGCAAACAGTAGACAGGGAGAGATTCAAGATAAGAAAGTGAGAATATTTGTTGGAGAAGATGAATGAAATGGGAACATTTGTGCTTGTAAAGAGGTTTGCCTCTACAAACACCTCATTATATGTAGCAAGGATGAAGGAGAAGGTGTTTGGGTGATATGAGATAAGGAGGGAAGAAGAGAGATCTCTCAGTGAATGGCCTCATTGTTTTTCGATAAAATATGTATCCTTTTCAGCTGAGAAAGTGGAGGGGGAGCCAAGGAACTAACAGATTTTGGTACTAATGTTAAGAGAGAAAAAACCTACATGCAAAGGAAAAAGGAAAAAGCTCACCATGAATGAAAGAAAGCCTCAACTCAGGTTGATAGCTGATTTTTTTTAAGTCCTTCAATTGCCTTAGCAGGAAGAAATATCCTGAGAGACTAAAGTGAAACTGACAGATTGGCACTAAAACAACAACAAAAAAGCACTAAAAGGACTTCAATTGGAGAGGAAAAAACCTAAACCTTTACTCAAGCTGACAGTTTATTTAATATATATTTTTAAAAGATTGTGAAAGAAAAGGACCTTGATCTCTCTTTTCCCTCAAGGAAAAAAAATCTCAACTAGATCTCTTACATGAAAGGAGAATATCCTAAAATCTAAATGAGGATTAAAGAAAGGCCTATCCCTCTTTCCCCCCATCGAAAAGAAAGGGCCTCAACAAAGACTGATCACATGAGAGAACTCTGTTGTCCATTGTGAAATAAAAGACCTAAAAATAGACCACCAGGGTAAAGGAAAAGTCATCAATTTGATTTGATCTCTAGAGTAAGGGAGAGAGACCTAACATTCTATTCTCAAGGCCTCAGTAACAAGAGTAAACAAAGAAAGAAAAGACTTTTTTTGATCCTAGAGATGACCAAGATACAAACCAAGAAAAGAATAATAATCTCAAAAACCCTATAATCAGAACCTCACAGGAAAAAAAAGTTTGTCCACAAGAGCACTTAGAATTTTTCAAAGAATCAAGAAATGAGAGATATGGAGCAGAGAATTGGAAAAATTATCAACAGGTTAACAGATGTACACAACCTTACCCTAGAAACAAACTTCCTAAAAATGAGGATGAACCAAATGCAAATTAATGACTTCAAGAAACAATAAGAGTTTTAAAAACAATCAAAAGATTGAGAAAATAGAGAAAAGTATGAAATAATTTTTATCCAAAACAACTGACTTGGAAAACAGATCAAGGACATGTAACTTAAGAATCACAGGATTACCTGGATATTATATATTTAAAAAAATTATTAAACTGTACATGTCCTCACCTGGGATCCTCCCATCCTTCCCCTTGCCTTCTCTTCCTTTACCTTCTGTCCTCTACACTCTCTCCCTTGATGACCTCATCAACTCCTTTGGGTTCAATTACCATTTCTATACAGATGACTTTCTATATATTCAGTTCCATTCTCTCTCCTGAGTTATAGTCATACATCATCAACACATCAAACATAACATAGACATCTTAAATGCAATAGTCAGCTAGGTGTTACAGCATATAGTATAGACTCACTTGACCTGGAGTCAGGAAGGTATGAGTTCAAATCTGGTCTCAGACACTTACTAGCTGTGTGACTCTGTTTGACTCAAATGTAAAATGGGAATAATCACAGCACCTACATTGCCAGGTAGTTATGAGGATCAAATGAAATAATATTTGTAAAAAGTGCTTAGCATAGTGTCTGCCACATAGTAGGTACTATATAAAGGATTATTCCCTTCTCCCCTCCCCCAATATATATAATAGACAACTCATACTTTCCCTCAAACCTATCCCTCTTCTAAACTTTCCTATTTATGTAGAGGATCATGATCATTCTAGTTTTCATGGTTTACATCCTTGGCATCATCTTTTTTTTTAGGTCTTTGAGCTAATTCTGTTTTCTAAATATTTCTTCCTCCCTCCTCCTCAACTCTCCCTATGAAATTAAGCAATTCAATGTGTCGTACACATGCTGTTATGAAGAACATCTTCACCTTCCTCGAAAGTGTTTTGCTTTTTGCAGCTCCCCCCCAAAACTTCCATTCCCTCCTTCCCCTCTTCTCCCCCGCCCCCCATCTCCTTCCCCTCCCACTTTTCCTTAGGGCAAAAATATATTACTATACCCACTTGAGTATGTATGTTAGTCCCTCTTTGAGCCCTTGGCATCATCTTTGACTCCTCACTTCACGCACGTAATCACTTGTCAAATTTCGCCATTTCTATGGTATTCTACCATTTCTATCTTCACAGTATCTCTCACCCCTATCCCCTTCTCGTTAATCACACAACACTGCCTAACCTTAGGCCCTCATCACCTAGACTATTGCAATGACCCCTTAATTGGTCCCCCTCCACTTTATTCCTTCCTCATTCAAATATATCCCTCACATAGCTGCCAATAGTGATTTTCTTAAGGTGGGGGTTGCACTATAATACTCCCTAGGCAGTCAATAAAATTTAAGTTTCCTATTGTCTCTAGGATAATATTTAAATTCCTCTGTCTTCTAAAGTCCTTTACAAGATTTTTCAAGGCTTATTACATATCATACCTGAACTCTATTATGTAAACAAATTCCCTTTCTCTACAAACATGACACTATATATCCTGTTGATGTGCCTTAAGTTTCTACATGGAACCTTTTCAGATCCCTTCTTCCTTAAGCAACCTTATACTTATTTTATATTTATTCTATACAGAGGCAGCATGGATGGAAAATCTTCTAAATTGAAAAAAGATCAATATTACTGCCTCTGATGTTTATTGATGATGTAAAAACAATAAAACAAAGACAACACTATTTAAAATCTATCATCTGGGGGCAGCTAGATGGCGCAGTGGATAGAGCACGGGCCCTGGAGTCAGGAGTACCTGAGTTCAAATCCGGCCTCAGACACTTAACACTTACTAGCTGTGTGACCCTGGGCAAGTCACTTAACCCCAATTGCCTCACTAAAAAAAAAAAATCTATCATCTGTAAGAAAGATCACAGCCCAAATCCCTTTAAATCACCACTACAATTGCTGACTCCTCAATTCTGGAAACACAATCCCATCAGATAACTCCTAGGATAACAAATTATTTTCTCAAGACACCTCTTTATGTTTCTTCACTAGACAAAGGTTAAATCCAGTTTTCTTAGATTTTTCCTTCTGTATTTTCTTCTCAGAAATCACAGTCTTATGTACCTCCAAGAAGCACAGTTAAACTTTCAGTTCAATCCACAGACTCCACATGGAATATGTTAAGGTGATACTGTATCAGCATCTATAGTCTCTGTGGAAGAGCCTATTGATATCTGTGTTTCATTGGGTTTCCTATGACATGTAAGCATCTTGAGAGTAGGAACTTCCATTTTTCTCCTGGGACATAATAGATACTTAATAGAAACTTGTTGATTGATTGATTAAAACTGTCTCATAATCCAAAGATTTTGGGATAACAAATTTTGTAAACCAATACAATGATAAGTGATAAATTGAAGTATTTGTTGTATAAAACACTATTCTCAAGATTCACAATAAAGGAAAGTTTTAAATAGGTAAGGTTGTAATATAACTTCTGGCACTCTAGGTAAGCGAGTCCCTTTTGAAATGGGTGTTATTAAAAAGTTAAACTGTAGTTTCTACTGTATTTTACTTGTAATTTAAACTGAAGTTCACAAACTGATGAATGCATGGAAATAAATGGACATTGTCTTGTGCAGATGCCTAAATAGAATATTTTATATTGAATAGTAATATATAGTATTATTTAAGTTAAAGCCATGGAGAAGCAATATAAATCGAGAGGCTGAAATCAGCCAGGAAAGATTCATAATCCAAATATTCCCTGCAGTCTGCTTCTGCAGCAATTTAGTAAAACAAATTATTTGGAAATCATCTACTTGCAGAAAGGAAAAAAAATCTTGACACCATGTATTTCATCAAGCATGTTTCTTCTTACCCTCCTTCAGCTGAAGTTGGCATGATTGAACAGAATACCCTATATCCATGCGGGGGGGAAAAAGTTCCCACAATTTAACATCAGTGAACATTAATCTCTAGGAAATGCAAATTGATCCAACCTTTTGTCAAAATGTTGTAGCCAAGCTGTCACATTTTACACAAATAAATACAGAAGACCTCTTAGCAAAAGGAAAAGGAGGAGGGAAGGGGGGGTGGTGCGCTGGGGTTGCTGATTCTACGGTTTTGGAATAGGCTTCCCGGTTAGAGGAGGGGCCAAAAAAAAAAAATCAATAGCGCAGGGGATGGATGGAAAAGAAGGCACATCCAGTGAGCAGAAGCAACAGCTGACCTCCCAGACAGAACCGCTAGCCCACCCTCTCCCACACAAAGACCGGTGCGTTGGGGCGAGAGACAAAGAGACTCATGACTGAAGCCCTGGTTTAACCCTCACTTTTTGAACAGAAACTAGAGCCTTGAACTTGTCTACTCCATATACCTACCTCCATTTAACCCGCTTCTCCTCCCTGCCCCCCCCCCCCAACGTTTTCAGAGAAAAGGTGGGTAGATGAGTAACTGAAGAGGGAGTTACAGTTCTTTGTCTAAGAAATGTGAAAGACTGCAGAAAGGATCCTGGGGTTTGCGAAACCGACTGTGACTTGAGTTAAAGGAAAACAAATTGCAAGGGAAAGGGGGACAGAAAGCTTGGAGTTCAGACTGGAAGCAGGATAAAGGGCCAGAAAGACCGTGGAACCTCTTGCTCACAAGAGACTTGTACCTGAGGCAGCGGACTGCACCTGGTCTCACTCTTGAGGGTGCGCAGCGCATGTGGGTGTGTCTCTCGGATTGTTCCTGGACTCTACAGCCTCCCCAGACACGATGAACGGGATGATCAGTCTTCTTCTGGGTGCAATGTTGCTCTGGGGCCAGGGCGGCTTCTCCCGGAGGGTCGTCAGTGGTAAGTAAGGAGAAACCAAGAAAGAAAAATGGTTGGAAGGAGAGTCACAGTTGTTTAAACTTCTTGTTACCTGCTACATTTCTG
Source organism: Dromiciops gliroides (assembly GCF_019393635.1). Taxonomy (NCBI): domain Eukaryota; kingdom Metazoa; phylum Chordata; class Mammalia; order Microbiotheria; family Microbiotheriidae; genus Dromiciops; species Dromiciops gliroides. Next base: position 264,520,654 of record NC_057863.1, on the reverse strand, counting down.
GGAGAGTGGGAGAGAACGAAGGAGTCCTTGTTTGGGAACTTTGTTCCCCTCGTTAGTTTTGTTGGGTTACCGCCCAGAGATACATTTTGTACCTGTGGAATTGGAAGTGGGGCTTAGAGTGACGAGGGTTAAACAGTTTGCACCTATTAGCTTCCCGGTCCCCTTCTCTCTTCTCCATTTCACAGACACGCAGACAGAGACATGCACATAAAGTTCAAACAATTCAAACCTAGAGATCGACTAGACCATATAATTCACTTATCAGGAAAACGAATTTCAGGGAAATGAAGTGACTTGTATAAGTTTGCAAAGATCATATGTGGCATAGCCTCTTCATGGACTAGTGTGTTTCTAGACTATTCCACTTTGGCAGACTGACTTGAAAAAAGTGGAAAGATTGGGAAGATGGACAAATTGCTAAGAAGCTAAGGGCTAAGAAGCACAGCGGATGGGAATGTCAATGGAAAGAATAACACCTGATGATTTTTGATTCTTCATTCTAGACACTGAAAAAAGAATGACTAGACTTTCCCTTGTGTTGTTTCTATGTGGTCACAAAGGAGGCGGATTTCATTTGTGAAAAGCAAACAATGAAGAAGAGCATCTTTTCACAAATGAATCTCCATGTCTCTACTGCATGGTCAGTTCTCTGTGACTTTTCAAGGTGTGTTCAGGCATCCTTGTGAGCCCATGAAGTAAAAATTAAATAGGGTCTTTAATGTTCAGCTGTTTCCCCTTTGTCTTTTCCTCTTCTTTCCCACGTTGCCCTTTCATTTCTTGCCAGTTTAAACCTTGTATTATTCTGAGGACTCTGCTTCATCTCCACCTTCTCTTTCCCCAGCCCCCCACCCATCATTTAGCAGCTGTCAGAACATAAAAGACTAGAATACAGATAACAAAAATGATGTAGCTCTGACTCTGGGCCTTTGCAGATGGGAAGCTTCTTTTTAAGAGGAAAAAAACATACAATATATAATGTAAAACGAGGGTTTTGAGATGCTGTTACTTAGTACAAATTCTTGTTTTTGAAGCAAAAAAAAATTTTTTTGTCCCTATCAGTATTCTGATAATCTCAGAAATTCCTATATACCATTAACCAAAACAGAGGGATTTCAAATTTATTAGTAGGTAGAGCAACCACACTAGTAAAATTGTGAGTTCTTGAAATCGGTTCTGGAAGTATTGAAAAAGTATTTGTTTAAATATTTAAATATAAGACTTTCTTTTAAAAATAATGTTATGATTGATTGAGATACTATTTTATGTATCATTTGTTTTCCTTTCCCTTTCCTTTCTTCTTTCCTCACCTTCCCTTCTTTTTCTGTAAGAATAAACCTCTTGAGAGAGAGAATTGCTTAACAGTGCACATAGGATGACCCAAGGAGGATAGGAAATCTCTGTGGAAAGGTCTTTAGAAACTGGATAGATTCTTTACTATTTGTGTAGTTGATACCCAAAGTCAGAGAATGAAGTAGTTCATTTACTAAAGTGTCTTTTGTTTGAATCTTGCTTAAGACACTGTGCTAGCTTTTGGTACTTGATTAGATGAATGTGTTTTAAGCATGAAAATTTGTTTTTTTGACTGGTAAACTTTAGGTAGAAAGCCAATGAGTATGAGTTCCTCTCTAATGAATCTTAAAAAGAAAAACTGCTTAATAGGTAAAGTTTGTGATCTGACATATACAGGAATATTATATAGAATAGTTATGAGGTACATAATTCAAATCAATTTAGCAAATGATTATTAAGATAATTTATTCTTTTTTTGTAGGAGGCACATAAAATGCATATAATTAGGAAGCAGGAAAGGGTCTAGGTGTCCCCAAATGGGGTAGTACTCTACTGTCATTTTAATTTTAGAGGCATAGAAAATGCCACCAAAAAAGAGTTGTTTAATCAGCTCTAAAGTCAGGCCTTTATAAAGGACAAACAGGGTATTAAATCCATTGCTACTAATAATAGTCATAAAAATTTGCTGAATCTTCAAAACACACTTCTTAAAAACATAGTTACAAGCCAGCTGCCTTCAACTTTTTTGTAATATTAGAATGAAATACACTTTGAAAGATAATTAAATTAATTTAGTTTTGTGTATATCCCCTCTCCTAAATTTTTGGAGAAAAAATCATGTTATGCTATTTATGAAATGAGTGTATACTACACAAGGGTGTTTCTTAGAGTTATAATTTAGAAAGTATCCTAAATGTTATTTTCTAATTGGGACAGTTAAAACTTAGAGTCTTTTCTGAATATATGGAGATTTAAACATTTGGCAGCTTGGTGAAGTGACCTCAGAGTAAAAAAAAAAATCTGTGTTCAAATCTAGCCTCTGACATTCACTGGCTAGACAAATCATTTCACTTCCCAGTCCTCCAGACAACTCCCAAAGATCTAAAGTTGCTGTTATACATTGGTCGAGGAAGTTATTTACTGGTTGGTCTATATATTGAATTCACAGGTCAAGTTAAACAACAACAACAACAACAACAACAACAATAATAACACACACAACCAAACCCAAATGTTTAAGAGAACTTCACATAGGTTTGTTTGTTTGTTTTTGTTAAAATGGAAATACTTCATTGATTTCCATACTATCCTTTTAGAAGTTTTTCTTTTGTGTATATTGTATGTGCTTTAGAATTTTCAAAGAAGAAATGATTAAAATAAAAATAAAACATTATGAAGCAATGTTGACAAAATTTTTACTTTATATTATACATTAAAATTATTACTAAATATCTTTTGCATTGTTTCCTTGTGGAACATTTATAGGCATCTTATGGGTGACATCTGGAAACCTAATTAATTGAACATGAGATAATTGATTTAGCATAAATGATGATGTTTAAAAACAATGACTGAGTAATGCATTTTTCCTATACAGTTTAATGGCCTTTGGCTATAAAATATTCAAATTGTAACTTAACTATTTGTGATAGTAACCATATATCTATTGTATTCACTTTAGGATATTACTTTTTGTCAAAATATAGACAGCATCTTTTGCTAAAATAGCATTCATGAATTCAAGGAGTCCTACATGATTTGGGAGAGTGAGGAATAGGGGAAGCAATATTTGATTCACTGGCTATGGGGATAAGATGTTCTGTTTGGATTGGGGAAGTCAATCTTTTTCATGACACATTTATTGATTTATTGCTCCCTAGCTTAGATACCTGAAACAGACAGTGGAGATATATCATTTTTCATTTGTAGTCAATTTATTTGGGGGCAAATATGAAACATGATGTAAGATTGGAAACATGTTTCAACAAAGAAATTAACGGATGATTAATAAGAGAAAAATCCAAATATTTATAAAATTAAAGCACTAACAAATGTGAAATGTTTTGAGATATCTTTATTTTAATAACTAAAATGGACCACACAACAATCTGAAGTAATTGAAGTATATTTCATTTATTTACTACATTACAAAAATTGTGTTACCTTAAAAGTATAATCAAACTTTTTATTAGAAATTATCTTCTAATAATTCTTATCATTTGAATTGAAAAATAACCATTTAATTGAAAATAATCCCCATAACCTTATTTAATAATTTGGCATTTATATCATTTTAAGGTTAATAGTATTTAATATTTGAAATCTAATATTTATCAAAATACCAATATTAGCATTTAAACATTTGATAGTATTTAAGAGTTCAAATGGGATTGGATATACTCAGGGTGCTATGGGCTGTCTGACATAGTGGATAACAATTTGGCCCAGGAGTCAGAAAGCCCTGAGTTCAAGTTTTGCCTATGATACATAGTAGCTGTGTGACCACAAACAAGTTACTTAACCTTTTATTGTCCTAGAAATTCTCTAAATTCTCAGACTATAAATAATGGATTATTGGAAGGGTTTTTACCCTGAGATCTCCCCACATCAGTGAAGTCATAGATTTGGATAATATAAAGGAAAGCAGTTATGATTGGTTTAAATGTGTGCTTAGCAAAGAAAAAATAGATAAACATTGTTATTGCCCAATTTTTTTTTATTACTTGTGTTGCTGAGCTAGGGATTGTATAGACCTGGGGACCACATAAACCAAATATTTATTTCCAAAAGCTTATAATCAAAGAGATACTGGTACACACACATACACACACACACTAGCTATATAGGCAACAGTATGAAACCATTAAATTAATTGGGCTATAAGGTATTTATATCACACAAAAATATTAATTCAGGAAGAATGAACATTCTAGTTTTTCCTTTTTTATGTTTTAAATGCATGTGGCTGTGATTTCAAATTTTAAAGGACTTAAGTACTCTATGTAAAACCTAATTATGCCAAAACATACTATATCTGTATGCATATATAGATATAAATATGGATTTTTTAATTAAGTGAATTGAAATAAATTTTGGTATTAAGAATTTAGGACAGCACATAGTGTAATTGAGGATATACTAGGATTTTACAAAACCATATTTGCTAACCCCAGGTCTGAGAATTGAAAAGAAGAACTGCTGACTGTGTTAGTCTGTAATGTTATTCCATGACATCATCAAGAGCAAAAAGTGATGACTGTGCAGTTTCGAGAGATTCAATTTCTTTAAGTATGTCCCTGGCAAGAAAGGTCCAAATTTTATTAATGACTTATAGTCATTTAACAGACTACACATTGCTATTATTTCTTAAATACATTCCACCTTGCCATTGCATGGTTTGCTTAAAAGAATTTTTTTTTTGCTCCTTTTGTATATTCTCATTGTATTCAAATCACTTGATTATTTCTAAAGTCTCAAATTTTAAAATTCTATAATTTAAGACATTTCTACATAAATTATAAAAAGACTTTGTAAAACTGTAAATTTAAAAATCTATATAAAGTCAAAATAAACTATGTTCTTGGAGAAAAGCTGACATAGATATTTCCTTAATTTTTGTTTCCACAATTATGTTTGCATGGCATAAATCACATATTTAGAATTTTAGCATTTAAGACCCAGTGTGATAGAGGGGAAAACATTGAACGAATAGTCAGGAGATATGGGTCATAATTTCAGTTTTATACCATAGGTTAGTTATTTATTTTCTTCAGGGCTCAGTTGTCTTATTTGTAAAATAAGACATGCATCACCATAGCTACAAGGAACTAGCCACTGGGGTCTGAATTCCTTAAGATCAGTTAGCTTTATCTTTATTTCATCCGTTTTTGGCTCTGACATCACATGCATTCTCTATAACCCCCCCCCCCTTTTTAAAAACCCAAAGCTTGGCTGGACTAGTTATCAAACCTTGGCTCTGTGCTACGTGCAGCATCCTTCTCTTGTTCTAACCTCCCCTCCTGCAACCCAAAACAATTTGTGCAGCCCTTTGTCTCTTTTTATGGATAAATATGGAATCAGAATAACCTATAAAGTCTTCACAATTTTAATTCTACTGGAATATTCTGCAGCTGTTAATACTGGAAACTACTCCTTTCTAGTTCTTTATTCGCTTCTTGGCTTTTATTACTCTGATCTCTCTCAGTGCTCCTCTCTCACCTAAATGATCATTACTTTTCAGTCTTAGTAATTGATAAGTGTTGGGGATACAAAGAAAGGTAAAAGCAATTCATGCTCTCAAGGAATTTACAATCCAGTAGGGAGTGAGGACGAGCAAACAAGTATACAAACAACACACGCACGCAAATATATACACACATACATACTCACAAACACCTTTACAGGATATATTGGAGATAATCTCAGATAGAAGGCCCTAGCCTTCCAACATGAAAGGTTTCTTTCATAAAATGGGATTTTAGCAGAGATTTGAAGGAAACCAGGGAAGGGAGCAGTTAGAAATGAGGAAGGAGGGATTCCAGGTGTGGGGGACTGCCAGTGAAAATGCAGAGTCAGGAGATGTAGCATCTTGTTTGAGGAACAGCAAAGACCTAGAATTATATCTATCATAATCAGATATTTGCAATATAAGAATATAATTTTTTAGGGGAACCAGAATAAAAGCTACTTTCTCTAGTCACTCAAGATGGGAAGCAATTCTTTCCCCAGATACCACAGACAGAAAGAAACAGAGAGAGAATCAGACAGACACACAGAGAGATAAGTTTGAGTGGGTGATGCCTATTGTATTCCTCTGTGTGTGTGTGTGTGTGTGTGTGTGTGTATACACACACAGAAACATATATATATATATACACATATATAAAAATATGTACGTATATGCCAAGTAATATCAGAATAAGTAGTACACTCTCTCTTCTCATCCCCAGTTTAAAAACCCCTTAAAATTCTTACAGTTTATTTTATTAATGAGATCTCTCCTTGTTACCTTTTAAATTAGTCTAAATCCAGACTTTAAGGAAAATTAACTGATGACTGTTCTTGCTTAGAGACATGTTCTTGACAAAAGTAAAGGTATTCTTTTCATGCTAAGTACTATAACAATGACTTTGATTTCTTGCATATCCTTTGTATATACATGTGTTTATGTGCATACATATACACAATGCACACAGAAACACACATGCTTGTATATATACGTATACATATTATACACATGCATACACACATACACACGTGTATACACAGACATATATATGTGGAGAGACAGAGAGACAGAGTTTATTTAAGAGTAAATGAGCTCTTGGGGGTGGCTAGGTGGCACAGTGGATAAAGCACCGGCCCTGGATTCAGGAGTACCTGAGTTCAAACCCTGCCTCAGACACTTGACACTTACTAGCTGTGTGACCCTGGGCAAGTCACTTAACCCCCATTGCCCTGCAAAAACCCTCCAAAAAACAAAAACCGAAAAGAGTGAATGAGCTCTTTATCTCAGAGGTAAGATATCTTAAACAGAGAGAGAGAGAGACAGAGACAGACAGAGACAGTCAGAGACAGAGAGTGAAAGAACAATTTAACTCAGGGGAGTCCTTTCTTATCAGTCTCTTGAATGGGATGGAGGTCAAGAAATGGGATTGGGCCAGCTCCCATACATGTCCATATCTTACAGGACTTCACTCTATAATCAAAGTTTCTCTCTCTCTCACAACCACCTTATTGGAGGTCTTCATCCATGTGTGTACTCAGACAACTACTAAAGTTAAGTCCCTTAAACAGATGCACAACATCATTCTCAGCTTCATTTCAATCAATCAGGAGTTACCTTCTTCTTTATAAGACCTAGCACAGGGCTGTCTTGCAGGGCATTGCTCAAGAAGGTATTACAATTACATTTTAATAATGTATTACTTATTCCCCTATTTGGTAAATGTTTATGTTCTACAAAATCCTCATGTAATCTCTATGTGCCATTACATATCTTCCTTCTACTTTTTAATCAGTGATTTAGATGTGAGAACAAAATACTGTATCCTTTGAAATAATATTCAAAGAAAAAGAACAATAAATATTGAAATTAGGAAACCAGAAATGTGTTTTTAATATTTAAAGTTACTAAATTTTCACAATTATCCTTAATTAAAGATAGACAGCATACTTCCTGCTTGTAGCAATGAGTATATTTAGATGTTTCAGAAATACGTTAAGCTTTTTTTGTGTGTGTGTGTATGTGAGGCAATTGGGGTTAAGTGACTTGCCCAGAGTCACACAGTTAGTAAGTGTTAAGTGTCTGAGGTCGGATTTGAACTCAGGTAGTCCTGAATCCAGGGCTGGTGCTCTATCCACTGCGCCACCTAGCTGCCCCAATATGTTTAGCTTTTATGGGCTACTTGGGTAGTGCTCACTTTATAAAGAAACACTAAATTAATATGATAAGTTAACATTAATCCTGGAGTATACTAAAAATTGTAATTAGTTCACCAATTCAGATAACTCCACAGAATTTAATTCTTCTTTTCCTTATGGAACTCAATTCAATTTGAACATTTAATATAGTGGGCACTTATTAGATGAATGGTCTGAAGAATCAGATCTCTCATTGCCAGGGTTCAGCTAAATAAGATTTTATAGACACTATTCTTTCATACTTTGTTACTTAGCATTCACCTAAGACGGGAACTTCTACTTCTTTCCTTCTCCACAAAAAATATAGGTTTTCCATGAAAACACTTGACCCTAAGTTCTTCAGATTCAAATTTAGAGCTTCTACTTTGTGGTGAATGACTGAGTATAATTGTTGTTCAAGGGAAATGTAGTCATTTGTAAGAAAATTAAATTTATTCGATGTTTTGTATAGACAGAAAACCTATATCACAGAATCTATAGATTGTACATAAGTGCTGATGATGACATTTTCCATACTTTCTTGGCTCATCCAGAATTCTCTCGTTGATTTTCTATTCCAGTGCTTTATTGTCTACTTTCATATTTTAATTCATGTTTCTTTTTATTAGATAGGTTCTTAGCTACTTTCACTGATATGTTGATGAGAGTAACTGAATGAGCTGCATTGTGACATAATTAAAATGATGCAGTTTCTAAATTCAAATGTTGTATTGCACCAACATGAGTATTCAAATAGAGCTGGAGGAAAAGCAATTAAATATAATCAGAAAATATAACCAGAAAATAGATTTTAAAAAAAAAGATAAAATTTTGGAGAGTGTTTACTTTTGTTTCACTGATATTTTATAGGTTTTTTTTAAAAAAAAAAAAAAAACATGTTTTGTCCATGCAATTGATATTGTATTATCCATCACCTTGTCTGCATGTCTTTCAGGTCAGAAAGTGTGTTTCACAGACTTCAAACATCCCTGTTACAAAATAGCCTATTTTCAGGACTTGTCAAGTCGAGTGGGATTCCAGGAGGCACGACAAGCTTGCGAAAGTGATGGTGGAGTTCTTCTTAGTCTTGAAAGTGAAACAGAACAGAAGTTAATAGAAAGCATGTTACAAAATCTCACTAAGCCAGATACAGGCATTGCTGATGGTGACTTCTGGATTGGACTTTGGAGAAATGGAGAGGGACAGACGTCAGGTGCTTGTCCAAACCTCTACAAGTGGTCTGATGGAAGCAGTTCTCAGTATCGGTAAGTGTGGATGTTAGAGGCATGAGTAATCATTTCAGTGTTTAGTCTTTAAGGGGAAAGCAGATTACCTATAAAGGCAGAAGAAATTATAATTTTTGTGGGTAATATTGCTTTAAGATACTTGTATTTGGTGTATACTTTTAGAAACTGGTATACTGATGAACCTTCCTGTGGAAGTGAAGCTTGTGTTGTGATGTATCATCAACCAACTGCCAATCCTGGGCTTGGGGGTCCCTACCTTTACCAGTGGAATGATGACAGATGCAATATGAAGCACAATTTTATCTGCAAGTATCAACCAGGTGGGAAACATTTTATCAAGGTTTTCATAAATATCACACTTGATTATTCTGTGGAAAAACTTGGCAGTTCTTTACAGCTTCTCAGGTCCTCAAAGCAAACTGTGTATACTACATTCCAATGTACTGTATTACTCACTATCACCATGTTGGATTAATATCTAAGCATGTACTAATTGTTCAACATCAGGAAGACTACAAATTCTTATAAAATACAACTCTCATTTTTGATGTAAAAAACCCCACTAAAACTATATATAGATAAACATTATCTAAACCAAGAGGGCTGAATAAAGGAAACAAGCATTTATTAAGTGTTTAATATATATCAGGCATTATTCTAAGTTCTAGTGGTACAAATAAAAGTAAAAAGAATGGTAGTCCCTGTCCTCAAGGAATTTACATTATAATGGAGGGAGACAGGACAGCAAGTAAAAAGGGTAGGATTGGGCAGAGCAATAGGATAGACCAATTTTGCCCCCCTCCACAAAATGGAGGTTCCAAATGGAAGTCATCAATGAGAAAAGGGAGTGGGATGGGCCCTGAACAGGGATATTCCATGTTAAGTGGGTCACGGGGATGGGGAACTGTTCCAGGAAGAGAAGACCCCAAGCACTGAGTGAACTAATGTTATTTGTAATGGAGATACACTAGAAATGTTTCTAACAATGTCAAGGGTGAAACATAGGTGTCCATTGTGGCTGCTATTATGTGGTATAATTCTAGAAATGCTAGCTATAAAAATATTGAGAGAATACAAACAGGTAAAAATGAAGTAAAAAATTATCTCAATTTGCAAATGGTATGAAGCAAAAGGTCAATGGTTTCAAGAGAAAAAAATGTAAAAGTAGGAAAGAAAGTGGAATAGCTTTATACTATACTATACTATAAAGCAACAATCATTATTTTTTAAAGTCTTGATTAAGATATAGAAAAGTTGATCAGATGAGGTAATCAAGATTCAGAAGCAATCCAACATTTCTTCTAAGTGTGCAGTAAACCCAAGAAAAGCATGTACTTATGATTTGAGGGAAAGGAGAAACTTGTTATATTTTCTTTTAATGTCATTTCCTTTTGTTTTTATTCTACCAGTCTGGTATCCTCTTTCTTCTGCTTCAGTAATTTCTAAATATGTAATTCTCTCTTTTGCGTCTTTATTTTATCTGCTCCCCCTAGTCCCGTAGCGTCCTCTTTAAAAAAAAATTTAACCAATTACTTGGAAATTAAATTTTTAAACATTCATTTTAAAAAATTTTGAGCTTTAAATTCTCTTCTTCCCATCCCCCCACCTTGAGAAGGTGAGAAATTTGAAATAGATTATACACTATGTGGTCATGCAAAACATTTCCATATTATCCACATTGCAAAGGAAAAGACAGGCCCCAAAACCCCAAATAATAAAGAAAATGCTTCAATATGTATTCAGACTCCATCAGTTGTTTCTCTGGGGGTATATAACTTTTTTTTTTAATCATAAGTCCTTCAGAATAGTTTTGGATCACTATATTGCTAAGAATAGCTAAGTCATTCACAGCTGATCATCTTGCAGTATTGCTGTTACTGTGTACAATGTTCTCCTGGTTCTGCTCATTTCACTTTATTTCAGTTCATGTTTGATCTCCAGAATGTTTGGATCAGTTCACAACCCCATCAACAATGCATTAGTATCCCTATTTTCCCACATCCCTGTCAACATTTGTCATTTTCCTTTTCTGTCATATTAACCAATCTGATAGGTATGAGGTGGTACTTTAGAGTTACATTAATTTGCATTTCTCTAATCAAAAGTTATTTAGAGCATTTTTTCATATTACTATAGATAGCTTTTGGGGGGACACCCAGGTGGTACATTGGATAGAGTGCCAGGTTTAAAGTCAGAAAAACCTGAGTTCAAATCCAGTCTCAGACAACTTGCTAGCTATGTGACACTAGGCAAGTCACTTAACCCTGTCTGCCTCAGTCTACTCATATGTAAAATGAGCTGGAACAATAAATGTCAAACTACTCCAGTATCTTTGCCAAAAAAAACCACAAAAGGGGTCACTAAGTGTTGGACATGACTAAAAAACAACTAAACAATAAATAGCTTTGCTTTCTTCTTCTCAAAACTGCCTGTTCATCTCCTTTGACCATTTGTCAATTGGGTAATAACTCATATTATTATAAATTTGACTAATTTCTCTCTATTTTTGAGAAATGAGGCCTCTGTCAGAGAAACTTGCTGTAATCCTCCCCTTCCCCAAGTTTTTTGCTTCCTTTCTAATCTTGGCTGCATTGGTTTTGATTGTGTAAAACCTTTTTCATTTGATATAACCATTTTACATCCCATAATGCTCTCTACCTCTTGTGTGACCATAAATTCTTTCTTTTGCTTCTTTAGAAAAATTCTCTGCCATATATTTAATTTTTCTAATCAGGTATTTGGATTTTATTTTTGAAGTTTTGAATAGAAAGCTTTAAGTCCTGACCTATATTCATTCCTCTTTTCTTCTATTATAGGTTTAATTTCTGCTTTGAATGATTCTGGAATTTCTTGTTGCTCCATGCTTTCTTGGTGGTCCACAGGATTTTATTCTTTATCAGTCATTGGTTCACCTTTTTTTGCTTGTATATTTGTTAAATGAGATTTATAATCTCTTTGTGGATTTAGTTCTCATGTTTCTTTCTAGTTTTAGGATCCTCTCTGTTAACTCCTTGGCTTTGGTCTTTAGAGTTATATTTTCCTCTTGAAATATTTGTTGTTTTAACTTTTGTTGTTGTTTTATATTTTCCTGTTATTTTTGGCTGTCTTCCTTCTCTATTTGTTACCACCCTTTCTCTCACCAAGATTTCTTTTTACTCACTTGTAATCCTTTGTACTCTGGCTTCTAACAAGACTTCAACTGAAAATGTTCTCTCTAAATTTATCAATGATCTCTTTGTTTTGTTTTTGTAGGGCAATGAGGGTTAAGTGACTTGCCCAGGGTCACACAGTTAGTAAGTGTCAAGGGTCTGAGGCCGGATTTGAACTCAGGTCCTCCTGAATCCAAGGCTGCTGCTTTATCCACCTAGATGCCCCCAATCAGTGATCTCTCTTTTTTTTTTTTTTTTTTTTTTTTTTTTTTTGCGGGGCAATGGGGGTTAAGTGACTTGCCCAGGGTCACACAGCTAGTAAGTGTCAAGTGTCTGAGGCCAGATTTGAACTCCGGTACTCCTGAATCCAGGGCCGGTGCTTTATCCACTGCGCCACCTAGCCGCCCCCCAGTGATCTCTTAATTGTCAATTCTAATGGCATTCTCTCAGTTTTCATCCTTCTTGATCTTTCTGTGGATTTTAACAATATGATAACCATTTTATCCTTGATACTATTCTTTCTATAGGTTTTCGTGCATGTCTGATCACTCCTTCTCAGTCTCCTTTGGTAGGTCATATCTGCTAACCATGATATCTTCCAAGGCTCTGTCCTAGGCCCTCTTCTCTTATCTTTCCATACTATTTCACTTGGTGAATTCATCTGCTCCTGTGAATTGAATTACCACTCCTATATAGATGCATAGTATATATACTTATGAGGTAGTTAGGTAGTGCAGTGGATAGAGCACTGGCTCTGAAGTTGGGAGGGCCTGAGTTCAAGTCTCACCACAGACCCTTACTAATTGTGTGATCCTGGGCAAAGTCACTTAACCCAAATTGCCTTAAATGTTGAGGGCCATCTCCAGTCATCCTGATGTCTATCTTGCCACTGGACCCAGATGGCTCTGGAGGAGAGAGTGAGGCTGGTGACATTGCACAGTCCTTCCTAACTTAAATCCAATTCAGTGCAAGTCATGATATCTGGCAAGGTCCTCTTCAATAATGAAGGCTGAATAACAAGAAGATATACTTATACCATCCCTAACTTCTCTTCCGACTTCCACTCCTCTATCTCCTACTATTGATTAGGCATCTCCAACAACTTAGTGTCTCATAGACATATGAAACTCAACATGTCCAAAACTGAACTCATTGTCTTTCTCCCAAGACTTCTCTTCTGAACGAAAGTTATTGTTATTGTTATCAAAGTTTACCACCATCCTCCTCATCACTCAGGCTTTCAACCTAGGTTTCAACCTTGTCTCCTTATTCTCACCCATTAGAATATGAACTTCTTGAGGTCAAGGACTGGTTTTCTTTGTATCCTCAGCACTTAACAGAGCGTGCTTAATGGATGCTTGTTAACTAGTTTCCACAATTTCAAACTGACTTTCAGAATGTTTGGACCAACTAATTCACAGCCCCACTAGTACAATATCAGTGTGCTTGTCTTTCCACAATCTCCCCAATATAGGCTATTCCCATCTTATCTTTTATTAAGCAATTTACTGAGTATAAGGAGAATTGTCCAGGTTGCTTTGTTTTGCATGCCTCTTATTATTAGTGATATGGAATAATCATTCATATGGGAGTTAATAATTTGTAATTATTCTTTTGAAGACTTGTTATTCTCATTTTGTTTATTCTTATTCCTCAACCACTTAGCCATTGAAGGTAAAAGTTTTGTTGGCTTAGGTCCCTACCTTAAATAAACTATGAGAGATAGTGTTTACTTAAATTGGATTTCAATTCCTTTCCTTCAGGGTAACCACCCATGTTGGCACCTTGTCTAATTATTTTCTCCACTCTACTTTTTACTAAGAAGAATCAGTGCCTACCAGTTCTTGTAAGATGTGGAGAAGGAAGGATTATTTGTGTAGAGTCACTGTAGTCCCCAAGAACGCTTACTGTAGACCTGGACCCCAGTCAGAAATCATACATTTTTAGACTACTTAATTTCTTCTTTGTTTCCTCTTTTGCTTTATGTGGTTGGGTAGAATTGGTGTCTTCTTGTAAGATGTTAGGTGGAACAGAGCCCTGAATTTGGAGCCAGGAAGGCCTAAGTTCAAATCTTGCTTCAGATATTTATTAGATGTATGACCCGGGCTAAGTTACTTAACCACTGTCTGCCTCAGTTTCTTCATTTGTTAAACCGGAACAATAAAAGCAGTTACATCCAAGGATTGTTATGAAGAAAAGATGAGATAACTTTTATTAAGTGCTTTGCAAACATTAAAGGTTTCTATACATGCTAAATATAATTATGGAGGATATGACAGGATCATTGCAGTCATAAGGGAGGCCAGAACAAGCCTCACATAAGCTTCTAGGTTTGCTTTTGTTTGTGATTCAGGTGCCTGGAGACTGGTGGGAGAGGGACACTGAATAACTGCTCTAAATATTAGAGTACTCCGGTATTGATTTATAAACACTTTGTCTTATCAAGGATCCTATTTTGTGTGAATTTAGCTGTAATTAACCTTTAACTGCCGTATAATACCCTTCCTTTTTCTTGTGGAGGCAGTCGAGTTTAAGTGGTTTGTCCAAGGTCACACAGCTAAGTAAGTAACAGAGGTCAGATTTGAACTCAAGCTTTCGTGACTCCAGGACTGGTGTTCTATCCATTGCACCACCTAGCAGCCCCCATAAAATACCTTTTTGAAAATATTGAAGAGTTTTGAAGAAATTGACTGTTTTATATCTTTCTGGTCTTTACTACTTACTCCAGAACCATATTTTCCATAACATTTCCCCTCCATTTTCCCTTATGCCTACTTTTGACATATATAACAACCTATGAAGAATTCCTCTCCCTCTTTATCATCTGCAACTGAACTTGGTACATAAGCTGCAATTATTTTCATGGTGGTCTTCTTCAACATATTTATCATGAGCATTGCAGTAAGAGATGACCAAAAGTTCCAAGAAATGAAATGGTCTTTATAAACTAATTTTGTCATCTCTTTTACTTTCCTCTCGAAGGAGGACCCATAAGCCATTTAAGTATAATTTCCGGTTTTTGGTTGTATTTACATTACGAATGTCAAGAATTATGTGATTCATTTCTTAGAGCAGTATGTCCATTAGTTGGTGAATAGAAAAGTTATCTCTTATTTAGAGTATTAACAGCCAAGGTAATGTTTGAGATGGCCTAAAAACTGACTGAGTTTCAGTACCCTCTGCTTCTCTGCCAAGACGTAACCATGGTCCCAGAAGTGGGGGAGCTTCTGTGTGTTTGAAGGATGTTTTCTGTTTTCTGTTTGTTTTGTGGGCTGCTATGCCCAAAGAATTCATACATAAGCAGCTGGTGATAAGTTTCTCTGCACTTTGGAAAGCTGACAGATGTTTTGTTGCCAGGCTCATATTGAAGCTTTTTCAGCATGGTAGAATCTGTCAGAATTTGCACACCACTGGCCTAGCCCTTGAGGAACAAAGGTCATCTCCGTGTCACAATGATGCATTGGAGTACAACTTTGTCGATTTTCTACTTTAGCATTAGTTATTGCTACCTATTAATAATTATTTTAAATAGTATTAGGTACTTGGGGATTGAGTGATAAGTTTAATAATGCATTTTATTTATTCATTTAATAAATATTTATTAAATGCTTAATGCAGAAATAAAACGTTGCTGGGTATAGTATGGGATAAAAGGATGCTAAAAATAGTCTGTGTCCCATAGACATGATTTATTTGGGGAAACAAGGCATTTCCATGTAAAAATGTAAATACTAATACAGGGTAATAGATGACTAAATGTCACGAAAATAGTATTAATGTTAAGTGCTTCAGCACTAAAAAGGAAAGATTGATTACTGTGAGCAGGAGTGATGATCTATCTCATTATAAATTAAATTTTTAAATGTTTTGAAGTACATACAGGAAGGAGTGTACAAATACAGTGTTTTTTAATTTATAACTTCGAAAAGCTTACATAAGTAAACTAAGGGTCATAATTAAGGAGGAATGCAAAGAAATACTATTTTCTAATCGAATCGTTCTTTCACTGAACTATTGATTTAACAGATAGTGTCTTAGAGAAAGGATTAGGAGGCAGTGCAAGATCATGGTAAGAAACAAAAGATTTTTATAGTGAAATTAAAAAAACAGATATGATAATTGTGAAGTAAAGTATCAGAAAAGTGATCTTTTAAAAAGATTTAAAATAAATAAAAAACCCAGATATAGTAATTGTGAAATAAAGTACTAGAAAAGTGATCTTAAAAAATTTTTTTAAGATCAGGAATTGTCAGAAAAATCTCTTTCAAGGATACAGTGCAGAAATGTACTCCAGATCATTGTTGCTTGAAATACCCATGCTTGGTGCAATACAAATAAAATAAATTGCTGATTATCTTGCCTTATAAAATTACAGATAATACAAAATTATTTTTAAAACCACTTGGAAAACTCATACCTCTACCTTCTTGGCTCTGACTAAGGGCTGGATAGCATCCTTCCAGCTAGCTGGATAATTATCAGTAATTATCAGGAAACAGGATGTAATTCTAGATATGTAGTGCTACAAAATGTATAATTCATAAATAGATGGTAAAATTGTTTTTTTAGTTATGAAATATGAAAATTTCAAATTGAAATACAATCTTTAAATTGAATTTGGTTATAGATAAATTATTACTTATAAAAACAGACATTTGAAGTGCTTTTCATTATTGAACCCTATATCTTTCATATTTAGTATTGAATATGTATGTATGTATAAACTATTTGTAATCTTTTACAGAGAGTTTTCCAACTATCCCAGCAGGAAAGTCCTTTGATGCAAGCAAACCAGAAGATCCGTATCACATAGTTGTTACTGAAACAGGTAATTAGTTTATGTTGACTTAATTGTTCTAACCAGAACAGAAATTATACTTTCCAGTACATTTTCCCCCAAAATAGAAATCTGCCATAGGCCTTCTAAATGCTAAATAAGCTAATTTCATTAGCAGCTTCGTGATACTTCACTTGGCCAGAACAAATGATCCTAATGGTTTTCAGGCAGGGCTGAGGAATGAATTTAAAATATATAACCACTGAATACAGACATCTCTAATGCTGAGTTTATATGTATACCTACATACCTATATATACTGATATACACATGCATATATATGCCTATATCTTCATTTAGTTAAAAAGCTATGTCTCTATGGGGTTCTTTTGTCTGTATGATGCAAATTAGAGTTTTCAATGTC
This sequence comes from Dromiciops gliroides, assembly GCF_019393635.1. Taxonomy (NCBI): domain Eukaryota; kingdom Metazoa; phylum Chordata; class Mammalia; order Microbiotheria; family Microbiotheriidae; genus Dromiciops; species Dromiciops gliroides. The sequence goes on along the minus strand of NC_057863.1, from coordinate 264,503,365 downwards.
CTGTGAACAGGGTGATATGGACTCTCTTACAAACAGCATGTTTGTAAGGAATTGTATTTTATGGGTTGCTACTTATAGCAGTATGATTCTAAAGTTATGACTCAGTTTGGCTAGATAAACCAAGAACTTCTTGTTAGATTTGCCCTGAATAGAAAAGTCATTTTAAAATAACTTTAAAGAACTGTTTCTATAAAGTAAGAAGAATGTTCCCTTTTCCTTGGATGGAGAAGATGAATGCAAAAGGAAACAATTTGAATTGATTAGTTGGAAGACTTAATGAAGCCTCTATAGTTAGAGACTTGTAGAACTCTCTACATCATGGAGTGAAATAATGGGAACTTTAACCAAACTACCCCATCTTTATACCTTAATCTGAAAGGATTCTCTTGTTGATTTATCTCAACTAGATTTAACAGTATATCTTCTTCTTTCTTTCCTAGAAGATAAAATCATTTTTCTATGTAGCCAAACAGAATTTTGAGCAGTTATACAGATTTTTAGTGGTAGAAGGATCTATTTTGACTTGAATTATCTAGTATTATTGTACTGATGATCCTGAATTTATCAGTCAATTACTCTATAGAGATGAATTAAAACTAACATTTTGATTTTTTCAAAAGACTGATTTTACAGTACTCAAAAACATTGTTATCTGAAGAACAGATCAAAAATAGCAAATTGGGATAACATTTTTTTTCATCTTATTGCGCTGAAGAAGTGTTATGTTGTAATTATAGGCATCACAGTAATGAAATGACTGTAGTTTCTTATCTTCTTAGGCAGATTTAGAGTCCCCCTGAGTGATGAGAGAGAATTAAAGAACAAACTAATTAATCTTAGAATTTAATTATGATTGATTCTTTGCTCTCCATACTCTATCAGCATTTATATTTTTATCACAGCATAAAAATAATTAGTGTTTTTCTCTTTAATTAATGAAAGGGAAAAAGGGAAGAAAACACTAATATTCTATAAAAACTACTCTCATTATGAATATCAGACTTACAAATTTACAAACATTGACAAAGATGTATATTAAGTGCTGTGGCTTAAGTTTGGTTTATTGTCTGACTAAAACATGCTCGTGTATATTAAATGTATTGATAGATATAGATAATTTCTAGTTATACTTGTTCCAATAACTAGAGAGTTATATTTTGCCATATCAAATGCATGAGAAGTTTTAAGATGAATATGGAAAATATCATAACATACTCTGAGTTTTTTTATAGGTATAATTCCTAACCTAATTTATGTTGTCATACCAACAATACCTCTGCTCTTGTTGATACTGGTGGCTTTTGGGACCTGCTGCTTTCAGATGCTACATAAAAGGTAAATACATGAAATATTACTCATGAACTATATGTTGGCATATTTCCATATCTTCATATTCACTTTTTAAACTTATGTTATGAATTTGAATTAGTAAAAGCTGGTAAAATTTCAAAATGTCACATAATATGCCAGTATCTGGCCCTGGAAGGCTACAGATTATGTAATAATGCGATGATTATGGGGATTGTGAGAGACTGAAATGCAGGTAATGACTCTGTTTTCTAAACTAATAATCATCCACAGGTATGACAATCTCATGATAAAACTAATGATGCATAATACAATTAGGTGGAACACAAATACACACACTAAACCCATCACTGGTGTGAGATAGTACTCAGAATAACGATAAAAGGTGATAAAATTATTCTTTACTTATTTAGCAGGGCAAAATTATTTTTTTACTCTTTTAAACAAGAGATGAATAACTTTTAAAAATAGGACCATTGGGGCAGCTAGATGGCGCAGTGGATGGAGCACTGGCCCTGGAGTCAGGAGTACCTGAGTTCAAATCCGGCCTCAGACACTTAACACTTACTGGCTGTGTGACCCTGGGCAAGTCACTTAACCCCAATTGCCTAACCAAAAAACAAAACAAAACCAAAAAAAATAGGACCATTGTGGGGTGGCTAGGTGGCACAGTGGATAAAGCACTGGCCCTGGATTCAGGAGTACCTGAGTTCAAATCCGGCCTCAGACACTTGACACTTACTAGCTGTGTGACCCTGGGCAAGTCACTTAATCCCCATTTCCCTGAAAAAAAATAGGATCATTGAATAAATTGCTTCTATTATTTTTATATCATAATAGATGACTTCACATATATAATTTTAAAGTTTGTTTATTTAATGTATGTATTATTACTACTATATATTCAGGAGAAAATTTCTGATTGAATTCATTTGATGTAACAGTTGGATATTCATTGTGAAAATATTAATTGAATATGTTCAAAATATCTGATCTGAGAGTCTTAGACTATAACAGTATAGATTAAATTGGAAATAATATTCATTAATGCTATTTGTATTGTGTCTTCAAAATAGGAACTCCCATTAATTTAAAAAGGATCACTACAAGTAGAGGAGAAAAATAAAGGTAAAGAAGAATTAGCTTAGCTATATAGGAACATAATTGGAAAGTCTCACTAATTAAATCTATTATAGAAGGGAAGCAGTTTGGTGTAATGGACACAGTCTGCTTTCTAGTCTGAAAATCTAGGTTCAAGCGCCATCTCTGATATATACTTGTGTGATCTAATAAGTCACGTAACCTCTCAGTGTCCCACAGATAATTGTCTAAGGTTCTTAATTGCAGAATAGTTGCTAATATACAATGGCAAGATGTTGAAGAAGTTTGTCTGTACCAATGAAATTGTGATTGAAGTTAAATAGAAACATTATGAAAGAAAAAAAATATGACAGAAATTAATGTCTTCATTAGGAAAGTCTTTTTTCCTTACTTTTTTCAAACATATATCCCACATTTGTTTCCCTAAAAATAAACAATATCCCCTTCCCGGCCAGTGAGATTAAATGAGATTAAGTAATATTAAAATTTTGATTTAATGAGATTAGAATTTTCAGGTGAGTTTTTGACAGGAGTTAAAAGGAATGATGTGCAATAAAACAAACAAACAAACAAACAAAAACCCCCAAAACCCCACCAAAGTTAGATTTGTTAAGGAAAGAAAGGTATCCCAAATTCTTATTTTTGCTTGTTTTCTAAAGAAAACAAAACAAAAAAGTGTAGAATGACCTTTGAACTCAAAATGACCAAACAAAAACAGTTAATATGGAGATGAAACTCAAGATAAGTAGAATGGTTGTTAGAAACTGGCTACCCTGGATGTTTTCCCACTCAGTAGGATAATATTATTGAGATTTCCTGGATTGATATTAATTCCAGTTATCTTTCCCTAATTATATTGTTAGCCAAGCACTGGTAAAACATGAATTTCAAAATCTGAAGAAAATTAGGATGCAATAAGTACTAATAGCATCAAAATATTTGGTATTATTTCAATATCATTCCTACATTTTAAATTGACAGGTCCAACTGAAATACATTTTAAATTATCCAAATTTTCTATGGATCATTTTGATATATCAAAATATACAAATATTTAATTAAATTAGAGTATTGCATTGTTTTACAAATGGAAAAGGAAATGACTTCATAAAAGTAGTGACCAATGGTCTGTGGGAATCTGAGATGACATTATTCAGGCCAGCTTATACCTGAGTTAGCTAGGAAGTAAGTACACTAAAAAAATTTCTTTCTTTTTCTTCAGTAAAGGAAGAACAAAAACTAGCCCAAACCAATCCACACTATGGATTTCAAAAAGCAACAAGAAGGAAAGTAGCATGGAGATTTAACAACTTGATTATTTGTCTTACAAGGAAGAAATCATGCTTTAACTTTCTGGATGTGTATAACCAATGACATCAGAACATTAGCTTGGAATGGCTTTGAAATCTCAATCGGCAAGATGAACTGTATGCTCCACCTTGAGGCAAATATTAAGATAATTTTATATGTTTGTTATTTCATTAACAAAATATGCCATGCTAAATAAAGAAGTAAAGCCTGCTTATTTTGCAAAAGGAAGCTCCTGAACTTCACCTGAAGAATAATGTGGACAGTAAAATTAAGATTGACCCATGTACATATCAGGAGTATGTGTTTGAAATGGTAATAGAAAGCTATTTTTCTTTTATCTTTCATGTTGCAGTGTAGTTGAAATACTATAAACTATTCTGAAATTTACACTGTATAAAATACTTTATCTTTGCTTAGCTATTTGATAAAATAGATTGCTCTACTATGTATTTTTATGGCTTTTTATTTTTTAAAAAGACTTTTCCTTATTCTAATCAAGCAAATATGTCAATGTCAGCACATTTTACATGAATTTCTTTTTTTTATTTTCAGTACTGAAACATTTAACTGAAGTGCTTGAATATAAGTGTAATACTCATAAAAGCCACTTAAGATAAAACAGTCATTTGGTCATCTGCTTAGTATCTTGCAACCACACATGGAAATAATGCCATGTAATGTCATGAGGAACAATTTCAGAAGCTGCCATGCAAACTTAACAATTCAAATATTTTACTTGAGAGTAAAGATGAGTAATTAGCTCTCCATTATCAAATGTATAAGGCACAGCTATGCTATCAAATTATTTTGGAGTTTGAAATCAAGAGAATTTTCCAAAGAGATTTAACACATTTTATTCACAATAATGTTTTAAAATGTAGAAGTAACAAAGAAAAATGTATTGAATGGTAAGCCATATTGCATGAGTTCACATATAGACACTCAGATTTTGGGTAGGTTCCCACAGTGGGCCAGGGACTCCTCACACTCGTTATCTCCCACGTTTGTATCATCCTATGTCCGAGACAAAGAATACTTTGTGTGGTCAAATGTTTCCACTGGATGTTGCAACAGAGGCCTATTATGAAGATAACATCAATTTTGGCTAGACAACAAGGACTCATGTCCATGGTAGTAGACCAATGATCTTAGAATAAGGATGAGAAGAAATGAGATAAGAGAACTAAAGTAAGAACTGGAGTGTGACATTAGGTTCAAGAAAAATTAGGGAGTGCCACAGGTTTGGAGAACTATCACGTTTCCCTGGGTTGTCTTTTCTCCAGGATAAACCTCCCCAGTTATTTCCTACTATTCTCATATGGAATGGAGACACTTTTTTTTTTTAACAGTACTTGTCTTCTGTATTCAACTTTTGTTACCTGCCTTTACTTTCATCATTTATACATTTCTTTTTTTTGTTTTGTTTTGTTTTTTGTTTTTTTTTAATGAGGCAATTGGGGTTAAGTGACTTGCCCAGGGTCACACAGCTAGTTAAGTGTCTGAGGCCGGATTTGAACTCAGGTACTCCTGACTCCAGGGCCGGTGCTCTATCCATTGTGCCATCTAGCTGCCCCTATACGTTTCTTTTTTAAAAGTTTCTTTTTTATTATTATTATTTTGGAGCTTGAAGTAAAAACATTTTCAACAGATTTACTATATTTTATTCACAATAATGTATTACAGTGTAGAAGTAGCAAAGAGAAATAAGCATCTAATGGTGGTCCAAAGAAGTAGCTTTGTGGGTGGGTTGCTACCCACATGTTCTTCACCTCCTCCATTTATCTTATCTATGTACATAAAAACCTGACAAATTAAACAAAGAAGCATATCTTCATATAAATAAGAAGAGAAAAAGAAGATTGTACATGGAAGCATTACTCTCCACTATATAGTTTCCTTTTTTAAAAAAGAATATTTTAAATGTAGCATGGCTTGTCTGTGTCTCCTGAAATTCCTTTAGATGACTTCTGAATATTTTAAAATTAAATATTTTTTTTTTTGGCGGGGCAATGAGGGTCAAGTGACTTGCCTAAGGTCACACAGCTAGCAAGTGTCAAGTGTCTGAGCCCAGATTTGAACTCAGGTCCTCCTGAATCTAGGGCCAGTGCTTTATCCACTGCACCACACAGCTGCCCCCCGACTTCTAAATATTTTTAATGAATCCTTGACACTTTCTTTTCTTTGCTTCCTTTTTAAAGTATCATATAATTTGTAATATTATAGTTATTTTATAAATTGTTCTCCTAGTTCCGTTCACTTCACTTTGCCTCAGTTCATATAAATCCTCCCAGGTATTTCCGAATCTGTCCCTTTTATTATTTCTTATGGAGTAATAGTATTCCATTTCCTTTTTATGCCATAATTTGTTTAAGCATGTATATCCATAATTTTTTGCAATAATAATAATAATAACACTAATAACCAGAAATATTTCTGTTTGTAGGGGTCTTTTCCTTTGACTTCCTTGGAGTAAATGCCCAGAAGTGGTATTGTTGGGTTAAAGGGTAAGCACAGTTTAGTGATTTGGGGTATATGATTCCTAATTGTTTCCCAAAATGGATGGACCATTTTCCAACTTCACCAATGTTAGTGACCTTTCCAACAATTGCCATTTTCTTTTATTGGGGGTGGGTGGGGTGGGGCAGGAGGTCATCTTTGCCAATTTGACGAGTGAGGCAAAACTTCAGGGTTATTTTGTTTTATTTTTTTCTCCCTCCCTCCCTTTCTTCCCCACTCCCAGGGTTATTTTAATATGCGTTTCATTGATTAGT